>NC_138772.1:506617011-507217011 GCF_965119305.1 Pelophylax lessonae | reverse complement strand
TACCTGACAATTGCAAGGTCATGCAACATTGTACCCAAAAAAAATTATGTAATTTTTTCCCACAAATAGAGCTTTCTTTTGGTGGTATTTTATCACCTCTGCATTTTTTATTTTTTGCTCTATAAACAAAAAATACTGACAATTTTGAATTTAAAAAAATATATTTTTTACTTTCTACTATATAACACATCCAATAAAATTTTTTTTCATAAATTTAGGCCAATATGTATTCTGCTTCATATTTTTGGTAAAAAAAAAAAAATCCCTATAAGTGTATATTGATTGGTTTATGCAAAAGTTATCGCGTCTACAAACTATGGCAAATATACTGCAATTTTTATTTTTAAAATTGTGATGGCGGTGTTTAGCGACTTATAGCAGGATTGCGATATTGCAGCGGACATTTGGACACTGTTTGACACTTTTGACACTTTGTGGGGACCAATGACACTAATACAGTGATCAGTGCTAAAAAAAATGCACTGTCACTGTACTAATGACACTGGCAGGGAAGGGGTTAACCCATGGGTGATCAAAGGGTTAAATGTGAGCATAGGGGGTGCTTTCTAACTGTGGTGGGGATGGGCTTATGTAATCAACCTGTGTTCCTAAATAGGAGGATCACAGGAGCTCTGTATTGATTCCAAGAGAGAACAACGCTTCTCGCGCCCCCCCCCCCCCCCCAGGATCGCTCCGTCGATCCGCCGTACAGGTACGGCGATTCGCGGGAACCTGCCGAACTGCCGCCCCTTGTCGACGGCGGCTGGTCAGCAAGTGGTTAAATGCGTGTCTAACCAGTGTTCATGTGTAAACTGTGTGCTGCTTTTACTAAGGGAAGTGATGGATTTTTTTCCCTGCTTTGCAGAGACATAATATCCACTATTTCCCCCCTGTCAGAACAGAGCTCTGCCTTGTTTACATAGGCAGAGTTCTGATCTGTGTCTCTGCCATGGATCGGTGGGTGCCGGCGGACATCCATTGCCCGGCAAGCGCAGATCGGCTTCTGCTGTGCGTAATCATAGCAGAAGTGGCCCGCTGAGGATGCGTGCATGCGCCCCCTAGGTGGAAGTGCAGAATCTCGTATATATACGTGATCCTGCACACAACGGCCGACCTGTAGCAGTATATCTGCTATGGAGCGGTCAGGAAGTGGTTAAATGTTATACTTACAATTGTTTGTGTGATCTCTCTTTGCACATCTTGAATATAACCCAATAAACGTAAACTATCACCTAACCGTGATAAAACAGCCACATACTTATCGAAATTCAGAAGGGACTGGCCGAATTTTAAACAGTGTGCGGCCAGCTTTAGGGTGATTTATTATGGAAGATATTTATAAAATTGGAGTTACGCTTTAAAATGGGGACAGAATAAAGTCTTCCAAAGTTTTCAGCAGTGTTTTGTATAATTCTCAGATACAGCATTGGAACTGCCACTGATTTCACACTTGTGCTGTATAACCAATTTTTCTATCTGAAGTGGTCTGGCATCTCTTGTGACCTCCCATAAATGTCCAGATTATTACTAGCCAGTCGGAATTTTCCAACTCGTCAGCAAATACTCCAGAGTTCTGAGCAAGGCATGGAGTCACAGCTGCCGAGTGCCAAGAATCGTTAACATTTTTATAAATAATATGCTAATTCCAGCCTTCATTATACTGCTGGGAGCAACAACATGATATATAGAAAAGAGCAACGCATAATCTCAAGAAGCATGCAGACTGGGATCCATATAGAGCGATATTCTGAATAGGTTGGAGAAAATTAAATACTTTTGGTATTTTGTCTTAATGGCAGCATATGCATATAGCTTGTTCTAATGCTGGATTTTGTGTACCGTATTTATCGGCGTATAATACGTAGAGGTGTACCAAACTGTTCGCCGGCGGACAGTTCCCGGCGAACTTAGCATGTTCGCGTTCGCCGCTGCGGGCGAACATATGCGATGTTCGGTCCGCCCCCTATAATACATCATTGAGGCAAACTTTGACCCTGAACTTCACAGTCAGCAGGCACATTTCCAGCCAATCAGCATACCTCCCTCCCACACCCTCCCACCTCCTATAAAAAAGCAAGGGCAGCATCCATCTTAGATCATTCTGAAGCAGTGTGTGTAGTGAGAGCAGGGAGAGCTGCTGCTGCTGTTAAGCTAGGGACAGTTGTTAGTCAGTGTTCCTGGTCTTGAGTTGAGTTTTTTCTTTTTATACATATATATATATATATATATATATATATATATATATATATATATATATATATATATATATATATATAGTGTCCTTAAAAGCCCTTTTAAGGGCTGGTAATTGATTTTTTTTATTTATATATTGGGGACACTAGATATATATATATATATATATATATATATAAATAAAAAAAAATCCTCAATTACCAGCCCTTAAAAGGGCTTTTGGGGACACTAGATATATATATCTAGTGTCCCCAAAAGCCCTTTTAAGGGCTGGTAATTGAGTTTTTTCTTTTTATATATATACATATATATATATATATCTATTGTACACTGCAGTTACCTGCCCGCTGTGTGTGAGAGGCCACAGACCCACCACAGACTGTACTGTGTGCACACCACACTCATTTCGGGTGGCACAGGCACAGTACCTTGCATTTTAAAAAATATATTTTTTTTCCTCTGTCACAATTGCAGTGAGTGCTGTGTCAGGTCCACAGAGTGCACTGTACCCACTGCAGTGCACTGCCCACCACTGATATATATACGGTGGCACAGCATCTTGTTGCAAATTGAAAAAAAATAAATATTTTTTATTATTGCAGTTGCCTGGGCTGCCAGTGACTGTCAGGTCCACAGAGTGTACTGTGCCCACTGTAGTGCCACTGCGTGCCCACCCACCACTGATATATATACGGTGGCACAGCAGCTTGCAAAGTAAAAATATATATATTTCTTTTATAATTGCAGTTGCCTGGGTGCCAGTGACTGTCAGGTCCACAGAGTGTACTGTGCCCACTGCAGTGCCACTGCCCACCCACCACTGATATATACGGTGGCAGGCATGACTTTTTTTGAAATAGTGTCTGGGGGGGGTCTAAAAAGTGTACCTGTGAAGTTTCAGCTCTCTAGCATGTCCAGAACCAGAAAAAAAAGATCATATAGGTGTAAAAGGGGTTCCCATCATCCCTGCTCTACTGAAAAATGATATTTTTTTCTGGTTCTGGACATGCTACAGAGCTGAAACTTCACAGGTACACTTTTTAGACCCCTAGACACTTAATCACACAAAAAAGTTCTTAAAAATTGTCATTTTTGATAGAGAGCCAATTATTGGAAAAATTAAAAAAAAAAAAACTTAAAAAAAAAAAAATTCTTTGTATTTATTGTCTGGGGGGGGGGGTCTAAAAAGCGTACCTGTGAAGTTTCAGCTCTGTAGCATGTCCAGAACCAGAAAAAAAGAACATATAGGTGTAAAAGGGGTTCCCACCATCCCTGCTCTACTGAAAAATGATCTTTTTTTCTGGTTCTGGACATGCTACAGAGCTGAAACTTCACAGGTACACTTTTTAGACCCCCCTGACACTAAATCACACGAAAAAAAGTTCTTAAAAATTGTCATTTTTGATAGAGAGCCAATTATTGGAAAAATTAAAAAAAAAACTTAAAAAAAAAAAAAAAAAAAACATTTCTTTGGATTTATTGTCTGGGGGGTCTAAAAAGTGTACCTGTGAAGTTTCAGCTCTGTAGCATGTCCAGAACCAGAAAAAAAATAGAATTAGGGTTAGGGCTAGGGTTAGGGCTAGGGTTAGGGTCAGGGCTAAGGTTAGGGTTATTTTTAGTGCTTAGGGTTAGAGGGTTAGAGTTAGAGGGGTAGGGGTATGGCTACTAACTCTAACCCTAAGTATCTCACCATAACCCTAACCCTAGCCCCTAACACTAAATCTAACCCTAACCCTCTAACCATAACCCTAACCCTTTAACCTTAACCCTAACCCTCTAAGCCTAGCCATAAAAATAACCCTAACCCTAACCCTAGCCCTAACCCTAACCCTAGCCCTAAGCCTAACCCTAGCCCTAATTCGTAATTTGTTCTGGTTCCGGACATGCTACAGAGCTGAAACTTCACAGGTACACTTTTTAGACCCCCCAGATGCTAAATCCAAAGAATTTTTTTTTTTTTTTTTTTTTAATTTTTCCAATCATTGGCTCTCTATCAAAAAGGACAATTTTTAATAACTTTTTTTGTGTGATTTAGTGTCTGGGGGGGTCTAAAAAGTGTACCTGTGAAGTTTCCGCTCTGTAGCATGTCCAGAACCAGAAAAAAATAGAATTAGGGTTAGGGCTAGGGTTAGGGTTAGGGTTAGGGCTAGGGTTAGGGTCAGGGCTAAGGTTAGGGTTATTTTTAGTGCTTAGGGTTAGAGGGTTAGAGTTAGAGGGGTAGGGCTACTAACTCTAACCCTAAGTATCTCATCATAACCCTAACCCTAGCCCCTAACACTAAACCTAACCCTAACCTTCTAACCATAACCCTAACCCTCTAACCTTAACCCTAACCCTCTAAGCCTAGCCATAAAAATAACCCTAACCCTAACCCTAGCCCTAACCCTAACCCTAACCCTAACCCTAGCCCTGAGCCTAACCCTAGCCCTAACCCTAATTCGTAATTTTTTCTGGTTCCGGACATGCTACAGAGCTGAAACTTCACAGGTACACTTTTTAGACCCCCCCCCCCAGATGCTAAATCCAAAGAATTTTTTTATTTCTATTTTTTTTTTTTAATTTTTCCAATAATTGGCTCTCTATCAAAAAATTACAATTTTTAAGAACTTTTTTTTGTGTGATTCAGTGTCTGGGGGTCTAAAAGGTGTACCTGTGAAGTTTCAGCTCTGTAGCATGTCCAGAACCAGAAAAAAAATTAGAATTAGGGTTAGGGCTAGGGTTAGGGTTAGGGCTAGGGTTAGGGTTATTTTTAGTGCTTAGGGTTAGACGGTTAGGGTTAGAGGCGTAGGGGTAGGGTTACTAACTCTAACCCTAAGTATCTCACCGTAACCCTAACCCTAGCCCCTAACACTAAACCTAACCCTAACCCTAACCCTTAAAGCCCAGTTCCTGTCCCATTTTGGTCGGTTCTGGTCTGTTTGCGGTTGTTTGCGGTGCATTAAACGGGGAGTTTGGTCTGTCACTGTGAAGCGGGCGTAACCCTTACACTACCTGATCGATACAACATCATACCTGATCGTATACACACACTGGATGTTTTAAAGCACGTTATTCCAAACAATTTAGGAATTTTAGGTGATTTATGCCCTTTATGGAATAAAACCCGACTCTGCGTCAACTACGTAATTTTCCATGGGAGTTTTGCCATGGATCCCCCTCCGGCATGCCACAGTCCAGGTGTTTGTCCCCTTGAAACAACTTTTCCATTACTATTGTGGCCAGAAAGAGTCCCTGTGGGTTTTAAAATTCGCCTGCCTATTAAAGTCTATGGCGGTTCGCAATGTTCGCCGGTTCGCGAACATTCGCCGATGTTCGCGAACGGCGAATTTTATGTTCGCGACATCACTAATAATACGCACCTACATTTTAGGGCAGAAATTTTACGAAAAAAGCTGAAATTTAAAATAAACAGCTTTGAACTCAGAACACTTTTTTAAAATTAAATGTAGTCTCCCCAGTGCCCACGAATGCAGCCTCATCAACGCAGTGTCCTTGAATGCAGCCTCGCCAGTGCAGTGTCCATACATGCAGCCTCGCCAGCGCAGTGCCCATACATGCAGCCTCGCCAGTGCCCATACATGCAGCCTTGCCAGCGCCAGTGCCCATACATGCATCCTCGCCAACGCCAGTGCCCATACATGCAGCCTTGCCAGCACCAGTGCCCATACATGCAGCCTCGCCAGCGCCAGTGCCCATACATGCAGCCTCGCCAGTGCCCATAATTGCAGCCTCGCCAGCACCAGTGCCCCTAATTGCAACCTCGCCAGTGCAGTGCCCATACATGTAGCCTCGCCAGCACCAGTGGCCATAATTGCAGCCTCGCCAGCGCCAGCGCCAGTGCCAGTGCCCATAATTGCAGCCTCGCCAGCGCCAGTGGCACTATACAAATCACTTTTAATAATGTCCAGAAAGCAGCGCCGAGAGCTATGATTGACGTCGGCATAGGAGGCAGGACTTCCGATGACAGCGCGTCCTTCCTTCTCCTCCGCGCCGCCCGCCCCCTTCTACCTCTCGGCGCTGCTTTCTGGACATTTTTTTTTATATCGGTGTATAACACGCACTGCTATTTTTCCTCCATTTTTAGGAGGAAAAAGTGTGTGTTATACGCCGATAAATACGGTATTTTAAAGAGAGAACCTATTTTCAAGCAGCTATAGTATAATGTCTATTGCCTATTTTCTTCTTCAGCGTTGTCCTGGTCCTGTCGATGTCTCCTATGAAATGGAAGTTCTTTATCCTGAAGAGTGAGACTGACTTTTCTGAATCTACTTTTATGTCTATGGATCCTCAGCTCTGCCCCATAATACCCATACCTGAATTCTGAGCTACCTCAGTGACTACCCTACTCAATGCTGCTTCAGCTGCAAATAGGAGTGACTTCAGGAATGAAACAATCTACAAATACCAGAACCACAGCGTGGAGCTGCCACAGCCCTTGTTTAAAACCCAAACTAAATCAAGCTGAAGAAATGTATCTGTAGCACCCTCCTAGGAAGGTAGGTGCTAGGAAAATGTATCTAATGCTCCCTCTGCTTATCAGGGGAGCCTGATCTGTTAGGTTGCCTGTTGCATGTCTCCAGGTGTGATTCACTGGGTCTGAGGGAGTGTCCCCACTGCATCCAATGAGGGAGCTTGTTGGACAGTGGAGGAAACCCAGCCAGTAGCACACTAGGTTTTATGGCAGTCCCAGTGGGAGGGCACCATCGCGGTGCATCATGGGATTGGCCATAAATACTGAGGGGACATGTGACAGGGCATCTTTGGCGGGAAGCAGAGTCCCAGGAGGAGGCTGACGGCTGTCTCTCCTTCTGCTGTGTCTGAGGAAGGTGGTCTTAGGCAGTCAGTCTATTAACCAGGTGTGGAGCTGAGCTTCAGAAGATCCAGTGGAGCTGGCAGCGGAGCTGCTGGCAGAGTGTCTCAGGAAAAACAGTGTCCGTGAGTACTAAGGGACTTGCCAAAGGGTCGGCCCAGGAAGGGGGACCACTCCAATGAAGTCAGGGAATCAAGGAGCTAGCTCACACAGAGAGTGTTACAGTAAAGGGGGTGCCGTGTAGAACCCTGAAGTAAAGGGACAAAGGGGGTGCCTAGTTGGGCCCTGAAGAGTGATTCATGGAGAAATACAAGTTCGTTAATTCTTCTTCACTGCTAGTGACAAGGTGAAGCAGCGGCCTTGCCGCATTCAGTTATTCAGTAGTCCCAGCAAATTGTGTATAGTTTATTAAAGTTGGAGTATCCCACTCATCCCTTCTCCTATCCAAGTTCTCAATAAAACCACAAAAACCAAACCCCTAGACTGTTTTTTGACTGAGCCAAGCACTTTGAAAATGCTAAACTGTGGTGTTGTTGCTATGGATAACCCAGGGGAATCTGTTACCAGCAGATCCCAAGGGAGTAGTGCTACATATCATAAAAACATCTCTTTACGTAGGGCTTTTTTTCAGAGAGAACATGGGGGAACGCAGTTCCAGCACCTCCAGCACTGAATGTATGTAATAGCAGGGGGTGTGGGGTGTGCTGGAGGGTCTATTGATGCTGGCTGCTTAGGGATCTATTGTCACTGTTGGGGATCTGTTTTTGTGTGAGGGTCTGTTGCTGCTGACGAGGGATATATTGTTGCTGGTAGTCTTATGATGAGAGTAGGGATCTACTGTTAAGGTAGAGGTCTATTGTTAGGAACAGGTAAAAAATCAGCGCAAAAATACTGTGTTTTCCCTGAAATGATATATATCACCTAAAAATATTACTGTTACAAAAAGTAATATAGTGACTAAGGGTCCTTTCACATGGGGCGGACCGTTTTTTGATCCGCTCTGGCACTTTTTTTTTACGGACATGGATGACGCTTGTGTCATCCGATCCGTATGTCCGTTTATCATCCCATCCGTTTACGAATGATAAACAGAGATAATGCACGTCAATGGGATTGTGGATGTCAGCGGATGATACAGCTGACATCAGTTTTTGCGTCCGTTCCGTTTTTTTTTTAACGGAAGAAAAATAGGGTTCTGTTCCGTTCCAAAAAACTGAACTGATTGGAAAGGACGCAAATCGGATGTCAGTGGATGGTCATCCGCTGACATCCGCAATCCCATTGACATGCATTATGTCCTTTTTTCATCCGCAAAAAAATGGGATGAAAAACGGACAAACGGACCGCCCGTGTGAAAGGACCATTTTTTCCCCCTTTTTTCTTCCGTTTAAAAAAAAAAGGAACGGACGCAAAAACAGATGTCAGCGGTGTCATCCGCTGACATCCGCAATCCCATTGACATACATTATCTCTGTTTTATCATCCGCATGTGCAGGCCAGTCAAGTTCCTCCACCAAAAGCTCGCTCTTCCATGTCTTTATGGACCTTGCTTTCTACAGTGGTGCGCAGTCATGTTGGAACAGGAAGGGGCCGTCCCCAAACTGTCCCCACAAAGTTGGGAGCATGAAATTGCCCAAGATGTCTTGGTATGCTGATGTCTTAAGAGTTCCCTTAACTGGAAGTAAGGGGCCAAGCTCAAACCCTGAAAAACAACCCCATACCATAATTCCCCCTCCACCAAATGATTTGGACCAGTGCACAAACCAAGGTCCATAAATACATGTATGAGCATGTTTGGGATGGAGGAACTTGACTGGCCAGCACGATAGTCCTGACTCAATATTGAACTCTACTGACTAAGACTGGGATGCCATTAAAGTTCACGTACGTGGAAAGGCAAGCGTCCCAATACTTTTGGTAATATAGTAAATGTAGTTATTATTAAAGATATCTCCATAAGAATGTTGCAGCAAAGTTCAGTTGCTGGGGCTGCTGAAGATGATGCGGCCATAGAGGTATCCTCCACCTGTTGCCTGACCAGCCTGGCGTGGAACTTCATACTGGCAGGAACTATAGTATGGTACTGGAACTCAGGGTCAGACTATCTACTCTGCGCTTTAGTCCCCCCTTATAGTTTATAATAGTCTTGTCTGGCTTGGAGCAAGGACAGGAAATGTGACTGATACTTTCTTTCTCTCTCCTTCCAGGCAACATCTCAGGGGCAGAAATACATACATATTATATTTACAGGCATGTACAAATTCAGGCAAAGGGCGGCAGATCCACACACAGGTGAAGCTGGATAGGTAGGAGGAGAGGGGAGGGAACATTTTTAGGAATAGATAGACTTAGATTTTTCTTCCATTTTAAAGCGAAGTTCCAGACGTTTTTGTGTTTATTAAAAGTCAGCAGCTACAAAAAGTGTAGCTGCTTACTTCTAATTAACACACACTTACCTGTCTCATGGTCCAGCGATGCGGCCAGGGGGAGCCTCGGTTCTCCCCATCTTCTCCCCGCGGCACCGGCATCTCTGGTGTGGGCACCCGGCTGTGACGCTGCTCTTGCTGAATGGACAGGCAATCTTCTGGGACCTCTGACGTGTCCCAGAAGATTGCAGGGTGGGAGGAGAACTTCCGCCCGAGCCACCTAGGCGACCCGAGCAGAAATGGGAGCAGGTACCTGTCAAATCTAGGTACCCACCCCCCCCCCAAAAAAAAAAAAATGACATGCCAAATGTGGCATATCAGGGGGTCAGGACTACTTAAAGCGGAAGTTCCACTTTTGAGTGGAACTCCACTTTAAGCTAGTAACGGTTACACACATAGCTTAAAATAAAAAGGTTAAAAAAGACTACAGTCTCCCTTTAAATGAGCATCTTGCTTTGATTCAATAAATAGATGTAATCAAACAATGCGCGCACCCTGGAACACCAATTAGAACACTGCAAACTTGCTCCAGAATTCTATTACAAATGGTTCCTACATTTCCCATAACCTAATTCCAGATCTCTATTCTGTTTTATGCTGCCACCTAAGGGTATAGTATAAATTGATTCTAGAGCTCATTAAGCTATGTTATGGCTGCAGTGTTGCCCAGAGAGCAATTATAATCTGTGTAGATATGATCTTATACTTTCAGATACAAGCATGAAGGTTTTTTTCATTATGCAGCTATTTGTGATAAATAAAATGCAGCTTTGTTTTAGCTTTTGCCTTGGTGTACGATGTGACCCTCTCCTGGCTGGCTCGCCAATCTATGTAACACATTTGTTTACAGGATTAATTTGTTGGAATAAAATGCTATCGGTAGCCAGAGCTAGTGTTTTATTGGAGACTAGTAAACTCTGGTTCTTCCTGCAATTAACTAATGGTTATTGCTGTACAATAGTTTTATGGCAGCAGACTTTATTTTTAAACACCTAATAAGGGTCATATTAATGGCAGGGAATCTTCTGCTTTATTAATTTCCTGGGATGTGCAGTTATGCAGTTTTTATTTTTGAATTGCTTAGCGCTTTATGCTTAATCCTGTTCAAATCAGCTTCTAGGTCAGGAAGAGCAAGAAAGTTTTAGAAGCAGTAATTAACCGAGGAGTGAAATGAGGTTATCAGAGGCCGCCAAGCTAAAGCCTGCTAAAAAAAAAACAGAACTGCTTAAATTTACATAAAGAAAATAACATGGAAGGCATACAGGAGAAAGGCTTATTTGGAGGCTAGCTGGGGTGAATCTTCACAAAATGATGGATTATTTATAATCCACAATGAGGCTGCCTTCACACCTATGCATTGTGGTAATGCATAGGTAAACGCATTTAAAATGACATCCCAACACATAAGTAGCCAATATCCCAATAGCCTCATACTGCTATGCACTACATTACATATTCTGTGTAGTGTACTGCGTTAAAAAAAAAAAAAAAAAAGATCTTAGTCTGATTTTTCTTTTGTTTCCATGTGTTAACAGCTGATTACAAATTAATTCCCTAAATGCAACTGTAAGGAAGGACATGCCAATAGACAAGATGGCTACTCTGGACGAACGTCTGTGCACAGGCTATTATATGTTCCCTTTTGTGCTCACAGATATTGGGCACTGGCTAATGCGTGCTGGCGCTCATGTGCACTTGTGATGTTGGCGCCAAATTATCTGTTTAACTACCTCCTGCCATCTGTATAAACTAATGAGGTCGGGCAGGATGCTCTCATCCTGGGACAATGTCATATGACGTCACCACAGTCTCATCGCGCTTGCGTGTCCGTGGTCCCTGGGACATGGCACAACCCCAATCTCGATAAAGAGCCGATGACAGCTCTTTACCCATGTGATCAGCTGTGTCCAATCACCTCTAAACTTCTAGAATGCTTAGTCTACAACCGTCTTAGCTCCTACCTCAGTGAAAATAACCTTGATCCCTTATAGTCTGGCTTTCGCTTACAGCACTCCATAGAAACTGCCTTACTAAAACCCACTAAGGATTTACTAACTGCTAAAAGCAATGGCCACTACTCCATACTCCTATTACTTTACCTCGCTGTGGCCTTTGATAATGTTGACCACTAAACTCCATTCCCTTAGCCTCCAAGAATCTGCTCTATCTTGGTTCTCCGCCTATCACAGCACCCCTTCAGTGTTACCTACAACCCTATCTTGCGCCCTCTCTGTGGGGGTTCCCCAAGGCTCTGTTCTTGGACCTCTTTTCTTTTCTATCTACACTGCCTCCCTTGGTCACTTGATAACCGCCCACGGCTTCCAATACCATCTATACACCGATGACACTCAAATCTATCTGTCTACTCCTCACCTCACTCCTTCAGTCTCCTCTTCCATTAATAAGTTACTTACTGACATATCAGCATGGATGTCGCACCACTTCCTCAAACGAAATCTCTCTAAAACTGAGCTGGTAATATTACCCCCCATACCCATGCCCCCCCTCCATGACTTTTCCATCAAAATCAGTAATGCAGCCATCAATCCCTCCCCACATGCCAGGGTTCTAGGTGTAATCCTAGACTCTGACCTGTTCTTTCAGCCCCAAATCCTATTGCTTTTGCGACAAAACCACACCATGTTTTAGGTGCCGTTGCATATAATGGCACCTGAACCTGCGTTTTGTAATTGTAGTGCGTTTGGAGATCGCGGGCAGAATCCTAAAACGGCAAGTGTGAATGAAGTCTAAGAGGAGACCTGTATCTGTTTGCAGCCTGATGTTTTCCCCCACACAGCTTCTACATCACTACCTTATCTCTAAAGCTCCCAGCACAGTGCAAAAACTGCAGTGTTCACTAGATTCCAGGTCCTGTGATAAGTGGCTGCATTCCTGCTTATTGAACACAGGAGGTCACTTGCCCAGCATGGGCGCCATTCTAAGAACTCTTCATTTTCTAAATTAATGGAAAGTTTTTTCTGATTGGATAAAGTGGAGACTGTGACATTACTGCTCCACCTCTCTACTCGTCCAGAGAATGCTTAGCATTTATTGAGAAAATGCGTGCTCCTTGAGTGGCACCAATGCCACGTATGCAACCTTCTGTGTTCATAATGGAGCAGGGAAGGAGCTCAGCTCGCAAATCAGAAGTTAGTTGAGATCACTCTCAGGGGCTGACTGGCAACCTTTGGCCCAGGGGGAAGTACAAACCAGAGGCCCATGGTGCAGCAACCCAGCCCCCCTCCCACTTTCCCTCTTCCCGCCCTCCTCCTGACCCCCATTTCAGACTGAAGCTTCACTACAGGCAGGGCCGTAGATACATTTTTGTTCTGGGGGAGGGGGGGGGGGGGGTGCAGCAGTAGGTACTAAGTAAAAGTCTTTTTAAAAAAAAAAAATTGCGCCAAATTAAAAAAAAGCTGGAAAAAGGGAAAAAACTATGTGTTGCTCATTGTAAGCAATCACATGCTTAATTCTATTTTCTCAGATCCTCCTGAAAATTGAGCCTGATTTCAGTTTTGCCTTCTTCCAGTTCTTATGAACATTGCTCAGTTTGGTTGGCTATTGTCCAGCCTAAAGCTGTGTGCTGGCTGAAGGAAAAAAACTGACAAATCACTGTACTAAAACTATCTGTGTTAGTACAGCGATCTCCCCAGCTGTGCTCTTGTGTTCCCCCCTCAGCCATTGGACTGCCCATAGGGTGGTGCACTGCAATAGCCAATCTTACTGGGCAGTTGCAAAAGGCACCATCTTGTGGAAGGAAGCACTCGCTGATTTTTTTGTTAACCTGCCATACCAGACAAGAGAAGCGGTACTTTGCATTGTTCATAAAATACAGAACATACCTCACAACTTCCGAGCTTTCGAGAATGAGGGACATGACAAGGAGGAAGTGACTTGTGGCGTGCAAAAAAGTGGGTGTGGCAAAACATCAGAACGAGAGGGTCTAAGAGACATGGTTATACAAACCTGGGCTTCCTTGTACCTATAAAATACATTGAGGCCGGGGCCTCCATAATTGCTGTTGTGTTAGCTTGTTAGGCCCTGATTTTTCACATTAGCAACTTGGGATCTTTACTGGGCAGATGCAAAGGGCACAATCTTGTGGAAGGAAGCAGCAAAGCACACACTGATTTTTAGTTAAACAGGCATACAGGACAAGAGAAGTGGTACTTTGCAGACACAGCAGAGTCCATACATAGAGAAAAAGATAAGATACAGTGCCTTGCGAAAGTATTCGGCCCTTTTGAACTTTGCGACCTTTTGCCACATTTCAGGCTTCAAACATAAAGATATAAAACTGTAATTTTTTGTGAAGAATCAACAACAAGTGGGACACAATCATGACGTGGAATGAAATTTATTGGATATTTCAAACTTTGTTAACAAATAAAAAACTGAAAAATTGGGCGTGCAAAATTATTCAGCCCCTTTACTTTCAGTGCAGCAAACTCTCTCCAGAAGTTTAGTGAGGATCTCTGAATGATCCAATGTTGACCTAAATGACTAATGATGATAAATAGAATCCACCTGTGTGTAATCAAGTCTCCGTATAAATGCACCTGCACTGTGATAGTCTCAGAGGTCCGTTTAAAGCGCAGAGAGCATCATGAAGAACAAGGAACACACCAGGCAGGTCCGAGATACTGTTGTGGAGAAGTTTAAAGCCGGATTTGGATACAAAAAGATTTCCCAAGCTTTAACATCCCAAGGAGCACTGTGCAAGCGATAATATTGAAATGGAAGGAGTATAATCAGACCACTGCAAATCTACGAAGACCTGGCCGTCCCTCTAAACTTTCAGCTCATACAAGGAGAAGACTGATCAGAGATGCAGCCAAGAGGCCCATGATCACTCTGGATGAACTGCAGAGATCTACAGCTGAGGTGGGAGACTCTGTCCATAGGACAACAATCAGTCGTATACTGCACAAATCTGGCCTTTATGGAAGAGTGGCAAGAAGAAAGCCATTTCTTAAAGATATCCATAAAAAGTGTCGTTTAAGTTTGCCACGAGCCAGCTGGGAGACACACCAAACATGTGGAAGAAGGTGCTCTGGTTAGATGAAACCAAAATCAAACTTTTTGGCAACAATGCAAAACGTTATGTTTGGCGTAAAAGCAACACAGCTCATCACCCTGAACACACCATCCCCACTTTTAAACATGGTGGTGGCAGCATCATAGTTTGGGCCTGCTTTTCTTCAGCAGGGACAGGGAAGATGGTTAAAATTGATGGGAAGATGGATGGAGCCAAATACAGGACCATTCTGGAAGAAAACCTGATGGAGTCAGCAAAAGACCTGAGACTGGAACAGAGATTTGTCTTCCAACAAGACAAGGATCCAAAACATAAAGCAAAATCTACAATGGAATGGTTCACAAATAAACATATCCAGGTGTTAGAATGGCCAAGTCAAATTCCAGACCTGAATCCAATCGAGAATCTGTGGAAAGAACTGAAAACTGCTGTTCACAAACGCTCTCCATCCAACCTCACTGAGCTCAAGCTGTTTTGCAAGGAGGAATGGGCAAAAATTTCAGTCTATCGATGTGCAAAACTGATAGAGACATACCCCAAGCGACTTACTGCTGTAATCGCAGCAAAAGGTGGCACTACACAGTATTAACTTAAGGGGGCTGAAATATTTTGCACGTCCAATTTTTCAATTTTTTATTTGTTAAAAAAGTTTGAAATATCCAATAAATTTCGTTCCACTTCATGATTGTGTCCCACTTGTTGTTGATTCTTCACAAAAAATTACAGTTTTATATCTTTATGTTTGAAGCCTGAAATGTGGCCAAAGGTCGCAAAGTTCAAGGGGGCCAAATACTTTCGCAAGGCACTGTACTTACAATGCGGTGCACCCGGGAAACACAACAATATCACAACAGCAATAGAAGACTCAGCCCAGCCTTTGTCAATGTCATTATGGCCCTGTTCACATGTAGTGATTTGGGATCACGGGCTGGCAGTATCCCCGTGATTCTGCCTGCAATTCCAAATCACACTGCAATGCTGGCAAAACGCAGCACGTGTGTTTGTGTTCCTTTCCTTTTTAGTGGCACCAAAACATGGTGTGGTTTTGGATCTTTGTGTGATAAATCGCTCAACAATCCCAGCAAAACTGCACCACATTTTGGTGTCACTAAAAATGAATAGAACACAGACACACGTGCTGCGTTTTGCCAGGATTGCCGTGCGATTTGGATTTGAATCTGGGTGTGACGGCGGGCGGAATCACAGGGATATTCTGCCCACAATCCCAAATTGCTACATGTGAACAGTCAGGGTCTAACAGGCTAACACAACAGCAATTATAGAAGACTCAGCACCCAGAACCTCAGTCAACAAACTTTGCCAGCAGTTACCACAATCTCAAATACCTAGTTATAGTATGAATCAATGACAGGAAGAAGTTCTGCACTGCAGTTTTAGCCTGAGGAGCACACAAGGGAAAGAGGCACACACACACACACACATACACACACACACACACACACACACACACATATATAAAATCCATAGTTTGAAACTGCGCTTGTAAAATATCATTATTAAAACCACAACTAACTGGTGATATAAGCAGCGACTTTGATCTGCTGTGAGATAATTATCACAGAATACATTCAAATATGTAACAAGACAGCTGCGCAAAAATAAAGTGATAATAAAAATAATGTAATAATAATAATAATGTAACATTACAAGAAGGTTGGGACTTTGAATGAGAGACATGACTTGATAAAACAAAATTGTCACATTTATTGATACATATAAAAGAAGTAAACATGATGTATTACAAATATGAACTGGGATGATATGGTATTGAATGATGAAATGAATAAATGGTAATATTTCACCCCAACAAAACCAATCTCAAAAGAACCAGCAAGACAATAAGACAATGGTAACAGAGTAATAAAATGACATCATAACATCCATAGACTGACGCGTTTTGTGGACTATATTCGCCACTTCTTCAGAGTCGGTGTATGATACATATCTATAAAGGTAAATAAGTATATACATATAGGTACATTGTATTGAATGGTGGTTTTAAAATTGGGAGAAAAGGGGAGAGAGGGGGATGGGAAACAAAGTCCCCATAGTCCCTGAACTTACACAGTGGCTCCAATAGTAACTGTAACTGTAACAGTTCTGGAGGTGGGGGCATCGACCCATACGTCTCCCACGGGCACGTGGGGCCCGCGGATGAGGCGAAGGTGTCACACACAGGAAAAAGTATAAATACGTTTTGTTGGAATGTTGCTAAGTAGTCAGAGTATATCTATATAAAATGATGTTAGTAGTAAGTGATTGTATATTAATATATAAAGGACGTAATGCTACTCATTGTAAGATTCTGGTACCTTTGGTACCCTTATTGCCCATTTTCCTCTTCATATTGCGTCCCACCTTTTTAGTTAGGTGGAACGCATATACCTTTAAGCCGGATGACATCATCGCTGAGCGCTGCTCTGAGCGGCTATTTCAATCGCCGGCTTTCTCTCTCACATTGTTCGTTCAAGCCACCTGTAAAGCAGCCATACCTGATGTCACTCGCTCTTGTATCTCGCTACCTTAACTTGTTTCACTATCTGATCTTGTATCTCGCTACCCGATCACTCTTGGCATACCGCTTTCACTCTTGGCTACCTGTTACCGCATGCTCACAAGCCTTGTCTTATGCTGCCGGAGCCTCCAGCTATTCTCCTTTACCTGGAACAGACCGGAACCTCGCTACTGATCCCGTATCTCGCTACCGGATCACTCCCTCACTACCGGACCCCTCTACTTACTAACCTTACTAGTGATAAGTACCCCACAGGGGATTCCTCCATAACTAAGTTACACTATCTACTTCTGCACATTAAGGACTGTTACTATCTATGCATACTAATTCTATCATCTGCACTGTTACATAGATTGCTAGCTCTTGAGCCTACTACCATCTATCCTTGCACTGGGTTAGTCTATCCTGTATATATCATCTGCTGTCCTCACCACCTGTTACCATACATGATTACTAACCTATCTGCATTTCTACCTATTACCATCTACTACTCTCCTGAACATTACTATCAAGTGCTTATCATTGCTGTCACTGCTCACACCTGTCCCTTCAGCACATCACCTCCATACTGTCATATACATCCCATCACTCCAGGAACATCTTATTGAGTGTGTGTATATCTGTATGCTGAAGCAGACAGGCCCACAGTGATGAGTCTGGAGAGTTGGATCTGGTATTTCAACACATCTCTACATGACTACTGAGTGGAGATTCTGCAGCTGCAAATCCAGCTTACTATAAAAACGCAGGAGCGTTACACTCATATAATGTGTATGGTGAGGGGAAGGTGACAAGGTGGTGTGGGCGCTAAGAGATGAGTGAGGTGGAGTGGGGGATGGAGATATGATAATGAAATAAGCTGTTGAGGAAGGATAAAGTATTCGTAAGTTTGGTTGGAGTATTGCTGAGTAGCCAGAGTATATCTATATATAATGAGTAAAAATGATGGCAATAGTAAGTAAGTATATACTATATAAAGGACATAATGCTACTCGTATGATGTGTATGGTAAGGGGGAAGTGACAAAGTAATGTGAAAACCAAGAAATATAAATAAGGTGGAGTGGGGGATGGGAATGTGATGAGATAAGCTGTTGAGGAAGGATAAGGTAATGTAAAGGTGGGCTAGTAAAATTGTGAGTGAGATGAAAGGGATTAAATAAAGTCGGATGCAGCCGACTAACAACTGTGCCTAATTATAAAAAGTGTGATAGTGACTGGGTGAGAGAGGGAAATAGTAGGGGAAGAAAATATTGGAGGTAAGTGAAAATAAACCTGAAGAATAATAAATCCAAAGGGAGGAAGAAAATGTGACACAGAATCGCCATAGCCCGCCGACCATCAAGTGCCCAGCGTCACGAGGTGCACAGACATGGAGCCGCAGAACGGAGGCAAATGCCATGCCGTCTCGCGGACTTCCTCTTATGCACCAGATGGAGCAACAGCCGTCGGGATGGAGGCGCACGGCCAATCCCACCGTGCGCTTCATCTAAAGTCCCCCCCCCCCCTTCTATATCCGAATCAGGGATGGAGAGACATGACTTTGATTGACAGGTCTATATACTTTTGTTTCACTGTGCATTGACCGCACATGTTGGCTTACATACCTTAATCCAATGTGCTGTGTCAATATAGATCCCCTCCGGACTAGTTGGGGGTTTCTTTGCACTTTAGTTACTAGCCCACCTTTACATTACCTTATCCTTCCTCAACAGCTCATCTCATCACATTCCCATCCCCAACTCCACCTTATTTATATTTCTTGGTTTTCACATTACTTTGTCACTAAGTCACTCAGGCAGCTCCATCCCCAAGCGACAGCCACAGGCAGCTCAAAGAGAGGAGGAGCCAATCATATGTGTCAGTGGGCAGGATAGGCTCTGCTCTCAGTGTTGCTGTTCTCCTGGAAGCTTCTGTAACTGGCTGAACAAGTCAATACATATCTCTGGAGTCTCAGTCTGGACTAGAGAGGAGGTGTGGAGGCGGAGCAGACAGACGAAAGCACTGTCAGCCAGAGCCTCCCTCATCCAAAGCCAAGCCTACAGCCTGGGCGGCGCTCCAGGTGGAGTAACAGCAGGCAGCAGCATTAAAATAACAATGCATTAGAGCCTAGTGTGGTGCAACCCCCCCAGAGCATCAGTGTACAATATATATTGTAGAAAAAAAATATATATATATATATTTTTTTACAATGTATATTGTACACTGATGCTCTGGGGGCCGTTTCAACCCCCCTAACCCCCCGCTTATCTACGGCCCTGGCTCCAGGTACTCTCTACCCACCAGGCGAATGCTGGTTCCTGACCTGGCCAGCAGGGGTAGTTGGGGGAAGCTGGGACTTCCTGGGAAGGAGAGTCTCCAGTGGGGCATGGAACCGGCCTCTGCTCAGACACAGTTTACACCATTCATGCCTGCGCTCTGTCCTTGTCTTCATCCCACACTCAGTGGGTCAGAAGATAGGACTTTTTACTTCTCATCACCAGTAATCCTTTAGGCATGTCTGTGGCAGAACCGGTGCAGCCTTTTAATGGGGCATCAAAGTGGCCTGGGGGGCAATTGTCCCCTTGCCCCCGTCCTCCCCTGATCACTGTAGTGGTGCCTACTACAGTGGTTTCCAGCTTCAAAGGGGATCTCACAGGTAGGTCACATAATGTACATACTTACATTGGCCAAGCTATGTAGAAAATTGCCATACATAAGCTTTAGCTTTCACCACTGACCATGACCAGATGACCAGACCATTTTTTTGGCACTGCGTTATTTTAACTGACAATTGCTCGGTCATGCAACGCTGTACACAATTCAAATTTCTATCATTTTTGGTGGTATTTGATCACCTCTGCGTATTTTTTTTTCTTTTGTGCTATAAATGAAAAAAGACCAAAAATTTTATAAACAATATTGTTTACTTTCTGCTATCTAACAAATCCATTAAAAAAATGTAAAAAATCAAATGTATTCATAAATTTAGGCCAATATGTATTCTGCTACATATTTTTGGTAAAACAAAATCCCACTAAGCGTATATTGATTGGTTTCCGCTAAGATTATAGCGTCTACAAATTATGGTATATACACTGGAATTTTTATTTATTTAATTTTTTTTACTAGTAATGGTGGTTATCAGGGGCATTTAGCAGGACTGCAATAGTATGGCAGGCAATCTGACACTAACTGACACTTTTTGAGAACCAGTGACACTAATACAGCGATTAGTACTAAAAATATACACTATCACTGTACTAATGACACTAGCTGGGAAGGGATTAACATCAGGGGCGATCAAAGGGTTAAATGTGTGCCTAGCCTGGGCTTGGTGCAATCACTGTGAGCTGCTTTTACTAAGGGATGTGCTGGTTTTTATTCCTTGCTTTGCAGGGAAACAAAAACCAGCACATCCCTGCTGACAGGACAGAGCTCTGTAATGTGTACATTCACAGAGCTCTGTCCTGTCATCCTCTTCAGTGGGTGCGGGCAGTCAATCATTGGCCGGCGCCCCCTGATCGGCTTAAGCTAATCACGGTACAGCTGGCGCACCCTGTACCTGGAAGTCTGGATCAAATACTAGATATATGGTCCAGCGTAGGAGAGCCGCACTGCCACCGTACTCCTACGTGAGGCAGTTGGAAAGCAGTTAAAGCCTAACTCCAAGCTCAAAAATCATTGCCTGCCGTTAGGCTCCATTCACTTCTGCACATTCCGGGAACAGGTGCAAAATCACGTGTTTGGGTGTGCATTTGTTGAACGTGTAAAAAAAGTATGTGTCACGCTTGTTGTGTCATTAACCACTTGCCGACCGCCGCACGACTATTTACTGCGGCAGTCTAGCTCTCCTGGGCAAATCGACGTAGGGCTTCATAGTTACATAGTTAGTGAGGATGAAAAAAAACATCAATCCATCCAGTTCAACCTGTGATGTGTGTGTATGTTTGATGTTAACCGTACATTGTATACCCCTGTACGCTGTGGTCTTTAAGATGACTGTCTAATACTTTTTTGAAACTATCGATGCTCCCCGCTGATACCACTGCTTGTGGAAGAGAATTCCACATCCCCACTGCTCTGACAGTGAAGAACCCCTTATGTATTTTAAGGTTAAACCATTTTTCCTCTAGTTTTAGTGAGGAGTGGTGATGTCATGAAGCCAGCACTACAAGCAGTTGGCACTGCCTATTGCGGATTTCTGTCCAGTAACAACCTGTCCAGTAACCTCTGCAAATTCCCTACAGATAGAATGCTGCAATGACCATTGGGACATGTAGTCCCTGCGTGGTGGTATATGTCACTGATGTATGACGAGTGTGTGCTGCTACAACTCATCCATGGCCTGACGGTAGGAAGGATGCTTATGGTGCTATAAATGTCAACTTTGAGAGAACATTTAAGGTATTTAAAGGGTCTAAATAAATACAAAAGCTTTCACAGAGCCCTAAGGCGATATCAGGGGGGGTATTTAATACCTTGCAACCAGGAGTAAGGCTTTCCTCTAGGCCCACCTTATATGTTATATAAAAATCTTTGGCTGCTCCTTTTGACCATTAAAGTAGTCATTTTTAATAGAATTGTGTAAAATGTTACCTTTTTTAGTTTTTAAAAGCCTACCAGATGTTCAAAGCAATTAAACCGAGATATGGAAATTGAATTGCTACTTTATTTTCAGCAGGAAGTAATGTGAGTACACAGCAGGAAGGCAAAAAAGAAACAGAAGTCATGGTGTGACCTAAAAACACTCCGGGGCCTTGGAGACATTACACTCTCTGAACTCCCTGCAGATCAATCTTAGGGAATAGTCTTGGCAGTCCCTTCCAGAAACAACACCAGCATTCTGTTATCATTATTGCGGTAAAGATTTATTTTATGGCAATTTTGCAAAGCTCCCCACTGTCCCTGATTTCGAGGGAATGTCCATCATTCGGAACAAAGTCCCTCTGTCCCTCTTTCCTCCTCATTTGTCCCTCATTTTGGTCTGATCTATATAATTGTGTGTACAGTATCTCACAAAAGTGAGTACACCCTCACATTTTTGTAAATATTTTATTATAACTTTTTATGTGACAACATTGAAGAAATTACACTTTGCTACAATGTAAAGTAGTGAGTGTACAGCTTGTATAACAGTGTAAATTTGCTGTCCCCTCAAAATAACTCAACACACAGCCATTAATGTCTAAACCGCTGGCAACAAAGTGAGTACACCCCTAAGTGAAAATGTCCAAATTAAGCCCAATTAGCCATTTTCCCTCCCCAGTGTCATGTGACTCGTTAGTGTTACAAGGTCTCAGGTGTGAATGTGGAGCAGGTGTGTAAAATTTGGTATTATCGCTCTCATACTGGTCACTGGAAGTTCAACATGGCACCTCATGGCAAAGAACTCTCTGAGGATCTGAAAAAAAAAAGAATTGTTGCTCTACATAAAGATGGCCTAGGCTAAAAGAAGAATGCCAAGACCCTGAAACTGAGCTGCAGCATGGTGGCCAAGACCATACAGTGGTTTAACAGGACAGGTTCCACTCAGAACAGGCCTCGCCATGTTCGACCAAAGAGGTTGAGTGCACATGCTCAGCATCATATCCAAAGGTTGTCTTTGGGAAATAGACATATGAGTGCTACCAGCATTGCTGCAGAGGTTGAAGGGGTGGGGGGTCAGCCTCTCAGTGCTCAGACCATACACCGCACACTGCATCAAATTGGTCTGCATGGCTGTGGTCTCAGAAGGAAGCCTCTTCTAAAGATGATGCACCAGAAAGCCCGCAAGCAGTTTCCTGAAGACAAGCAGACTAAGGACATGGATTACTGGAACCATGTCCTGTGGTCTGATGAGACAAAGATAAACTTATTTGGTTCAGATGGTGTCAAGCGTGTGTGGTAGCAACCAGATGAGGAGTACAAAGACAAGTGTGTTTTGCCTACGGTCAAGCATGGTGGTGGGAGTGTCATGGTCTTGGGCTGCATGAGTGCTGCCGCCACTGGGGAGCTACAGTTCATTGAGGGAACTATGAATGCCAACATGTACTGTAACATACTGCAGCAGAGCATGATCCCCTACCTACGGAGACTGGGTCGCAGGGCAGTATTCCAACATGATAACGACACCAAACACACCCCCAAGACGACCACTGCCTTGCTAAAGAAGCTGAGGGAAAAGGTGATGGACTGGCCAAGCATGTCTCCAGACCTAAATCCTATTGAGCATCTCTGAGGCATCCTCAAATGGAAGGTGGAGGAGCGCAAGGTCTCTAACATCCACCAGCTATGTGATGTCATCATGGAGGAGTGGAAGAGGACTCCAGTGGCATCCTGTGAAGTTCTGGTTAACTCCATGCCCCAGAGGGTTAAGGCAGTGCTGGAAAATAATGGTGGCCACACAAAATATTGACACTTTGGGCCCAATTTAGACCCTTTTACTTAGGGGTATACTCACTTTTGTTGACATTAATGGCTGTGTGTTGAGTTATTTTGAAGGGACATCAAATGTACACTGTTATACAAGCTGTACACTCACTACTTTACATTGTAGCAAAGTGTCATTTCTTCAGTGTTGTCACATGAAAAGATATAATAAAATATTTACAAAAATGTGAGGGGTGTACTCACTTTTGTGAGATACTGTAAAATGCCCTACTGATCTATCTAAAAGTGTTTCCCAGTGCTAAACATTTCATCCAATTTCTAAAATGCTGCATTTGTGAATTTTAAAAGCCATTATAAAGGAATAGTAATGGTAAAAAAAAGGACTTGTGTGTTTAACCAATAATTTTTATTGTTCAATTTTCCTTCAAAAGGGATGTGGCAGGGGGCGTGTCCTATGCCTACATACGTTTGCTAATAGGTGTCCCTCATTCCCATCTCAGAAAGTTGGAAGGTATAGTTTCTTTATAGAGGAGAGGTAACATCTATCCATATAACCATAGGCATGCTCAATGGGTGTGCCTAGTAAATATGTCATTTACCAGCCCCTTCCTTTTCTGAATGAACACAGTGAACACAGTCACTCAAAGTGTTCATTTATAACTGAAGTGGTGTGCTGCGTTGCCAAAAAGTGGTAAGGTCTAGTTTTAGGTAAGCTCAACATTAACAGGCTGCCTTAACGTGTGGCAGAATAACCCTTGTTTTTTAATGTGCATGCAGTAAAGCTGCGCACTGCTCAAGTATGAAGGGTGCTTAAAGTGTCATTAAACTCACATCATAAAAAACTATAAATAAATGGTGTATTACATGCTGTTCATACTCACTCAGTCAATATGAGATTTGTCTTCTGTATTCTAAAAAAAAAACCTGCTTGATTCTGCTTCTCTCTATCTCCCCCGTCTGTTTATGTCCCGATTCAGCTGGGTATTTTGCAGCTGTAGTGGCAACTCTGTCCATGCTCAGTTTCAGTGAGTTTCAATGCTGAGCATGTCCCCCCTTTCAAATTTGAGCAGCCCATGTGACTATAGAGTTACACACGTGGGCGTATACACAGTGGTAAATGACAGCCCACTCCCTCCCTCATCCTCCATGCCCACCAGGGCCGTCTTTACCGCAGGGCAAAAGGGGCAGGTGCTCTGGGCCCTGTCATTGTTGGGGGGCCCAAAAGCATTTGCCACTTGAGCCCGCGCTGCCCGCAAATTGGGAGTCCCATGATAACACTACAGAGTCACACTACACTGAGTAAATTGCCGTATTTCCCAGCCGTCAGGGTGGGGGCGGGGCCAGGAGCTCCACTGCTGCTCTGACCCTGTCTGCCCCATGTAGCCTGTAAGTATGCATTGCTCGGAGCTGAGAGAGAAGAAAGCTGGGAGCACCGCCTCCAGACCTCTGCGAGTTCTGCCCCCAGACCTTTGAAAGCCCTGCCTCCAGACCTCTGACAGCTCCGCTCCTAGATCCCTGAGGGCCCCGCACCTGGATCGCTGAGGGTCCCGCTCCCGGATTCCTGAGGGCCCCGCACCTGGACCGCTGAGGGCCCCGCTCCTGGTTTGCTGAGGGCCCTGCACCTGGAACTCTGAGGGCCCTGCACCTGGAACTCTGAGGGCCCTGCACCTGGAACTCTGGCTGGCTAGGTAAGTCCTTTTCCCCATGGACTGCTTGTGGAGTGTTTCCTAACCCTGACCAACAGTATAGCTGATAGCTGATAAAAAAATTTGCGCTGAGCGTGGAAAAAATGCAAATAAATAAATCAATGAAATTGTAAAAAATTTTAACTATTTGTACAGTGATTAAACTAGCTAAATAACTGCTATCAAGTATGAATGTGAAACAGCAAAATAAAAGTTCCAAATAATTCATGACAAAACTGGTTAAATGTGATGATATTGAATGAATAATGGTGCCCAAGTGTCTTCTTCCACCCCGGTGCATCAGTCACCTAGGCATGCAGTTATGCTTACCAGATGTCGGTTATGGTCCTTTCACACGGGCGGTCCGTATGTCCGTTTTTCATCCCCTTTTTTTGCGGATGAAAAACTGACATAATGCATGTCAATGGGATTGCGGATGTCTGCAGATGACCATCCGCTGACATCTGGTTTGCGTTCCTTTCCAATCAGTTCTGTTTTTTCAAACGGAAGAGAACCCTATTTTTCTTCCGTTTAAAAAAACGGAATGGATGCTAAAACGGATGTCAGCGGTGTCATCCGCTGACATCCGCAATCCCCATAGACATACATTATCTCCGTTTATCATCCGCAAACAGATGGGATGATAAATGGAAATACGGACCGGATGACACAAGTGTCATCCGTGTCCGTAAAAAAAAAAAAAAGTGCCGCAGCGGATCAAAAAACGGTCCGCTCCGTGTGAAAGGACCCTTAGTAAAGTGCCAAACAGACATTCACCAAATATCACATATGGATCAGCAGGACGATTCCCACAAGGGATCCGAACAGCAAGGAGACTCCGGATAGAAGGCGCAGCGCCAAAAACTGCCAACACACTCCAGAAACACTCCAGGTGCCAGTCCGATGTATTACCATATAAAACATAAAAGCAGCTCCATAGTGCAATATGCCTTAAACCACTTTGTTATATAAAAGAAAATGCACTCACATTCAGTGAGAAGAGAAATCACAAAAAAAAAAAACTTGGGCACCGTTATTCATTCAATATCATTACATTTCACCAGTTTTGTCATTAATTATTTGGGACTTTTATTTTGCTGTTTCACATTCATACTTGATATCAGTTATTTAGCTAGTTTTATTCACTGTACAAATAGTTTACAGTTTTCACAATTTTATTGATTTATTTATTTGCATTTTTTCACGCTCAGCGCAGCTTTTTTATCTGCTACTATTTTTGGTGTTATCTCACTATAAGCTGCAGCTTGCCTTTATACTAGCGCGGTTATAATTTTGTTACAGTATAGCTGATGGGTAACATTTTAAAATGGTTTCTTTTAGTTGATCACCCCCTGCACTAGATCCGCAGTCTCTGGTTATCCCCTGTACTAGATCCGCAGTCTCTGGTTATCCCCTGTACTAGATCCGCAGTCTCTGGTTATCCCCTGTACTTGATCCGCAGTCTCTGGTTATCCCCTTTACTAGATCCGCAGTCTCTGGTTATCCCCTGTACTAGATCCGCAGTCTCTGGTTATCCACTGTACTAGATCCACAGTCTCTGGTTATCCCCTGTATTAGATCCTCAGTCTCTGGTTATCCCCTGTACTAGATCCGCAGTCTCTGGTTATCCACTGTACTAGATCCGCAGTCTCTGGTTATCCACTGTACTAGATCCGCAGTCTCTGGTTATCCCCTGTATTAGATCCTCAGTCTCTGGTTATCCCCTGTACTAGATCCACAGTCTCTGGTTATCCCCTGTACTAGATCCGCAGTCTCTGGTTATCCCCTTTACTAGATCCGCAGTCTCTGATTATCCCCTGTACTAGATCCGCAGTCTCTGGTTATCCCCTGTACTAGATCCGCAGTCTCTGGTTATCCCCTGTACTAGATCTGCAGTCTCTGGTTATCCCCTGTACTAGATCCGCAGTCTCTGGTTATCCCCTGTACTAGATCCGCAGTCTCTGGTTATCCCCTGTACTAGATCTGCAGTCTCTGGTTATCCCCTGTACTAGATCCGCAGTCTCTGGTTATCCCCTGTACTAGATCCGCAGTCTCTGGCCACCCCCTGTACTAGATTAGCAGTCTCTGGGTTTCCCCTGTAGTATGTCTGTAGTCTCTGACCATCTCCTGTAGAACATCTATCAGTGAGCAGTAATGATGTGCAGTATAATTTAGCAAACCAGTCTGTAAGTGATAATAATATACTGTACCTCTGGCAACCAATTGCAATTGCTGCTTGATCTGCTGCAGTAAACTGATTTTGAGTCTTCCTGCTATTTGTTATATGTCTAAGAGCGGTTGGGGGGCCCAAGAAAATGTTTGCCCAAGGTCCAATGAATATTAAAGACGGCCCTGATGCCCACTAACCATCTAAACACAATGGGGGGTGGGATATAAAATGTAGATTGATGGAGGCTTCACCTCCCTCTTATTCTAAGATACAGGCTAGAGGGGTGTGACACAGCCTGTGCCTGGCAGAAAATCCACCCACACCGTGTTATTTCAAAAAATAAAAATAAAGGTTTGATTTGAATTATATATTTGTATGACAATTTATTACACTTTAATAATATTAATTATTTATTTTGATTCTGTATTTCAAAGGGGACTGTGGAGTGGAGACTATGGGATAAAACCAGAACCGCCAAGCTGGAGCCGTCTGAGCCTACACAGTGAACCTGAGAGGAGGTCAGTGACCAGTCTGATGGGGGAGGGGTAACTGATGTAAGAGGGGATTGAATACAATAATGTAAGAGGGCACTGATATAAAGGTCCCCCCTATCTTAGTAACCCCCCCATATCTTATTGTATTCACTCTATGAAAGGTGGTCTCTGGTCACCAGAGTGCCCACCACATCAGAGTTGCTGGCGTTCCTCTTTACATCAGAGTCTGCAGGACTCCCCCTTACAGTGCAAGGGGGAACTCTGTGGACCCTGATGTATAAGTGGGAACTCTGATGTAAAGGGGAAAGCAGTGGACTCTAAAATAATGTGGTCTCTGGTCACCAGAGCCCCCCCTTACATTAGGGTTCCCCCGTTATTTCATGATGTGCAGCGTTTTCCTTTACAAAAGAGTTCCCTTTTACTGTAAGGGGGATTCCTGCAGACTCTGATGTAAGGGGGAACTCTGTGCTGGTGGTGTATAGTAACCTGACCTTCATGTAAATGGAGAAATATGGTTTTTAACTTTTGTTTAACTTAAACACATTGCTAATAGCAATAGCTATATGTTTATAGTTATTTAGTTATTTTGATATTTGCATTGTTTAGCACTGAAAATTGTCATTTTAGGTACTTTTTTGCAGTGTCAGTAAAAAATGAGCCTCTGTCAGTAAATTTAATGATTTTTGGCAGTAAAAAATTGGTGTCTAGATAGATGTTAGGGGGGTCCCGCGCTATGGAGGTATAGGGAATGAAGGGGCTGCAGCCTCCCTAAAATACAGCCAAGGCTATATCTAGTTATAGTATGTAAGAGGTAGGGAATTGGCGCTGCCTGATGGGGATGGGTAAACGGTATTAATATCTAATCAATGGGACGTGTGGTGCTGGTGGACACAGAATCATAAATACATAAATATATATAAAAATGTATAGACATGTATGTATAAAAATATGTATTATATAAAACCACCAACATCAATCACAATACAAAATATAAATATATAAAGTGCTAAGTGATATAAGGTGCAGTAGAATATGTGATATTGTGCAAAGAGGTAGAGGATACTTGTACCAATATTTATGAATAAATTCTTTATGCATATGTTAAACCAGGTGACAATAGTAATTGATTATATCCAATAAATATATAGTGCTAACCAATTGAACATTACAGTGTAAAGGAAAAGGTGAAAAATAGGTGTGCAGTGTTTCACTAAGTGTGAACACTGATAGGTGAACAGGTGATTGGTGTATATTTGATACCAATATACTAAATGATCCAGAAAAAAGATGGGGGATAAGCTAGGTGCAAAAAATGAAAATAAAAATAACAAAGTGCACATATACAGAACTAATCTGTTTTTAAATACTAGCAGCAAATAAGAAAGTCTGTGTGTTTAAGGTGCTCAATCCTCTAGTGGCAGGGTTAGGATTACTTCATGCACTAAGGAAAGTGCTCAAAATAATGGGTGTAATGGATTTGCACTCACCAGAGAGCCCAACCCCACACAGGGGTATTAGGCAGGGTATTTTATGGCTGTATACCTCAGCATAAGGATAGGATTTCCTAGGGGTCCTCTGTTTCCTTTTAGCTCTGTATAAGAGGGAGAGGGAAGGGATCGTGCTGTTCTCCGGTATCAGCTATCCTTAGGTTATGCTCCGGTGTTGCAGTGTGTAAAAAATAAACAAGGGGGGACAAATAGTGTAATCCCGTTTTGCAAGGTTTATTGTTAAAAAGTAGGGAAAGGTACTCACATTTTCAATATAACAATAAGCATATAAGATATCTCCCTCTCGGGGGAGGAAACGAACAGGGAACCGACGTCCTCGTGTGTGATACTCCGGAACGCAATGCGTTCCGGGGCCGGTCCGGATCGGGAAGTGACGTAACTACGCCGTACGCGTTTCGCATTCTACTAATGTCCTCCCACCCTTTTTTTATCACATACAACACTAATATCTGAAAAAGACAAGTAATCTGGACACATTTTTATATATTTAAATTTTATTTTCTTGAATAGATAACTTGGTCACTGATGTGATGAAATCACTGGTTCTTCTATTCCTTCTGTGGGATTTTTTCTCCTTCTCCCCCCACACTTTTTGGACCAAGTGGCGTTTACCCGCCTCAGCCCCAGATCAGGCGTATATCCACAGTGTACTCAGCGACGGGAGACTATGCGATTTTTCTCTGCGATTTTCTTTGTTGTTTTTAATATGTAAGTATCAGAGCTTTAGATTTTTTGAAAACTTTTGAGGGAACTTATCAGTGTGTTTCCTTTATCCATATATGATCTTTTTAGTCTAAACTAGCCCTTATTTACAGAAAATTTGTACTAAGCTCCTGAAGAGTGGATGATAATTCCACGAAACGCGTAGAGCCATAAAATATGAAATATGAAGATTTATCAGGACATGGATTACGCAATATGTATGAAAGAGCCTATGAGCCACTGGATGTATTCTTGCTATGTATTTGATATATATATGCCTTTGTATGATATTTGTATCTGCTATTATATATCTATTTATTATGTGTATATGCCTAGCAAGACATTTCCTTTACTACCTCTTGTATGTCCATACCTGGATTGTCTGTATCTGTACTGTGAATATGTGAGATTCTATTTATTGATTATTGCTGCATGATCTATTCTTTTATCGTGCAGCAAGAAATAAACCAATATTCTGAAACTATTTTATTTTCATTTGGATATCTGCGATAGCAACCTACCTCATATAGAGTCCCACTATCCTTACGCCCCCCCTGTTGTATACAATATTAGGGATGGAGGTGGTTGCTGTGATGCTTCAGATCATTTACTTTTTCATACCTTTAACACAGCTTCATCAGCAGCCCAGGATGGGTCTAGAGTTGGGCTGTAAAGTTTCATACTAGGTTCCTTATTTAATTCAACTGTCTTCAATCAAATATTCTTCTTGGGAATATTATTTACCTGAGAAGAAACTGGAACCAGTTTGGAAGCATATGTGGTTGGAAGCTGTGGTATCTGACACCCAGTCTTCAGTAACAGATCTTTTAAGTCCTGTAAGTTGGGAGATGGGGCCTTCATGGATCAGACTTGTTTTTCAGCACATCCCACAATTGCTAAATTGGATTGAGACATGGAGAATTTGGAGGCCAAGTCAACTCCTCAAACTCGTTGTGCTCTTCAAACTATCCTTGAATTTTTGCAGACCAGGACACCTTCTTCCATTGCTGTGTTGTCCAGATCTGATACTCACGTGTCCAATGTAGGCACTTTTGGCTGTGGACAAGGGCAGCATGGGCACCCCAACAGGTCTTTGGCTACGCAGCCCATACACAACAAACTGTGATGCACTGTGTATTCTGACACCTTTCTACTAGAACCAGCATTAACTTTTTCACCAATGTGAGGTACAGTAGCTATTATATTGGATCGGACTACGCAGGCCAGACTTCGCTCCCCATGTGCATCAGTGATTCTGTCGCCCGTTTTCCTTCCTTGGACCTCTTTTGGTAGGTCCTAACCACTGCAGAACTGGAACAGCTGCAGTTTTGGAAATGCTCTGATCCAGTTGTCCAGCCATTACAATTTGGCCCTTGTCAAAGTCGCTTAAATCATGAGACATGTCCGCTGACATCCGGACGGATGGAAACCCTATTTTCCATCCGTCTGGTGCATCGGATCGGATGAGAACGGACAGACAGTCCACTCCCATCCGATTCCCCCATAGAGATGCATTGGGACCTGACAGCTGTGTCTCCGCACACAGCACGGAGACACAGCTGTCATCCGCCTGCTCAGCGGGGGATCGGCGGATCGATCCCCCGCTGAGAAAAACGGAGTCCGCCTGACGGACTCTGTGTGTGAAAGGGGCCTAAGACTTTCATTGGGGTGTATTCATTTGTGCAACATGGTCTTGAATTAATTTGTTAGGAAAAAACGGAATTTTTGTAAAATCTTACCTGTAAAATTCCTTTCTCTGAGTCCTCCGACAGTCGCCGCCTCTTCATATTCGTCACATATGGGGTATTATACTTTGCTCCGAAGGAGTAGCTAGGCAACAGAATATGTTAACATTAAAGCTTTTAACATATCCCACCCTCAAGGGGTGGTCCCCTCAGTCAATACCCTCCTACTTCCTGCAACCATATCTCAGTTTCAGTGGAATAGCAGTAGAGTATACAACCAAACCCCAAAAGAGGGGCGCGGGCGGCGACTGTCGGAGGACTCAGAGAAAGGAATTTTACAGGTAAGATTTTACAAAAATTCCGTTTTCTCTTACGTCCTCCGACAGTCGCCGCCTCTTCATATTCGTCACATATGGGGACGTCCCAAAGCAGTGCAAACATGAGGGGTGGGAAACGCATCCGCGCCGAAAGGCAACGCAGTCTCCGCATCAAAGAAAGGAACCTTACCAAAGGAAGGAAACCAGCTGGGCAACAGGAAAAATAATTGCTCAACAGGAGCAACAACCCAGGAAAAGACAAATAACCAGGGGATAAAAAACTTATCCCAACAGCCAGAGGTCCCCAACAAGGGACCCTAGGGAATTGCCGCACTAAGAACCTTGCGGCCAAAGGAAGCATCCGCCGATGCCTGAACATCTACTTTGTAGAATTTCGTGAAAGTGTGCACGGTCGACCAAGTCGCCGCCTTACACACCTGGGCTACAGAAGCCCCATGACGACAGGCCCAAGACGTACTCAGAGATCTAGTAGAGTGCGCCTTCACAGGCACAGGGGGGACCTTCCCCTGCAAAGCATAGGCCTGTTCAATGGTCTGCCTGATCCATTTGGCGATGGTAGAGGCCGACGCCGCCATGCCCTTCCGAGGACCCTCTGGAAGAACAAACAAGGAGTCCGTCTTTCGAAAAGACTCAGTCGATTTAAGGTAAACCCTTATCGCCCGAACAACATCCAAAGAATGTAATCTCACCTCCTTTGGATGTTTAGGCTTCGCGCACAGCGAAGGCAAGACAATATCCTCATTAAGATGGAATTCCGAAACTCGCTTTGGAAGAAAAGAAGGATTAGGTCGCAAGACCACCTTATCCAAATGAACAACCAGATACGGAGACTTGCAGGACAAAGCCGCCAGCTCCGACACTCTGCGAGCCGAAGTGATCGCAACCAAAAAGGCGACCTTTTTGGACAACATAGACAACGAGATCTCCCTGATCTGTTCAAAAGGAGCACGTTGTAACACAGATAGAACGAGATTCAAGTCCCAAGGGGGCAGAGGATCCCTCCTAGGAGGAACCAGATGCCGCACTCCCTGAACAAAAGTGCCAACCAAGGAGTTGGCAGCCACGGGACGTTGAAACAGAACGGCCAGCGCAGACACCTGACCCTTTATCGTAGCCAGCGCCAAACGCTGATCGACACCCGTTTGAAGGAAGGACAGCACTCGGGAAACCGAGTACGTGCGGGGTGAAAACCCCCGGACTCACACCAGGCAAAATAGGCCTTCCAAGTACGGTAATAAACCTTCCCAGAGGAAGACTTCCTCGCGTTGATCAAGGTATGAACGACCTCTGGGGAGAGACCCTTCTCCTTCAGGACCTCGGTCTCAACAGCCAGGCCGTCAAAGCCAGCGACTGTAAAGCAGGATGGTATATCGGTCCTTGAGACAGGAGATCGTCTCGCAGAGGCAGACGCCACGGGGCGTCGACCGCCAGATTCACGAGGTCTGCGTACCAGGACCGGCGAGGCCATTCCAGTGCCACAAGAATCACCGTGCTGCGTTCCGAGTGTAACCTGCGAAGGAACCTGGACAGCAACTGAATCGGTGGAAACGCGTACATCAGCCTGTACTGATGCCACGGGGCCACTAACGCGTCCGACGCGTCTGCCCGAGGGTCGCGCGTCCTTGCCACGAACCTTCTCACCTTGTTGTTGAGACGAGACTCGAACAGGTCCACATCTGGAAGACCCCACTTCGCGCACAACATCTGGAAGACACCCGGGTGGAGAGACCATTCCCCCTGATCCAGGGTCTGGCGACTCAGATAGTCCGCCTGCCAGTTCTCCACCCCCGGAATGTGAACCGCCGTTATCGCCGGGACATGAGTCTCGGCCCAAGACAGAATGTCGGCCACTTCTCGAGCCGCTCGGGCACTCCTGGTGCCCCCTTGGTGGTTCCTGACAAGCTAGACATTGAAACTGAAACTGAGATATGGTTGTAGGAAGTAGGAGGGTATTGACTGAGGGGACCACCCCTTGAGGGTGGGATATGTTAAAAGCTTTAATGTTAACATATTCTGTTGCCTAGCTACTCCTTCGGAGCAAAGTCTAATACCCCATATGTGACGAATATGAAGAGGCGGCGACTGTCGGAGGACGTAAGAGAAATACTTTTTTGTGTGTGTAAATTAACAAATCTTGGATGCAATCAATGGCCCGCATTTGTGGGAGTATTTTGTAGTATCGTGTCCCATAGAAAATGTTGATTATGAAAGGAAAGTTAAGGTTTTCTGGCAAATCTGTTGGGGTGTACCCATTTATGCTGAGCACTGTATATACAGTATAGATGCATATTTCAGCTAATAATTGTGCATTGCAAATGTGTAATTTGAAAGAGTGCCAGCTTTTAGTTCAACAGAGTTATAAAAAACAAAAGTTCAGTGCTAGGACTTGTAGTTTTATAGAGGGAATATATACAATATAGGGTTCCCTGGACTTGTACCTCTACAGAGAGAAATATATAATAGCATGCTGGGACGTGTAGTTCAATAGAGAGAAGTAATTCAAATATATAACCCCTGAGGGGCGGTCTTATTTGACCCAGTTCCGGCCATATGACCGGATACGGGGAACGGGCATTTCCGCCCTGCTATTCGGCATCTGCATGGCGTTGGTATAGACCCGCCATTGCTCGTTGGGATGCCGAGCCGAGGCAAAACGGGACTCTCTACACTGCTTTTCCCAATGGGTCTGTATCAACACAATTCCCTATGGATGATTTCTCTATGTTCTTCCTACTATTGGGTATTTTTATTTTATTATTCAATTATGCATTTTTTGCTTTGAGCACTTTTTCACATATATGTCTATTAGCATAGCACACACAGGTGCCTTTATCACCTATATAGAAATTTTCCTTCCTATTTATGATATCTTTTATTATCTTGGGCACTGTAGACCTGATCTATCTGTCTACTTGATATTCACATTCTCGGTTCCTTATTCTTGGGTTCTTGGGTGACACATTATTATTTTTTTCCAAATTTATCAATTATTAGAAATTTCATTTTTATCAATATATATATTATAATATATATAGACATATATATATATATATATATATATATATTCTTTTTTTTTTTTAGATTTCTTTGGTTAAAATGTGTCCTCACCAATTCTTTCCCGATCCTATTTGTGATATCTGATTAATATATTGGATTTATTATTGAGAGATTTTAGTTCTTTGCTATTGTATATTATATAAAAATGTAAGATGTATTGTCAAATGTTTTTTATATATAAAAAAGATTGATCTATTGTTTCTTGATATAACATGTAAATGAAGCATTGTGAAGTTTATAAAATATCATGTGTCAGTTTCCGCACATGTATATGTATTACAATTGTTTTTTCTTTTACATTTATTTTTGAAAATCAAGAGATGCAAAATAAAAATATCATTGGATATAAATAAATATATCTTTTTGTGCTAATCTATAACCTCATTTAAAGTCCCAACAACTATTTGTTTTTATATACCTATTTATATAGGGATGGAGGTATTTATAGGAGTTATGTGTCAGATCATATTTTGCTTGCTTTCAATTCAAATATATTGTTCTGGGACTTGTAGTTCTACAGTATAGAGAAGAAAATACAAGGACAGTGTGCTGGGACTTGTAGCTCTGCACAGAGGAGAAATACAAGTACAGTGTGCTCTGGATAATAGTTCTGTAGACAAAGGAAGTCCCCAGAGTGCTGGGACTTGTAGTTCTAGTGACAGTAGAAAAATTCAAGCATAGATTGAAATTCCTTTTCTAAATCTTACAAAGATGAAGAGGGTCTCCATCTCAGGGAAAGAAAAGGAAATGTATTTTTGTCCATCGCCCCCGCAGTGTTGTGGCTATGAGACACAATCCGGAGCGGTAATTGTCACAGAGGGAACGTGTGAAGATGTTCTAGCGGGCTGAGCTCTCCATTTCTAAGCAGGACAGAGTTTGTTCACAAATCTACGTTCTCCTCAGCTGGCGATGTTATCACTCCAATACGGGGGGAGTCCCAAAAGAAAAGAAATGTTCCGTTCCGTAAGTCACGAGCGCGGCGCACACGTTCTCCCGCGGGAGCTCCCAGCACGGAACTGCAAAGATGATTTTCTCAGAATGATATTTAGAACAGGTGCCAGCTGTGACCGTGCCTGTAAATAGTTTCCTTCATGTTTGATAGTTTATTTTCCTTCTGTATTGTGAAAGTCATGATGAAGCTATAAGTGTGATTGTGAACTGTACTGAATGTCTGAACTCAGATTCTGGGATGGGGCCCACCTGCCTTGGCCGAGCATACCAGCATACCATGCATCTCTATGTATACATGGCTTCAACACTCACTCCCTATACAAACCAACAGGTCTCCAGTAGGGATGATAGAATTTTTGAAAAGTTCGGTTCGGCCAGAACTTCCCGAACTTTTGAACTTCGGTAATCAAAAAACACCATTTTGAAGCCCTAAAACCCAATAAATGCCCCTAAAAAGTGCCTAGGGTTCTGGGTCATGCCCCAGGGACTATTAATCACACAAAAAAAAAGTTCTTAAAAATTGTCATTTTTGATAGAGAGCCAATTATTGAAAAAATTATTGAGAAAAAAAAAAAAAAGAGATTTCTTTGGATTTAATGTCTGGGGGGTCTAAAAGGTGTACCTGTGAAGTTTCAGCTCTGTAGCATGTCCAGAACCAGAAAAAAAAAGATATTTTTTCTTAGAAATTCATTAGCGCAGGGATGGGGTTCCGCTCCTTTCACACCTATATGTGTGTATGTGTATATATACATACTGTACATGTGTGTATGTGTATATATATATATGTGTGTGTGTATATATACCCCTACACAGAAGTTCAGATGTTATGCCTGCCTCCAAAGACGACCACAAAAAAGCCCAATAAACACCTGAAACAAAAAACTCCCAGGTGTGAAAGGAGCGGAACCCCATCCCTGCTCTACTAAAAATTCTAAGAAAAATTATCTTTTTCTTCTGGCGGTCACCCTGACATGGATGAGTTCAGTCACCCTGGGCATAGCAGTCAGAGTCAGTTCACTCTAAACTACATTACGGTCACCCTGACACTTAACACTTTCCCTACAGAAACTATATTTCTGAATCTAACTATAGTGGAAAATAGTACCCTAACTACACTAGATATCCCTTTCCTCACACTATTAATTGCTAAATGACACTTTTGCAGCAGGAGTAACAGAACTGCTTCCACTCTCTTCCACAGCCCCTGTATTACAGTGCTAGAGATTTGGCGGGGCTATGTTATATACTGGGGGGGCGTATTCACTACTGATTGATCATCAGATCAGGTCTGCCAGGTGGAGCCGATCTGAAAGCCCATGTGAAAGGGGCCTAAGGCTCCGTTACATCGATGGAGCCATTCTGCTCAGCGGGGAATCGATCCGCCAATCCCCGCTGAGCAGGCGGATGACAGCTTCGTCTTCGCTCTGTGTGTGGAGACGGAGGTGTCAGGTCCCCGCTGTCCTCTATGGGGGAATCGAATGAGAATGAACCGCCTTTCTGTTCTCATCCGATCCGGGGGTTTCAATCCATCCCGATTTAACGGACAGTATCGGATCGGATAGCAGCGGACATGTCTCCGCTGACATCCACTGCCTCATAGAGATGCAGGGGGCATCTATTCAGATCCGCCTGAAAAACTGAGAGGCAGATGTGAACGGCCCGCATGTGTGAAAGGGGCCTTACAACTTTTTGTACCACTTGCCCCACCCTGTTAGATTGTAAGCTCTTCTGAACAGGGCCCTCTTAACCCTATTGTATTTTATTATATTTTAGCTCTATTGTCTCCCTTTTAAATTGTATAGCGTTGCATAAACTGTTGACGCTATATAAATCCTGTATAATAATAATAATATATAACAAAATGGCCCAACACATGTACATATTGCTCAAGAAGAACAGGCCTGCAGGCTTTGGTTCTGTGGCACCCATTTATGTAAATGTCCCTATTCATAGGAAATACAAAGCACACCCCCAGATGGTGTTCAGAACACCCCCCAGGATTATTATTTCCTGCTTGTGTGATTGGCTTACTGACTTTCCCAGAACTCTGCAATATTATTATTTTCATAAAGGGTGTATATAGCGCCAACAGTCTGCGCAGCACTTTACAACATGAGGGCAAACAGTACAATTACAATACAATTGAATACAGGAGGAATCAGAGGAGTCCTGCTTTTTAGAGCTTACAATCTAAGAGGGAGGGTCAAGTGATACAAGAGGTAATAACTATAGGGGAAGAACTGAAGGAGAAAATAAAAGTACAGTTATTTGGTGTGGGCAGGAGGAGGGTTTTCATGGATCCTCTGAAAGCAGAGAAGGAGATAATCGGACAGATTGGGGTAGGGAGTTCCATAGGATGGGAGAGGCTGGGGAAAAGTCCTGGAGACAAGCATGGGAGGAGGTGACGAGGGAGCTAGAGAGCAGGAGGTCTTCGGAGGAATGTAGAGAAGGATTTGGTTGGGTGAGCAGGAGCCAATGGAGGGATTGACAGAGGAGTAGCAGACACTGAACGGTTGGTAAGCTGGATTAGTATGGCAGCAGCATTCATGATGGACTGAAGTGGGGATAGCTTATATAAAGATAAGATTATGAGGAAGGAGCTGTAGTAGTCAAGGTGAGAGATGACCAGGGAGTGAACTAGGAGCCTTGTGGTGTCATTGGTTAGAAAGGAGCGTATTTTGAAGGTGTTGCGGAGGTTGAGACAGCAAGATTCGGACAGTGATTGGATGCGGGGCCTAACAGATAGATCAAAGTCCAGGATTACACCTAGAACCGGGAATGGGACATCAATCGTGGCAGAGAGATCAGGGGCACATGGGAGAGGAAAAATTATGAGCACTAAGATACAAATCACATTTTGGGCACCCTCTGCAACAAACAACTCCGTTTTAATGAGATATTCCCAAATGGTAATGACATCTAAAGGATACAGACCCTGCCACTTTCTTCATTAGATCCCTGCAGGTGCAGCAGCTGATTGATAAATATAAGGTCATTCCCATTCATATTGTACAAGGACACAGACAAACAAGCAGACATTTGTTTAGAATAATAAAAGGTAGGAATCTGCAACAAAGTTTGGTAAAATCCCTGCAATGTACAGAGATCACCCAGAGGGGATTTTATTTTTCTCAACGAAAGTGGAATTACTCTTTAAATTTACTGTTTTTGACCACCAATGCGGGGGAGGGCTTGGGGGTATCAACTTTCACTGCCACTGGTTACATTCCCCTACCAGTGACCACCAATGTGAAGAGAGGGAGTTATTAGTACGGACACCAGTGCTGTGGTTGTTATTGCCACTGACACCAATGCAGGGGGGCTATTATTGCATTCACTGATACCAATGCTGAGGGTTTTTATTAAAACCACTCCAGTTATTGTACTACCAACTTCTTCGGTGTACATTGCGATATCAATGTATTGATAATAGGTTAAAGGGATTGTAAAGCCTCAAGGTTTTTCACCTTAATGCATTATGGTGAAAAACCTTTTGTGCTGCAGCTCCCCCTCCGCCCGACCCCCCTCTTTCTTACCTGAGCCTGATTTGATCCAGTGATGTGCATGAGTGCAGCGGCTCCAGCCACTCTCTTTGCTTATTGGACAGATTGATAGCAATGATGGACAAAGGCAGAGGCATGATGGGACTTTTACAACAGCTGGAGGGCCACGGTTTGCGTATCCCTGGTCTATAGGATATCCGACCAGGTCACTACATAGGTAGCATATACAATGAAAGCGGAGTGAACATTTAGTGCCAGTTCACATTTATGCTAAGCGGGAACACTGCGAATATACAGCGTGTTCCCGCATCGCATCCGCAGCACAGGCAGTTCACACTGCGATACGCTGGGGGTGTCAATTGAAAGTTAACAACACCCCCAGATCAGATCGCATATCGCAGTGCGATCTGAGAGTTCACACAGAATCGGATTGCACTAGTGTGAACCACCATGCGATCCGATTCTGCTGCGGACCAAAAAAAGGGTCCTGTGCGTGCTAAGTGCCATTGCGATGCGAATTCAGCCATACAAACTGTATGGCTGAATTTGGACCGCACAGACATCGCATGTAATTTTAGGAGCAGTGCGCTCCGAATTACATGCCATCTCTGTGATCGCACTAATGTGAATCGGCACTTAGGCAAAGATGAAGAGTAGGCGGTAGGAAGGAGCACAGCCAGACACAGTATTTGCATAAGCAAAGTAAAGGAGAGGAGCGACACGCTGTGCTCCAAAGCCGGCATCTAATGGCAAAGTGAGCTTTCTCCTGCCTTGTCTAAGGCTGGCCATACACTATACAATTTTCTTATTCAATTTCCTTTAGATTTACCTTAAACTATGTAGTGCAAGGGCCTGCCTGATTGCATACAAATTGAAAGTTTGTAGGTTTGACCCTATATTACATGGTTTTGGTAAATCTAAAGGAAAGTTGCATAGTGTATGGCCAGCCTAAGACATATTGATTAGGAGAAAGCCTGCGATAGGGGGGTGGGACATCCTGACATGACGGCTCTCCACCCATCCAGCTACAGCTGAGAGAGACATGCCAGCTACATTGTCATGATTTTAATTTGGTGAAGGGTGGAGGTGGTTTTCCAGTGCTTTGTTAGGGTCCTTTCACACGGGCGCGCCGTATGTCCGTATTTCATTCCATTTTTTTGCGGATGAAAAACGGACATAATGCGTGTCAATGGGATGTCAGCTGATGACCATCCACTGACATCCGATTTGCGTCCTTTCCGATCAGTTCAGTTTTTTTGAACGCAAGAGAACCCTATTTTTCTTCCGTTTAAAAAAACGGAACGGACGCAAAAACGGATTTCAGCGGTGTCATCCGCAATCCCATTGACTTGCATTATCTCCATTTATCATCCGCAAATGGATGGGATGATATGCGGACATACGGACCCCGGATGACACAAGTGTCATCCGTGTCCGTAAAAAAAAAAAAAAAAAAAAAAAAAAAAAAGTACCGGAGCGGATCAAAAAGGGTCCGCCCCGTGTGAAAGGACCCTTAATCCTTTTAACAATAAATTGGTACCTTGGGCTATACTGCGCGGTCCTTTATGTGTAATCACTTGGGTGGGACACTCAATCTTTTTTTTTTTTTTCAATGTAATCATTGCTGCAACCATACATGCTAGCAACTGTCCAAGCAACTGAGAGTAAGCTTCAAGGCAGAGGCGGATCAAACAGCTATGCGTTTCCAAAAATTACAGCTCAATCCAATAGCACACCAGCAACCTAAACATGTTCTAATCTAGGGACATGGGCTGAAGTCTGCTACACACTAACGTTATTTTTCTGTTCAACCCATCGGGCTGAACAAAAAAAAAAACGGAAGAGCTTGGGAAGAGACGCTGTACTAACAATAAGATGTTAGTACATCGATAGTTGGCCCGTGTGTATGGCCTTTTAGAGTGTGAGACAAAAGGACATCTTGACATCTTAAAGAGGAAGTAAACTCTTAACTTATTTTTCCCTGCAAAGTAAATGCATAATGTGCAAGTATGCATTGCATACTAGCACATTATGTGACACTTACCTGCAACAAAGCCCACGTTGTCCCTGCTGCCGGCCGCATCCATCTTCACCCGTCTGCGGACTCCGGCTGTATTACTGGCCGGAGCCGCGTGATGTCACTCCTGTATATGCGCGTGGGAGCCGCCAGTCACAGCACAGGGCTCTGAAGAAAAGGCACGGGTGGCCGTTTCTTCAGAGCGCATGCGCCAATGATGTCATCGGCTGCATGCAATGTAAATATCTCCTAAACGGTACATGTTTAGCAGATATTTACAGCACCTACAGGTAAGCCTTATCATAGGCCTCATCTATCAAATTGGGTTAACAAGCACTTTAAAGCGGAGTTCCGGGCACAAAAACGATTTTTTTTTTGTGCCCCTCCGCTAGGTAGAGCTCACCTGAAAAGGAATTGGATAGTTATTTTTATTTTTTTTGTTTACTCACCTTTTTATTGAAGATCGTAAATACTCACCTCTGACTGCTTCCTCCCTCGGAGCCGCGGCTCACCCCGTCACTTCCTGCCTCGCGATGATTCCTGGGAGCTAAACGTCATAGCTCCCAGGAATCAATGCGACGGCACCGGCCCCGCTCGTCATTTCCGGGCGACGCCGCATTCCCCTGCTAAACAGCTTCTGGGCATGCCCAGAAGCTGTGGAGGAATGCAGCGCCGCACCGGAATTGACGAGAGGGGCCGGTGCAGTGCATTCTGGGACACGAAGACGCGGAAGAAGACAGAGAAGAGGACCGCGCCGGCTTCAGCTGCCCACAACAGAGATGGAAACGCTGTGGAAGAAATTTTCTAAGTAAGTATTTCTTCTAAAAGGTAAGTGCGAACCGGGACAGATCAGAGGCTAGCCATTGTGGAATGTGCTAGCCCTGACTGTCCCGGGGGTATGTTCAGCAAAAAATCATTTCTGTGCCCGGAACTCCGCTTTAATCTATTTAACCAGCAAAAACATAATCAAAGAAATCTAAAAAGGTAACACTAAAAATCAGTTTTTCACAAGCGGACTGTGAAAAAGGAGAAAAAAGAAGGGCTCAAACCTTACTGGTTATCTAAGAAAGCCTTGGGAATTAAACAGACATCGACTTTAGATCATTCCCAGGAAATGTCACTTTTTTAATCAGATATAAAATATACAGACTATTTTACAACACATTACTCCAACCACAGCTCATATGAAACAGTATTTATTACACAAAATGAAAAAAAAAGTAAATAAAAAAATATTTATATCCGGTTGATATTAGTTTCTCATTGCAAGCATTGCGTTTATATCCCAGATGAGATTCCGTAACTGATCCATGATTTGCTTCAACTGCTGATTCTTCTGTTTTAATTTCTGCAAGAGAGCGAGAAAACACGGCATCATTAGTCTAGAAGAACTTACAATGGAATTCAAGTCTATAACTAAGTGTGAGATTACTTCCACCCCCCTTATAACTCCTATACTAACAACCCTGTAGAAGGAAGATTCCTATACTTCCCTTTTCCCAGGGCGGAATGTGATCTACTCAGCGGTCAGCTTCAGAGGAGAGGAGAGATCGCCGACAATGGATGGAATGCCTGGGAAATTGACTTCACCTATTGGCTTACTATGGGGCATTCATTGTCGGCTGTCCCTCCTCTCCCTGAAGATGGCCGCTGGGGACCGATCATGTGACCATACTGGAGTGCCCTAAAAATAAATAACTATTAAAAAAAAAAAATTATATACAGCTGCAAGAAAAAGTATGTGAACCCTTTGGAATGATATGGATTTCTGCACAAATTGGTCATAAAATGTGATCTGATCATCATCTAAAGCCTAGTACACACGCAACGATTATCGGCCGACCGATCGTCCCTCTTTTGTCCAGAGTGGTGTTTTGTTGGTTGGAATGTGCTCTAGACTGCACACGAATTTTCTCGCCCAACAAAATTCTACTTCAGAAGTGATGTCATGTGTTGGATTGCTTTCTTTGTGTTTTTTCTTCACTGAGCATGCCCAGACTTGCTCATTAGATTTTTCCCTGTCGAAATCTGTACTGACTGCACGAAAATCGGCCGTGTTTTGACGGCGGACAAAAATTTTATAGCATGCACACCAGATTTTTTTCGGCCGAAAAGTCGGAGTCGGTTGTCGGAAGCATCATACTAACAAGCCGAAAATCGGCAGATCGGTCGTCGGACGAAAATTCCCTGCCAATTTTCGACGCGTGTGTACGAGGCTTAAGTCACAACAATAGACAATCACAGTCTGCTTAAACTAATAACACACAAAGAATGAAATGTTGCCATGTTTTTATTGAACACACCATGTAAACATTCACAGTGCAGGTGGAAAAAGTATGTGAACCCCTAGACTAATGACATCTCCAAGAGCTAATTGGAGTGAGATGTCAGCAAACTGGAGTCCAATCAATGAGATGAGATTGGAGGTGTCGGTTACAGCTGCCCTGCCCTATAAAAAAAAACACACCAGTTCTGGGTTTGCTTTTCACAAGAAGCATTGCCTGATGTGAATGATTCCTCGCACAAAAGAGCTCTCAGAAGAACTACGATTAAGAATTGTTGACTTGCAAAAAGTTGGAAAGGGTTATAAAAGTTTCTCCAAAAGCCTTGCTGTTCATCAGTCCACGGTAAGACAAATTGTCTATAAATGGAGAAAGTTCAGCACTGCTGCTACTCTCCCTAGGAGTGGCTGTCCTGTAAAGATGACTGCAAGAGCACAGCGCAGACTGTTCAATGAGGTGAAGAAGAATCCTAGAGTGTCAGCTAAAGACTTACAAAAGTCACTGGCAAATGCTAACATCTCTGTTAGCGAATCTACAATATATAAAACACTAAACAATAATGGATTTCATGGGAGGATACCACAGAGGAAGCCACTGCTGTATGTTTACAGTTTGCACAAGAGCACCTGGATGTTCCACAGCAGTACTGGCAAAATATTCTGTGGACAGATGAAACCAAAGTTGGGTTGTTTGGAAGAAACACACAACACTATGTGTGGCAAAAAAGAGGCACAGCACACCAACATCAAAACCTCATCCCAACTGTGAAGTATGGTGGTGGGGGCATCATGGTTTGGGGCTGCTTTGCTGCGTCAGGGCCTGGACGGATTGCTATCATCGAAGGAAAAATTAATGCCCAAGTTTATCAAGGCATTTTGCAGGAGAACTTAAGGCCATCTGTCTACCAGCTGAAGCTCAACAGAAGATGGGTGTTGCAACAGGACAATGACCCAAAGCATAGAAGTAAATCAACAGAATGGCTTAAACAGAAGAAAATACGCCTTCTGAAGTTGCCCAGTCAGAGTCCTGACCTCAACCCGATTGAGATGCTGTGGCATGACCTCAAGAAAGCGATTCACACCAGACATCCTAAGAATATTTCTGAACTGAAACAGTTCTGTAAAGAGGAATGGGCAAGAATTACTTCTGACCGTTATGCACGTCTGATCTGCAACTACAGGAAATGTTTGGTTGAAGTTATTGCTGCCACAGGAGGTTCAACCAGTTATTAAGTCCAAGGGTTCACATACTTTTTCCACCTGCACTGTGAATGTTTACATGGTGTGTTCAATAAAAACATGGCAACATTTCATTATTTGTGTGTTATTAGTTTAAGCAGACTGTGATTGTCTATTGTTGTGACTTAGATGATGATCAGATCACATTTTATGACCAATTTGTGCGGAAATCCATATCATTCCAAAGGGTTCACATACTTTTTCTGGCAGCTGTATTTTATATATATATATATATATATATATATATATATATATATATATATATATATATAAAAATTAAACGTACAAAGATTTAAAAAAACAATGAAAAAACTAGCAGCAGCACATAATAGATACAGGTTATACCCTACAGACTCAAAGCATTTTTGAAGGCATATGCCGCACTCATAAAATTTCAAGTGCAGAAATACAGTGCCTAAAACATGAATAAATAAACCACTGACATCACATAATTCCCTATGGTAAATGAACAAAATAATGTCTTTGCAACAATGAAAAGTTAATATCCACCCAGGTGAAAATCCTCTTTCCACTACCAGTGTACTCTTCAAACATGGTCATATATGAAACATCCAGTGCTTCTTTCACACTAGCACATCTATGTGCTTACCAAAACTTATGTGAGCCCCCGAAACTTCGGAAATCCCGATTCTGGGTCACCTGATCACTGTGGTAGCCACTGATTGGCTACCACGGTGATCAGTCACTGTGAAGCCCGCCCCTGTGTTTCTCTGTGAATGGAGAGGAAAGATACATTGTATCTTTCTCTTTCCTTGCAGAGAGGAGTAAAAAAAAAAAAAAAAAAAAAAAAAAAAAAGGTACAAAAAAATAAAAAAATAAATAAATAATAAAAAAATAAAGAAAAAGTGCCTAGATCAAGGTTTGATCTAGGTTAGTGCTAGGGTTAGTGTTTGGGTCAAGTAAGATTCAAAGGTCAGGGTCAGTATATTTTGGGCAGGATATTTTTCTTTTTTTTTTTTTTAACCACTTGCCTACTGGGCCCAGGCCAATTTTTCACCTTTCAGCACTGTTGCACTTTGAATGACAATTGCACGGTCATGCAATCCTGTACCCAAATTACATTTTATCATTTTTTTCCACACAAATAGCGCTTTCTTTTGTTGGTATTTATTCACCACTGGGTTTTTTTATTTTTTGCTAAATAAACAAATAAAGCTCAAAAATTTTGAAAGAAAAAAACAAAAAACTTGTTCATAGTTTGTTATACAATTTTGCAAACAGGCAATTTTTCTCCTTCACTGATGTGCACTGAGGAGGCTGCAGTTATGGGCACTGATGAGGCAGCACTGATGGGCACTGTTGGGACTGCACTGATAAACAGCGCCATGATTATCAGTGTGTGTACATGTCCCATTTAGAGAAGCCATTATTGGCTCTCTTTCTCCTCATGCTGTCAACATGGCTTCTCTTTACATCAGTAAATCTGTGAACACATGGACACACTGATGGGCACAGATGAGGAGACACTGATAGGTGGCACTGATGGGCACTGTTGGGACTGCACGGTCAGCATGAAGAAGGAAATGCCAAAAAACTGCTTCTTTTTACATTGGTGAATCTGTGATTGGATACAGCTGATCACGTGCCGCTGATTGGCTCTTGACCTCAATCTGTGATTAGCAGTGTACTCTGGACACTAATCACAGAGCGAGCCATCCACGCAAGATCACAGAAGGCCGTCATGTGACGGCCTCCCAGAACTAGCTGGCCGCGCTGTAGCCGTGATTCAGCTATATTCAGCTATTAAATTAGCATCAGTTAGTGTCAGTGGGTTTTAGGTAGCCCCCCCAAAAAAAAAAAAAAAAAAAAAGAGCACTATTACATGGGCTGTACTACAGGTACAAACAACAAATAGCACACACATATGTGGTATCGCTGTTATCGTCAGGAGCACAATTTATTTTGGGTTGTTCTTTGGCGGTAAGTTACGGTAGTAACAAGAACTATACAGCTAAATATAAAAAAATTTAAATATTTTTTTTTTTTACTATTTTGGGCCTGTTTTCCATTGATGAAAAAACAAAAAACAGGAAATATCCATAACCATTTACTACTAAAAGAAAGCCCAATTTGTCCTGAAAAATGCGGTATAATCCACCTGGATGCACAAAGTAGATGCGATGATATGTACGGTTTTACTAACACATGTCAAAGTTGCAAAATTGGGCTTAGGCATTAAGATCTGTTTTACCCTCACACGTGAAGGGGTCTATACTCATAAATTAACTTCTATGGTCCTTAGACCCATTAGACCATCTTACGTTTGTGAGATTTACTAAGGCAGAGGTGGAATAGAGTTTTACCTCAATGCGTGTCTCGGGGAAAAAAAAAAAACTTCTGCTTCTTCAGAAGCACAGTGCAGAAAATTTTTTGAGCTTCTAATCTGTACTGCATTCCGATCACCATAAAAACCCACCAGGGGCGAGTGCAGGGGTACAAAAGAAGAGAGACCCAGCACTCAAGTTGATCCAATACATTACCCTATTTGTTGCCCATAGGATATAATTCCATCCCCTTAGCAGGAACCATTAAATATAACCATCTCATATAGGACACACCCCAGGTAGACATAAGATCACAGCCTTTTATTTCTGGAACCCTGAAAAGTAAGGTAAGTTGTTGCATAGCGCACAGACACCTCAGCAGGGCTTTTTTTCAGCTGGACCTTGGTGGAACTCAGTTCCACCACCTTTGGCTCAGGCCCTCTGCTCCCTGCTCACCACTATCACTTGTAAACACAGAGGTCTGGCTTCCTATGTTTTCCAAGTGCAGTATGGGGACAAAGAGGATGCCGGTGCCTGGGGTGCAGTGCGAATGCTGACACCCCCACTGGATGATCTCCCTGCAAGTGAGAGGCGAAGCAATCTACAGTGTGAGGGGAGGTACTAGGGAAGAAGAGGGGTAAAAGTGAGATGTGGATGAACTCTGCACTGTAATCGTAGCACACTCCAGAACTCTGCGCGTAGCACACTCCAGAACTCTGCGCGTAGCACACTCCAGAACTCTGCGCGTAGCACACTCCAGAACTCTGCGCGTAGCACACTCCAGAACTCTGCGCGTAGCACACTCCAGAACTCTGCGCGTAGCACACTCCAGAACTCTGCGCGTAGCACACTCCAGAAATCTGCGCGTAGCACACTCCAGAAATCTGCATGTAGCACACCCCCGAACTCTGCACTGTAATCGTAGCACACTCCCGAACTCTGCACGTAGCACACCCCCGAACTCTGCACTCTGTGTGTAACCCCACTGAACTCTGCACTCTGTGTGTAACCCCACTGAACTCTGCACTCTGTACATAATGCACTCCTGGTATTTGATGCCCCTTTAAGACCCTCCCACTGTTTGTGAAATTTTGACCAGTTTGGGGAGGGGGTTTTGGAGGGGGTCGTGGTTGAGTTCCTGCACCTTTTTTCTAAGAAAAAAAGCCCTGATGCTCAGAGAATCTGTTTCCCCAGTCCTGCAATGTGTACAGTACACCATATACTGTGCCCTGTTCCTCAGTTTCTACCTTTAGAGTTTAGAGTCCAAGGCTAGAGGTGCACCGAATGGAAACTTTTGTGATGAAAACAAAAATTCGGGATGCACTTGGGTGAAACCAAAAATTACAGTTTTTTAATTTTATATATATATATATATATATATATATATATATATATATATATATATATATATATATATATATATATATATATATATATATATATATATATATAAATAAATAAATAAATTGTATTATATTCGACTTTTTCATTAATATCCTGAATTTAAATGAATTTGAATTTATTGGCGGACATTATCAGCACCTTTACCGCAAGAAAAAAGTATCCCTTTAAATTCTTTGTATGTCTTCACAATGGTCCGTTGCGCTTCTGTTGTGGTGTTAAAAATCGTGCTTGCTGCATCTTTGGTTAGTTAAAAAAAAAAAAAAAAAAAAAACACGCACTTCCCTGTTGAAATGCATTAAAGATGCTGCAAGAATGCATCAATAACACACCTGTGTTACGTTTTTGATGCGGTTTTTGAGTCACCTGACCAGAGAAATACACACCATAAGCACAGTAAATTGTGCCAAAATCGTGTCCATTATTGGCACCTTTTTCTCTATCGGCAAAATGCCAAAAACACCATTTTCGCCTGCTGAAATTTCGGCACAAGTCTATCCAAGGCTGCAATTTATTTAAAAAAAAGTTGACACCCTTAAAGCCCAATTGCCAGGCGGATCTGATCAGACAGAACCCCAGCACTTCTTTATAGTGATAGAACTTGTCTATGATCATCAGATGTAAGGGCCACCGAGAAAGACATTTTTTTCTCTTTTTTTCCAGGTAGGCAGCAGTCATTATTATTATTATATAGGATTTATATAGCACCGACAGTTTACGCAGCGCTTTACAACTTGAGGGTAGACAGTACAAATACAATACACTTTAATACGGTAGGAATCAGAGGGCCCCGCTTGTTAGAGCTTACAATCTTTTAGAAGTGCTAACATTTGTAGCCTAGGCACATGGATGCCATACCTTATTTACTTCCATGATTTCCCTTCGTTCCTCACTTGCGTATCGCAGCTGACTGGCCGGCCCACGGTCATCATTCTTCCAATAGTCGTCTTCCACATAGGGGATCAGTTGCTGGAAATCAATAGACGCAGGGTTACATGTTCCATGCTAAAAAAGGGAATTTAAAAAAAAAATAACAAACATGGTATACTTCCCTGTTCTGGGTAAGAATACCATATTAACCACTTCAATGCGGGACACTTTTTACTACCCCTTTCCTGCCCAGGCCAATTTTCAGCTTTTAGCGCTGTCACACTTTGAATGACAATTGCACTGTCATGCAATACTGTACTCATTTGTAACACAAATAGAGCTATCTTTTGGTGGTATTTAAATCTCCAATGTTTTTTTTTTTTGCTTAAAAAAAATAAATAAAATAAAATAAAAGAATTAAAAAAAAAAAAAAAATGTTTTTTTCTTTTCTGGTATAACATTTTGAAAATAATCTTTCTTCATAAATTTAGGGCCAAAATGTATTCTGTTACATTTCTTTGGTGAAAATAACCCAAATCAGTGTTAATTTGTTTACATTTTTCGGAAAATAAAGAAATGTAGAAAAAAAATTTTTTTCCACTTTTTAAAAACATTTTCACATACGGTCACCAGTAATGTTGCATCGATACCGAGTATTTGCACAAGTACTTGTGCAAATGTTCCATTACCCAAAACCGATACCTTTGCGGTGCAATTTGAGCCCATACAGATAGCGATTTGAACAGTAATGTGGTGCGATTCCTTTCCAAATCGCATGCAGTTTTTTGTGGTTTCCCGTCCTGCTTCTGTGTGAACCCAGTATAGAAAGACAGGGAAGCTCCATCTAGTGCAGCAATGGGCAAGCAGCTTATTAAAAAAATTTTTAGAACAACTCACGTGTTAAAGTGTTACTAAACCCACAACAGTAAAATCAGGTTGTATATGCAGTAAAGCATGCTTGGTATATCGTGTTGAAAGGTTGTTGGTATCCTTTCTTCTCTGATCCTCCCCTTCCAGTCCCCAATCCATCTCCTGATAGTACAGAGCCTTGAGGGCACTCCGCACATGCTCAGTTTGGTGTGTATTGCTAGAGAGTTTTTTTTTTTCCAGCCCAGAGCCAATCAGCATTGTCCAGACAGAAGGTCAGGGGTCCTGCAACCTTATAGGACAATCAGGTGAATGAAAACTCCTCCTACAAGCTTTAAACAGTGCTCAGCCAGACACTGATAGAAGCCACAAGGCTATATACTGCTGATGAGAAAAGGTATTTAGCAGTTTATATTTACTAAAATAATTGCATTTCCATGTTCTGTGTACTGAGAGACCAGATATAGTGAATGCAGGCTCCTGGGGAGACCAGATATAGTGAATGCAGGCTCCTGGGGAGACCAGATATAGTGAATGCAGGCTCCTGGGGAGACCAGATATAGTGAATGCAGACTCCTGGGGAGAGCAGATATAGTGAATGCAGACTCCTGGGGAGACCAGATATAGTGAATGCAGGCTCCTGGGGAGACCAGATATAGTGAATGCAGGCTCCTGGGGAGACCAGATATAGTGAATGCAGGGACCTGGGGAGACCAGATATAGTGAATGCAGGCTCCTGGGGAGACCAGATATAGTGAATGCAGACTCCTGGGGAGACCAGATATAGTGAATGCAGACTCCTGGGGAGACCAGATATAGTGAACGCAGGCTCCTGGGTTTAGTAACACTTTAAAAGTACATATCTGTAATAAATCAAAATCTAAATTTGCACGGTTATAGCGTCCGCCAATAAAGGAAAACCGCGGTCGCTTGCCATGCTCACAGGGCTGGAGGAGAGGCAGAAAATCCCAGGACTCCAGTAAACCAGTTTAGAGCGCACACGTGGGTATAGGGCAGAAGAGATGTCACTTCGGGGGCGGGCCGCCTCTACATCCCCTCCAGCCCTGTGAACACTGCAAATGGCTGTGGTTTTCCATCATGGACGGGTCCCGTGGGACAGGGACACTATGACCGTGCAGATTTGAATTTGACATATTACAGATATGTACTTTTAACGTGCGAGTTGGTATAACATTTTTTAATAAACTGTTTACCCATTGCTGCACTTCCATGTCTTTTTATACTGGATTCGCACAGAAGCAGTGGGGGAAACAGCCTACAATACGGACAGGAATCGCATCGCATTCCTGTATAAATCACATGCAATTATTTGCATTGCGATTTGAGCCCAATTGTTTTGTATGGGCTCAAATTGCACTGCAAAGCTATCGGTACTCAGTATCGGTGAGTACCTAACCAAAAGTATCAGTACTCGTACTAGCCGGTAAAAAAAACGGTATTGGTGCATCCCTAGTCACCAGAGCACTACAGCATCTTCATATAACTGGTGTTGCAGTGAGTAGGGACACGGATTGGTGATTTTTTTTTTTTTTTTTAAACATTTTTTCCTTTTCTTTTTTACATACTGTGACCAGAGCAATAGAGTGTTACCATAGTAACACTGTACTACTCTGAGGAGGTGATCAGGATTTTCTTTTTTTTTACACACTGATTGCTTATAGCAATGAATCTCATGGTTATAAGCAACCATTTTTACTAAATAAAATAGATTCAGTGTGTATTGTTGTGATTGGCAACAGCTAATCACATGCTACAGATGGGCTGTGATTGGTCCTGTCTGTACCATTTGATCACTGTGACCAATCACAGCTGGCAACACAATTGAAAACAATGAATGGCATAAACTGAAGCCATTCATTGTTTACATTGGTCATGTGATCTGCTGCGATTGGTCACAGCAATCACATAGTACCAGCAGCAGGTCAGTACACTGATCAGTCAGTCTGTTGGACACAGCGGGTGACAGATTGCGCCAGAGCGCGGCCTGCATGAGGCGCGTTCTGGGAAGGACGTCATATGACATCCACCCGGAACAATAGGGCTCCTCCCCTGGAGTAATTTTACAATGGTCCAGGTGGGAAACAGTTGAAAAAAAAATCCAAGTTAGACATACTGGTGGCTTGTTTTCTAGGAGTCTTCAGGACAGCAGCTGAGAGATGGCTCCTCCCACTTGCCAACCGGAAACACCACTTCCAGCAAACTTTAACCCTTGCACAGTTTGTGCGGTATGGGAATAATAGACTCTCTTAAGGAAAAACAGGCATGGTGGAGCAGGAAGCCTGGTCTCTCAGCACCTAAGAGCTCCTGACTCTCCACTAGACGTTCCACGGCCGGAGGAAACACAAATGATGAGCTGTGGGGAGAAGCCTCCTTTTATAGTTTGGTGGAAGTGACAAGTGGGAGGAGCCATCTCTCAGGTGCTGTCCTGAAAGACGTTAAGGGAAAAAAAGTTACTTATCTGCAAAAGCCTCCGTTATGTAGGCATCCAAAAAAACCCAGGGACTGCTGCCGGGTGCCACCATCTTGGATGTGATGTCAGCAGACTCAGAGCGGTCACTCAAGTGACACTCTATAGCAGTGATGGCAAAACTTTTTGAACCCGAGTGCCCAAACTTTATCACAAAACCAACTTATTTTTAGCAAAGTGCCAACACTGCGATTAAACTGCAAACACGCAGGTGATGATCACACACTCCAAGAGGGATTACAGTCAAATACAGCACTCCCAGGCTATCCCTCCTCTTATTTTCTCAGGGCATATTGGGGCTGTAGTTTTTCTTTAATTGATCAAAATGGAGTCATAGACTTCTGGGACTACATGTCCCATGGTCTACATTTCATGGCTCCTTATTAGTCTGTGGCTTGAGCCAGTGGTAAAGTAGGAGGGATCAAAGTGGGCGGCGATCCCTGCAAGCGTTGCTCTGTCCCTGTCCCGCGCTGTTTGGCAGAAGGAGGGCGAGCTAGGCAAATATATATTCACTGCCCACGCTTGCTTCTCCCCTTGCCACAGTGTGACCAGTGGCAGTGGCTCTCACGTGCCAACAGAGAGGGCTCTGCGTGCCAGCTGTGGCACGCGTGCCATGGGTTCCCCATCACTGCTATATAGTATCTGCCTAACATAAAAGATTATGTATGACGGTATGGGGAGGGGTAAAGGAGCTGGGACGGCACAGACAGTAATCAGATACTACCATAAGAGGAGAGGGCTATGAGGGGCTGTTTTAGGGGACTAACTCTTTCTAAAGTAGTCACCTCACCTCTACTGGTACCGGGTCCAGTCCAGCGCAGTTCTCGTTACATTTGTCGTACACCAACCTCAACTTGCGGAACAGAATGGAAAGCTGCCGCAGGTGCTCCTGTAACTTCCCCAGTCGGTCCTGGTAGGTCCCTGTGTGATATGTAACACCGTTTGGCAGCTGTAAAAAGAAAAACCGGCAAGTTAATAAATGAAGGTATGGACATAGAAGATGGGGCAATCTCAGCTTAAAGTGGAACTAAACAGGAGGTCTGGTGCTAGAAGTCCTACCTATGATCTGACATTTGCGGGGATACCTTATATGTGTGGAACAATTGCTGTTTACGTTCATGCAGGACTGACGTGTGCGTTCGCCTTTGCGCACAAGCTCGGGGGCACTTTACTTTTTTTTTTTTTTGCACTGTCACCTTACAAAAAAAAATTTTAGGCCCCTTTCACGCTTGTGTGATTTGGGACTGCAAAATCGCATGACAAGTCGTTCTCCATTATTTCCAATGAGTACCATTCATATCTGTACGACTTGAAGTCGCACCAACTTCAAAGTAGTCCCTGCATTACTTTGGCACGATTTGAAGCGTTTTAACCACTTAAGCCCCGGAAGATTTTACCCCCTTCCTGACCAGGGGGTATTTTGCGATTCGGCACTGCGTAAATTTAACGGACAATTGCGCGGTCGTGCGACGCTGTACCTAAACGAAATTGACGTCCTTTTTTTCCCACAAACAGAGCTTTCTTTTGGTGGTATTTGATCACCTGTGCGATTTTTTGATCATGCGCTATAAACAAAAAAAGAGCATCAATTTTGCAAAAACAACAATATTTTTCACATTTTTTCACATGAAATTCCCCCCCAAAAAAATGTAAATCAAAATTTTTTAACATTTTAGGCCAATTTGTTTTCTGCTACATATGTTTGGTTAAAAAAAAAAAAAAAAAAACGCAATAAGCGCGTTTGGTTTGCGCAAAAGTTATTGCGTTTACTAACTAAGGGAAAGATTTTTGTCATTTTTATTTTTTTTTAACAAGTAATGGCGGCGATCTGCGATTTTTTTTTTTGCGGGGCTACGACATTGGGGCGGGCAGATCGGACCCTTGACTGACATTTTTTACACTTTTGGGGGTACCAGTGACATTACTACAGTAATCAGTGCTATAAATATGCACTGTTACTGTAAAAATGACACTGGCAGGGAAGGGGTTAACTTTATTGGAGAAGGAGGGGTTATGCGTGTCCCTAGGGGCGTGCTTCTAACTGTAAAGGGGTGTGGCTTTTCAAGTAACAGCAGAGATCTATGGTCCTACATAGCAGGATGATATGATCTCTGCTGTTACACAAGGGAGAATGACAGGCGGCTTTGTTTACATTAGCCGCCTGCCTTTCTCCCTCTGTAACCGACAATCGCGAGTGACCGCAGATGTCCGCCGGTCACACGCGCGGGGATCCCAGTGCGTGAGTGGAGGCGGGAGCGCGCCTCCAGCGGTGCGCGCTCGCCCCCTATTGGCTCGCAGGCGAGTGATGTACCAGTACGTCACTTTGCCTGCACAGGGCTGACCGCCGCAGCATATGTACTTGCGGCGGTTGGCAAGTGGTTAAGGCCAAAGACATTCAAGCCCAGTCAAACTCGCCTCAAAATCGCGGCAACAAATTTGCGGCAAAATCGTGGTAAAAATTGCGCGACTTTGAACTCGCACAAGTGTGAAAGGGGCCTTAATCACATTTATTGTTGTCAAAGAGAATGTAAACATCCCTTGTGACAGCCATAGGCATGTGACAGGTACTCTTTAGGGAGAGATCGGGGGTCTCTTATCCTTAAAAAGCATTTGATCACATCAATATCGGTGTGATTGGATGCTTCTGATTTATGAAAATAACGCCTTTTACATCCGGGAAAAGCGAAAGAGATGTCAGGTCAACGCTTCCGGGTCACTTTATCAAAGAGCCGATCCTGACTTTGCTCTGCTCTGCAATCAGCCAGCGGAAGCCCTGGTTGGTCGATCGGGACTGCAGGTGGGAGGGGACTCCCGGGGGGGGGGGGGATGTCCCCTACTGTTGCTTGTAAAAGCAATCCAACAGCTAGTTAGCTGCTAGGATTGCTTTTACAAAAAGTGCAGCGGGGTGAAGCCTGAAGCTGCAGGCATCATCCTGGTACAACTACTTGAAGTCCAGTGGTGAGATGGCAGAGAGGGGTAGAGATGAGTGTACAGGATCCCGAGCTCATCACCACTTTATAATGTGTCAGTAGAAAGGAAAACAGGACCAAACCTAGAAGCAAGCTGTCACATCCAGTGTTCATTTGGGCATCAAATTTTGATTTAGTCATAGACTTTTGACTAAAATGCATTTTAGTTTTAGTCCCATTTTAGTCATCTGCAATAGTTTTAGTTGTATTTTAGTCGGCCAAAATCTCCAGTACATTTTAGTTGATTAAAATAATTTTAGTCAACTAAAATGGAATGTGTTTAGTTGAATTGTAATGCATTATTTAAGCAAGTTATCGCGTCTACAATCTAGGGGAAAGATTTAGTGCCGGTTCACACGGTTCCGACTTGGTTCGCCTGACAAGTAGCGGTCCATGCTGTGCAATGGTTCCCGTTCTAATAGGAGCGACTCAAGTCGCTCCGACTTAGAAAAATTTTCCTGCACCTTTTTTTTGCAAAGTCGGAGCGACTTGCATTGACTTCCATTATGTGAAGTCGTTGCAAGCCGCGCCGAAGTCGCGGTGCACGGGCGACGGCATTAGTCGCCCAAAGTCGTGTTGCCCTAGTGTGAACCGACACTTATGTCATTTTTATTTATTTATTTTTTAGTAGTAATGGCGGCGATCTGCGACATTGTGGCGGACAGATCGGACCCCTTAGTGCCCATTCACACTAGGGTGACTCACGAGGCGACTTGTGTCGCCCCAGGTCGCTTGACATAACCAAAGCAATGTTAAATTAGAGGGGCAAAGGTTTAAAAGTAATATGAGGAAGTATTACTTTACTGAGAGAGTAGTGGATGCATGGAATAACCTTCCTGCAGAAGTGGTAGCTGCAAATACAGTGAAGGAGTTTAAGCATGCATGGGATAGGCATAAGGCTATCCTTCATATAAGATAGGGCCAGGGATTCAGATATATTGGGCAGACTAGATGGGCCAAATGGTTCTTATCTGCCGACACATTCTATGTTTCTATGTTTCTATAATCAATCAGTGCCGTCTTAATTGGCACTACTGAAGTCGCTCCGACTTCAGAAAAGGGTCCTGTACTACTTTGAGGCGACCTGTGATCCGACTGTCCCATATACTTCAATGGGAGTCGCCTCCTTATCTTAATTGAAGCGACTTGTCATCCGACTTTGCAAAAAAATTGTATTGAACTAGAAAAAAAAGCATAATTTTTATTAAAACATGAACATGTCTTCTGTCAACCTGGCTGTTTTTCTTGTAGGCATTTATCGGGCATTTTTTTAGGCAGGCATGTCTTTTTTTTGCATTCAGTGTCTGGGGGGTCTAAAAAATGTACCTGTCAAGTTTCAGCTCTGTAGCATGTCCAGAACCCCTAAAAAACAGCATTTTTCTTATAATTTTTAGTAGAAAACGAATGCAGTGTCTTTCCAGCTGTGTTTTTCTTTTTTTCAAAACATCATATTGTGATTGGCCAAAGTCGCCTCGTGCTGAAGTCGCGCCAAAGTCGCGCTGGACTTTAGTGGTCGCGGCAGTGTGAACCGGCACTTACTAACATTTTTTACACTTTTTGGGGGGGACCAATGACATTACTACAGTAATCAGTGGTAAAAAATATGCACTGTTACTGTAATATTGACACTGGCAGGGGAGGAGTTAACCTAGTGGGTGATCAAAGGGTTAAATGTATGCCTAGGGGAGTGTTTACTAACTGTATGGGGGGGGGGGGGGGGTTGTGGAATCAACACAGAGACCTGTGATCCTAAATAGAAGGATCACAGGCGCTCTGTGCTGATTCCAGAGAGAACGGTTTGCTGTGTTTACAACAGCAGACCGCTGTTCTCTCTTCACCGGGAGCAATCGCGGGTGCCCGGAGGCAATCACGGCTGCCAGACCCGTGGATCAGCATCCCCGCTGCCTAATGGGGGCGCGCAGCCACGAACCAATGTAACTATACGTTGGTTCACGCAGCCGAGCCAGCCTGCCACAGTATTCTGCAAGTGGTTAATCAGCCACAGAACCTGTGTAATGAAAGTGGATTAAAGGGATGAGGTGGTAACCCTAGTGGGTGACAGCAGTGCATAGAAATCAGCAGTTATCTCCCTGTGACAACGCTGGAGCACAAGCAGCAGAGCGTTGTCACCCTGTGACAGGAAGTGGTTCTTCCATGGCAGGATGATAGGAATACAATCTGCAGACTGACATCAGTGAATGGCGCCCGCAGTGTCCGTGGCGCAGCGCTCACCTGCATGTTGCGCAGCAGCTGGAAGATCTCCATGGTGCGGAAGACGATGTCCTGCACTGTCTCCTGTCCGATCCGGCACAGGGACGCCGTGTTCACCTCCCGGGGGGCGGAGGAGGGGGGAGGAGCGGGGAACCCACCGGGAGCCCCCGCCATTCCTGCTCCGGAGAGCGGAGGAGTGGACATATCGTACCGGGCCTGACCGCACACAACGCTGGATACTATTACCTCTGCCCTCCACAAGATGGCGGACAAGAGCCACACAACCCCTAGTGTCAGCGCCGCCTTCTGCCAACCACAGTATGGCGGAGTCTTTTCTTTCCCTCCTCAACAACTTTATTTGTATTCATACAAAAGAACAACAATGGATGGGAAGGGTGTTAGTAGATGCTTACAGTTCAGTCAGTGTTCCGGAAATTCAGCAGCTGCTGCATAATAAACCTCATCCTGGGATTTGTCATTGAGAAACAGTTTACTGAAGTCTTTTAACCGCTTGCCTACCTGGGCAATGTTTTAGATTTTTGCACACAGGTTAAAATCAGTATTTTATGATAAAAGATTAAATGGATCTTCACTGCATCTGAGCACCACAAACCAAAAAACACTATCTAATTCATTTTTAACCACTTTAAGACTAGACGGATTTGCCCCCTTTATGACCAGGCCCTATTTTGCGATCCGGCACTGCGTTACTTTAACGGACAATTGTGCGGTCGTGCGACGCTGTACCCAAATACAATCGATGTCCTTTTTTTCCCCACAAATAGAGCTTTCTTTTGGGGGTATTTGATCACCTGTGCAATTTTTTATTTTTTGCGTTATTAACAAAAAAAGAGCGACAATTTTTAAAAAATATATATATATATTTTTCACATTCTGCTATATGACATTCTCAAAAAAAAATGTAAAAATCTAAATTTTTTAACATTTTAGGCCAATTTGTTTTCTGCTACATATTTTTGGTAAAAGAAAAGCGATTGATTGGTTTGTGCAAAAGCTATCGCGTCTACTAACTACGGGAAAGATTTATGTCATTTTTATTGTTTTTTTTTAACTAGTAATGGTGGCAATCTGTGAGTTTTTGCGGGACTGCGACTTTGGGGCGGACAGATCAGACCCCTGACTGACATTTTTGACACTTTTGGAGGGACCAGGGACATTACTAAAGTAATCAGTGCTAAAAATATGCACTGTAACTGTAATAATGACACTGGCAGGGAAGGGATTAACATTATGGGAGATCAAGGGGTTAAATGTGAGCCTAGGGGAGTGATTCTAACTGGGGGGGGCGTGGCTTCTGAAATGACCATAGAGACATGTGATCCTATATAGAAGGATCACATGAGCTCTGTGATCATTCCAGGGAGAAGAACGGTCGGTCAGCTGTGTTTACAACAGTTGATCTTTCTTCTCTCTTCTCTCTAGCTTCCTGAGAGCGAGCGACGTACAGCTATGGCTATTCGCCCAGGAGCGGCTGCCTGCCGCCGTATAAAGACTCCTGCAGAAGGAGTTGGAAGACTCTGGAAGCTGAACAGAATGGAAAAGGTCTTGCAGCCAGGAGAGGTGGCTTGTCTGAGAGTTTCAGTCAAACTGACATGGAAACAGCCGAGCCCTTTTATCATCTTTGAATCAGGTCCACAGGAAGAGGAGAGAGGGATAGAAGTAATCCCCAAAGTGATCCCTTTGAAAGTGTTACAGAAAAACCATTGAAGGGTTTTAGTGAGTGTCAGAAACACCTCTACTACACCGGTGAAGGTACCGGCCAGAGTGCTGTTGGGCCAAGTTAACCCGGCTACCCCAGTTGTCCCATCTGATCTTAAAGAGGAGGAAAGGGGTGAAGTTGTCATAGAAGAGCTCTGCTCTGGAAACGCTGCCCTCCCACCGGAATGGGTGGAGAGGGCCAAGGCACAACTTGCTCGATGGAGGGAAATATTCTCTAAGGACGAGTTCGACGTGGGATGTGCCAGGAGTGCCACTCATAAGATCCGCCTGAGTGAGGACAAACCTTTCAGTGAAAGAGTTCGGCGAGTCCCCTTAGGTGACTTAGAAGATCTACGTCAACAGCTGGCAGAACTCAAGAAGACCGGGATTATCAGAGAATCCAGGAGCCCATATGCTTCTCCGATAGTGGTAGTCCGGAAGAAAAACGGATCTCTGAGGCTTTGTTTCGACTACCGAACGCTGAACAAAAGAACCATCCCAGACCAGTATACCACTCCTCGAATCGAAGACGCCCTACAGAGCCTGTCAGGGGTGAAGTGGTTCAGTGTGATGGACTTAAAGAGTGGGTACTATCAGATCCCCATGCACCCTGAAGATCGGGAGAAGACAGCCTTCATCACCCCTGTGGGGTTCTTTGAGTTCAATCGCATGCCTCAGGGGTTGTCAGAGGCCCCTGCTACCTTCCAAAGGCTGATGGAAAGGACCGTTGTAGATATGAATTTGATAGAGTTACTGGTATACTTGGATGATGTTATCGTGTTTGGCAGAACTTTGGAAGAACACGAGGAGAGGTTGGAAAAGGTCCTGAAGAGGCTACATGAAGAAGGCCTGAAACTTTCTCCTGAGAGGTGCCAATTCTATCAGTCCTCGGCCCATTACCTGGGCCACATCGTGTCTGCAGAAGGGGTGGCCACCGACCCAGACAAGCTGGAGGCTGTCGCCTCCTGGCCGAGACCTACAAATGTGACCGAACTTCGGTCGTTCCTGGGCTTTTGCTCCTATTACAGGAGGTTTGTGGAGGGGTTCGCCAAGATTGCCAGACCCCTCAATGAGTTACTGAAGAACGAAAAAGATGACGTTCCGGAACTGGTCAAGATGGTGAAGTCCACCATGGGACCCCGGAAGGCTAAGGAGTCCATCCAGGATCAATGGACCCCAGAGTGTGAAGGGGCGTTCATTCAGCTGAAAAAGAATCTAACCACTGCCCCGTGTTGGCCTACGCAGACCCCATGAAACCATATGCACTACATGTCGATGCCAGCCGAGATGGGCTGGGCAGGGTACTCTACCAGGAACATAAGGGTCAGCTGCGCCCTGTCGCCTACGTGAGCAGGAGTCTACTACCTGCTGAAAATATCTATCCTACCCACAAACTTGAATTCTTGGCCTTAAAGTGGGCAGTGGTCGACAAACTGAAAGATTACCTGTACAGAGCTGAATTCATTGTCAAGACGGATAATAATCCACTTACCTATCTGTTGACTACAGCCAAGCTGGATGCCACAGGACATAGATGTTTGGCTGCCCTCTCTAGCTTCAAGTTCAGCCTAAAGTATCGGCCAGGAGTCGGGAACAGGGATGGAGATGCCCTATCCAGAAGGTTGCATGCACCACACGAACCTGATGAAGAATGGACCCATTTGGCTCCAGAAGGGGTGCGTGCCCTATATCAGGGAACTGAACTTCGATCCAGAGGAGGATCAAGAGCCGAAGAGATTGGGGTTTCGGCTGTCGGAGTACCCAAATACTATTGCAGGGTGACCCAAGTTGAAGGGGAAGTTTTACCCCGGCTGCCCAAAAGGGACTTGAGGAAAGAGCAGCTGGAAGACCTTCTGGGAAAACTTCTTTTGGAAGCCTTGGAGATCCAGCGCCCTGAGTTACTTCTAACAGACTCTCCACAAGGGGCCAGTCTGTTGCATAGAGAGTGGATCCGGCTACAGATCCGAGAAGGGGTGGTCTACCGAAGAGGCCCATCCGAAGATCTGGAGGAGAAGTGGCACCTGTTCTTACCAGCTAAATACAGGGAGAGAGTTCTGGCTGCTCTTCATGATAATCATGGCCATCTGGGACCTGAAAGAACTTTTCAGCTTGTCAGAGACAGGTTCTACTGGCCCTGTATGAGGGCCGAAGTTGAAGGATACTGTCATTCTTGTGTTCGATGCATACAGAGGAAGACTCTGCCACGTCAAGCAGCCCCAATGGGCCATCTGCAAAGCCAGGGACCCATGGAACTGGTGTGCATTGATTTCCTTTGCCTAGAGACTGATCTGAGTGGTCAAGGGAATGTCCTTGTGGTAACAGACCACTTTACCAGATACGCCCAAGCATTCCCAACAAAGGATCAGAAGGCCTCAGCGGTAGCCAAAGTTCTTGTAGAGAAGTTCTTTGTACACTATGGGTTACCACAACGCCTCCATTCAGATCAGGGAAGAGACTTTGAAAGCAGACTGATCAAGAGACTGTTAGATCTGTTAGGCATCCAAAAGACTAGAACTACTCCCTACCATCCACAAGGGGATGCCCAGCCGGAACTATTTAACAGGACTCTTTTGGACATGTTTGGGACTTTGAGCTCAGAGAAGAAACAGCATTGGGGCAAACATGTAGCTGCCATTGTGCATGCCTACAACAGTACTGTCAGTGATGCTACTGGATATTCCCCTTATCGTCTAATGTTTGGACGAGAGGCTCGGCTGCCAGTGGACTTGGCCTTTGGCATCTCGTCCGATCACACCTCTTCAGCATCGCACAAGGGATATGTGGACCGACTGAGGAAGAGTCTGAAATCGGCCTATGATAAAGCTCAGGCAACATCTGATCAACGTGGACTGAGGAATAAAAGGAAATTTGACTTAAAAGTTTGGATCCAAGACTTGCAACCCGGGGACAGGGTATTGCTGAGGAACTTGGGTGTCCCGGGAAAACACAAGTTGGCAGACCGTTGGAAGTCCCAACCTTATGTTATCTGCAAGCAATTACCAAATATCCCTGTGTATCAAATTTGGCCTGAAGGAAGTGTGGGTCCATTAAAGACTTGGCATAGGAACCATCTACTACCTCTCTCTGAAGCAGTTTGCATGCCTCCTGTCGTAGATTCGCCGGAGACCCCTTCGACCTCTCGTCCGGCCAAGACCAGTCACCAGATCTCAGTCGACACTCCCAGATGTGAGGGAGGGAAATTCTCTATCTGAAGACCTGGAAGATGAAGAGGAGGTACCTGACTGGATGTGGTCATCTCAGTCACCAGAACCCACACCTGCCTCCCTGACTTCATTCGAATCGGCTGAAAGAGGAACCCTTCGGGCAGAAGCCCCTGAATTCATACCTTTCCACATGCTTTCAGAAGAAGCAGTTGATGATGAAGATCCTAAGGAGGAGGTTGCACCTTTCTCTGAAGAAGAACTAACCGCTCTTAAAAAATCAGATTCCTGTGTGTTGGAACATGACAAAGAGGCCATTGAAGAATCCCCAGAAGCGGCTGGTCCTAGTACCTCTGAGATCGTGCCTCCCAAAGAACAGAGGGAAAGAAGAGCCATTCACCCATCCAAAAGGCTGACTTATGACCAATTGGGTGAATGCTCGGAAGAAGCTATCTTTACTTCCAAATGAACTCTTGATCAGCCTAGTTCTTCCACCGCAGATTTGGTGGAGGACAACCCTAGCTCACCCCCAGGTACATCGGTACAAGCCACTCAAGTGTCGGGGGTCTGTGAACAGAATTGCCTTCCCTCCCCCGACAATTGGTGGGAGGTTCCTGTGTCGAACCTGTGTTGTAATATGCAGTTGTTAAGTTTGAACTCTGCTTATGAAAAGGAAGATGATTCCCTGTTATGCATATGTTAATGTTTTTTTTTTGTACTGCCAACATATGCACTGGAGTACATGCTGTTGTCCTCTTTGGGGACCAAAGTTTCTCAAGTGGGGGGAGTGTGTAGTGAGGTTTCATATGCATAAAGTTGACTGTTTGACATTTGGAAGGAACTCGACTCCATTTAGTGGCTAAAATGACACATTGCAGCTGATCTGGGATTTCCTGTGATGTGATTTCCTGTCAGGAAGTATAAAAAGACTATATCATCCATAATTCACTGGGAGTACCAGGGTGCACTGCCTCACCGCACAGCCTTCTGGGGGAAGCTTTATAAAGGAAGGGAGGAGCCAGGCTCACTCTCTTGGGAAAGACACAGTGAGACAAGAAGGAAGCCAGCGCTGTGGGCTGATGCTGCATGCTAGGCCGAAACTCCTGGGCCTGAAGTGACTAAGCTGCAGTGTTTCATCTCCAGTAGAGGATCCCTCCTGGAGGTCCCATCGATGTTTTGCAGAGACCAGACTCATCCACCACCAATACCTAGCGCGGCTGGTGACAGAGGCCAGAGACTGAGACCGCAGCGGAGGTGTTAGGAATGCTTCCTGAGCACACTGATGTGCTGTCATGATTCTGCAATCTAAAGGGTTAACCTAGAGCAGACTAATTTCAGTAATTGGCAAACAGGCTGCCTTATTTAAACAGCTCAGAAGCACTGTGTCTTCGCTGTCTTGTCTGCAGCTCTTCCTGCGTTCCTGAAGCCTGCTTCCTGTTACCTGTTTGATATCCGTTTTGACCTTTGGCTTGTTCCTGACCTCGTTGACCTGCTGCCCGTCCTGACCCCCGGCTTGTTTGACCATTCTCTCGAATCTCCCTTGTCTGCTTATCTGCCTTCGGATCTTGACCGGTTTCTCCCTTGGTGGGGCGACCCTGAGGATTGCGACCTAGTATCCACACGCAGCAAAGTCCATCCTCACCACTAGAGGCCCTGGCGAAAACCGGTGGATACTTAGATTCCGCACCTCAGGTTAGCCTGTGTCACTTACCTTGGGGGGTCCAGTCTAAGCTCCGCCCTCCGGCACACGTGGGGCCTTCCTCTGCCATCAGGCTACCACTTGTATCCCTAACAGGAGGGTTCCTGGGAGACAGTCCTGTTGGTGAGAGGGCACCTGCCCAAAAACTGACTCTACCAAAGAAGTAACTTTAGTCAGGATTAGCCTTAGTAGTAGTAGTAGTAGTAGTAGTAGTAGTAGAAGGCAATATATCGGGTGGCCCAGTACATCTCCCACAGAAGTTTTACCGCCAAACCTGCACAGACACCCCGCGGTGATTACTGTTTGCTGCCATTTTCTCTATTGATCATCCATCCTCAATGTGGATTACAAATCGCGTGCGCACCACCGTTGCTAGGGAAGATATAGAGAAGAAACAGCGGAACCACATGTTGGACTCAGATAGGCCTACTTGTCTGGTACTGTGTCTGGCATTTATTATACATGAGTGTGGGAGTACTTTTATCTTTCTAAGTTGGTACATGTAATTCCTTAAAGAGCCATATTTCATTGTATCTCACTTGTTTCATTCTGATACATAGTAAATTAAGCTTTAACTTAACGCAATCCTGTGTGTTGACCCATTGTGTCACCCAGAAGGACTACAGTTGGAGAGAGGTAACAGGTCATTTTTATTTATTGAAGTGTTATATTCCAATCTGTGTAGCCATTTGGTATTCCAGTCCTGTTCTGGGTCAGTTGTGCCTAGGGAGGGTTCGAGCCAATTCCATGGGATGTTAGGCATCAATAGTCTAGACCCAATAGTCTAATCAGCAGCTCCTACGGGGGTAGTGCTACAATGATGATGCTGATGATAATGAAAATTATGTTTTGCCAATGTTGGTGGTCGCTCGCAGTGCTGCAAAGGCAGTTGAGATGCAGGCCCTGGGCGCAGAGCAGCAGGAGGAGGTCTCTGTGCCCTCTCCTTGTTTTGACCCAGTGGACTCCACCTCTGATAAGCCTCAGCAGCTGTCTTTGTTTGCCACAGGATGGCTGGCTGGGACTTGTTGTTCCGCCTTGAAGCCAGCACTGCAGACAGACCACACACTCAAGCAACTCAGGAGTGGAGCTGATTGGCCCCCTGCTGAGATGAGTAAACAACAGTTTGACTGGGAAAGTGAGCAGATAGGTATGACAGGCCAACAGGCAGGAGGCCTGGAGACTGTAGGGGTTAAACAGCTGCTCATTGTGTCCAGTCAACCTCAAAGGCATGTATTGAAGGTGTCACTTGATCTGATCTGTAAGGGGCTCTGTGAGATCAGGAGGACCCGGCCTGGAGTAACTCACAAGGGTCTGTGGCCTAACCTTAATCTTACACAGCATCCTAGCACAGCACATGCCATGAGCAGAAGTAGTACACCTGAACTGGGACAGACAGGTGTCCTGTTAGCTGACACTCAGGGAGTGGGCTTGGGCCTTCAGCTGAAACCACCCTTCTCCCTCCAGGTATCTATGCTGCTGGCAGTGCTTACAGCATGCCGCTTCAGAGTTATTGGAGACCCTGGGAGGGTACACCATGACGTCCACGAGGTGGGCTCCTGGGTATCTGCTCCCCCCATACCTGCGACCCCCCTTGTCTCACAGGAGGCGCAGGCAGCTGGGGAACAGGAGACCGAGAGAAGGCTTTGTGGAGCCTTTAACAGGCTGAACGTCAGCCCTGCGGTTGTGGCCTACCCCGTGCCCAGGAACCATGAGGTGTCAAAGCAGCTGGCTAACCACCTTGAACCTGAGCAGGGGGCATGGACCAAACCCTCTAACCTTGAAGTCTCAGGATAAGCAAGTCTTCACCAACCCATGTGTCTTGACTGCATCTACAACAATGCTAGATGGGGTTGAGAACGCATCAGACACCTCCCTAAGGGTCATGTGTAATCTACGGGGAGGGGTTGAACCTTGTGCAGTGGCCTGCTTTAGGGGCCTGGTAGTGTTTGGCCCTGTCTGGGTGGAACACCCAGGGCTCCTGTCAGCAGTCCCAAACAATCTGGCACGGCCTAGTTTGACAGTTCTGCACAGTCACTGTCAGATGGACATGTCAGCGGTTTGGTACTGGGAACAGCAGGGAGGAGTAGGCATCCAGAGATCTGGAACTGAGGCTACCAGGACCTGGCCTACTCCTCAAACCACAAAACAGGTTATGTCATTCCTGGGAACTGCTGGCTACTATAGGAAAGTTGTCTGTAACTACAGTCGCCTGGCAAAACCCCTGACTGACCTAACTAAAAAGAAACTGCCCAAGGTGGTGTCAGTGTGAGAGGGCATCTCAGGCCTTGAAGGAGGCGCTGGCCAGCTCCCCTGTGCTACAGGCTCCAGACTTCACCCACCGCTTCCTAGTGCACACTGATGCCTCTGCGTATGGGTTGGGTGCAGTCCTGAGCCAGGTGGATGATGCTGGAGAGGAACATCCCATCCTCTATCTGAGTCAGCAGCTGCTCCCCAGGGAAGTAGCATACGCCACGATCGAGCAGAAGTGCCTTGCGATCGTGTAGGCCATCCAGAAGTTGCAGATGTACACGTATGGACGGCCCTTCACTGTGATCACCGATCACAATCCCTTGAGCTGGCTAAATCGTGTTGCTGGGGAGAATTACACACTACTTCGGTGGAGCGTAATTCTCCAGCAAAACGATTTCCCCATCCAGCATAAGAAAAGCAGCACCCATGGCAATGCTGATGGTTTGTCGCGACAAGCCTAGCCCGCAGGAGTCGGTTGCGTCAGGAGAGAAATTGCAGTCCCCTCCTATGCACCCACACAAGGGGGAGGTGTAATGATATCCTGCACTGGGATACCATTTTGTTCAAGCAACCATTTTGTTTCAGAGCTCAGCCATGACAGTTTAAAAACAAAAGACCACTCACTCACCCAGCCCCCTCCTCGAGCTAATTAACTAAAGAATGCAGAAGAGTTCCTACTTCAAAGAAACGGCTCTTCAAAGAACCTTATCTCCACAGACTTCCTAACATATACTGTCTCTTCCTGACCAGGCTGTGTCGTAAATCTGAGCAAAATCAAATGGCTAATGGGTCTTAACTAGGGTTGAGCGGACACCTAGATGTCCGTGTTCGACGGGTTCGGCCGAACTTTAAAAAAAAGTCCGGGTCCGTGTCCCGGACTTTTACCGAACTTTTCCCGGACACCGAACCCCATTGAAGTCAATGGGGACCCGAACTTTAAGGCACTAAAATGGCTCTAAAACACCAATGGAAAGGGCTAGAGTGCTGCAAATGGCAGCAAAACGTAGTTAAGAGCATGGCAAGTGCTCTGCAAACAAATGTGGATAGGGAAATAACTTAAAACAACAAAAAAAAAACCAGAAAAATAAAACAATGTTCTTCATCTCTGAAGGACGAGGCCCATAAGGAGTAGGAGGGAGGTTGAGGTGGTGGTGGATGTGGCGGTGTTATAGGCGTGCGCACAGGGTGTGCCTGGTGTACCTGGGCACACCCTAATCACCTAGGGCACATAGCATTATCGCTCTGTTTGCCAGTGAGGAGATGGGAAAGATCTCCCTCGCACCTGCTCTGCTCTATTTCTCTTTGCCAGCAGGGAGAGTAATGTATCGGGGCCATGTACATGTAGGCAAACACATGCATGTGTATTTCAACTTTGGGGTGCACACCCTAATGCAATAGGCTGCGCACACCTATGGGCGGTGTAGGTGGAAGCGGCGGTGGAGGAGGACCAGGGCCGGATTAAGAGCATCATGGTCTTGGTGCTGAGGATTTTGAAGGGCCTTAAGGGCCGTGCCTTGGCATGCACCCAGAGGAGGAAGGGTGCAGCCATGCATGCCTAATTCAACATGGGATGCTGTCTCTGAAGCCCATAAACACATCCATGCATCGCCAACTGTCCCTCCTTGTCCGGCCTTCGCGCTGTGTGGGGAGGTTCTGAGGGTGCTGCCTGGGGAAGCGAGCATAGAAGCCAGACTTCTGTGTTTACAAGTGACAGAAGAGCGGTCACAGTGAATATGGCCAACCCGGGGCCTATATAAAAGGTAGGGGCCTGCATGGAGCTGCAGCTCCAATAGCCCCTACGTTAATCTGGCCCTGAGGAGGAGGACGAGGTAGCCAACACTGCTTCTTTTCACAAATTTTAAATGAGGGTACACCCCAAAAGAGTGAGAAAGAGCAAAAATGGAACAATGGCTGGGTAAGGTCGGTATCCATTGCTATTCTGCACAAGGTACGGAAAAGTCCCGTGGGATCCATGCCTGGTTCATTTTAATGAACGTGAGCTTGTCCACATTGTCTCTGGACAGGCGGCTGCGCTTGTCTGTTATAACACCCCCAGCCGTGCTAAATACCCGTTCAGATAATACACTGGCTGCATGGCACGCCAGCACCTCCAAGGCGTAAAGGGCAAGCTCAGGCCATGTGCCCAATTTGGAGACCCAGAAGTTGAAGGGGGCAGACCCCTCATTCACTACATGTAGGCGTGTGCACACATACTGCTCCACCATGTTGGTAAAATGCTGCCTCCTGCTAAGACGTTCCATCTGAGCTGCTGGTGCTGCTGTTTGTTGTGGCGTGCTGACAAAGCTTTTCCACATTTCGGCCATGCTAACCCTGCCTTCTGAGGTGCTGGCGGTGCCCTGGTTGAGTTGGTGACCTCCTCCTCCTCCTCCTCTGCCTTGTGCTTCCACTGTGGCCCCGCTGTCAGATGGGAATGCCAGCAGCATATGATCAAAAAAAAGTGTATGTTTTTCACACGTACAGAAGCACACTAGGCCCCAATTACTATTGTTTGTACACCTAAAAGGATGGATGAGGAGGAGGAGGAGGAGGAGTATAGAACAGGCAGCACCCTCAAAGCTTCAGAAGTATGAGATGAACCCCAAAAACTTGGAAAGGTGGATCTCACACGTACAGACACAGACTATTCCGCAATTTAATTGAGCCCCAAAGGTTTTTATTGAATAGCGGAATAGGAAATATGATCAAAAAAAAGTGTATGTTTTTCACACGTACAGAAGCACACTAGGCCCCAATTACTATTGTTTGTACACCTAAAAGGATGGATGAGGAGGAGGAGGAGGAGTATAGAACAGGCAGCACCCTCAAAGCTTCAGAAGTATGAGATTGTGTTCACTGTACCCCACAAAGATTGTGTTCACTGTACCCCACAAAGATTGTGTTCACTGTACCCCACAAAGGTTTTGTTCACTGCACCCCACAAAGATTGTGTTCACTGCACTCCAAAAGGATTGTCTTCACTGCACCCCACAAAGATTGTGTTCACTGTACCCCACAAAGGTTTTGTTCACTGCACCCCACAAAGATTGTGTTCACTGTACCCCACAAAGGTTTTGTTCACTGCACCCCACAAAGATTGTGTTCACTGTACCCCCCAAAGATTTTGTTCACTGCACCCCACAAGGATTGTCTTCACTGCACCCCACAAGGATTGTCTTCACTGCACCCCACAAAGATTGTGTTCACTGTACCCCACAAAGATTTTGTTCACTGCACTCCAAAAGGATTGTCTTCACTGCACCCCACAAAGATTGTGTTCACTGTACCCCACAAAGATTTTGTTCACTGCACTCCAAAAGGATTGTCTTCACTGCACCCCACAAAGATTGTGTTCACTGTACCCCACAAAGGTTTTGTTCACTGCACCCCATAAAGATTGTGTTCACTGTACCCCACAAAGGTTTTGTTCACTGCACCCCACAAAAATTGTGTTCACTGTACCCCCCAAAGATTTTGTTCACTGCACCCCACAAGGATTGTCTTCACTGCACCCCACAAGGATTGTCTTCACTGCACCTCACAAAGATTGTGTTCACTGTACCCCACAAAGGTTTTGTTCACTGCACCCCACAAAGATTGTGTTCACTGTACCCCACAAAGGTTTTGTTCACTGCACCCCACAAAGATTGTGTTCACTGTACCCCCCAAAGATTTTGTTCACTGCACCCCACAAGGATTGTCTTCACTGCACCCCACAAGGATTGTCTTCACTGCACCCCACAAGGATTGTCTTCACTGCACCCCACAAAGATTGTGTTCACTGTACCCCACAAAGATTTTGTTCACTGCACTCCAAAAGGATTGTCTTCACTGCACCCCACAAAGATTGTGTTCACTGTACCCCACAAAGGTTTTGTTCACTGCACCCCACAAAGATTGTGTTCACTGTACCCCACAAAGGTTTTGTTCACTGCACCCCACAAAAATTGTGTTCACTGTACCCCCCAAAGATTTTGTTCACTGCACCCCACAAGGATTGTCTTCACGGCACCCCACAAGGATTGTCTTCACTGCACCCCACAAGGATTGTCTTCACTGCACCTCACAAAGATTGTGTTCACTGTACCCCACAAAGGTTGTGTTCACTGCACCCCACAAAGGTTTTGTTCACTGCACCCCACAAAGATTGTGTTCACTGCACCCCACAAAGATTGTGTTCACTGTACCCCACAAAGGTTTTGTTCACTGCACCCCACAAAGATTGTGTTCACTGTACCCCACAAAGGTTGTGTTCACTGCACCCCACAAAGGTTTTGTTCACTGCACCCCACAAAGATTGTGTTCACTGCACCCCACAAAGATTGTGTTCACTGTACCCCACAAAGGTTTTGTTCACTGCACCCCACAAAGATTGTGTTCACTGTACCCCACAAAGGTTGTGTTCACTGCACCCCACAAAGGTTTTGTTCACTGCACCCCACAAAGGTTTTGTTCACTGTACCCCACAAAGGTTTTGTTCACTGCACCCCACAAAGATTGTGTTCACTGTACCCCACAAAGGTTTTGTTCACTGCACCCCACAAAGATTGTGTTCACTGTACCCCCCAAAGATTTTGTTCACTGCACCCCACAAGGATTGTCTTCACTGCACCCCACAAGGATTGTCTTCACTGCACCCCACAAAGATTGTGTTCACTGTACCCCACAAAGATTTTGTTCACTGCACCCCACAAAGATTGTGTTCACTGTACCCCACAAAGATTTTGTTCACTGCACTCCAAAAGGATTGTCTTCACTGCACCCCACAAAGATTGTCTTCACTGTACCCCATAAAGGTTTTGTTCACTGCACCCCACAAAGATTGTGTTCACTGTACCCCACAAAGGTTTTGTTCACTGCACCCCACAAAGATTGTGTTCACTGTACCCCACAAAGATTGTGTTCACTGTACCCCACAAAGGTTTTGTTCACTGCACCCCACAAGGATTGTCTTCACTGCACCCCACAAGGATTGTCTTCACTGCACCCCACAAAGATTGTGTTCACTGTACCCCACAAAGATTTTGTTCACTGCACCCCACAAAGATTGTGTTCACTGTACCCCACAAAGATTTTGTTCACTGCACTCCAAAAGGATTGTCTTCGCTGCACCCCACAAAGATTGTGTTCACTGTACCCCACAAAGGTTTTGTTCACTGCACCCCACAAAGATTGTGTTCACTGTACCCCACAAAGGTTTTGTTCACTGCACCCCACAAAGATTGTGTTCACTGTACCCCCCAAAGATTTTGTTCACTGCACCCCACAAGGATTGTCTTCACTGCACCCCACAAGGATTGTCTTCACTGCACCCCACAAAGATTGTGTTCACTGCACCCCACAAAGGTTTTGTTCACTGCACCCCACAAAGATTGTGTTCACTGTACCCCCCCAAAGATTTTGTTCACTGCACCCCACAAGGATTGTCTTCTCTGCACCCCACAAAGATTGTGTTCACTGTACCCCCCAAAGATTTTGTTCACTGCACCCCACAAGGATTGTCTTCACTGCACCCCACAAGGATTGTCTTCACTGCACCCCACAAAGATTGTGTTCACTGTACCCCCACAAAGGTTTTGTTCACTGCACCCCACAAAGATTGTGTTCACTGTACCCCACAAAGGTTTTGTTCACTGCACCCCACAAAGATTGTGTTCACTGTACCCCCCAAAGATTTTGTTCACTGCACCCCACAAGGATTGTCTTCACTGCACCCCACAAGGATTGTCTTCACTGCACCCCACAAAGATTGTGTTCACTGCACCCCACAAAGGTTTTGTTCACTGCACCCCACAAAGATTGTGTTCACTGTACCCCCCCAAAGATTTTGTTCACTGCACCCCACAAGGATTGTCTTCTCTGCACCCCACAAAGATTGTGTTCACTGTACCCCCCAAAGATTTTGTTCACTGCACCCCACAAGGATTGTCTTCACTGCACCCCACAAGGATTGTCTTCACTGCACCCCACAAAGATTGTGTTCACTGTACCCCCACAAAGGTTTTGTTCACTGCACCCCACAAAGATTTTGTTCACTGCACTCCAAAAGGATTGTGTTCACTGCACCCCAAAAAGATTGTGTTCACTGCAGCCCACACACAGAAAAATGGATGTGGATCACTGACACCTGCCTATCTCCTATCCCACACCACACAGCAATATCGATTGTAGTTTGTAGAACACAGTTTCCCTAAAATTCAGCAGACTCTGTCCCTAACAGGATTGAGAAGAGATCGTAGATCAGGAGAACTAAGTGCAGACCCCACCCCACACAGCAATATCGATTGTAGTTTGTAGAACACTCTGACCCTAAAATTCAGCAGGCAGCCTCTCCCTAACAGGATTGAGAAGAGATCGTAGATCAGGATTGAGTGCAGACCCCACCCCCCACACAGCAATATCGATTGTAGTTTGCAGAAGACACTGACCCTATAATTCAGCAGACTCTATCCCTAAAATGCCTACAACTCGCCCTGCCTAAACACTCCGACCTGTCCCTCAATTCTATCCGGACACAAATGGTTTTTTCCTGCCTATCTTTCCCTAATCAGCAGCCAGCACGTTGATGTGTGCTCTGTCCCTGATCTAAGCAGCATAATGACGCCGCTGCGGCTGCCTCAAACTTATAAAGACTTGGTCACATGCTTCAGACGGCCAATCACAGCTACTGAGACATTTGCAGGCATGGCTAGGATGGCTTAAGGCACACCAGTTAAACGATTGTTGATTGGCTGTTGAAAGCCCGCCATGAAAAGAGCGCCAAAGCATGCAAAACCCGGAAATAAAACGACCGAACACGGATTTTTACCCGAATATACAGTAAAGTGTCCGTGTTCGTGTTCGGGTAACAAAAATCCAATTATTCGGTACGAACACGAATAATACAGTCCGTGTTCGCTCAACACTAGTCGTAACACAGAGCCCTTCAAGAGCTCTGTTAATCGAACACAGTTACACACAAATTCATAACTTTACACACAAACAAGATATGTCTCTAGAAAGTGTATAGTTAAATGCAAAATAAAATACCGATCGAATTAAGATCATACATGATCACGTTCGCTCCTATGGAAGACAAGCTAGCTGTCAGATGCGTTACGGGTCAGAGGTTACTTGGAGATAACCCGTGTCTGGTATCTATGGATATAAAATTCAATGCCGCACAATAATATAGCAGTTTTAAGAGGGCAACTGGTAGATATTGGAAGATATGAATTATGTTATATCTCTGTCCACAAAGGAGGTTCCTTGGCATTGTCTGAGCCTTAGGGCCGCCCATGGGCACTGTGTTTATTGGTCAAGGACCTCTGGCGACACCCCCTGCGGTCTCAGAGAAAAAGGAGAGAAGCAGATGAGTTCTCAGTTCTCCTGTACCCTCAAAGAATGAACATCTATCATTTTGAGAACCGGCTCAGCTTCTGAAACTCTGATAATACAAGGACATTGAATGCAAGTATTCTTATTTCTAATTCTTTATCTTATTTTTCTAAATTGCTGTATTGTGTCTCTATTTCTTTGAAACCCATTCTTCTGTAAATATTTTATTTGCACCAATTTTAACCTTTTTATTATTAAACCTTATTTTGAAAAGTGTTAATCTTGTCCCTAAGCTCTTAATGCAAGCTAACAACGAACCTGTCTCTTGAAGAGTGCTACTGTCTAGAGTAAATCCTCTGGGCATTCCTGTCTGTGGTGACAGCGCGTGTTACAGATAATTATTCTAAAGTCATAATTGGTATTTCTAAAATTATGAGCATCCTCTGGGCTCATCATAACTTAGAGGTGGTGGCAGTGAAAGGGTTAATTGCTTATTTAGCCCGGTGACAATCGCTCTCAGCCTGCTGGCATCTAGATTGTGGTCCCGCAAGCTGGAAAATCTTTGTGCCAGGTGCAGCTGAGAGTGGCATTGTTATGCAAGTGACGGCAGGGTGTGAGATTGCCTGGTCCTCGGTCACGAGTTAGTGAGAAGGGCAGGGGTCTGATACCCACCACCGTCACACAAGCCACCCGAATTCCCTATGTAAGCTTCTTGCCATCTCATTATCTCCACTATATTTGAGGTGATTGAGGTGCTTCATCCTTTTGGCTTCCTTATTAAGATGCCTTGGCAAGGTAAATCATCTCAAAGCTACATCTCAAGAGACTTCAACTTTCCCTCATCTGATTTATTCCTACTTCAGTACATTGATGGTCTAATTTTGGCTCTTCTTTTTTTACAAGAGGTTTAATATTTTCAAAAACAGGGTAAAAAGGTTTAGAGCCGGTTCACACTGGGGCGGCTTCAAAGCTGCCCGACTCTGAAGCCGCCCCCCTGCAGTGCGACTTCAGCATGGCTTGCAAACGACTTCTTTAACAGAAGTCAATGCAAGTGGCTCCGAAGTCGCCCCCAAGTAGTGCAGGAACCTTTTTTTAAGTACGGTTCTATGAAGTAGGTTTGTGATGAGCTTTGACAGCAGACAGTAGCTTTGGCTCTCCTCAATGCCAGTTCAGTAACCAGAAATTTAGGAAATGCTTTTTTTTTTTTTCAGAAATAACAAAAAGAAACTTAAAATAACACACAACGCCCGCAGTAGTAATCTCTAGCAAACTGCTTTCAGATTATTTTTTTATTTGGCAACGTTTGTCTTCATAAATCATCTCTTCCAGTACTTCAATGTGTCTTCTGAGCATTGACTAGAACATTGTAAAATCATTAATATCATTTTTAAATAAAATTATTAAAGGCCTCGGGTTGCATTAGGCCTCTTAGAATTTCTACTTGGAAAATCTACAGTCAATATGATTATCAAAAATTCCTGCCAAGCTCTCCGGGAAAAGTCTTGATGAGGACAGTGATGCCAAAACCGAACATAACCAAATAGGAAGAGACAGCAGAACTATAATTTCCTTAACTGCCTCAGAGCAATAGACGGTGTATTAAAATGACGATGAGAGCAGCAAGTGGGAGCAATTTTTTAATTGTGTTGCTGGCAATCGCTGACACCAACTACAGCTTTCTGCATGTAGATGCTGGTGCATATGGCTGCAACCCCGAATTTTACATTTTCAATAATTCTGTAATTGTGTGGATGTTATAGGATGATACCTTGGACCTACAACAATGGAAACATACAGTATAATAGCAAAATAAGTAGCCTTAAAGGGTAACTCCACTTTTGTGGGGAAAAAAATGGTAAATAAAGAAAAACAAAACAAAACACCTTATTGCATCTAGCAGCTGGAGAACTTGATGATATAAATCCACAGGTATGGGCAATGGAAAAGTTTGACATAGGGTTCATTCCATGCACTCCTTTAGGCTACATTCACACCTGAGCGTAGCGTTTTCGCACTTTTTTTTACCGCGATTTTACCACGATTTTCACCACGATTTTTGTGCAGGCGTTTTTAGATTGAATAGACCAATGGAAAACGCCTGTAATCTGCCCAAAAAGAAGCTCATGTACTTTTTTCGAGCATTGGGCGTTTTGCTCACAGCGTCAAAACGCTCAGATGTGAACAGGGGCCATTGAAATGAATAGGATTTGTCTTGTTGGGCGTTTTGAGAGCTGATCCTAGAGCAGAAAAACTCCCCAAAAATGCCCCAAAACGCCTACATGTGAACGGAGCCTTAAAGCTACACCAAAGCCATACACTAATTCTGTGTACCAGAAACAATACCCTTTGTCACAAGAGAAAATAGAGGGAATTAGGCCAATAATTGAATCTTTTTAGAACAAGGTATATTAAGGCCCATGATATCTCCCTACAATACACCAAAAAACCCAGTGAAGACACCTGATGGCTCTTATAGATTTACCTAAGACTTTAGGACTATTAATAACTTGATAGTCCCAGTTGCACCATCATTGATTACCTCTATTCCCTGTACCACTCAGTATTACACTGTGCTGGACAGAATGAGGAAATGAGTTAATGAAAAGATTAAACACGTATTCAGTTATAATGGATGAGGTAATAAATAAAACGTCAGATGACACTGCCCTACTTAAAGCGGAGTTCCACCCTCGGAAATGTTTTTTTAATAAAAATACCCACGGGACAGTCAGGGCTAGTACATTCCACAATAGATAGCCTCTGAACTGTCCTGGGTCCCACTTACCTTTTAGAAGAAATACTTACCTTGAAAATGTCTTGTCCAGCACTGCCATCTCAGGTGTGGGCAGCTGAAGCCATCAGCCGTCCTCTTCGGCGTCCTCTTCTGTGTCCTCTTCGTCCCAGAATGCCCTGCACCGGCCCCGCTCGTCATGTCCGGTGCAGGTACGTCATTCCTGCACAGCTTTTGGGCATGCCCAGAAGCTGTTTAGCAGTGAATGACGTGCCTGCACCAGAACTGACAAGTGGGGCCGGTGCAGGCGCATTGATTCCTGGGAGCGATGATGCTCAGCTCCCAGGAATCAATGCGAGCAGGAAGTGACGGCGCAGGCCGTGGCCACAGAGGGAGGAAGAGGAAGTAGTGTGAGTATATTTTCTTCTAAAACAAGGTAAGTAAAGAAAAAAAAAAGCGTGATTATCCATTTATTTTTCAGGTAACAGAGAGCAAGCAGATGGGGAAAAATGACTTTTAAGGGTGGAACTCCACTTTAATTGGGAACAAAGGGCCTTATGAAAATAGGTAATATTACATGAGTTGGCAATTAAATCTATGAAAGCTGCACTTACTGGTCTCTGTGAAGTAACAGAAGATTATGAGTGTTGTACATGGATTCATAATACAAGCATGGAAGTACCTGATTATTATGAAGTAATTGATCAACACTGACTGAAGGTAGCAGGACTTCAGGTAGAAGCCAGGAAAATTGTTAATGATGGGTGGAATCCTTTCAAGGGATTGGGAAGTTTTGGAGATTTTTTTTTGGATCTGTATTATCATGGTTTAGACAAGCCGGAATGTTAATTTTAATGTGTTTATTGGTTCTTCTCTTTATATACTTGCTTGTAAATATAGGCCAATGCATTTTTAGGAAGGCAACACAACATGATGCATATTGGAGACACGATTTATAGTTGTCACTTTTGTGACAAATTGGAGAAAATTTGAATTATGTTTTTTTTTAAATGGTATATAGTCATGCTTAATTGAATGTTGGAGTTAAACTTTAACTTATAATTCACTGAAAATCTCTCTGTTTGCAAATTAGACATTTTTGCTGTTGATGAGGATGTAAATTTCCTCCCTTTGGTATTTGAGTTGTGAGAACATTTTTGGTTGCAGAGTATTTTGTTATTCTGGGATGTTGTTTTCTGAGTTTGGTTTCCTGTTATGTATACATCTGTTTCCTATTATGTATATGTTATGTCCATTACGCTTAAATATTATACTGTATGTATATATTTAGTTGGTCTGGGAAACTAATGTCATATCCCCTTTATGAACTGTATATAAGCTGTTATATATAATACATTTTCAATTCAATTAATTTTCAATTCAGTGTATACAAAAAAAAAAAAAGTTTTTTTTAAAAAGCAAACATACTTCACAAATTACGATTGATATAATTTCCCCAATTTCCCCCTATGTCCCCAGGCCTATAAACCCTCCCTCCCTATTTCTTCTACCCCTCATTTTTTTTATTGTACCAATTCTCCTACCTCTCCATTTACATTTACCTAACTCCTTGGCCACCCCCCTAATCTGCCCATACTTCTATATATTTATTAGTCTTTTTGAAGTCTGTCCATTTTTTCCATTTGTTTGAAAAGCTCTCTGCCTGTTTCTTGTCTCTACTGCCTAGGTACTCCATGTTATATACAGTATGTATTTGGTTCTACTGAACCAATCTCTGAGGGTGGGGCTTTCCGCAGCTAGCTATTTCCTCGGTATTGCCCCCTTTGCTGCGTTTATCAGGTTTGGGACGATTGTGTTTTTATACTGCTTTTGTGATTTGTCTGTTTTTTTTAAATAAGCACGTCCATGGGTCATCTATGATGCACACTCCTGTGATTTCCCCGATAAACTTTTGTACCTTCTGCCAGTAATCACGGATCTTGGGTCAGTCCCACCAAATATGAAACATTGTGCCCTCTGCATTACAGCCCCTCCAACACAATTCCGATTTATTTGAATGGCATTTATGTGCTTTTACCGGCGTTATATACCATCTCGATACGCTTTTTTAATTAATTTCTATGGTGTTCACATCTGTAGCAGAAAAATGTACGGCTGCATATAAGCTGTTCTGATCTGAATGCTGTTGAATACAGACTGAAAGACCATACCCGTCTGATGTCTTATTTCCGATTGCTCATACATTTATTACAGGTTGAAGGGAGGCTGGCCAGCAGAAGTGTACCTACCAAGGGGCACTACCTTTCACTAACTTTCTGCAGTGCAAAGATCTTCCTTCCTCTACTTCATTCATTCTGTGGATCTGTGCTTCCTCCATCTATTCTGCTGCATCTTGGATATCAACTCATCAGTCATCAGATAAATATTTATTAGGAGAATGGGTCTGACATGAAGAAGCAAAAATCTATCTATACCAAGACAAACACCTTCCCAAAGAGACATAGTGCAGACCAAGAAATGGTAAATCAGTAATATGAAAAAGATAATCTCCAGGGAAAACACAGGCGATATTGATGACTAGTCCTTTGCCTCTGCTTCATGTTTTTAGGCACATGAAGGTTTTGAAGTCCAGGAGTCCACCTTGCTACATCAGTGGAGAGGGATCTCTAAGAGAATAAAAAGCATCTCAAGAGCTGAAAACCAACTTGGAAAGACTCACCTGAAAAAATGGCCTAGCACCACTGAACTACAACAACAACGCTTACGTATGTAACAGAATGAACAGGGGTCTCCAAACTTTCTAAACAAAGGGCCAGCTTATTGTCCTACAGATATTATGGGGGTGGACTGTGGCCCTCCAGAAGTAGAACATGCCCAAGCGTTACTGGGAGTAACCAATGCCTCTGACTTGGTGGACAGTGGGAGTAAAAAAAAAAAGACGTAGCACCTGGTCAGTAGGAGTGAGAATAGTGCCTTGTCAATGGTATTGGAGGAATAGTGCCCCATCGTTGGTTTTATTGGAGGAATAGTGCCCCATCGTTGGTTTTATTGGAGGAATAGTGCCCCATCGTTGGTTTTATTGGAGGAATAGTGTCCCATTCTTGGTGTCATTGGGAGAAATAGTGCTCCATTGTTGGTGTCATTGGGAGGAATAGGGCCCCATTGCTGGTATCATTGTGAGGAAGAGTGCCCCATTTCTGGTGTCATTGGGAGGAATAGTGTCCCATTGTTTGTGTCATTGGGAGGAATAGTGTCCCATTGTTTGTGTAATTGGAAAGAATAGTGCTCCATCATTGGTGTCATTGGGAGGAATAGTGCCCCATTGCTGGTGTCATTGGGAGGAATAGTGTCCCATTGTTTGTGTCATTGGGAGGAATAGTGTCCTATTGCCGGTGTCAGTGGGAGGAATGGTGCCCCGAGGGCCAGATAAAGGCAAGCAAAGGGCTGCAGTTTGGGGACCACTGGTCTAGGACAAGGGCCATATCGTATATTTTACAAATTTGCGCAGGCTGAAAAAAAAAATCAGTTTTATAATGAATGCATCACAGTCCCCCCTTCACATCAGAATCCCTCCATCACATTTAGAGCCCCTTCACACTAGAATCACCTTTTTTTTTTTTTCATCAGAGCACCCCCCTTTTCACATTAGAGTCTCCCATAACATACAGGAGAAGTTGCTACGGACCAGGCAAAATCTTGTAGCAGGCAAGGTGCAGCCCACAGGTTGTAGTTTGGACACCTCAGGTCTAGGAGAAGATAAATAAATGCTCATTACTCCTTAGACCCCTGTTTAAAGTGATATTAAAGCAGTTGTATACTGCCAAAAAAAAAACAAACAAACCCTGCAAAACAAAGGCATAATGAGCTAGTATGCATCGCATACTAGCCCATTATGAAAAATTTACCTTAAAAGGAAGCCCCGACACAGACCCCCGGACACCGCTGTGGGAGCTGTCATTCCCCCTCGGCGTCTCTTCCGGGTTCGGCGGCTCCGGCGCTGTGAGTGGCCGGAGCCGCGATGACGTCACTCCCACGCATGTGCGCGGGAGTCATTTTCCGGCAAGTGCCCGGCAAGAAACTCTGAAGGTCCGCCGGTTTAGGAGATATTAATTGTACCTACAGGTAAGCCTTATTATAGGCTTACCTGTAGGTAAAAGTAAAATAAAAATGAGTATACTAACGCTTTAAAGGCAGTTTTTTTTTATTTTTAAAATAACAAACCTGTTATACTTACCTGCTCTTTGCAGTGGTTTTGCATAGAGCAGCCTGGATCTTCCTCTTCTCGGGTCCCCCGCTCAAGGCCCTTTCCTCCTGCCAAGTGCCCCCATAATGGGCAGCTTGCTATGTAGACACCCGAACAGGCTCGCTCCCGAGCTGCTGCTGTGTGCGTCCATTCACACATGGAGCATGGCTTGGCCCTGCCCCTGCTCTTTTCTTATTGGCTCACCGGCTGTGATTGACAGTAATGGCTCCTGCTGCTATCTCAGGGGAGAGACTCAGGAGCCGAGGCTCCCATACACAGCGCCAGAGGAAGATGGGGCTTAGGTAAGTATAAGGGGGGCTGGAGGGGGGGGGTTGCTGCACACAGTAGGTTTTTTACCTTCGTGTATAGAAAGCAGGAAGGTAAAAACTTAGAGCCTTTACAACCACTCTAAACATACAGAGCAGCACCTCTTCGCCGGATCACGTATATATACGTGAGCTGACTCTTCCAGGTAGGGGGCACACATTTGCGCCGGCGGTGGCTCGTTCTTGCTGTGATTACACACACCGGCCAATGATCAGGCAGAGAGGCAGAAAGGTGGTCTGCCTATGTAAGCAAGGAAGATCACCGTTCTGACAGGAGGGAAGGGATGGAGTTTGTGTTCCTGCAAAGCAGGGAATAAATTCCATCTCTGTCCATAGTAAAAGCACCTCCAACAGTATAGTAAAACACTGGCTAGGCATATAGGTAACTCATTGATTGCCCCTGATGTTAACCCCTTCCTAGCCTGTATCATTAGTATAGTGGCAGTGCCTATTGTTTTAGCACTGATCACTGTATTAGTGTCACTGGTCCCCAAAAAGTGTCACCTAGTATCAGAAGGTCCACCGCAATATTGCAGTCCCGCTAAAAGTCGCCGATCCCTGCCATTACTAGTAAAAAAATAAAAATAAATAAAAATATCCCATAGTTACTAGACGCTATAACCTTTGCGCAAACCAATCAATATACGCTTATTGGGATTTTGTTTATCAAAAATATGTAGCAGAATACATATTGTCCTAAATTGATGAAAAATGTAGATTTTTTAATTTTTTTATTGGATATGTTTTATAGGAGAAAGTAAAAAATATTGTTTTTTTTTTTTTTTTTTTTTCAAAATTATCGGTGCAAAAAATAAAAAAGTGCAGAAGTGATCAACGTCCACACACCCCCTTACTGAGCCGGCCTTCTGCTACTGTTCTATGCTGATTGGATAAACGCGGGATGCCGCGGTCGGATCATCAGCTGCCATACCTATGTGCCTGTTCATGTCCATACTATTGTGAGTAGTATTTTAATAAATGATATACATGGTTTTTACGGGATTACACTATGGTCCTTTGTTTCATTTTTCCTCCATACACCTATTTGACCGGAGTGATTAAGAGGATCTGACCGTTTTTATGGAGTTATCTACTTTCCCTTGGATCCATTGAACTTAGTGGAAAACATCTCTTTGCTGGGCGAGGCTTTCTCATTCATTTGAGTAGCCATGGTGTTCTGGTAAGCTGCTTCTATTATTTGTTCACCGAGGTGTCCCCACCCTACACATTCCTTGGGTGTCACGGGAAGGAGCGTTTTTCACAGTACTGTCACCTGGATTTATTTGGACTTACACCATTATTCTATTCTTAGATGGGACTTTATTCACCATAATTTCCCTTGGATTTTTCTTTTACTGTTTAACCACTTGCCGACCGCCGCAAGTACATATACTGCGGCGGTCAGCCCCTCACAGGCAAAGGGATGTACCGGTACGTCCCTAGCCTGTGAGGCTCTGGGGAGCGAGCGTGCGCCGCAGGAGGCGCGCTCCCGCTCCCACACGGTCACGGACCCCCCCGCGCGTGTGAGCGGCGGACCCGATGTCCGCCGCTCACTCACGATCGTCCGTGACAGCGGGAGAAAGGCAGGCGGCTGATGTAAACAAGCCGCCTGTCATTCTCCCCTGTGTAGGAACAGTGATCATACGGTTCTACTATGTAGGACCGTTGATCATTGTTCCTACACCTCAAGCCACAGCCAATCACAGTAAGAATCACCCCCTAGGGACACACATAACCCCTCCCTCTCAAATAAAGTTAACCCCTTCACTACCAGTGTCATTTTACAGTAACAGTACAGTAACAGTGCATATGTATAGCACTGATTACTGTAGTAATGTCACTGGTAACCCCAAAAGTGTCAAAAATGTCAGTCAAGGGTCCGATCTGTCCGCCGCAATGTCGCAGTCCCGCAAAAAGAAAATCGCAGATCGCCGCCATTACGCGTTAAAAAAAAAAACAACAAAAATGACAAAAATCTTTCCCTTTGTTAGTAAACGCAATAACTTTTGCGCAAACCAATCAAAATACGCTTTTTTGCAATTTTTTTTACCAAACATATGTAGCATAAAACAAATTGGCCGAAAATGTTAAAATGTTAAATGTTGATTTTTACATTTTTTTGGGGGAATTTCATATAAAAAAATGTGAAAATTACTCAATAAAAACTTTTATGGAAAAAAAAAATGTGGAAAATATTGTTTTTTTTTTTTCAAAATTGACGCTCTTTTTTTGTTTATAGCGCATGATCAAGAAATCGCACAGGTGATCAAATACCACCAAAAGAAAGCTCTGTTTGTGGGAAAAAAAGGACGTCAAATTCGTTTAGGTACAGCGTCGCACGACCGCGCAATTGTCCGTTAAAGTCACGCAGTGCCGAATCGCAAAATAACCCCTGGTCAGGAAGGGGGTAAAATCTTCCCGGGCTTAATCGGTTAAAGGATGATTTTTTATCAATATTACGTTCAATTATGTATATTTTAGCGCTACACTCTTTTATTATTATTAGAAGTGATCAAATACCATCAAAAGAAAGCTATAAGTGGGGAAAAAATTAAATACATTTTGTTCGGGTACAGCGTCACACAACCACGCAATTGTCAGTTGAAGTAACGCAGTGCCGTATCACAAAAAATGGCCTGATCATGAAGGTAGGTAAATCTTCCGGAGGTCAAATGGTTAAATTAAGCCTAAAAGATAGCAAGTCGTACATCTAGGATTCTTGTAACCATTTCTATAGACTATGTACTATACATTTGGAGAACCCAATACCAATTGTGAAAGCAACCTCCCCTTTGCCTAATTTCATGAGGTAGAGAGAGAGATGTCTTCAGTTTGGAGACCTCTTGTTAGACACCTGGTAGAACAGATGTCTTGGAGTCCTGGTAGAACTCATAGAAACACAACCTGTGCTTTGGAATAAAATGGGGATATTGTTTTCTTCCTTTCCATGTCCCTAGCAGGACAAGTTTCCTGGCATTTAGAATCTTTGTATTTATTCTGCTCTTTCAAATATTTGCTATTTTTCTAATGTCCCTGGAGCGCAAGTCATCTGGCAATTTAAATAATTTATTCCATGGCTTATTTGTGTTGTTTTATGTATTCATGTATTTACCTTTGTTATTATACGAGATTTTAAAGATCACAGATATTACCTGGTAACAGCTGGCACATGGAAAGTCCCAATAGACGGTGTATTTGTAAATGGCCTTGGAGTTCAGAAACCGGCCAGTGAAGTATGATCCAACAAAATTTAGTTCCAGTATTTCTTTACTGAGTTTTAATCATAGCATTTTACAAATCAAAGCAATACATTGCAATACATTAGCTAATGCAAACAGGGAAAAGAGAGGGGGGATAGCTGAAGGAGAAGGGACCAGGTGGGGAAGGAAGGAGTAAACAGATGCAAGAAGGGACGAAATAGGGTAATAATCAAACTGTAACGTGCCAGACAATCCAAGGCAGAAATAGATTAATACATTGGTGGGGCCTCTTCTGCATTGTAGAAGCCATTGAACACATGTGACAAACACAAGGTCCACGGGCCAAATTCTGCCCGCCAGTCAATTTCAAGTGGCCCTTGCTCCCAGGGCCTTTTTTCACTGTTAGGTGGGGGATGTGGTAAAGTGTTGCAATAGTCAGTGTCAAGAAAGGGTGGAAGTGAGATGTGGACAGCCCCTGTAAAAGAGAGCTGAACCCTGCACACCCCTAAACCCTGCACTCTGTAATTAGCGCACTCCTCAACCCTGCACTCTGTACACAGTGCACCCTTGAACTCTGCATTCTGTAAGTAGTGCACTCTGTACTTAATGCACCCTGAACTCTAAAAGTAGCATACCCCTGAACTCTGCACTTTGTACATAGTGCAACACTGAACTTTGAACTCTGTACATAGCGCACTCCTGAACTCTGCACTTTTTACATAGCGTACCCCTGAACGCTGCACTCTGTACATAGTGCACTCCAGGTATTTATTGCGCATTTAAGATTCTCCTACTGTTAGGGCCCCAACCACTGTTCAATGTGTATCAGTAAAATGGCGCCCCCTAGATGCAATTCCTATTTGTGAATATGTGCTTAGCTGCTGCCATCAATTTTTGGTTGTCCCAAAACTTGTGTATTAATTAGTGTTGAGGTGCTAGCTTCCTGATATAAATGTTTCTAAAACAATTTACATGAAATATGCAAAAAAGAAATATGTGCTACCAACAACACTATACAAACTTTTCAAAAAACAAGAATATAAAATTATGGCAAAACATATATGTGCAATAAAAGTCCATGTCAAAATATATTAATAAAGTCTTCTATTCCACTTCTTTTGCCACCATTTGTGTATTAGTGATGCATGTTCTTCTTATATATCTGTGCTCCACTTATATACTGTGCTCTTCCACCTAGTATATGAGGGGCCACTAACCAGAAGGCTTTGGGTCACCAGGACTCTCACCGCTTATATGCTGATTCCTATAATGGATTTGTAGTGTACATCCACTTCCTTGTAACTTATATCCAGTAGTATCCGCAGGTATAACCCAGAATAAAAAACAATAACAGGGTGATCACGCAATACGTTTATTAAAACAATAGTATTAAATGAATAGTATTAAAATGAAAGTCGATACACTCATGTTTTTATGTGCGCTAAAGCAGCACCCACTATGTAAAGCCTGTTTAAACGTAATCGTAAGCTCGTCTCTCTGACCCAGCATGCGTTCCACCTGAGCCGGAAGTGACATCGGAAAAAGACCCAGAACTAGGGGCACTAGTAAGACCTCAATGCATTTCACTGGAAGGCATCATCAGGAAATTGAAGAAGACTTTATTAATATATTTTTATTAATATATTTTTTGCATGGACTTTTATTGCACATACAGTATACTGTATGTTTTGCCATAATTTAAAAGTTTTGTTTTTTGAAAAGTTTATATAGTATTGTTGGTAGCACATATTTTTTTTTTTGCATATTTCATGTAAATTGTTTTAGACACATTAATATCATGAAGCTAGTTAATACACTGTTCAATGTGGTTTGGCAGGGGTGTGTGGTTGAGTATCTGCATGCATATAGTTTTACAGATAAAACCGGCCCCTTGAGGGCAACCATAAAGCTGATAAAACCCAAATTTAATTTGACACCCCTGTCATAGAGGATAGGGAACAAAGTATGAAAGCCTTCCGTGTGTGCGTGACCCAACAAAATGTACTACTAGCTGTCTCAGTAACAACAGAAGCTGAAAATATTTGTGGTTAGTGTTTGTCCAAAGTAGACAGGCCAATCTGTTAGAAGGAACCCAATCTTCTAGAGTTATAGATAGCTTATAATGCAGGCCTGGACTGGCCATAGTGCAGACCGGGCATTGGCCCGGTGGGCCGGGGCCACCCGCTCTGTGGCCGGTTGATGATCAGGCAGTACAGTGAGAGGTAAGCGGCAACTGTGACCTGAACAGGGTTAACACAGGCTGTGACTCCTGCGGCCTCGCCATGGTCGACCAAAGAAGTTGAGTGCACGTGCTCAGCGTCATAGCCAGAGGTTGTGTTTGAGAAGTAGATGTATAAGTGCTGCCAGCATTGTTGCAGAGGTTGAAGGGGTGGGGGATCAGCCTGTCAGTGCTCAGACCATACACCGCACACTGCATCACATTGGTCTGCATGGCTGTCATCCCAGAAGGAAGCCTCTTCTAAAGATGATGCACAAGAAAGCCCACAAACAGTTTGCTGAAGACAAGAAGACTAAGGACATGGATTACTGGAACCATGTCCTGTGGTCTGATGAGACCAAGATAAACCCTTTTTGGTTCAGGTGGTGTGTGGTGGCAACCAGGTGAGGAGTAAAAAGCCAAGTCCTGTCGTTCACCTTACCTGGTGATTCACATAAGGTGGTTCTTCACCCTTGTCCGTCGTTCTTTCTGGATCATCACAAATATTTCTTCATCGGCAGAATCTTCAAGTAAAGAAGTGTTACAAACCACAGCCTCCCAAAAATATACAATACCTTCATTTAAAACAATGCCTGCAGTCAAGCATGGTGGTGGGAGTGTCATGGTCTGGGGCTGCCTGAGTGCTGCTGGCACTGGAGAGCTACAGTTCATTGAGGGAACCATGAATTCCAACATGTACTGTGACAAACTGAAGCAGAGCATGATCCCCTCCCTTTGGAGACTGGGCCGCAGGGCACTATTCCAACATGATAATGACCCCAAACACACCTCCAAGATGGCCACTGCCTTGCTAAAGAAGCTGGGGGTCAAGGTGATGGACTGGCCAAGCATGTCTCCATACCTTAACCCTATTGAGCATCAGTGGGGCATCCTCAAATGGAAGTTGGAGGAGCGCAAGGTCTCTAACATCCACCAGCTCTGTGATGTCGTCATGGTGGAGTGGAAGAGGACTCCAGTGGCAACCTATGAAGCTCTGGTGAACTCCATGCCCAAGAGGGTTAAGGCAGTGCTGGAAAATAAGGGACCCCTTCTCACCCGGGCACAGGCACCCCATCACCCTTGGGGACAGCGACCCCTTCTCCCCTGGAAACAGGGACCCCTTACCACCTGGGGACAGGGACTCCTCCCCTGGGGGACAGGGACCCCATCACCCCTGGGGACAGGAACCCCATCACATCTGTGGGCAGGGACACAATCATTCCTGGGGACAGGGACCCCTTATCCCCTGGGGACAGGCAGCCCATATCCCCTGGGAACAGGGACCCTCCTCACTTGGGGACAGGGACCCCATCACCTCAGGGGACAGTGACCCCATCACCCCTAGGGACAGGGACCCCTTCTCACCTGGGGACAGGGACCCCATCTCTTCTGGGGACAGGGACCCCACCCCCCTGGGGAAGGGAACCCCATCTCCCCTGGGGACAAGGCCCCCAACTCCCCTAGGGACAGGTCCCCTATCTCCCTTATGGACGAGGACCTCATCTCCCCTAGAGACGGGGACCCCATCTCCCCTAGGGGCAGGAACCCCATTTTCCCTAGTGACAGGAACCCCTATCTCCAGAACATGCTGGCTGGCAGGGCTGGCGTCAGCCACCCTTGGGTGCCAGGATGGGGGAGGGGGTATTAAAATTCGAATCCCCCTGGAGCATATGTGACACAATATAGTGGAACTTCTCCTAAAGACAAGAGTCAAGAAGAAATACTGTATACAGTAAGTATGCGCCACAGTGGGAACCTTTCCGTTTTGGATATATTCAACGTTATTCAGGTAAATAATGATCACATAAAAGATTAACTGAATTTATGAACTTCTAAAAATACAAAGAAGAACATGACCATATATTGTCATCAGTTATCAAAGATTGTCCTATATCATAATTACTCTGTTTTATGACAGCAGACATGTTAAAGTTCTAACAAGCACAACTACCATCAGGAAGTCAGCCTGGCCGGGTGCACTCACAGAATTTTGCAGCGAACAGTGTAACAGCAGGTCCTGTATGCACCAACAGTGTCTGTCTCGAGGAATGGAATGTGGCCTGGCCAGTCTGTGCCCAAATGGGGAGGCTTCCAGGAAGAATAGCATATCCCTGCCCTTTCCCTACTCGACTGGAACCTCTCACTGCCTCTAATACTGTCCCTGACAGATGGGTGACCTGTCCCTACACTGCCCACTTGCAAAACGCAAGCCAAGCCTAAGAACCAGAGTCTTCAAAAGACTCTGCTTGACCCCAGATGGACAGCAGAGTCACATGGGGTGGCAGCATCCAATCGGATGCCTTCCCCAGTGACCCAGGAACCCACGGAGGAACCATGTTCCTCTTGACTTCCTCTCCCTCTGCAATGCCGCTGCGGCTGAGCACCATACTGTATGCAGAAGAGAAAGTAGACATCACCTGCCTACACTCATTCTAAAAAAAAATTTCCTTTTTTTTTATTATACTAGGGTTCTTCTTTCATGGTGCTGGAATATTGAGCGCTGTTCTATTCAGAAGCATTAAAAGCTGAACAGCATGACAATCAACCAAGATGACATTTCATAACATAACTTCGTACTGCAGAACAATGTTTTGTAAATTTCATGTTCAATCTGTTCCTTTACAAGGGCTGTTTGAGGAAAAGGTTTATACTGTATAAAAGGTGACAAGCTGGCGCTGTGTTGTAAATACAGGGAGGAACAGCTGCATGGAATTACCATCTTATAACAGCTAATACATTTTGTTACCCTAGGATTTTGAGAGAAATAGATATTGTAACAATTTAAAGCAGTTGTCCTGCCTGTAAAAATAATAATAAAAAATAAACATCAACAGCTATAAATACTGTAGCTGCTGACTTTTAATAAATGGACACTTACCGGTCCAACGATCCAGCGCCGTCTTCACCTGGGCTAGTTCTTCACTAGCCTCTGCGTTCCTGGCGCCAGAAACCAGTCTAGCATAAGTGAGAGCAAAACGGAAGAATTACATACAGTAGTTCAAAATCTGGGAGTCCAAACCCACCAGACAATTTAGGTTTACATAAGACTTTATAGTCTGCGCGTGACAGTCTATGATGCCAGTCAAATTGTATCGCTAAGGAACAAAGGGTTTGGAAGAAAGAGACCATAATGGAAATAGGAGTGGTCTGGAATATGTATAATAATTTAGAGAGGATATTCATTTTCAAGATATTTAGTCTGTTGAACCAAGGAATTTTCATGTTGTGCCAGGTTTCTAGCAATCTATATATTTTGGTAAGCAGGGGGCTGTAGTTTAATGAGTAAAGGTCCGCAAGCCGTGAGGGGAAAGCTGTCCCTAGGTAGGTGATAGATCTGTGTTGCCAACGGAATAAGAAAATAACCTGTAAAGATGATAAGACATTACCGTAAAGAGTTACGTTTAATGCTTCGGTTTTGACAAGATTTAGATTAAAGTTGCTGAATGAGAATGAACTGAATTGCTGTATTTCGGCCAAGATAGGGAATGCTAAGGTGAGGTTGAGTAACATAAAGGAGTAAATTATCTGCATAATGGGAAAGTGCGTGGATTGGGTCTGAATGCCATTAATCAAGGTATTTTGACGAAATGCCTGAGCCAAATGTTCTATGACAATAGCAAATAAGAGAGGTAATAAAGGACACCCCTGGTGGGTTCCATTGGCAATGGGGAAGGGGTCCGAGGTGAGTCCATTAACTGGGACAGTTGTGGATAGAGAAGAGTACAGTCAATGACATGATACAGGAGAGAATCATGGGGCCAATTCCAACCTGCTTCAGGTACTGGTGAAGAAAGGCTCAATCAGGCAAAAGCCTTCTTTGCGTCAAACAAGCGAAAGCAGGCTGGAATCTTGTGTTGTTGTGCGAAAGATATCAGGTGTATGGTCTTAGTAGTGTTATCCCTAGCTTTGAGTTCAGGGATAAAACCCACCTAATCTTTATGTATAAGGTCTGGGAGCAGAGGTGAGAAACAGTTAGCTAACACTTTGGCAAAAAATTTGAAATCCACAATAACGAGCGAAATGGACCAATAATTGCTGCATGACAATGGATCCTCACCTGGTTTGGAAAGGACCACAATCAGAGCTTGCAGAAGGTGTGTTGATGGGAAATGCGAATCATTAAACGATTAAAAGACTTTAGCCAGAAAAGATGAGAGAAATGGCATGAGGGTCTGACAGAACCGAGAGGTAAACCAACCAGGCCTGGGGCTCTTTCCTACTTTGAGGCCTTTGACTGTGCGTAGAAACTCAGTTTCGCTCAAAGGTGCATTTAAATCCATTGAGTCCTCATGTGAGAGGTTGAAGGTGCTGTCTGACGAATGAAGAAGTGCATTTTAGACACTGATCCATTCCTTGGCGACAGTATATATGCGATCAATTGTTGGGGTTGACGAGGGTAGATAACCCGTGCCAAGTGAAGCTCACAATTATTGGCCTGAGAGTAGTAGAGATGATGCGCTTTGTCACTAACTATAAGTGAACGAATGGCAAAGAAATGCAAAAGGTCATGTCTTTCATTTAATAGCTCAAGCAAGGTGGTAGGGTCAAAAGTGTGCGTTTGTGGGTATTCTCGAGTGATGCAATACGATGCAATAATCTGCGGATGTCAGCAGTCCATTCTCTTTTAAGTCTGGATCCATGCTGAATAATGTACTCCTGAGGACACATTTCAGTGCCTCCCATTGAGTTAACGAGGACGTCGAGTCAGAGGAGTGAGCATGTGAGAAATACCAAACCGCCTGAGTAATGGCCTGAATGCATAACGTGTCTAACCGTTCAGTCATCAGGAATGGCGTCTGGGCGAGGACGGGAGCCTGCCTAGGGTTAAGCGAACAGGGGAATAGTCGGACGATAGATGTAGACCTATAGAAGTGGAGGAATCATAGCCTAGCAGATATCGTGTTACGAAAATGTAATCGATCCTGCTATAGGAGTTGTGAGGAGCAGAAAAAAACTACAGTCTCTATCATTTGGGTGCAGTACCCGCCACACATCTACCAATGAAAGTGTACTTAATCGGGTTCGTATGTTGGTCAAGTGAGCAGGGGAGAGAGAGGACTTACCGGTGGAAGAGTCGAGCTGAGGTATCAAGGTAACATTTGAGTCCCCTCCAAGTATCAGGTCTCCCGCACCAAAGTGTCCCAGACATGCTACAACGGATGAGAAAGAAACGGGATTGGCTCCTGATTAGGAGAACATACATTAGCCACCTCTGGCTGAAAAGTGTGATGAAAAGCTATAGTCACCCCTTCTGATTTCGCTACCGGGTCTGTACTGTGAAACCAGAATATGAAATATTTATTCCAAAGCTACAGGACCTTATCAATAACAAAATAGGTTTCCTGCAGGAGGAGAATATGGGTTTTGGACTTATGGAAATGGTAAAAGAGCTTGGCAAGTTTTTCAGGTGATTTCAGGCCATTTGCAGTTAAGAGAGGAGACCTTTAGGGCCAGTCCGTTAGCCATGATATGAGAGACATTAAACTCTGACAGACTGAAGACGTCCATAGCCCAAAAGAAAATAGGAAAAAAAAAAGGCAGTGAAAAGAGAAAAAAAAAGAGGGGAGACGGAGGAGTTGACAGTGAGTAGGGGGTATGATAAAATGGGGACACAACTTCAGGTTTCCAGGCCAAGAAGGGCCAAAAGGGTATCAAATGTCCAACCATGTATCGTATTTTCTAAACAGGGAGTTAACAGAAACAATAACCTAATGTTAGTAATATGAGAAAATCTGAAAACCAAACTCCCAGTAGTGGATGTTATGAGGAGGACCCCCACCAGTAAAATTCTGGCTTGTAACACTTAATGAAGTGTCAAAATAAGGGTAAAAAAAAAAACTTTGATGGGGAACATTGTGAGTACACAGGTCCCCCCACCCCGACAGGGCTCTAATATGAACTTTAATAACAAAAATAAGGGGGGACAGGAGAGAGAACCCAGAAGCCTGGAAGGCCCCGGGGTGCGCCCCTCCCGAGGTGCCCCACGAAAAGTTACATTTTGCTGGTAGCTCAAAATCAGTGTAGAGTGAAAAAGGATAAAAAAGGCAATTTTACCAAATGTTAACATAAAATTTTAAAAGGTCAGTAACATTATTAGCAACAGAAGATAATAAGGCTGCTGTAGTGAAAAACAGGTCCCCCAGAGTGCATAAAACTGTTGACTTGCCCTCATGAAAGACTTTAAGCTGAAAAGAAAAGTTCAAACAGTGCCTGATGTGTTTAGCCTGCAGAGCGTGCCACATCTAGAGGGTTTGTTTAGACAGGTCAGGCATTAGCATGACAGGTGTCTAATTAAAGAGGATGGTGTCCTGTGTGCGAGCTATCCACATGATCTCATCTTTTATCTTTTAAAAATGCACCTGAGAGATGACATCACTGGGAAATCGGGGGTTAGGGTTGCAGGGGCCCAAGGTCCTATGAATGTGGTCAAACTCCAGAAGTGCATCCTTAGGCTTCTGCAGAGTTGACTGAAGATCACAAAGGCTGCAGGTGCCAGGTCTTTGGTCTGAACAGTCTCTGGCAAGCCATGTATTTGGATGTTATTGCGACGGCTGCAGTGCTCCAAGTCCTGCAGATAAAAAAGCCGTTGAATTTGAACAGTGTACTTCTGCAAAACTTCCTCCTGCTGATTAAGTGAAGTCCCAACTTGCTCCATTGACTGTTCCACATTATCTAGTCTAGAATTGAAATCGCTCCTTAGGTCAGCAATCTCCTGGTGGTATGTGTTCAAGCCGCTTCACATAACTTTTTATGTCCTGAAGAGTTGGGAGAGATTAAATATAGCACTCCAGGTCCCATCCATCCCCGGACCTGTAGTCCTATATCTGCTCTGGTGCCGACTGTTCCCTCCATGCATCTTACCCATTTTCCAATTTTGGATTGGTACTAACCATGGTATAGTGCTGTGAGCTGATGAAAGCCTCGCTGGAGTGGGAGCTCGGAAACTACACGTCCTATCCCTCCATGCTTTTGGCCATGCCCCAAGTTTGTAATAACAGTTTGTCACACTCAAGGGTATATTTAAGACACTTGTTGAAGGTAACAATTCACAGGTAACAAGTGTAGCCACCCTGCTTTAAGCAGGAGTGTCTGTTTAAATATAGTGGTGCCAAACTGCAGTCAGCTTAGCTGAATTGATACTTCAGCTTTCCTGGGTTTCTCCTAGTCTCTGGTTACTGTGGGCGTTTTTCTGTGGCCAGTAGGTGGCACTGCTACCTCTTCCTGGCCAACCAGTAGGAGCTTCCTTACCACTGGTTCATGCTGGTAGAGGGTATACATATTCAGGGTGTGACCTTGGGAAGTCAGTTTTTTCTCCCCTGGGCCTCCTGCCTGGAGGCAGGGTGTGTTGTGTTGCTGAAACTGCTTAGGCATGCTGTCTGGCAGGTTGACCATGTGGCTGGACAGAGGCCAGGAATTGGGGCCTAGTCTGTGGAACCTTCGGATTGAGAAGCCATGGAGGACTTTGAAATGCCAGAAAAAGCTTGGATGTGGATCTCGGAAGCTGGTAGCTGATCTTTAAATGCTTTACAGTTCAGAGCTACAGTCACAGAATGCCAGGTCAGTTTCAAGGTTCTCTATCTTTGAAGACTGTGGGAAGTTTTTTTCCCCTTTATGGTAGAGTCTGCTAGTCTGATAGCTTATGAGTGCCTTGCGCCCTATCCCTCTCTCCCTGGAGTTTTGAATGTGAGCAATAAACCCCCTTTTTTGTTTAACCTTAAAGTGACTGGTGCCCATCTGATCATATCCCAGTATTGCCTAAGTGTTCTACACCCTGAGGTAAAATGTCAGCCCACCCTGTCTCCGGAGGGGGGGGGGGGTTCACAATGGGTTTTAGGGAGAAGTAGAGGTGTAACTAGAACCTTTAGGGCCCTGGTGCAAGAAACCATGAAGGGCCCCTTCGACCCCGTCAAGGCCCTTTCCTCTGAATCCAGGGACCTTCCAACTAATCCCAGGGCCCTTTACTCCCATTGCGGGGTCCTTTATTACAGTCCTGCAGTGGGACCCTTTCACATGTTGTGCAGTGGGCCCCCTTCCTGCCGTCTTGGGGCTCCCCCACAGTGACAGAAGGCCAAGGTCCGTTTGCAAGTGCAAACTTTGCAACCCTGATAGTTCTGCCATTGGTGTCAGTAGTTTTTTGTTTTTTTGTTATTTTATTTTTTACCATGATATTTTATTTATTTTTTTACATAGTTACATAGTAGTTGAGGTTGAATAAAGACAATAGTCCATCCAGTTCAACCTGTGTAGGTGTGATCATTTCCCATACCCCTGAATGTTTTTATCATTGAGATGTATGTCCAGAAGTCTTTTAAAAGTAGCCATACTGCCCGCAGTTACTACCATTTGTGGTAGAGAATTCCATAGTCTTGTAGCCCTTACTTTAAAAAAAACCCTCCGTAGCCTGAGGTTAAAACGCTTCTCCTCTAATCGCATTGTATGGCCTCGTGTCCTCATGCATTCTTTGCGACTGAATAGTTTTTTTTCTATGCTCTGATCACCGTTGAGGTATTTGTAAATTGCTATCATGTCCCCTCTCAGGCGTCTCTTCTCCAGGGAGAATAAATCAAGCACTTCTAAACGCTCTTCGTAATTAAGGTCCTCTAATACCCTAATAAGTTTTGTTGCCAATTTTTTTCGTATTTCTTTGTATTTTGTATTATTTTTTACAATTTTGATGTTTTCACACAGTTTACTATGGTTCAGTTATGAATGAACACAGTGAGCGATTGGTACAGATTTCATTCAAAAAAGGAACTCACCATCCTGACACATCCCCTGCAGCTGCCATCGAGAAAGGGGGGCAGGGAAGCCAACAGAGCTGCAGGAAGGACAGGGGAGCACAAAGAAGACAAAGGAGCAGCTAAAAACAAGTAAAATTGATAGGAGGGCCAGCAGGGTCGGCATATGGAGAAACCGATCCCCTCCATTTTTCTCCTGCAGCCGCTGAATGCCTGCAGGAGGGAAAGGAGGAGAGGAGGAGAAGCTGGTTTTTAGCGGCTGCCGGAGGAAAATGGAGTGGATCGATTACACCACATGCCGTCCCCGCTGCCCCTCCTATCCAGGTGTAGAACAGGGAAGCCTCATGGCCCACCTGAGCATAGGGCCGGGCCACAATTGTGACCTCTGTGACCCCTGTGACTATGCCCCTGACAGGAAGTTAAGGGATATCTACCCAATGGGAAACAGATGGCAAAGAAATCTGGTTTACTCAATCCAAATTCTATCTAAAACTAAAGAAAACATTTGGGTTTTTCTATATACTTTTATTGTACAAATATAATACAAATAAACAAGATTGAAGATTTCCTTTAAGTTTTTTTTAAACTTTGATGCCTTATACTGCAGAAAGCTGTGCGAAAGAGGAATAGAAAAAAAAAAAACAGAAAGAAAATGATTTATTCACTGCATTCCATATAAGCCAGAGCTATACATTTATCACACTTTGTCTGCAGGTTAGTGAGCATTGCAAGTATCAGTGGTCAGTGGTGCTGGCTCTCATGCAACCTATTTACAAGGGCTTATAGGGTTGCTCATAAAAGGGAGCTGAAAAGCCCCATTAATCACGCAAACCTACTGGCAGAGTTCAGTTTAAAGAAATGCAACAATGTACCCAAAATTAAATGTGAAATATAAGTTCTTCTTGTAAAATGTAAAGTTATAATATATCAGTGTAAGTATTAAAAAAACAGCTATTCAAGAGTCAGTCAGCAGAAAAGTGCTGTTTAATTATAGGTAGAAACTGCCTCTTGTATAATCCAACAGTGATATCCTTCTGCCATAATTACCAAATTTGCTCCTGTCCACCATATATTTATGTAGCACCCTCCTAGATAGGTGCTAGGAATTAGATCATTAACATTAGCATTGTGTTTTTAATAGGTAAATTTAGTTGCCACTCTGTAGTCAGTGTGGGTGTAATTATTTGTTAGGTAAAGGCATAGTTTGCTCACTGTACTCAGTGAAGTTGCAATCTGCTAGTCAGGTCTGTTCAGTGTGCTCAGCTGCTGCCAGTCTGTCTCATAGCTCTGATGGCATGCCAGGAGACTATATGTTCTGTGAGCATACTGTGCTCTGTTTTTTTTCCTGGAGTGGATTGGTCCAGTCTGGGGTCACGCTGCCCTCCCAAACAATGCTGTTATGTCTGCTGTCATGTGGCCTCAGGTGGGTGACCTGAGAGCCTGGATGCTGAGATCCTAGAGCTAAAGAAAGTTGACTGAGGGGAGGCTGTCCGCAGAAGATCTAATCTGGTATCACTGGAGTAAGGTGGATCTTGGAAGTTGGAAGGAGGCAATCAGCTGTTTCTTGGGCCTTGTGATTACAGACATTATGAAAGATCGTGGGGACCTTTGTGCTTTTGTCAACACTCTGGTGCTAGAGAAAGTCAGTTGTGGGTCTATTTAAAGGGGGCCCAGGCTGGTGTCTTGAGGAGCTTTGTCCACTTAATCTTCTACTTAAAGAGACTCTGCTCACAGTTACCTAATACCTGTGACCAGATTTTTATAATGAAATCCGGGAACATTTTTTTTTTTAATGGCAAATGGTAAACTATTTTATAAGCATATTTTCCTCAAATTATATATATAGTATCTCACAAAAGTGAGTACACCCCTAAGTAAAAATGTCCAAATTGGGCCCAATTAGCCATTTTTCCTCCCTAGTGTCATGTGACTCGTTAGTGTTACAAGGTCTCAGGTGTGAATGGGGAGCAGGTGTGTTAAATTTGGTGTTTTCACTCTCACTCTCTCATACTGGTCACTGGAAGTTCAACATGGCACCTCATGGCAAAGAACTCTCTGAGGATCTGAAAAAAAGAATTGCTGCTCTACATAAAGATGGCCCAGGCTATAAGAAGATTGCCAAGACCCTAAAACTGAGCTGCAGCACGGTGGCCAAGACTATGCAGCCGTTTAACAGGACAGGTTCAACTCAGAATAGGCCTTGCCATGGTTGACCAAAGAAGTTGAGTGCACGTGCTCAGCGTCATATCCAGAGGTTGTCTTTGGGAAAAAGACGTATGAGTGCTGCCAGAATTGCTGCAGAGGCTGAAAGGGTGGGGGGTCAGTCTGTCAGTGCTCAGACCATACACCACACACTGCATCAAATTGGTCTGCATGGCTGTCGTCCCAGAAGGAAGCCTCTTCTAAAGATGATGCACAAGAAAGCCCGCAAACAGTTTGCTGAAGACATGCAGACTAAGGACATGGATTACTGGAACCATGTCCTGTGGTCTGATGAGGCCAAGATAAACATATTTGGTTCAGATGGTGTCAAGCGTGTGTGGCAGCAACCAGGTGAGGAGTACAAAGACAAGTGTGTCTTGCCTACAGTGAAGCATGCTGGTGGGAGTGTCATGGTCTGGGGCTGCATGAGTACTGGGGAGCTACAGTTCATTGAGGGAACCATGAATGCCAACATGTACTGTGACATACTGAAGCAGGGCATGATCCCCTCCCTTCGGAGACTGGGTCGCTGGGCAGTATTCCAACATGATAACGACTCCAAACACACCTCCAAGACGACCACTACCTTGCTAAAGAAGCTGAGTATAAAGGTGATGGACTGGTCAAGCATATCTCCAAACCTAAACCCTATTGAGCATCTGTGGGGCATCCTCAAACAAAAGGTGGAGGAGCGCAAGGTCTCTAACATCCACCAGCTCCGTGATGTCATCATGGAGGAGTGGAAGAGGATTTCAGTGGCAACCTGTGAAGCTCTGGTGATCTCCATGCCCAAGAGGGTTAAGGCAGTGCATGGAAATAATGGTGGCCACACAAAATATTGACACTTTGGGCCCAATTTGGACATTTTGACTTAGAGCTGTACTCACTTTTGTTGAGTTATTTTGAGGTAACAGCAAATTTACACTGTTATACAAGCTGTACACTCACTAGTTTACATTGTAGCAAATGTCATTTCTTCAGTGTTCACATGAAAAGATATATTAAAATATTTACAAAAATGTGAGGGGTGTACTCACTTCTGTGAGTTACTGAATATGTATACACAGTCAGGTCCATAAATATTGGGACATCAACAAAATTCTAATCTTTTTGGCTCTATACACCACCACAATGGATTTGAAATGAAACAAACAAGATGTGCTTTAACTGCAGACTTTCAGCTTTAATTTGAGGGTATTTACATCCAAATCAGGTGAAAGGTGTAGGAATTACAACAGTTTGTATATGGGACCAAAAGTATGGGGACAATTGGCTGCTCAGCTGTTTCATGGCCAGGTGTGTGTTATTCCCTCATTATCTCATTAAGATGAGCAGATAAAAGGTCCAGTGTTCATTTCAAGTGTGCTATTTGCATTTGGAATCTGTTGCTGTCAATTCTCAATATGAGATCCAAAGAGCTGTCAATATCAGCGAAGCAAGCCATCATTAGACTGAAAAAAAAAACAAAACAAACCCATCAGAGAGATAGCAAAAACATTAGATGTGGCCAAATCAACTGTTTGGAACATCCTTAAAAAGAAAGAATGCATCGGTGAGCTCAGCAACACCAAAAGACCCAGAAGACCACGGAAAACAACTGTGGTGGATGACCGAAGAATTCTTTCCCTGCTGAAGAAAACACCGTTCACAACAGTTGGCCAGATCAAGAACACTCTCCAGGAGGTAGGTGTATGTGTGTGAAAGTCAACAATCAAGAGAATACTTCACCAGTGAATACAGAGGGTTCACCAGAAGATGTGAGGTGAGGTGAGCTTTAAAAACAGGAAGGCCAGATTAGAGTTTGCCAAACAACATCTAAAAAATCCTTCACAGTTCTGGAACAACATCCTATGGACAGATGAGACCAAGATCAACTTGTACCAGAATGATGGTAAGAGAAGAGTATGGAGAAAGAAAGGAACTGCTCATGATCCAAAGCGTACCACCTCATCAGTGAAGCATGGTGGTGGTAGTGTCATGGCGTGGGCATGTATGGCTGCCAATGGAACTGGTTCTCTTGTATTTATTGATGATGTGACTGCTGACAAAAGCAGCAGGATGAATTCTGAAGTGTTTCGGGCAATATTATCTGCTCATATTCAGCCAAATGCTTCAGAACTCATTGGACGGCGCTTCACAGTGCAGATGGGCAATGACCCGAAGCATACTGCGAAAGCAACCAAAGAGTTTTTTAAGGGGAAGAAGTGGAATGTTATGCAATGGCCAAGTCAATCACCTGACCTGAATCTGATTGAGCATGCATTTCACTTGCTGAAGACAAAACTGAAGGGAAAATGCCCCAAGAACAAGCAGGAACTGAAGGCAGCTGCAGTAGAGGCCTGGCAGAGCATCACCAGGGATGAAACCCAGCGTCTGGTGATGTCAATGCATTCCAGACTTCAGGCTGTAATTGACTGCAAAGGATTTGCAACCAAGTATTAAAAAGTGAAAGTTTGATTTATGATTGTTAATCTGTCCCATTACTTTTGGTCCCTTAAAAAGTGGGAGGCACATATACAAACTGTTGTAATTCCTTCACCTTTCACCTGATTTGGATGTAAATACCCTCAAATAAAGCTGAAGGTCTGCAGTTAAAGCACATCTTGTTTGTTTCATTTCAAATCCATTGTGGTGGTGTATAGAGCCAAAAATATTAGAATTGGGTCAATGTCCCAATATTTATGGACCTGACTGTATATCTATCAAGCCCTGTCTATTGACACACACAGTACGGCTGGGCCCCATGTCCCACTCCTTCATCACTGAATTTGATTGATAGCAGAAGGAGCCAATGGCGCCCACTGCTCTCACTGAGTCCAGTGAGGAGGGAGAGATAGAGAGCAGGGCCGCAGCTCTCTGGCACAACGCTTGATCGAGATCAGGCTGCGGGGGGCTAAGGGGGCTGGGGGTGCAGCTGCATCTAAAAGGACTGTTGCCTTAATGCAGAGATTTAAGGGGAAAAAAAGCCTTAAGCCTTTATAACCACTTTCATTTTTAATATAAACTGAATTTCGCAGTTTTCAGTGTTTTCTTAGCATAAGTAGTTCACTAATTGATTTCACTCGATTCTTCATAGCATTGTGCTAATCCCTGCATAGTTAATAAAATATACAAAGCCATAAAAACAGGTTAAGTGCAATTAAACCTATCTTGCTGAATGAGTGAACTTTCTTTATGTAAAAGTTTTGGATGCATGGCCGTGTCTATCACAAGTGGCTGAATGATAACGGCTGACATTATTAGTCTATTCAGTGCACACATTGAGAGCGTGTTTTGTGAACACACTCCTGGAAACAACTCATCCAACATAACATGAAACTCGGGAAGTCATAAAAGACTAATTAGATGTTCATAATGCGACCGCAAAATATGCCGTCGTTCTGTAACTCTTCTCCTCGAGGTCGGCGTACATACCATTTCCTCCTATAATTATATCTAGTTAATTGGTGTATTCAAGCAAAAAATTCCTTATTTCATTTCATGCAAACAATAAATGACCAGAGCAACAGAGGATAAAATTAAATTCCGATTTAGCAGTTTCTATTAAGAGACAATTCAGAAGCAGCTACATATGTTTTATAGGCAGCTAATAATTAGACGTCTTGTTGTGTACTTTTTTATTTGTACAATTAAAGACCAGTTCCACCCTGTCAGTTAAAGTAGATGCAATTCCTAACTGATTTGGTTTGCTGAAGTTCTGTGGATCAGAAATTATTGCCATGGTTTTTTTTTCATTAAAATATTTGTTTTTACCTTTTTTGTATCTTGGTAGTGCAGATATCCTGCACTTTCTTTGCAGCCACTTCATCTTTGCATGGATAAACTTCCGTAATGGCTGTACGGCAGATCTCACGGCTGGCTTTCTGATGTGACAACAGTGGACCATGGTTATGTAATGTGTGTCGAAGTGGCCACTTGTAGTCTCTATTGGGAGCCCGTGTAACTGCGTGAAGATGTAGGGGCACAATAGGAGGGACAAGGACAGAGTGTGACACAACTATTTACGTCGGCAGTCAGCCCCTCACAGGCAAAGCGACGTAGGGGTACGTCGCTAGCCTGTGAGGCTCTAGGGAGCGGGCGTGCGCCGCCGGGGGCGCGCTCCCGCTCCTGCACGGTCACGGACCCCCCGCGCATGTGCCCGGCGGACCCGATGTCCACTCGCGATCGTCAGTTAGAGCGGGAGAAAGGCAGGCGGCTAATGTAAACACAGCCGCCTGTCAGTCTCCACTGTGTAACAATGGAGATCAGACGGTTCTACTATGTAGGACCGTTGATCTCTGTTCTTACACTAGTAGCCACAGCCAATCACAGTTAGAAACACGCCCCTAGGACACACTTAACCCCTCCCTCTCCAATACAGTTAACTCCTTCACTGCCAGTGTCATTTTTACAGTAACAGTGCATATGTATAGCACTGATTACTGCAGTAATGTCACTGGTAACCCCAAAAGTGTCAAAAATGTAAGTCAAGGGTCCGATCTGTCCGCCGCAATGTCGCAGTCCCGCAAAAAAAATCGCAGATCGCCGCCATTATTCGTTAAAAAAAAAACAATAAAAATGACAAAAATCTTTCCCTTTGTTAGTAAACGCGATAACTTTTGCGCAAACCAATCAAAATACGCTTTTTGTGATTTTTTTTTACCAAACATATGTAGCATAAAATAAATTGGCCGAAAATGTTAAAAAATTTAGATTTTTACATTTTTTGGGGGGGAATTTCATATAAAAAAATGTGAAAAATATTGTTATTTTTGCAAAATTTACGCTCTTTTTTTGTTTATAGCGCATGATCAAAAAATCGCACAGGTGATCGAATACCACCAAAAGAAAGCTCTGTTTGTGGGGAAAAAAGGACGCCAAATTAGTTGAGGTACAGCGTCGCACGACTGCGCAATTGTCCGTTAAAGTCACGCAGTGCCGAATCGCAAAATAGGCCCTGGTCAGGAAGGGGGTAAAATCTTCCGGGGCTTAAGTGGTTAATCTCTGTTCAGTCTACCTTTTTACATTGTCATTTATTTCAGATGGTTCACATGGATTTGACCTCTGATATTGCCTGACTACCTCCTCTGTAGGAAACGTATTTGACTTTGGTATCTCCTGTACTTTCCTATGATCCTAAACTGGGGGTCTATGTAAAAAAAAAATTGCTGTGCAAATGTCTCAAACATTCGCACAGCTGTCATGAATACTCACCGTAATTTGTGTAATATGTTTATTTCCTATGATCCTCAGCTCCATTTAGTGGCCATAATGCTGTATTTTCCCAACAGAGGTATTAAAGTAAAATACTGCAATATGACCACTAGATGAAGCTGACAATCATCAGAAATAAACATACTACACAAATGATGGCGAATTCTTCTGTCAGTTGTGTGAATGCTTGAGGCTTTCACATAGAGAATTCCTTATAATTAGATCCCTAGGAGTACAGTATATAAGCCCCTAACTCCGATCAACAGTGTTCTGCAGGTCTTGTGGGCTCATCAGCAAAATATCGAATGATAATGACCCTGATGACATGCCTACTCTCTCCTTTGTCACCACATCAATCATAACATGAAGAGTGCCAACTTAACATAGAGATTAAAACATCAAGTCCTATTAGCTCTGCTGTAAAACCTGCTGCTGGGTGCTGCCATCTTGAATGTAAATGTCAGCAGCCCCAGTAGACTCAAAACTGTCACTCAAGTGACACTCTATAGCAGCCTTCCTCAATGTTTTTACCCCTGAGAAACCCCTAAAGGATAAGTCCACCCTAAAACCCCTGCATCTATAGATCTCCACAATCTAACACTAACCCATCTAGCCCTGTAAAGAAGTAATCAGTATACTTACCTTTATTGAAGCTGATCCGACCCGAACCCATGCTGAGCTGTCAGCGGCGGCTTCCTGTGGAGGTGGCTGCAGAGGACACAGCCAACGATGGAAGCCCCATAGTAAGTCTATGGGTGACATTACTTCCCATTCACAGCCGTTGTCGGCCGTGTCCTCTGCAGGAGACCGGGTCAGATCAGTTTTAACCACTTCCCGCCCGTCATATAGCAAAATGACGGCGGCAAAGTGGTTGCACTATCCTGACTGGGTGTCATATGACGTCCAGCAGGATAGACCACTCTGCACACCGCATCTCCGATCCTGGTAAAGAGCCTATGACGTTGGATCTTTACCATTTGACCAGCTGTGTCCAATCACAGCTGGTCACATAGTAAATAGGAAGTGCCTTTGATCGGTTTTCCTCAGCTCGCACCTGACAGGCGCGAGTAGAGGAGAGCCGATCGGCAGCTCTCCGGACAGGGGGGGAGGGGGGGTCTGTGCTGGTAATCAGAGCATTGATTACCAGTGCAGACCCTTGGGGGATGTCACTAGAGCCACCAGGGATTGCCCACCCATGGCCACCAGGGATGCCCACCCATGGCTACCAGGGATACCCATCCATGCCACCAGGGATGCCAATCAGTTCTCAGGGAGCCTGCCATTGCCCTTCTCATCAGTGCTGCCTATCATTGCCATCTATCAGTGCCGCCCACTAGTGCCCATCATTGCCATCTATCAGTGCCGCCCACCTATGCCCATCATTGCCACCTATCAGTGCCCATCAGTGCCGCCTATCAGTGCCCATCAGGGACGCCTATCAGTGCACACCAATGCTGGGTATCAGTGCTACCTGTCAGTGCCAGATATCAGTGCCCATCAGTGACGCCTATCAGTGCACACCAATGCTGCGTATCAGTGCTACCTGTCAGTGCCAGATATCAGTGCCCATCAGTGATGCATATTAGTGCCTCATCATCAGTGCCAACCCATCAGTGCCACCCCATCAGTGCCTCCTCATCAGTGCCTGTCAGTGTGGCCTCATCAGTGCAGGAAAAAACATATTTATTTTCAAAATGTTATAACATAAACAAAAAAACTTTTTTTTTTTAAACTTTATTTTTATTTTTTTTTATTTATTTAGCAAAAAAGAAAAAACCTTGTTGTGATCAAATACCACCAAAATAAATCTCTATTTGTGGGGGAAAAAAATTACAGAAATTTGGTGTAGGTACAGTGTTGCATGACTGCACAATTGTCATTCAAATTGCAACAGCGTTAACCACTTAAGCCCCGGAAGATTTTACCCCCTTCCTGACCAGGGGGTATTTTGGGATTCGGCACTGCGTGCATTTAACAGACAATTGCGCGGTCGTGCGACGCTGTACCTAAACGAATTTGACGTCCTTTTTTTCCCACAAACAGAGCTTTCTTTTGGTGGTATTTGATCACCTGTGCGATTTTTTGATCACGCGCTATAAACAAAAAAAGAGCGTCAATTTTGCAAAAATAACAATATTTTTCACATTTTTTTATATGAAATTCCCCCCAAAAAAAAAGTAAAAATCAAAATTTTTTAAAATTTTCGGCCAATTTGTTTTATGCTACATATGTTTGGTAAAAAAAAATCGCAAAAAGCGTATTTTGATTGGTTTGCGCAAAAGTTATCGCGTTTACTAACAAAGGGAAAGATTTTTGTCATTTTTGTTGTTTTTTTTTTAACGCGTAATGGCGGCGATCTGCGATTTTTTCGACATTGGGGCGGACAGATCGGACCCTTGACTGACATTTGTGACACTTTTGGGGTTACCAGTGACATTTCTACAGTAATCAGTGCTATACATATGCACTGTTACTGTAAAAATACACTGGTTGTGAAGGGGTTAACTTTATTTGGAAGGGAGGGGCTGTGTGTATCCCTAGGGGCGTGCTTTCTACTGTGATTGGCTGTGGCTTGAGCTGTAAGGACACTGATCAACGGATCTACATACTAGATCCGTGTAATCAGTGTCTTTACAGCGAGGAGAATGACAGGCAGCTTGTTTACACAAGCTGCCTGACATTCTCCCTCTCCCCCGCCGATCGCCGAGTGACCGGCGGACATCGGGTCCGCTGGTCACACGCGCGGGGGGGTCCGTGACCACGTGGGAGCAGGAGCGCGCCTCCGGGGGCGCGTGCTCGCTCCCTAGACCCTCACAAGCTAGTGACGTAGCCCTACGTCACTTTGCCTGTGAGGGGCTGACTGCCGACGTAGATCGGCGTTAGGCAGTCGGCAAGTGGTTAAAAGCTGAAAATTGGCCTGGGCAGGAAGAGGGTGAAAGTGCCCTGTATTGAAGTGGTTAAAAAAGGTATGTGTACTGATTTCTTCTTTACAGGGCTAGATAGGTTAGTGTGAGATCGTAGAGATCTATAGATGCAGGGCATTAAGTTTTAGGGTGGACTTATACCTTAAAATAATTTTAAGGTCTCAGGAAACTTCTACTAATATTAATTCATTGGGGTCATTGGGAAAATCGTCCCTTACATTGGGGGTCAGTGGGAAGAATGCCCCTTAAATTGGGCTCAGTGGAAAGAATATCCCTTTCATTGGCAGTCAGTGGGAAGAATGCTTCTTATATTGTTGTTCAGTGGGAAGAATGACCCTTATATTGGTAGTCAGTGGGAAGAATGCTTCTCACATTGATGGTCAGAAGGAAGAATACTCCTTACATTGGTGGCCAGTGGGAATAATGCACCTTACATTGGTGGTCAGTAGGAAGAATGCTCCTTACATTAATGGTCATTGAGTAGAATTTCCCCTAAATTGGTGGTCATTAGAAAGAATGTCCCTTACTGTACATTGGGGATGAGTGGGGTAGCACCAGGCTAGCATACAATGCTAGAAACATTTCATTTTTTGCCCCTTCTGTATTAATGGGAACAGTGATTGTTTAGCCTGGTCTGTTCTGGATTTTACAAGCTGTTAGTTTAAATGCTTCCCCCTGCCTCTGGAAGAATATTCTAGAGCTTAGGGAGGGAGAAAAGATACTTTGCAAGTAGCTGATTGCAGAACCTCACCACAAGGGATCTGGCCTGGAGAGGGACCATCACACTCACTGGACCATGTCAGGAGGAAGCTGGATGTTGGCAGCCGGTCTGGGAACTAGTGAGTAAAGACCCTAAACTGATCTCTGTAACAATGTAGTGTTCTGGAGATTGTACTGAGCGCCAGCAGGTGTGCATCAACACAAGATAACCAGATGCCAAAGAAACCTGTCTCATGGTCCCCAGCTGTGAGGCATTAGACTGCCCAACACCCAAAATTACTCAAGTTGAAGATTGCCTTCTAATCACTAAATACGAAGCGTTTTGGAGTATCCAATGCCCTACCCTCCTCTCCTGTTAAAGTTCTTCAAGCTATAAATTACAAAAAGACATCCCTTAGACTGATTCATTGGACTGACCCTGCACCTGAAACCATTCAGGCCCCATCGCATGGCAGGTCAATCAGCCACAGTTCAAGGAACACCTACCTCTGAAGGAACACCAGGATTCTATTGAACCCTTGTTGAGAATGGATGATCTAGTATTCTGCTTCAATTCTCCTTCAGAAGCTACATAAAAATGTATGTAGGGAGATGAGGGGAGGGGCAAAGGAGCTGGCCCAGCCCAAAGAGTAATTTGACAAACTTATATCCCACGTGCAAGGACGGAGGGGGCGGAATTTTCTAGCAAGACACATTGCAAGTGGACAAAAATTAATTTATAGAAAGGAACATGATGTACAGTAAATAAGTAAAAAAGATACTTGCTCTTTCTGTTATTATACCTCCTGTTGGTGACAAAAAAGGGTCTCTTTAAGCAGCTCCAATTTAGAGGTTTCTGTCCCTTTAAACATCTGCATTAGTTCCTTGTAGCTCCATTAGGATTCAGCTGCTACAGTTAATTGCGCTACTGTATAGAGCTGAAACTCACCTCTGTGTTTTTCCTCTGTAAATGTAAATGATTTAATGTTCCGGGTGCAATACTTGTCAAATGATGTATAGCATCTCCTGCCGCTACAGCGGAGCTGTCTTCTGACTGGTGACAAAAAGTCATTAGGAACAATTTTAAAATGGAAACTTGTTTTCTATTTTGGCTCAGCGAGTCGTGGATTTTGTTGACATGATTTATATCGTATATTGCGTTGTAAAAAAAAAAAAAAAAAAAAGGCGCAGTCCCTACTGTGCCGTACAGAATAACAATGCTCCTGCAGAAGAAAAACCTTTTGATGGAAACCATGCAAATAGGAAATTCAAGTAATGCACTCCGTTGGGCGTAATCACGGCTACATCTAACGGTGTGCGCGGAAAATATAGGACAACAGGTAATTGGATGGAAATATACATTAGGCTCTGTGGTAGACGCGTGGGGATGATGACAGGCAGGATCAAAGGATTAATATTCTTCATCATTTCTACTTTATTTTACGTGCTGCTGTTGTTTGTGTCATATCAAATAAAAGCCAGGTGAAATCAATAATTAGTCTATAGCTTTTTAGAACTTGCAGAAGGAGCAGGGAAGATGAGCTCAAGTATTGATGCGGCAGGGTCAAAGCAGTAAATCAAGAACAATGCATGAGGGTTGAGAACCCTCGAATGTTGAGGAAGAAAATTCCAGGGGAACCTCAGAGGACATGGTAAAATAGTATTTCTAAACTTCCATTGTTGGTGCTCAGGTAACAAGTCATAACAGCTATAGTAATATACTAGCAGCTAAACACCAAGGTACAGAAATGAGCAAATCCATTGATTCTACTTTATCCTTACCTATAGCAGTACATAGATTTGGATCGGCAACATTGTAACTTTGAAGAAACTCACCATGGGGTTGATTTACTAAAACTGGAGAGTGAAAAATCTGGTGCAGCTCTGCATAGAAACCAATCAGTTTTCATTTTTTTTTTTTTCTTAAAGTTTAACAACTTTACCACCAGAGGATTTTGCTGTCTTACGTCCAGGCCACTTTTTGCGATTCGGCACTGTGCGACTTTAACTGACAATTGCGCGGTCGTGCAACGCCGTACCCAAACAAAATTTACGTTCTTTTTTTCTCACAAACAGAGCTTTCTTTTGGTGGTATTTCATCACCTGTGCGATTTTTACTTTTTGCGCTATAAACAAAGAATGCGTCAATTTTGAAAAAATAACAATATTTTTTACATTTTTTAATATGAAATTCCCCCCCAAAAAAATGTAAAAATCAAAATTTTTTAAAATTTTTGGCCAATTTGTTTTCTGCTACCTATGTTTGGTAAAAAAAATCACAATAAGCATATTTTGATTGGTTTGCTCAAAAGTTATTGCGTTTACTAACTAAGGGAAAGATTTCTGTCATTTTTGGTGGGTTTTTTTTTAACGAGTAATGGCGGCGATCTGCGATTTTTTTTTGCGGGACTGCGACATTGCGGCGGACAGATCGGACCATTGACTGACATTTTTGACACTTTTGGGGGTACCAGTGACATTACTACAGTAATCAGTGCTTGGGGGGAGGTGACTGAGCTATGCTGAACCCTGCAATCTGTCACTGTTTGTCACTTAGGAGATCCGCCCGCTCTGTTTACACAAGCGGGCGGATCTCCAGACTCGATTCCCCGACGATCGGGGAAGAGCGGCGGCGATCGCCGCTGCTCCTCCCCTGGCCCGATTCCCGCTGTGACTGAAAACAGCGGGAGCGAGCCTCCGGTGGCCTGCGAGCGCCGCCCACAAGGGGAGGAGTCCAGCGACGTAGGTCTACGTCGCTGGACGGAATCTAGCTACTTTGCCGCAGTACAGTCCCAGTGACTGGTCGGCAAGTGGTTAATTGAACAAGCTGAAGTTAGAAGCTGATTGCAATGCACAGCTGCACTAGATTTTACACTCTCCCATTTTAGTAAATCAACCCCAATGTGAGCGGTTGAAGCAGGGGCTGATCTTTGTTAATTTTAAACTCTGTCAAGAACTGCACATGCATTAGAATTTAAATCCATGGGTCATCTCTGAGTCATGAATGCTAACTGTCACAGTTGTTTGTGCTTTCAACCAAACTGTCGCATCATAACTGACCACATCTGCAGCACCATGGCAGTTATATTTGCAGCGCTCACCCCTGAATGATTTGGTCCCAAGGTTCCTTCCCCAATAAGTGCACTAGTAGCAGCCAAGCACACTGTCTCTGGCACTATTCTGGCTCAATGATTAGTCTAGCAGTGATGGTGAACCTTGGCACCCCAGATATTTTGGAACTACATTTTCCATGATGCTCATGCACGTTGCATTGTAGTTAGGCATCACGGGAAATGTAGTTTCAAAACATCTGGGGTGCCAAGGTGCCAAGGTTCAAAATCAGTGGACTAGGGGTATGTTTTTTTTCTGCTTTATTGAAAACTTGAACTTGGATAGGCGCAGGGTAACCATGGGTTACACCAGCAATGTTTAGTAATAACTAACTAGTAGTATCTAACTAGTAGTAGGACACTTATCTTCATCTTAGAGATTCTAAGCATAGTCATTGCAAAAGAAAATGATGGGAGTAGCTACACAGGAACACCATGAGCAATGTCCACTCTAAGTACAGGCTGACTTGGATGCAAAAGGGATAGCAGCAGCAGTCACTGAGCTCTCACACACCAGTCTGTACTCACAAATGTCTCAGGATAGCTAGATGTCTCCTTCCCATATCAGCCAGACATTTCCCTTGAGAACTCTTCAGACCAGATCCCCAAAAGGAAATCCTCAGTTAGCTCCAGCAAGGTTCAGCACAATAGGCCTCACAGCTAGCACAGCTGGGACCTTGATGAGCAAATGAAGAAGCAGAGCTGGACTGAACAGAAGGGTAGCAGCCCTTCAGGCTGGGATCTTCGCCTCCTGGACAAGAACCCCCCCCCCCCCCCCACTGCAGGCCTCAAACTTTTTATTCCCTCTCCCAGCCACCATCTGGGCACCCTCCCTCAGGGATCGGCTGGGACCACATAAAAATTCATACTGTAAATCTGACTCTATCAGCCCACTACCTTCCAGAACCATGCAGAAAACAGGGAAGCAGCCAAACCCACAGCCTTTGAAACTCAGAGCAGACCAAAGTAATCCCAGGGAGCTTCACAGGAAGGGATACCACATGCAGATATCCAGCAAGGATGACCAGATCAGTGGGCTGTACCTTAAGAAATCGGGAGTCAGGCTGAAGGAAGTTAAATGCAGTTTATTAAGACAAATAATACAATTCCAATTCCAATACCAACACCAGTAAACCATAAACAATATAAAATTGACACAGAAATATGAAAGTACAGCAACCCAAATAACAACCTAACTGACTATGTATGGAGGGAGCGCACATGAGCAGGGCAGGGTCAGGACAGAGACAGGAAACAAGGGTAGCAGGGAGCAAGGTACTGGGAGCAGGTCTCAGGATCAGGTATAGGGACAAGGATCAAGATCAGGCAGGGACATGGCTCACAGGAAGAACACTAAAGTACTGAACCTCAGTGAAGGGCAGGATTATATATATATTACAGCAGCCCATGTCAGGTGCAGCCTAATTACTTGGACAGCCCAGCTGCTGGGAGACACCCGCTGATGGCCAGTGGAACTGCGTCCTTCAACTCCATAAACAACAGTGTGACCAGGAGGTGACCCAGGTAATGATACAAGTCCTAAAAAACCCTGATTACAGGAGAGCAAAATAACTAAATTTACCTAATCTAGCACCTATCTTGGAGGGTGCTATGCATATCAAACAGAGGTTAAGGTCAACTTCCTTGGTTGTAAAAGATAGGAGGGTTTGGAAGTGTTGCAAGGGTCGCTGGCCCTCACAACATGACTCTTAGTAATCTTCAGTACAGGTGGTCCCCCGGGTTACAAACATTCGACTTACAGTATGTCACAAAAGTGAGTACATCCCTCACATTTATATAAATATTTTAATATATCTTTTCATGTGACAACACTGAAGAAATGACACTTTGCTACAATGTAAAGTAGTGAGTGTACAGCTTGTATAACAGTGTAAATTTGCTGTCCCCTCAAAATAACTCAACACACAGCCATTATTGCCAAAACCGCTGGCAACAAAAGTGGGCACACCCCTAAGTGAAAATGTCCAAATTGGGCCCAAAGTGTCAATATTTTGTGTGGCCACCATTATTTTCCAGCACTGCCTTAACCCTCTTGGGCATGGAGTTCACCAGAGCTTCACATGTTTCCAATGGAGTCCTCTTTCACTCCTCTATGATGACATCACAGAGCTGGTGGATATTGGAGACCTTGCACTCCTCCACCTTCCCTCTGAGGATGCCCCACAGATGTTCAATAGGGTAAGGTCTGGAGACATGCTTGGCCAGTCCATCACATTTACCCTCAGCTTCTTTAGCAAGGCAGTGGTCATCTTGGAGGTGTGTTTGGGGTCATTATCATGTTGGAATACTGCCCTGCGGCCCAGTCTCCGAAGGGAGGGGGATCATGCTCTGCTTCAGTATGTCACAGTACATGTTGGCATTCATGGTTCCCTCAATGAACTGTAGCTCCCCAGTGCCGACAGCACTCATGCAGCCCCAGACCATGACACTCCCACAACCATGCTTGACTGTAGGCAAGACACACTTGTCTTTGTACTCCTCACCTGGTTGCTGCCACATACGCTTGACACCATCTGAACCAAATAAGTTTATCTTGGTCTCATCAGACCACAGGACATGGTTCCAGTAATCCATGTCCTTAGTCTGCTTGTCTTCAGCAAACTGTTTGTGGCTTTCTTGTGCATCATCTTTAGAAGAGGCTTCCTTCTGGGACGACAGCCATGCAGACCAATTTGATACAGTGTGTGGCGTATGGTCTGAGCACTGACAGGCTGACCCCCCCCACCCTTTCAACCTCTGCAGCAATGCTGGCAGCATTCAGACATCTATTTCCCAAAGACAACCTCTGGATATGATGCTGAGCATGTGCACTCAACTTCTTTGGCTGACCATGGCAAGGCCTGTTCTGAGTGGAACCGGTCCTGCTAAACCATTGTATGGTCTTGGCAACCATGCTGCAGCTCAGTTTCAGAGTCTTGGCAATCTTCTTATAGCCTAGGCCATCTTTATGTACAGCAACACTTCTTTTCTTCAGATCCTCAGAGAGTTCTTTGCCATGAGGTGCCATGTTGAACTTCCAGTGACCAGTATGAGAGAGTGAGAGCGATAACATCAAATTTAATACACCTGCTTCCCATTCACACCTGAGACCTTGTAACGCTAAGGAGTCAAATGACACCGGGGAGGGAAAATGGCTAACTGGGCCCAATTTGGGCATTTTCACTTAGGGGTGTACTCACTTTTGTTGCCAGCGGTTTAGACATTAATGGCTGTGTGTTGAGTTATTTTGAGGGGACAGAAAATTTACACTGTTATACAAGCTGTACACTCACTACTTTACATTATAGCAACGTGTCATTTCTTCAGTGTTGTCACATGAAAAGATATAATAAAATATTTACAAAAAAATGAGGGGTGTGTGAGATACTGTACATATGATTCATAATTACAAATTGAGGGAAACAACAGAAAGTGAGAGGAAATCTACCTCTAGGAAGGAAAATTCACCCCTGTAAGAGTTACCATGGGAAAAAGGTGTCTTTACTAAAACTTTATCACCCATCCTTGTTTCCACAACAACCCAAAATTTTCAAAATCCAATTGTCATAGGGACAGAAAGTGAGATGAAATCTTCTGAAAAAGGGTACAGACAGCAAAACAAATGTTAAAGGGGTGTTAAAGCGGAGTTCCACCCTAAAATTAAACTTACCTCCATCTTCTCGCTCCGGGTCACCTGAAAAACAAATGGATAATCGCAATTTTTTTTTTTTTTTTTACTTACCTCGTTTAGAAGAAAATATACTTACCTTACTTCCTCTTCCTCCCCTCGGCGGCCACGGCGATTCGTCACTTCCTGGCTTTGCAATGATTCCTGGGAGCTGAACGTCATCGCTCCCAGGAATCAATGCGCCTGCATCAGTCTCGACGTCAATTCCGGTGCAGGCGCCATCATACCTTGCTAAACAGCTTCTGGGCATGCCCAGAAGCTGTGCAGGGATGACGCTGCCGCACCGGAAGTGACGGCAGGGCCGGTGCAGTGCATCGTGGGACCGAAGAAGACGGAAGAGGACAGAGAAGAGGATCGCGCTGGCTTCAAGCTGCCCACACCTGAGATGGCAGCGCTGGACAATACATTTTCAAGGTAAGTATTTCTTCTAAAAGGTAAGTGCAACCCGGGACAGATCAGAGGCTAGCCATTGTGGAATGCACTAGCCCTGACTGTCCCGGGGGTATTTTTATTAAAAAAAAATGTCCCAGGGTGGAACTCCACTTTAACCCTTCTCTATGCTATCCAAAAAACGTAAAAATTATTTTTTGGGTGGGAGCTACACTTAAAAAATTTACTTGTTCCAACTTACATACAAATTCAACTTAAGAACAAACCTACAGACCCTATCTTGTTTGTAACCCGGGGACTGCCTCAGATCATCAGATAAAAATAAATAAAGAAAGCCAACAAAATAAACAATGCAGCCATTACTTCTAAGGCTCCGTTCACATGTAGGCGTTTTGGGGCGTTTTTGGGGCGTTTTTCTGCTCTAGGATCAGCTCTCAAAACGCCCAACAAGACAAATCCTATTCATCTCAATGGCCCCTGTTCACATCTGAGCGTTTTGAAGCTGTATACAAAACGCCCAACGCTCAAAAAAGTACATGAGCTTCTTTTTGGGCAGATTACAGGCGTTTTCCATTGATCTCTATTGAATCTAAAAACGCCTGCACAAAAATCGCGGTAAAAATCGCGGTAAAATCGCGGTAAAAAACGCCGCAAAAATCGCGGTAAAATCGCGGTAAAAAACGCGCGAAAAACGCTACGCTCAGGTGTGAATGTAGCCTAAGAATTGATAACCTGCAATATAACAAATATTTGTTTTTGGGTTTAATACTGCTTTAATGTGTCTTTCTAGCCTTCTTGGAGTTGTAATATAGTTGTGTTTGGTGTCTGAGTGGTATCTTCTTCTACATTAATGTAACACCTTTTTAGGAAGGCAACGTCATTACAGTAGGAATTATAGAAAATTTATAAAACTAACCTTGTTAAAAGTTTTACTAATCCCACAACAGTAACATTAGTCTTTATATGTAGGAAAGTATGCTTGTTATACTCACTGTTTATAACAATCAAAAAGGACAGATCCTGCACATGCTGATATACAACAAGTACAAAGAGGAGTACTTCACCAGCCCATGGCGCTGTCCATGTGTTCACCTCCTTTGTTTGTATGTTTTTTAGCTGAAATGTCCTGGTTGCTGCTGCTCCTCTCTCACTCCACTGGGGGGGGGGCGGATCAAAACCATTCAAATCTGTAAAGAAAAGCGCACGCAACCTCGGGCAATAACGCTTTAATAAAGGACAATAACACAGTAAATTGGAATTGCACTCACACTTTTCCTTTAAGGCAATCACTTTACAGCATTCCAACAGGAGCTACTCGCTCCTCCCGTCCCTCCAGATGGTGACTCTGCGGTCTCCTCATCCGCGGCTGCCGCCGCTGTATCCCCGCTCTCCTTCACTTCCTGTGTTGCCTGGTCACCGGATGCCGGTTCTAGTGCGCCTGCGCACTATACCGACTTGATCTACGGCGCCTCAGGAGAGCCTCAGCCAAAGCCGGAGCCACAAGTTGTACGGAGCTGCGAGGTGGGGGATTCAAGACACGGGTGCACTGCCTCTGCTGTTACTACGGACCGTTATTGCCTGAGGTTGCGTGCGCTTTTCTTTACAGATTTGAATTGTTTTGATACTCACTGTGGAACCTAAGGGATTAATCCTCTACATTATTCAAAAAGGCTGTTTGATCCTGTTTTCTCTGATTCTCCCCTTCTTCCAGACTCCCCAATATATCTCCTGATAGAACAGAGGTGAGGGGACAAGCTGCACATGCACATGATGTACTGCTAGAGAGTAGAGCTGCACAATTCTTGATAAAATGAGAATCACAATTTTTTTTGGTTAGAATAAGGATCTTGATTCTCTCGGTTCTCGGCATAACATCATCTTTCACATTATACAAAAAAAAAAAAAGGGCTAACTTTACTGTTTAGTTTTTAAAATTAATTTAAGTATTTTTTTCCTTAAAAATTGCTTTTGAAATACCGCTGCGCAAATACAGTGTGACATAAAATATTGCAACGATCGCCATTTTATTCTTTAGGGTCTCTGCTAAAATATATATAATGTTTGGGGGTTCTAAGTAAGTTTCTAGCAAAAAATACTGATTTTAACTTGTAAGCAACAAATGTCAGAAAAAAGCTTAGTCTTTAAAGCAGAGTTCCACCCAAAAGTGGAACTTCCACTTTAAGGACTCCTGACCCCCTGACATGGCACATTTGGCATGTATTTTTTTGGGGGGGGGGGGGGGCGGCCAGGTACCCAGTTTTGACAGATACCAGCTCCCACTTCCGCTCAGGCTGCCTAGGCGGAAGTTCTCCTCTCCCCCTCCCTCCCTGCAATCTTCTGGGACACGTCAGAGGTCCCAGAAGATTGCCTATCCACTCAGGACATTCAGGGCAACTCGCACATGGGCAGTGCACACCTGGCTGTGACAGCCGGGTGCCCACACGAGTGATGTCGGTGCCGTGGGGAGAAGAGGGAGAGGAGTAAGGCTCCTGCTGGCCACATCGCGGGAACATGGGACAGGTGAGTTTGTGTTTATTAAAAGTCAGCAGCTACACTATTTGTAGATGCTGACTTTTAATAAACACAAAAACGGCTGGAACTCCGCTTTAAGTGGTTAAACTGACCTCATTTACAGACTGAAGTTCATCCATTTAATCTGAAGAAACAAATTATACAATGTTTCTCTTTATCTCACTGAGCAATGTTGTGATAAACTTTGCCAGCTGCCTTTTTTTCTTTTTCCTTTTTTTTTTTTGACAGCTGTCAGCTGTGAGCAGAGAACGACTCTACAATGAATTGTGGAATTGCCAGATTAAGATCATGAGTGGGGTTGAATCGAATCGCCATTATTTTAACGATTATTCGTGCAGCTCTACTAGAGATTGTTTTTTGTTCTTGGGAGGGTGCATGTGATCAGTACAGGGTCAATCAGCATTGTCCAGACAGAGTTTCAGGGGTCCTGCAGCCTCATAGAACAGTCCGAGTAGAATGAAAACTCCTCCTACATGCTTTGACCAGACACTGATTGAAGTCACAAGACTGCTATGTACTGCTGATGAGAAAATATATTTAGCAGTTTATGTTTACTAAAATAATTGCATTTCCATGTTCTGTGTATTGTGGGAGCCCAGATATAGTGAATGCAGGCTCCTGGTTTTATTAACAATTTAAGTCCAGCTGTAGGTAAAAGGGATCTTAAGTTTTATATGCAGAAAAAAAAAAATCACGATCAGTGATAATCAGCCAGGGCTTTTTTTAGCAGGAACGTGGGGAAATGCAGTTTTGGCACCTCCAGAACTGAATGTATGTAATGGCAAGGGGTCCTGGGGTGTGTGGGAGAGTCTATTTATGCTGACTGCTGGGGAATCTATTGTTGCTGTAGGGGATTTTTGCAGGGGGTTTATTGTTGCTGGGGAGCTTTAGTTGCTTGTGGTTTATCTAATGTTGCTGGGGGTGGGTCAATCATTGCTTGGAGGAATAAACAGTTGAGGGAGGGGTTTAATGTTGCTGGCTGCTGGAGGGTCTATTGATGATGGCTGTTGGGAGTCCATTGTTACTGGGGTGGATCTATTGACGCTGGGGTGTCCATTGTTGCTAGATCTATTTTACTGCCTTTGTTATCATTCAAATTCAAAACAAAATACTTAGCACCACAAAATAACACTTGGTTCTGTATTCTCTAAAAGGGTTGATACTGGGAGGTGGGCAAGGGGTGGAACTAAGGAACGGTGCTCAGAGGTGGATAGGGGGAGTTGCTGCACCTATTCTCTGAGGAAAAAAAAGCCTAGATCGTAGCTAACCTGTAGAATGAGAAAATAATGTCAAAATGAGTACTGGAATAATAGAAAGGACTGGATGATTTTTTGAAATTGAAAAATATCTACAATAATAAGAATCTAAAATACTATATATATAATAACATTTAGCCTGGGTTCACACATATGAAGTGTGGAAACGCGCGATTCCTGTACGTTTCAAACACTACATTGCAATCTACTGCGGCTGTCAATACAGAGTTAACGACACCCCAAACAGATCACAAACGCAATGTGGTTTGCCTGCACCGGATCGTACCAGATTGCATGGTACGTAACGCCCATGCAATCCTGTTGCAGTGCGGATCCACGAAAGGTGCCTGCACTTCTTTGACGTAATGCAGTGCGATTTGAGCCCATTCAATATAAAGACTTCTAATGTGTCTTTAACCTCCCTGGCGGTATGATTCTTTTGGATTTTAGGTGCTGAAAGCGGTACCATTATTTTGCATGTAATTCTTGTGAATGAGCAGCCCAAACCAACTGTACACATTTATTATATATATTATATATATATATATATATATATATATATATATATATATATATACATATATATATTTTTTATATATATATATATATATATATATATATATATGTATATATATATAATGTATACAGTTGGTTTGGGCTGCTCATTCACAAGAATTCCGTATATATATATACTGTATATATATATATATATAAAAAGTACAGTAAAACTGCAGGAAAGGGCACTGGGGGGCAAATTACTATGATTTTTTTTTTATTTTGAATGGTATCAGTGTGTTTTTACATTTGAATTTGCCGCCGGTTCCACCCCCCTGTGAACGTCACATCGCAGGAGACGGAAGCCGGGGCACGGAGACGATCGGGAGGAAGATCCGCCGCGAGACACCGCGGAGACACTTCGCTGGATCCCGGTGACAAGGTAAGTAACCTCTTTTACAGGATCCAGCGATGCTTCTGGCGGTACCCCGAGTGTAATGTAACCCAGAGCCACGCTCAGGAATACCGCTAGAAAGGTTAAAAAACAAAAAACAAAGGTGACCAGCGCTATGGAATATCTAAAATGTAGAAAATGGATAAATACAGGTGTAAGAGGCCACAAACCAACCCCTGGCGAAACCAGAGGCACGATATGTGTAAGAAAAGGGGAGTTTGTATACAGCGCTACCTGTTTGAGCAGTTTCTCCAGAAAAAAGGGGGATGATGACCCCCACACAAATGTGTGTGCACTAAAAACAAATAATGCAATGGTAGGTGAAGTGCTGAAAGAGTTGGTGCATTATGGTTGGTTGGTTGGTTTTATTATTTATTATATATTTGCCATGAACATCGGGGTTTAACATCCACACACAATCTTTTTTATTTTTTTTATTCTTATTCTTATTTTTATTGTCTCAATAAAGTATTACCGTTTGTATTGTGCATGAAATTCGGACTGATCACACATGATGTAATAGCCAAATCAGAATATCCGTGTCCTATGTGAGCCAGCCCACAATTTGGGTGGAGGAATATGTCCGCTGAGTGGCTTGCTAGAGCACCAATATGGGCGCAATTTGTTTACCGGTTGCTAGGATACGATGGGCTATAATAGGGCCGGGAATACGTTAGATGGCGCGGCTCCAGTAGACGTCTGGTGACGAAACGCGTAGGGCGGAGCTACGTACGCCACACGTCACTTCCGGTCTAAGTGGTTTGGAGCCGTGGAACGCAGAAGCGTCCCGGCGTCCTGCATACAGCTGATGTGATCGGTCCGAATGTGAGTTAACTACACTTGCTATTGTACTTCTAATTGCATACTACACTATTGGGGTCCCTTGTTCTTTCTGCTTGAGCACCACAGATCTGAATATCCGAGGGAGGCAGCTCCCGGTGGCTGAAGGAACCCCAGATTGAACCTTTCTCCCGTCTGTGGCTATAGAGGAGGATTGGGTGAGAGTGTTACCTATTGATTTCACCTTTTCAGGCACCTCACTCACTACACCTTGTTTTAAATCACCCATTCACTATTTTATTACACTTGGAAGGTGTTTTTTATTTTGTATACTGTCAATGATATTTTAACCACTGTTGGTTCACTGCCACTGTATTGTCTGTACACTTTCCACTGGTACTGCCACAGGCAATAAATAACTAAAAAAAAAACTGATATTTTATGCACTTCCTATTTATTAAATTTATTTATATGAGCAGTCACTTATAATATTTATTTAATTTGCACTGTGCACTTTGTTTCTGGGGGGTGCATGTCAACCCACCCCCTGCACCAACTCTTTCAGCACTTCACCTACCATTGCGTTATTTGTTTTTAGTGCACACACATTTGTGTGGGGGGCCATCATCCCCCTTTTTTCTGGAGAAACTGCTCAAACAGGTAGCGCCGTATACAAACTCCCCTTTTCTTACACATTCTAATGTGTCTTGTCCTCTTCTTCAGCTGACCAAATACAGGAGTGGGATTTACTGGGATTTTGACAGCGCAAAACCAGAAGTGCTCAGAGGAGATTTGGGAATGAATGTTCCCTGATCTCCTCCTTCTTGCCACTCTGAGAGTAGTTCTTGTGGCCCCAGGCTCCTGGGAGGAGCAGGAGAGCTCAGGAACCACCTAGAGACATAGCGGGGAAGCATGCGCTGGTCATGTAAAAGTGATTAGCAGGGGAGGGCTGGTAGCCTTTGGCCTGGGGGGCAAGTCCGGGCAAGTGGCCCATTGAACCAACCAATTGAAGAAACTAGTGAAGGACTACAAGTCCAAGCATTAACACCTGAGATCTAAGGATGTGATCCCCCCAAATAGTGAAGGACTACAAGTCCCAGCATGAACCCCTGAGATCTAGGAATGGGACCCCTTTGATTTCACGGGTTCATGATGTGACCTGTAGTCCTTTACTAGTGGGGGGGGGCAGTGGGTGTGACACATCCTAAGCTCTGAGGGGTTCATGCTGGGACCTGTAGTCCTTCACTGGAGGGTCACATCCCCAAAAGTAAAGTAAAGGACTTCAAGTCCCAACATGAACACCCTGGCTGAGATCTAAGAATGTGACCTCCTCTGCTGCCAGCTCATGCTCCCATGACACACATGCTCCACATATATTGTAATTCATCCACTGCTCCCGACCTCACCTGAGGCAGGTTGACTCTTGAGAGGTGGTCTGTTTGACCCTGGCACAGACAAGTCCCTTCCCTTAGGCAGGCTCTGAGGTGCATGCCGCCACACAGGAGAAGATGGTGGGAGGAAGTGGGTGGAGCTAAATAGGCACGGAGGAGAAGGAAGTTAAATCCTTCTCCACTCTGAATGCTGGCGCCTCGGCCTTACTTTGCTCCTCTTGACATCACTGGTTGCTAGACGCTAGGTGGCAAGCGATCCTAGCAACCAGTGCAGACAATAGTAGCCAGCAGCGGAGTAGATGGGTCTTGGCCGGCCGGTCGACTGTGAGTACAGCAGAGCTGCTGCTGTGGTGGTCTTTTTTGGGGGGAATCAGATTGACCCGGGGTGAAATTGCCACCCTGCCCCCCAGCCCAGTCCTCACCTGGTGATTATGCGGCTCGACAGCCACCCAGATCACTTTAACCTAAAAGCCAGGAGCCCACTGGGAGAATTTAAACAGCTGCAGCTGTGAGCCTGTTTTAACCTGTTCACTCTTTAGATGTGCCACGCATGTCCAAATAGCTGAACTAGTTAAAGTGAATGTAAACCCCATTCATTAAATCTGCCCTGGGCATATATATCTGTAGTGTTTACCTATCTCTCTTCAAAAGCCCTAAGTCTCTGCTGCTCCGTTCCTCTGTTATCAGCATGATAACTTTTGACAAGTTCTCTGACACAGGAGATAAAAGCAGCTGGAAATTTGTGTTGGGGTGGATGCATAGAGATAGAATAGCAGAGAGCTTATCTATTCACAGCTCTGCATGTTTCTTCCTCCTTCTGCCTATGCAGAGAGGGGAGTGTGCGTTTCCTCCAATAAGCTCACACTCAGTGTATGCCAAGACTCCACACCCACTGCTGGAACAGGAAGAAAAGATTATAACACAATGTTCACTTTCTAAAATATGTAGAAAGCTGAAGACAGCAGATATACAGATAAAACCTATGTAAGGAGATTTGTCTCATCTCTGTGTATCATCTGAGGCTGTTCAGGGTTTACATCCACTGTAATGCACTTTGCACTTATTTAATACATTATTCAAATTATTTTTTTAAAATAAAATGAGTATATAAAACCCGCGCCCTTATAGCAGCGAACTCATACAGCTGGATGTATAAAAGGAAATGATAAAAAAGGAGTCGCGCTCAGTAGAACAGTCAATATATCCCATGGAAAATGAGCTGAGAATCCCATCACAGCCACATTCAGCCTTGATGAATATATAGTTCATGAAAATGCATGGTAAATCTCCACCCTGGTGTGAAATGCAGACGGACGCTTGTGAAGCCCTTCACCACATATAGCCTCTTACCAGAGAGAGACGGGACATACACAGTAAGTAGTTAGAGGACTACTTCGCCTGTATCCAGCAAATCAACTCCGGTACGAATCCAATCATACGGTGTTCACCAATGATGGAGATGGGCTGCCGCTTTAGAGACCCACTCTCAGAATACGATATGGAAAAGAAGGCAAAAAATGGCCCATAGCGTGATACTGTCTTAATATTTATTAGGTAAGAAATTGCATTACACTCACCCAAATAAAATAGAATCAAGCCTTTAGCCACATCATGGGCGGTGGAACGGTGCAAGGTACTTCCGGGTTCCGGGTATGACGGAGTGACGCTCGTTCAGCTCCTCCCCAAAGCTTTTCGTCGAATGGACGTTCTCAAGGGGGCGTGAGCGAGCGTCAGCGTCATACTCCATATGAGGACACCTAATGAGGCCAATAGCATACAGCTGACAAACCGGGCGGGACAGGAAGCACCGGAAATGACCTCAGCGCTTCAACATGGAGCGCAAACAACCAAATAAACCCGGAAATAGTAAGTGCAGGGACGCAAATGATCACACCGGCTGCAAAACATAAAGTTCATGCGGCTACAAACGTAGCCGGGGGGACCAAATTGAATGAAATCACCCCATCAACCCAAAACACCGGAAAGACCCCCTCGATCCATGCGGCACAATGGGCTAAGGCATAGAAATTAAAAGGAGATTAAAAATGATAAGAGGTTAAAATGATAACCACATAACATTGAACAAACATTATACATAAAATAAAATGGAATTACAATCATCAGAACACTTTAATCAAATGTTATAAAATTATTATGATATATCAATCCTGCCATGAAACACATCCTTATAGGAGAAAAGATAATTGATGTAAACAAAATTAATACCTCAAAGGACACTAACTATTATTCAAAAACGCATTGACGTCCCATTCGATATTTAGGCCAAAAGGCCTGAGGCAGCTCCTTCATGATCATTGATGTATTACAGCCCCATTGGAGAGGGTGTCATATCAGGAGAGAGGTGTCTCGACTTGAAACTAAATGGATATATCGTCTCAAGGTATATAGGCCTTTTTACAAAAACGCTATATGTCAGTAGACTAGATTTGGCTAAAAATAGCTCTCTATTTAGATTGGTCAACCATGCTTATAGGAGACCTGATATGTTAAAATCGGCCAGTCTATGGGAAAATGTGGGAGTTTATCTCGTCTGAATCAGTCTAAGCAGTCAAAAATTAATTATTATATTATTTTGTTATTTTATTATTATCTAATTTACCGCTATAAATGCTGACATCATCCACAAATCCCAGAGGCAGGGGAAAGAAGATGTGGAATAAAGACACTCCTTTCTTTGAAATTTATCGGAAGTGCGGTCATTCCTTTTGTTTGAAGCTATCCTGGATTGCGGATCCGACCAGCACCTGATCCCAGACTCACCTGGAGCGGTCTTCCCTGTTTGGATTCTGTCTATTTCAGAGGGAGAAGCAGCACAAGGAGCTGACCAGTTGTAAGTGCTCACAAGCTCATAAGGAACCTTCTGATAAGAGGAGAAAACAGACTTCATCAGTCTGCTGCTTATCCTTCACTGTTCAGTCTTACTAAACTCTTTCAGAGAGGGCTGTGCTTTTGTGGCAGAGCTGTATGAATCTCAGGATGTGATGGACAGAAGTTTAAATGATTTGGCTAAAAAAACATCTCCATTAAATCTTTTTCCTCTGTAATTTCATCTGTTGCCTGGAGTTTGGCTTTAAACCGACCTATGTAACTACCCAAACAAAGACATAATACCACCTATTTAAAAAAAACAAAAAAACACACACATATATATATATATATATATATATATATATTTATGTTTTATCAGTTCTGGATGAAGTTGGCCTTTAAAGTTTTACTAAACCAACAACAGGAAATTCAATGTGTATATGCAAAAAAATATACAGTATAAGTATATAAAGTATATGCAGTAAAGCATGCTTGTTATACTAACTGTGGAACCTAAGGGGTTATCTTGCATATTGTATAAAAAGGCTGTTTGATCCTGTCTTCTCTGATCCTTCCCTTCTTCCTCTGTCCTCAATCCATCTCCTGATAGTACAGAGCCTTGGGGACACTCTGCACATGCTCAGTTTGGTGTGTATTGCTAGAGAGTTTTTTTTACCTTTTTTTTTTTAGGGGGGGGGGGGGGGGGCTTTGTGCATATAATCAGCACAGAGCTAATTAGCACTGCCCAGACAGAGGATCAGGGGTCATGCAGCCTCATAGGACAGTCAGAGGAGAATGAAAACTCCTCCCACAAACCTTAACCAGTGCTCAGCAGGACACTGATTGAAGTCACAGAACTACTATATACTGCTGATGAGAAAAGGTATTTAGCAGTTTATATTTACTATATAATTGCATTTCCATTTTCTGTGTACTGTGGGAGACCAGATATAGTGAATGCAGGCTCCTGGGTTTAGTAACACTTTAAGCAACCATTGAGATATTTAAGGTCTGACATTTACAGCCAACGTCCCCTAACATGTAAGCATACGTGACCCGGAATACAGAACATACATCGCCTCTGCTGGAATAATGACCCTGTTTCTTATTCATAACAACAACACAAACCGTAAGAAAGAGAGAAAAAAAATCAATACTTTGTCTTATTACATGCCAGCGCTGAAATCAATCCCGATGTTAGATCAAGCAGTTTATAAATTAGTCATGATGGCCATCGTGATCAATACGTTGAAGCAATTCATAAATTAATTCCAATCAATAAAACCAATACGCTACAGCAATTCATTAATTAATCAGGATAAACATCCGATATGGAAGCATGCCCAAATTAGGTTTTTTAATGGACTACATGATTGCTGGAAGAGAATAGACTTCCTATGCAATTGGCGTTATGGTGGAAATAAACACTGACGTTGCCAGCATTGAACGTACTGTAATGTACAGTATATAGAAAAGGTTCTGCTGTATATAGAATAGAAGAAAGTTGACATACATAACAGAATGGAATAGGGTTATCCCAATTGGCTATAATGATTTTGCGCCATGTTGCCAGTTGGCCTGGCTGTGCTGTGATTAGACACAGCACAAGTTGATCAGTGGGTGCCTGTCTAATGGATGTCCACCGGCACCCGCTGATCGGCAAAGAGAAAGACAGGGCAGAGCTCTGCCTATGTAAACAAGGCAGAGCTCTGTCCTGTCAGCGGGGATGTGATGGGTTTTAATTCCCTGCAAAGCAAGGGATAAAATCCACCACATCCCTTAGTAAAACCACAACACAGTACATAAAAAAACACTGGTTAGGCACACAGTTAACCCTTTGATCGCCCTAAATGTTTAACCCTTTCCCAGCCAGTGTCATGAGTACAGTGACAGAACATGTTTTTTTGTACTGATCACTGTATTAGTATCATAGGTTCCCACAAAGTGTCAAATGTGTCAGTTAGTGTCAGAATGTCCGCCGAAAGTTGCTGATTGCCACCATTACTAGTATAAAAATAAAATAAAAATTCCAGTATACAGTATATCCCATAGTTTGTAGATGCTATATACTGTACCCTTATTGTGATTTTTTCTTTTTTTACTAAAAATATATAGCAGTCTACATATTGTCCTAAATTTATGAAGAAATTTTATTTTAAAAATGAATTTATTGGATATGTTTTGAAGCAGAAAGTAAAAAATAATGTTGTTGTTTTTTTTTCTTCAAAATTGTCGGTCTTATTTTGTTTATAGCACAGAAGATAAAAATGCACTAGTGATCAAATACCACCAAAAAAAAAAGCTATTTTTGTGCGAAAAAAATTACATATATTTTATTTGGGTACAGCGTTGCATGACTGCGCAATTGTCAGTTAAATTAATGCAGTGCTGTATCTCAAAAATGGCCTGGCCATGAAAGGGGGTAAATCTTCCGGAGGTCAAGTGGTTATATAATATTGCTTAAAAGTAAATATATATTTTATTTTATATATACAAAATAAAAATGCATGTAAGAAACTGTCTTTTCTTGCATGTACTGTATATTACATTATATATTGTATTACACACATTAGACTATGAGTCAACTGTTTCTTTATCACAAATTTATTTTAAAAAATAAAACTTTTTTTTTAAATTCTATGAGTACAAAACATAAAAAATAACAACAGAGATTGTCTTTAAAACAAAGTAAATGAAGTAACAAAGTAAATGAATATACATTGCGGTATATAAGGTAAAAGAATACTCTACCTGATATATAACAAGTCAATGGTACATATCCAAATTTCCCTTATATATTACTTTATTATAAATAAAAGATTATCCCAGAACTGCAACTGTATCTATCTACCTAAGGGATTTATCCCTTTCTATATTATCCGTCTACTAACCTTTGCCGGCATATCTTTCCATTCCACACGTCCAGACTTCAGGGCCCTGGAAGCAACTCACTCACACCCAAGAGCATAGTGAATGGGTTACTCAATTTTAATTTCAGTCTTTGGCTCTTATATACAATATACAAAACAGGATATATTTCCAGTCTATACACGTCATAATCTACATATGATAAAAATAGAATCATGCATAACAGGAAAAAGTCCTTTACCATAATCGTCAGCGAGAGACGCTTTAAAATATGCCTTTACGTAAAGGAAACAGATGTATATACAACAGGAAAGCAAATTTAAGAAACAACTTTTCAGAATAGCAAAATATCCTGCAAACAAAAATGTTCTCACAACTCAGGTAACAATGGGAGGAAATTTACATCTTCAAAAGCAAAAATGTCTAAGTTGCAAAAGGAGACATTTTCAGTAAAATCTAAAAGTTAAAGTAAAACTCCAATATTAATTTAGGCATGACTATATGACATTTAAAAAAAACATCATCCTAACAATTTGCTTTTAATTGTCACAAAGGGGTTGATTTACTAAAGGAAAATAGTTGCTCCAGAGCTTAGTAAATGAGCAGAAGCTCTGCTAACTACCATCATCCAATTATGTGCAAGCAAAAATGCTGTTTTTTTTTTTTTTTTTTTTTTGCACGTGATTGGGTATTCTTTGAAAAGTGAAGCTTCATCTCATTTATTAGGTTCTGGAGCAACTGCACTTGCAGAGTGCACAATCTATTTGGCTTTAGTAAATCAACCCCAAAGTGACAATTATAAATCTTGCCTCCAATATGGGTCATCCTGGATTGCTTTCCTATTGGCCATCTTTTATGAACATGTATAGAAACAAAAAAACAGTATACACATTGAATTAACATATGGCCAGAGAATAATACATAAATGAAGGTCATCTCAATTTATATCTCAATTGTGTAGCAAATGTCCATGGAAAGAGAAAAAAAAATTGAAAGTCTTTAAGTTAATAAAATAGTCTTTAGAAAACATTAAAAAAAAAAAAAAAAAAAGTCTCTTGTATTGAGCCTTTCAAATTCCCATAGGTTTTCCAGATTGTACAAATTCCACATCATTTCACTGCTCAAGTTCATTTTCTAAACTTCTAAAATACCTCCAACTATTCTGTACCTATCCATGCAGCCAGGAGAGATCCACTGTCCCATAAAGACTCGCCTCTTATGGCACTTTTCCACTGCAAGTACCGGCTCGGCTCCACTCGGCACTGGTTGGCCTTGCTCGGCTCAGTTTTCTTTTCCACTGCGTGGTACGAGTCGGCACCTTTCGGCACTGTATAGGCTCTACTTGGTTCGGTTTGCTTTTTCGCTAAAGTAGTAAGTGGGTGGGATTACAACGATTCTCTGTCCAATCAGTGGCTAGTAGTGACAAACAATCAAGGCTGCATGCAAAGGATTGTGGGGTATGGTATAGGTACGGAACGCTTGGAACCCCAACCGAGGTGGTACTGTTTAAGCGAGCCGTATCGAGCCGTACCGAGCCGTACCATGTAGTGGAAAAGCGCCGCTGTACCAAACCGTACCGAACCATTCTAACACGTACCATGCAGTGGAAAAGCGCCAAACTGAGCCAAACTGATCCGTTCCATGCAGTGGAAAAGCGCCTTTAGTATGTACAGAACTTGGCATCCACAGACTGGAACTGATGTTGCAAAGAAATCATCCTTCGGTCTTTAGGCTGAAACCTCGGATTTCTTTCTTGTGGTGTTCACTGAAAATTTCAGGCCTTGGGTTGGCATCATGGCTCTTCCTCTAGGCATTCCCAGAAACTTTTCCAACAGGAGTCTCTTTCGACCTTCAGCTTAGGAAAATATAGAGAAGTGTCTCCAAAATGATGGCTTGGCAAAGCTTACGGAATCATTCCAGATCTTCATATATGGCTTTAAAACAACAAGGATTTCCATGCAAAGATTTAGACATTTCTTCAAGTAGAACAACCGGATAGAGGCATGAATAGGGGACAGATACTTCTCCAGTCAGCATGAAAAATTACAGAATCATCATCTAAATTACTAGATAAAGTCTTTCTTAATCATTGGAGGTGTTAAAAATAAGCCCATTAAGTATGCAGAAAAAAAGTGTTTTCTAGCAACAGTTTTCATTACTAGACATATATATTCAATATATTTAATTAAAAATTTTTCTCAAAAAGACAAAATTGCAGCAGAATTCAACAAATCAGAAAGAGAGGTCCAAATCTCAGATTAGATTCAGAAGTGACTTGGGGCAAAACACCTTCAGTTCCTTATCCTCTGGACCCAAGTGGAACCAAGGAGTCCCAGAACAGAACCTTACACCTTACTTAAAGTGGAGTTTCACCCAAAAGTGGAACTTCCGCTTTAAATAGTCCTAACCCCCTGACATGCCACATTTGGCATGTCATTTTTTGGGGGGGAGCGGATACCTAGTTTTGACATGTACCCGCTCCCACTTCTGCTCGGAGCGCCGCAGCGCCCTGAGCGGAAGTTCTCCTCTCTCCCTCCCTCCCTGCAATCTTCTGGGACATGTCAGAGGTCCCAGAAGATTGTCGGCCAAACACGACGCATAGCGCAACTCGCGCATACGCAGTGCGTACCCGGCTGTGAAGCCGCAAACTGTCACAGCCGGGTGCCCACATCAGTGATGCCGGTGCGGCGGAGCAGAGAGGGAGAAGACGGCGCATCGCTGGACCGTTGGACAGGTGAGTGGGCGGTTAGGCTGGAACTCCGCTTTAAGCACAGATTCTACCTCAGAACATAGTTTCTTAACTTTGCAATACATGAGTATCATAAGCAAATAAAAACAGTGATGAATATACAATATTAGAATAAATTTAAATATTTAAAAGACAATTACTTTAAGACTGTAACCAAACAAACCTTCCCACCAATAAACCTTAGCATCTTCTTCAAGGGCATGTATAGAACACTTGCAAAACTGTATTTCAATCATGGTTATTTTTTACGTAATCATAATTTTACCTATTTCTTTCCCAAAATCTCATTACTAGGCATAGCAACATCTACTGCCAGGGTAGGAGTAGAGACACAATAAACTTCATGAGGTAAACAATTATTTACATACATTTTCAAGTATACACAAAAAATGCAGTTTTATTAGTTACCTAATACCAACACCAATATTTTTGCCTTAGATAAATAAACAATAAATCTTGTGTATCTATTAAACATGACCAAGACTTATCTTGGATGCAATGCAACATTATCTGACAGGATTGTACCCAGACTAGCTAAAGTGTCAAATCAAGGATCCCTCAAGTGTGTAGTCACACACACACCTCATTGTCCTTCATTCATTGGCCATCCATTCATTCACAGATTCAACAAAGCATTGTCTATGAATATACAGTAATAGATTCTTCACTCTCTCTATATATATATGGCACTTTGCTACAATGTAAAGTAGTGAGTGTACAGCTTGTATAACAGTGTAAATTTGCTGTCCCCTCAAAAAAAATTCACTACACAGCCATCAATGTCTAAACCAGCGGCAACAAAAGTGAGTACACCCCTAATTGAAAATGTCCAAATTGGGCCCAATTAGCCATTTTCCCTCCCCGAGGTCATGTTACAAGGTCTCAGGTGTGAATGGGGAGAAGATGTGTTAAGTTTGGTGTTATCGCTCTCATTCTCTCATACTGGTCACTGGAAGTTCAACATGGCACCTCATGGCAAAGAACTCTCTGAGGATCTGAAAAAAATAATTGTTGCTCTACATAAAGATGGCCTAGGCTATAAGAAGATTGCCAAGACCTTGAAACTGAGCTGCAGCACGGTGGCCAAGACCATACAGCAGTTTAATAGGACAGGTTCCACTCCGAACAAGCCTCGCCATGGTCGACCAAAGAAGTTGAATGCACCTGCTGAGCAAATCCAGACGTATGAGTGCTGCCACCATTGCTGCAGAGGTTGAAGGGGTGGGGGGTCAGCCTGTCAGTGCTCAGACCATACGCTGCACACTGCATCAAATTGGTCTGCATAGCTGTCATCCCAGAATAAAGCCTCTTGATAATGCACAAGAAAACCTGCAAACAGTTTGCTGTAGACAAGCAGACTAAGGACATGGATTACTGGAACCATGTCCTGTGGTCTGATGAGACCAAGATAAACTTATTTGGTTCAGATGGTGTCAAGAGTGTGTGGCGGCAACCAGGTGAGGAGTACAAAGACAAGTGTGTCTTGCCTACAGTCAAGCATGGTGGTGGGAGTGTCATGGTCTGGGGCTTCGTGAGTGCTGCCAGCACTGGGGAGCTACAATCCATTAAGGGAACCATAAATGCCAACATGTACTGTGAAATACTGAAGCAGAGTTCTCCCTTCGAAATCTGGGCCACAGGGCAGTATTCCAACATGATAACGACCCCAAACACACCTCCAAGACGGCCACTGCCTTGCTAAAGAAGCTGAGGGTAAAGGGGATGGACTGGCTAAGCATGTCTCCAGACCTAAACCCTATTGAGTAACCCATTCACTATGCTCTTGGGTGTGAGTGAGTTGCTTCCAGGGCCGTGAAGTCTGGACATGTGGAATGGAAAGATATGCTGGCAAAGGTTAGTAGAGATTACATAGACAGATAATATAGAAAGGGATAAATCCCTTAGGTAGATAGATACAGTTGCAATTCTGGGATAATCTTTTATTTATAATCAAGTACTATATCAGGTATAGTATTCTTTTAGCTGGTATCAGAAGTGTTGGGTTGGGGTGTGGCCATTGGGTTCTGGGTTGCTTGGGTGCATCCTGTTGGGCACAGCTTTTGCTTAGGTGCATACTGTTGTTCACGATTGTCCCCCCATTTCAGACAAGAGTGCCAGAAACGCACTTGAGCTGTGGGAGCTTGTGCTGCCATGGCTGAGACTAGGCAGTAAAGGTAGGGATTAGGTAGGTGATAAGATGAGAGGTTTCTCCCTTCCAAACGTCCAGACATCTTTAACCACTTTAAGACCGGAAGGATTTGCCCCCTTCCTGACCAGGCCCTATTTTGCGATTACTGCCTTACTTTAATGGACAATTGTATAGTCGTGCGACGCTGTACCCAAATAAAATTGATGTCCTTTTTTTTCCCCACAAATAGAGCTTTCTTTTGGTGGTACTTGATCACCTGTGCGATTTTTATTTTTTTGCGCTATAAACAAAAAAATAGCTACAATTTTGGAAAAAAATCAATATTTTTCACATCCTGCTATATGACATTCTCAAAAAAAAATTTAAAAATCAAAATTGTTTTTAACATTTTAGGCCAATTTTTTTTCTGCTACATATTTTTGGTAAAAAAATTGCAATAAGCAAATTTTGATTGGTTTGTGCAAAAGTTATCGTGTCTACTAACTACGGGAAAGATTTATGTCATTTTTATTGTTTTTTTTTTTTTTACTAGTAATAGCGCCAATCTGCAATTTTTTGCAGGACTGCAACATGGCGGACATATCGGACCCCTGACTGTTTTTGACACTTTTGGAGGGACCAATGACATTACTACAGTAATAAGTGCTAAAAATATGCACTGTTACTGTAATAATGACACTGGCAGGGAAGGGGTTAACATTATGGGTGATCAAGGGGTTAAATGTGAGCCTAGGGGAGAGATTCTAACCATGGGGGGGCGTGGCTTCTGAAATGATCATAGAGACATGTGATCCTATATAGAAGAATCTCACGGGCTCTCTGATCATTCCAGGGAGAAGGACGGCCAGCTGTGTTTACAACAGCTGACCGTTCTTCTCTCTCAGCGGGGAACGATTGTGGGTTTCAGGCGGCAATCAGACCTGCCTGCCCGCTGCATCAACTTCCCCGCTGATGAGTGGGGGCGGAACGCGCCGCCGGCAGCGTATGCTCGCCCCCTAGATTCCCGTGAGTGAGCGCCGTACATGTACAGCTATTCCCCTGGGAGCGGCTGCCTGCCGCAGTATATCTGTGACGGGTGGTTGTAAAGAGGTTGAGGTAAACACCTTTTACTAGATATTTACTTATTTGCGCTTGCATATAGAACATTGTTAAGTAGATGTATTATTCGGTCTCCTGAAAGATTATAACACTCCCTGCCCTTTGCGTACACATGAGTGCTAATCTGAAAGAGTCAGAATATAAGGTGAGGGAGGGCATTCATTGCACTACCTACACCTATGGGGCAGTGGCAGACCTATAGGAAAGTAGCTCATTAAAAATTTATTTAAAATATTTATTTGATTGGTTAGGAATTTTTAAAGGCAGGACTAACGGTTTTTCTTTAGTTCAATGCATTTATAAACTGTTTGCTGCGCCACTGGATCTACAGACGCCGGCGGGGACAGTAAGAAGAATTGTCTGTGCTCTCTTCTGCTGATTGACTGTTTGTCCCTATGTTCTCTGCCTTACCGGCTATGGATACCTTATTACAAGCGGTGTTGGATCGTGCAGGTTCCTCTGGCGGCGACCAGTGGCTGTTGAGGTGCCTCTCATTGCCTGATGATGAACTTTCCTCCGGGTTTCATGGCCGGCCTCCCGCCGCTACTTCGGCTCCTCTTCACCTTCCTACATGGCCTCCTCATGATCGTCCTTCTCGTCCTTCCGGAGCTCAGTCTCCTCCTTTCGGCCCTGCGTCACCGCTGATGCCTGGCCGCTCCTCCCCTCCTCCGTGTCACCTCCGATCCCCTCCCCCTGTTCGTCACGGATCTCCTCCGCCCTTCGGCCGGGATTCGTCCATGGCTGACCCACGACCCTCGACCTCTGATGCATGCGCAGTGCGGCCTTCAACCCAGGAACCGCGCAGGACCAAGAGGAAACCGAAGAGATTCGAGTCGCCCTCTCCTCCCAGGCATGCTGCTGTCCAAAAGAAGAGCAAGGATTCTTCCGCAGCTCAAAACATTAAAAATAAACTTCCTGCTGCTGATTTAATGTGTGGGGGTCGGGCTCCTTCTCCCCCCTCTTCTGTTTTTCCTTCTCAGGTTGTAATTGATCAAGCTGAGCGGCCAGTTTTGGCGCCGGCCCAAGTAGAGGACAATCTACATGCTGTTGCACCATCTAGTGGTGAGTCTGCAAATTGCAATTTTCTTTTAGAATTGGCACGTTCGTTCACTAATTTTTTGAGTCAAAATACTTGTGTGCCTACTGTTGATGTCGCTCCTGTGTGTGTGCCTACTGTTGCCTCTAATGTTTGTGTTCCCCCTGTTAATGTGGCGCCTGTATGGCGTGATAATTCTGTTCCTGTTCTCCCTATTTCAGCTGTTTCCACTTCTGCTTCTATGCTCTCTAATCCTGTACATGTTCCTAATGTGCCTGAACATTGTTATAAGGAAGCTATGTCGTGCGTTCTGTCGCCACTAGGTTTTCATTTAAACAACAGTGTTAAGGAAAAAATATGGAAAGGTGATTATGTTGATCTGCTTACCTTGTTGCCTTCCTCTAAAGATATTAGGGTAGATAGTAGAAAGGAAGGTGAAAAATCTGATGAGGATAACAAACGCAGAGCTGTTCCACGGTCATTTAACAATTGGCTTCAAGCCTTTTGTATATTTGCTAGTGTTATGGGAGAAAAGTACCCTGAAAAGTGTAGCGGGTTATTTCAACACGTTGAAATAATATTAGAAGCATATAAAAATTTCAATGGTATGTCCTGGTTTTACTATGATGAATCGTTTCAACAAAAGTTGGCTGTCCATCCGTCTTTATGTTGGGGTATGAAGGATGTTGGGCTGTGGCTCAATTTGCTTTTGCCCCAGCGTCCTATTGTCAAACCTTCGCCTGTTGCTCAGGTTGGTAATTTTCGTAAAGGTTTATGTTTTAGTTTTAACGAATGTTTGTGTAAGTGGCCGGGTACATGCAAGTTTAAGCACTAATGTGCTCATTGTGCTGGAAACCATTCTGCTTCTCGTTGTTTTAAAAAATTGAATTCTATTTCTTCTCATTCACAGGGTGATCTTTTTCGTAAAAGCAGCAACACCAGTGAAACTGGGAGCCATGCTGCCGTGGCTTCGCATTTGGCCAAACAGACGGATGGCAGGCCTTCTTTGTGAAGGTTTCGCGAATGGTTTTTTATTGCCATCTTTTTGCGGATCGGGTTGTCTATTTTCTGAGAACTTACCTTCTGTTCGTCGACATCCTGGTATTGTTGCTAACAAGAGCTTGACTGAAATTCGAGAAGGTAGAGTTTCTGGCCCTTTTACTGATCCTCCTTTTCCAAACTTTAGGGTTTCCCCGCTGGGGATCATTCCAAAAAAGGTGAGTGGTCCTTTCGTTTAATACATCATTTGAGTTATCCGAAAGGGATGTCATTGGACGATGAATTGGATTCTGAGATTTGTACGGTGTCTTATTCATCTTTTGATGACGCTTTGCGTATTATTCAGAAAGTTGGTGATTCTGCTTTGTTAGCGAAAGCTGATGTTAAATCGGCTTTTAGGTTGCTTCCTATCAATCCGAGGGCTTTTAACTCTCTGGGTTTTCAATTTGATGGCTTTTATTTTTTTGACCGTTGTCTTCCGATGGGTTGCGCGTTGTCTTGTAGATATTTTGAAATGTTCTTGACTTTTTTGGAGTGGGTTGTGTGTTATCGTGCTGGGTCTGCCAATTTAGTTCACTACTTAGACGACTTTCTTTTTGTCGGCAATCGTGAGTCTAATGATTGTTTGTTTCTTTTTTCGACATTTAAATTGGTGTGTTCTGAATTTGGCGTTCCGTTGGCGGATGAAAAGTCAGTTTATCCTACCAATTCTTTGGAGTTTCTTGGTATCACCATTGATACTGTTGAAATGGAGTTTCGCCTTCCGGTTGACAAAATTTGTAAATTGTTTAAATTGGTCGATTTTCCTGTCCAAACGCAAGGTTACTTTGAGGACTTTGCAGTCCCTTTTGGGCCTGTTTGCTTTTGCTTCCCGTGTCATCCCGTTGGGCAGAATATTTTTCGAAACGCCTATACAAGGCCATGTCTGGGGTTTCTTCTCCTAATCATTTTATTAATATTGGTAGTTCTTTGCGTTCTGATTTGTTAGTTTGGCGTCGCTTTTTGAAGGATTTTAATGGTTGTGCGGTCTGGCGTAAACCTTTTTGCGATATGTCTTCATTGAATTTATTCACTGATGTGGCAGGTTCGGTAGGTTATGGTGCGTTTTGGCAAGGTCACTGGTCTGCGGGTTTGTGGCCTGCCTCTTGGTTTTTGAATGGTTATACTAAGAATATTGTCTTGTTGGAAATCTTTCCGTTGCTTATATCTCTTGAACTATGGGGATTTCATTTTAAGGATAGAAATATTTTATTACACTCTGATAATTCTGGTGTAGTTTATGCCATTAATTGTCTTTCTTCGAAATCTTTGCCTGTTTTAGCTGTTTTACGTCACCTGGTTTTTAAATGTTTAGATCTTAACATATGGATTAAAGCCAAATATATACCTGGTAGTAAGAATCTAATTGCTGACTCTTTGTCGCGTTTACAGCTGAATGTTTTTCGGAGGCTGGTGCCGGATGCGGACCTACATGGCAGTTTATGCCCACCTCATTTATGGAACCTGGTATGACTCCTCTCCATGGCGCGATTCGTGGTTCCTTGGCATCCTCCACGTGGTCACAATATATTGCCGCCTGGAAATTGTGGACCGATTTTTTATCCTCTTTGACGGATATTTCTGTTTTGTCTTTTGAGAGGCTGGTTTTGAGTTTTTTGAATACTCTAATGACTGGAGCTTATTCTTATTCTTACATTAGAAAAACGTTATGTGGTGTTTCCTTTTTCTTGAAATTGTCCAATGCACCGTCATGTTTAGAGTATTTTTCTGTTCAACAAGCTTTAAAGGGCTACCGCAGAAGTCATTCATCAATTGATAATAGAATTCCTGTTACGGTAGGTCTCCTGGGACGTTTATGTTCCTCTACTCGTTATGTTTGTAATTCTCCTTTTGAATCATTATTGTTTAAAGTGGCCTTTGCTTTATGTTTTTTTGGTGCTTTCCGCATCTCTGAATTGTTGCCCAATAATTCAAGTAGTCTTTCTGGTTTTCATTTTTCAGATTTGAAGGTCTGCAATGGTTTTATTCAACTATATTTACGTTTCAGTAAAACTGATCAACTGGGTAAAGGGCGCTGGATTACTCTTTGTACCTTAGAAGGTTCTTCTATATGTGTTGTGTCTTTGCTTTTGGAATATTTGCAGGTACGTCCATCAGGGAGTCATCTTCTGTTGCACGTTTCTGGCAAACCCCTTACTATTTTTCAGTTTAAATCAGTTTTGAATAAATGTCTTGTTTATCTTAATCTGCAACACTTGCATATTACTTCACATTCCTTTCGTATTGGGGCTGCTACTGAGGCTGCTATGTTGGGTTTTTCTGCTCCTGATGTTCAGCGCATTGGTGGGTGGTCTTCTAAGTGTTACCATTTATATGTCAGACCTAACCTTTGTTTTTGAGGGGGTGGGGGTTTTTGATCCTTAAAGTGGTATGAAAATAAGTTTTTGCCTCCGTCCCTATGTCTGAAAAAAGCAAGGGGGTTTTTTGGTGTCTCACGCCAAGGTAATGGGACTTTGTGGGCAAGTAGCATTAAATACAAAAAGGAAATAAAGAATAATATAATAATAAAAAATGAAGAAGTTTGAATTTATTTACAATCTTGTAGAAAACAAAAAGAGGTAGTATTGCATCTCAAGATGTGAGCATTTAGTGTTGGGTATAGGCCCAATGTGATAAGAGTAGAAAGAGAGGATTCTAAAATGAATCCGTGACAATTGTGATAAATTGTGACAGTCAATATGGATTCTTGTCTCTGTGCGTCCCAAAAGTTCAGGAACAATTTAACAGAGTTTCATCCATAATTCTCTGACGCGTTTCGGCTATGTCAGCCTTTTTCAAAGGTTTCTGTCACCCAGCTGAAAAGTATAAATAATGGTATTTTAATATTTCCTTTGGAAATATGCATAATTATAAATATATCAAGGTGCTAAGAAGTACATACTTGTTTTCAATCCTGTTCTGCAAACCAAAGAAATTCAAAGAAGTTCTCTCTGCATCCTCCAAAACTGCAGCAAGGAGTCGTAAGGTACCGCAGTCTGGAAGGATATATTATATATTGTTTAATGGGAGTGGTGTGTATAATATATTGAAGGTCATTTTTTATTATTATATTTTTCTTTATTTCCTTTTTGTATTTAATGCTACTTGCCCACAAAGTCCCATTACCTTGGCGTGAGACACCAAAAAACCCCCTAACCTTTGTTTTTGAATCCCACAGCTCGAAGACATGTATGGATAATTGGCCATTCGTTTGTTTTTTGGTCCTTCAAGAGAGCTGCAGGACGACCCTACGGTACTAATCTGGGTTTTCCTTTGGATTCTTTACAAGTTTGGTGGTACGGTAAACGTGGGATGCAGTGGAAGGACTTACATGATGCTTTGTCACTTCTTATGTTACATTGGCCTTCTCCATCTTTTATTGTTTTTCATTTAGGGGGAAATGATATTGGTGCTTTTAGGACTTTAGATATTATTTCCGATATTAGATTGGAGTTTATCAATTTGCATACTATTTTTCCGGATGCGATTTTAATTTTTTCAGAAATAGTTCCACGAATGCTGTGGTCTGTTTCTTCTGAATTCTATTTTTGTGAAAAAATTCGTAAGCGAATTAATCGAGCAATTGCTAAATTTGTTCCTTCAGTCGATGGTATTTCATACAGACACGTTGACCTGGAAGGTTTTTTGCCGGGTTTTTATCGCCCTGATTTAGTACATTTGTCTGATATTGCCTTAGATGTTTTTAATATAGGTCTTCAAAACTGTATTGAACTGGCCACGGTTGGTGTGGGGTGTCAGGCTCCATGTTTTTGAGCCTGGCGTGTGGATGTATTTGTTATTAAAGTTATTTATTAGCTTGAGCTGTTTAGCTAAGCTAAAGTATGTGTATAAGTATTTATACTTACGTTGCTGGTTTATATCAATGCTAATAAAGGGCCGTGGCCAGTTCAAATCCATAATTTTTGATGTTATTATTTCTTTATTTAAAGTTAAGTTAAGTGATTTCCTTGGGTGTTCTGCCTACTGTACCATATAAGGTGAGGGAGGGCATTCATTGCACTACCTACACCTATGGGGCAGTGGCAGACCTATAGGAAAGTAGCTCATTAAAAATGTATTTAAAATATTTATTTGATTGGTTAGGAATTTTTAAAGGCAGGACTAACGGTTTTTCTTTAGTTCAATGCATTTATAAACTGCTTGCTGCGCCACTGGATCTACAGACGCCGGCGGGGACAGTAAGAAGAATTGTCCCGCCCTCCCTCCCATGTCGCGGTCCTTTATTGTGCATATCTTGGATGTATTTGTTATTAAAGTTATTTATTAGCTTGAGCTGTTTAGCTAAGCTAAAGTATGTGTATAAGTATTTATACTTACGTTGCTGGTTTATATCAATGCTAATAAAGGGCCGTGGCCAGTTCAAATCCATAATTTTTGATGTTATTATTTCTTTATTTAAAGTTAAGTTAAGTGATTTCCTTGGGTGTTCTGCCTACTGTACCATAGGGGTATTTTTTGATTGTGCAATTTTTCCAGCCTTGACACCCATATACAACAGTTAAACAGTTTAGCGGGCGCTATTTCTGTGTCAGCAGGTTTTCCTGCTCCTAGAATAGTTGAGCATTCAAAGGTACATTGGTTTGCTTGCATACTTTGCTTGTTTAGTTTGTAGAATGGGTTAGGGGAAAATCCCGCATTTACTATTGCTTAAGGTGTTCAGATTTACTAAGGCACGGCATAAAATATTATAACAAAATATAGATTGTTTCAGACTTAACAGTCACATGGGTTTTTTCGCAATGAAAACTAGCGTTAAAGCTTATGCTAGAATAAAACAGCAGTAAGCAAACAGCCTAAAGGATGATAACTAGGAGAATTCCTATACTGCGCACAAAGACAAATAGGCCTCAGCTCTCAGCACTCTCTTCTGCCCTAATATTAATTAACTCTCTCCTTGCTGATTTGGAAGAATCACAAGGAGATACTAAACACGTTCAGTTTCTAGAAAAGGTTCAGAGAGTTTCAAGGATAGTTCAGCAGGTGTGGGGGCAGTGTTAATTTTGGCAGCAAATTTCAATTTAGTTTTAGTCTTAGTCTTAGGACTAAAATGGCATTTTAGTTTTAGTCCCATTTTAGTCTTCAAGTGTTTTAATTTTAGTCGTATTTAGTCGACTAAAACTCCAGTACATTTTAGTCAACTAAAACATCCTACATTTTAGTCGACTAAAACTCATTTTAGTCATCTAAATGGTGATGGTCAGGTCAGAGAGGAGGCCTGTAATGCTGCTGCCTGCAGTCAGTGCAGTGAGTACACACAGCGCTGCTTAGAGTGCTGGATGGGGGTCTCAGGTTTAAGGGTGGTCTCTGGTCTGACTCTGAACTGAAGTTGTTGAACAGGATGGGCCGGTCGGGCCTCAGCGGCCTATATGCACGCACACAGTCCTGGATCGATGGCGGAATCGGATGCCAGTGGTGACTGGTGAGTGGTCTGAGAGGACTCAGGGAGGCAGTAATAGCTGGCCTGGCTGTTAACTCACAGTGGGTGCTCTGCTCTGGATGTGGTGGTGGCCGGGTGCCAGTGCCGTGTGATGAGTCGGGCCTGGCAAGTCTGGCTGTAGTGCTGCAGCTGCAGTGCTCTGGTGAGGTCAGCTGACTGGTCTCGAGTCGACTCTCTTTTAGTAGTCCACTCCTCACGTCGGACGTCACGGGGCACGCCACGCCAGACGCCACACAGGCGGAGCTCCGTGAAAACCGGAAGTTGGGTTAACGTCCTTGCCTCACATTCTCGTTTAGTTTTCGTTCATTAACGAAAACGGATTTGATTTTCGTCATAGTTGTCGTCATTTGACAAAAATGTGCTATACTTTGTGTCTCGTTTTCGTCAGTTGAAAAATGCCGGTGACGAAAGCGGTGACGAAAACGTTTTCGTTGACAAAATTAACACTGCTGTAAACTCCATTGGCTGTAATGTCATTGCACATATTACCTGAATATATTACCAACATTAAATATTAGGGAAAAATATAAGAAAAGCCTTTTTCTTAATTGTTTAGTTTTCAGCAGCTTAGTAGATGCTCCTTACTTATGCGTATGCGGTGGTGCAATACATGTTTAAACTTTAATGTGCTATTATTACATGCTCTGGATGGAATTGTGTTGCCGATATAGAAATGGCCAGCAGAGGAGTGTTCATTTTGATTATGTCAATTTTTTATTTAGTTTTAGTTATAGTCTTATGACTAAAATGCCATTTTAGTTTTAGTCGTATTTTAGTCTTAAGACTAAAATGCCATTTTAGTTTTAGTCATATTTTAGTCATCTGAATTGTTTTCGTTTTAGTCGTATTTTAGTCGACTAAAATTGTGTTCATTTAGTCGACGAAAACGTTTTAGTCGGTTTTAGTCGACGAAATTAACACTGGTGGGGGGTACACATATATTTAACAGCCAGACTAACAGTGGTCATAATGAATGCACTCAGGGACTCCCTTGCCTAGTGTACAGGATACTTTGATATATTAGAACCCCTCACACCTACCGCTTTTGTAAATGTACCCCAGGCTGATATACCTATTACTCCAGGAATAGGGAGTTTTGTTGCCCCCTCACTAAATTTACATGTTTTTTTGTTTGGGAATACTGTGTATGTCCCTCAACAGCTAACTATGCTGGAACCTGTGCAGCATAATTGCTCATGTTATCCTACTTCAAGTAGGAATTTGTCTCCAAATGTCAGTGCTCCGGAGTATCTTAGCCCGATTTGTGCCCACCACAAGAATCTATATTTCTTGACAGAGGGACCCCTCTTGACGAAAGAGGACTTCTACAAGTAGCTCAAACCCTAATGGATCAGGATTACTTCCATATACAGGAGAATGTCGATATCTGTCCAGTCCTAGAGCCTTTGATAAGTAACACAGGGATGGTACTGCACCCTTGTCCCGGAACTCACTTAGGGATTGAGTATTTTTTTCTGATTTCTGCTCTCGATCTGAGAGTGGAGTTAGTAAGATTGCCTACACCGTCTAGGGCAGATGATAGTGGGGGATGGTGGGGTCCCTTCACATGAGTGTACAGATCTTATAGCCCCTTAGTAGATAAGTCCCTCTATTGCCTTTCTGAGGGACACCCGGTTTAGGATATGCTGTTTTCTTAACAATAACCTTTGTGCCAAGGCCAGTTGCATTCGCCATAGCTAGCAGTGCCGCTGCCTCTAATGCTGATCTCATGCAGATTTGTATAATAGGATAATGAATGATAATCCATGTCTACATTGATTTATAGTATGCTTTTGCCACTGTTATGGTTTGTCCAATTTTATTTTCTAATGTAGTAGTTATTAAGGGCACTGTTTAATTTGCATGGCACCTGGAAACTGTGACACCATTTCTAAATTTACTGTATTAAAAGGTACCTACATTTTTTTAACTACTCCCTCTCCTGAGGAACCTGATCAGGTTAATTTCCCATTCTTAGGAAACTTGCACTTTCTAATTGATAAACTTTGAACAAAGGTCAAACTCTAAAGGAAAAAACGTAATTAAAACTTGCTCACCACTGTGATGTATTGCCAGCTCCCAGCAATACAGATAAAAAAAAAAAGAAAGAAAAAATAAACAGTGTAGAGTTCTCCCCCTCCCCAGTCCATACCAGGCCCTTTGGGTCTGGTATGGATTTTAAGGAGAACCCCACGCCAAAGTTTAAAAAAAAAAAACGGCGTAGGGTCCCCCCCAAAATCTATACAAAACTCTTATCCGAGCATGCAGCCTGGCAGGTTAGGAAAGGGGGGGACGAGCAAGCGCCCACACTCCTACACAATAGCAAGCCACATGCCCTTAACATGGGGGGTGGGTGCTTTGGGGCGGGGGGGCTCTGCCCCCTCATCTTAAAGCACCTTGTCCCCATGTTGATGTGGATAAGGGCCTCTTCCCGACAACCCTGGGCTGTGGTTGTCGGGGTCTGCGGGTGGGGGGCTTATCAGAATCTGTAAGCCCCTTTAACAAGGAGGCCTTCAGAACCAGTCCCCCCCCATGTGAATGGGTATCGGGTACATAGTACCCCTACCCATTTACCAAAATAGTGTCAAAAAGTAAGAACCACAGGAAACAGTTTTTGACAATTCCTATAGTATCCCTTGTCGTAAAGCCATCATCACTCACGACACCCACCGGAGCCGAAAAATAAAAAAAAATAAAAAACACTCTACCTCTTCGGAGGCCTCCCGTCATCTTCCCGATCTGCCCAACCCAAAGGGCCTGGTATGGATTTTAGTGGGGGACCCCACGCCGGTTTTTTCTTATTTCTGTCATGGGGTTCCCCTTAAAAGTCATACCAGACCCAAAGGGACCCCAAGCAGTTTTTAACCCAATTTTTTTAACTTACATTTTTTTTTTTTACAATTATTCTTGAAAATTCATCCCTCAGCAGGAAGCCTTCACAACCTATTGACTGTGCGCTTGGTGGACGAACATCCCGCTAAATGCAGAGAAAGTTCAGGTGTTAGGCGAGTACCTGAATGGGCGATGTTCAGGCCAAACTTATGCTCAGTCCAAACCATTCGCAGTTACTCTTGCTGGGCGCAGGAATGGGCTCTGCTCCTAAAATTAGAAAAAAATTGAAATTACATGCACCTGTCAAACAGGTACAGAAAAATTGGGCCTTGGGTGTTGTTGAAGTATGAACACTGTAACCTGTTTTATTATTTTTTATTTTTTGAGGGGATTTTTATAACTTTTTATTATAGAGTGTGGGATGAAAATATGGCGCTTGGGTGCAATACATTTGTGCTTGGTGCACTATAAATTTTATTATACTTTTTTTTTTTTTTAATAAAGAAAAAATGAAGAAAGCCAAAAAAAAAGAAAGAAAAGGGAACCACTGCTGATGCAGAGGAGGAATGCCTGCAATAGAGAATGGAGGAACAGCAATTATGCCCTAAATATTATTAGTGCTGCTCTGCCACAAATAAAAGGAAACCACTGCTGACACAGAAGCAATAGCACCTGCGAGATGCAGAAGGGGGACAGCAATTATGCCCTAAATATTATTAGTGCTAATGCACCACAAAAAAATAAAAATATGAAACCACTGCTGACGCAGAAGGAATAGCACCTGTGACGCAGAAGGGGGGACATCGATTATGCCCTAAATATTATTAGTGCTGCCGTGCCATAAAAGAAATAACCAAAAGAAAACCACTTCTGAGGCAGAAGCAATAGCACCTGCAAAGCAGAAGGGGGATAGCAATTATGCCGAAATATTATTAGTGCTGCTCCGCCACAAAAAATAAACAAATAAATAAATAAAACCACTGCTGACGCAGAAGGAATAAGAAGGAATAGCACCTACGCCACAGATGGGGGAGTACTAATAATGCAGCAACAGAACCTGATGGGATCAGTGGGGTGACACAGACGTGTTGTACACACCAACACTTCAGTGGAATCACAGCACTTAACTTCACTGACTGTACTAAACTGACTGAACACATAATCCACTGACTACCTGCCTAATCTCCACTAACACACTACACACAGCTGCCATATAAGCAGCCTTATATAGTGTGGGGTGTGGACTTAGCCTCTGAACCATGACTGGCCAAATGCACTCTGCCTTTGGCCAATCATGGCTCTCACAGTACAGTGTGCTGTGATTGGCCGAAGCATACAGGTCAGGTGCATGCTTTGGCCAATCACAAGCAATCAATGCACTGCGACATCGCGTTCCATTATGGGGTGCTCGTTGGCGCGCAAACTTTCCGCCGTGTGGAACACAGCAAACACAGGAACACCCGATATTTGTGTCGAACTTACATTTTCGACTTGAACATTAAACCTATTTCCAGTAATTTGGCGCCGTTCATATAGGAGAGGAATGTCAGAATTGGCCTGGACTGGAAGTGGTTAATGTATCAGGGATCCTTTTCTGATATATGATAATTTATAAATTGTTTGATATAAAGAAAATAGCTGGACTTTCATATTGAAATTTTCTATTTTTTTTTTAATTCTTTTAGGGCTCAGTTCACATACTGGCGTATCTGATAATGGGCAGAATCGCCGTGATTCTGCCCGTGATCCCGAATCATTGCAAATCACGATTTGCAATCGCGAATTGCAGTAAAATCGCACAAACAGAATCGTGGGATGCCTGTCGCCCAAAAGAAGTTCTTGTACTTTTTCTGGGTGACAGGCATCCCGTGACTCTGTGTGCATGATTTTACCGCGATTCATCGGGCAAAAATCACGGCAAAATAGCAATGCGTTGGGATGCCATTGCAAGTCACGAGAATTGCATGGTGTTCCGTGATTTGCAATGATTCGGGATCACGGGCAGAATTGCAGCGATTCAGACCATGATCCGATACGCTAGTTTAAAAAAAAAAAAAGAAAGCAAGAGTTTATCAACTGAATGTTACCCGCACGCTCCTTGCAGGAATTTATTAAGATTGAAGAATGTAGTATTGCAGGAGAGCTGCAGGGAAAGGGGGGGAATCAGAGTTTAATATCGGCCTCTATTCATAACGAAGCAGCATAATCAAATCTGTATGTTGTTACATAGTTACATAGTTTGTGAGGTTGAAAAAAGACATCAGTCCATCCAGTTCAACCTATGATGTGTGTGTTTGCTGTTAACCGTACATTGAATACCCCTGTATGTTGTGGTCTTTAAGGTGCCCATCTAATAGTTTTTTGAAACTATCGATGCTCCCTGCTGATACGACTGCTTGTGGAAGGGAATTCCACATCCTTACTGCTCTGACAGTGAAGAACCCCTTATGTATTTTAAGGTTAAACCGTTTTTCCTCTAGTTTTAGTGAGTGGCCACGTGTCTTATTGTATTCCCTTTCTCTAAAAAGTTTGGTCCTTATGCTAGGGTCGTCAGTACAGTATTTGTACATTGATATCATATCCCCCCTCAATCGTCTCTTCTACAGAGAGAATAAGTTCAGTGCTTGTAGTCTTTCCTCATCCCAGAGAGGAGAGGAGGGGGGGAGAGGGAGGGGAGAGGAGGAGAGGAGAGAGGAGAGAGGGCATAGGAGGGGGGGGGGGAGGGGGGGAGAGGAGGGGGGGGAGGGGAGAGGAGGAGAGGGGAGAGGAGGAGAGGGGAGAGGAGGGGGGATGAGGGGGAGAGGAGGGGGGGAGAGGAGGGGGGGAGAGGAGGGGGGGAGTGAGGTGGGTGATGAGAGTGCCCCCTAGCCCTCTCCCTATCCCCACTGTGTTACATTGTCCCAGTGACCAGTCTCTGTCTGAAGATGTGCTGGCCAGGTATCTATGTGTATGGATTGGACGGTACCTTAAGTTCCTGCCTTCAGCCATGTCAGTCTGGCTGTGATCGTCCAGTAAGTTCCACTGGCTCCCGCAGCAGCCTGCGCCTCCCGCCTGTCCTCCGTTCCAGGCAGCTCTGTGCCCGGCCGCATACAGCCTGTCCTCCGGCCGGGTCTGGGCCGGTTAGAGCAAAGAGGAAGTTGAAGGAGCCGTCCATGCTCTCTCTGGGTACGCTGCGCCCGCTGATTCTCGCCTCTTTAGGGGGCGAGGTAAAGGAGGAGGCGGCCGCCGTGGAGCTCTTCTCCCAAGTCCCAGACTCAGACAGGGCCGGCCGATCGTATACAGCCAGGTAGAGAAGACTAGAGGCACACTGAGAAGCTCCAGGCGGCGGGCGCCCTCTCCTCCCAGCGCCGGCCCTGGCCATGTCTCAGACTCTGAGAGAGTGACTGACAGTCTCAGTAGTTTGTGATGAGAGCCGCGGGCGGCCCACCGGGAAAATGCCCGGTCTGCCCTATGGTCAGTCCGGCCCTGCATGCCACTGCCAAGCCTGTTGTCCACCAATACCCCCAGGTCCTTTTCTATCCTAGACTCACCAAGAGGTTTTCCCCCCAGTGAGTAGCTTGCTTTCGTGTTTCTGACGTCCAAGTGCATTACTTTACATTTTTCAACATTAAACCTCATCTGCGATGTAGTTGCCCACCCCATTATTTTGTTCAGGTCCGCTTGTAAGGTTTCCACATCCTGCATAGAATATATTGGCATGCTTAGTTTAGTATCATCCGCAAATACTGAGATTGTACTAGATATCCCCTCCTCTAGATCATTTATGAATAAATTAAACAGCATTGGTTCCAGGGCAGAACCTGGGGGACCCCACTTTCCACACCTGCCCAATCCGAGTACTCCCCATTTATCACCACCATCTGGACTCTCCCCTGGAGACAGTTCTCTATCCAGGTACTCACCCTATGGTCCATACCTACATTCCTTAGTTTGTACAGTAAGCGTTTGTGGGGAACAGTGTCAAAGGCCTTTGCAAAGTCCAGATACACCACATCCACAGGCTTACCTTTATCTAGGTGGCAGCTCACTTCATCGTAGAAGGTTAATAGATTGGTTTGCCAAGAACGATTTTTCATGAATCCATGCTGATTACTACTAATAATACCGTTTTCATTACTAAAGTCTTGTATGTGGTCCCTTAACATCCCCTCCAAAATCTTGCAGACTACTGATGTTAGGCTGACCGGCCTATAGTTACCCGGGATATATTTCGGCCCTTTTTTAAATATTGGTACCACGTTGTTTTTTTTCCAATCAGCTGGCACCATACCCATCTGTAGACTATCCTTAAAGATCAAGAATAATGGTCTGGCAATCACCTGGCTGAGCTCTTTAAGAACCCTCGGGTGCAAGCCATCCGTTCCCGGTGATTTATTTATGTTTAGTTTCTCTAGTTTAGTTCTAAGTCTATCTTCTGTTAGCCATGGTGGTACTTCCTGAGGTGTATTATTTAGTTTAGCATTACAAGCTGGGTTAGTTTAGCCCCCCCGATTCTTTTGTGAAGACTGAAGAGAAGAAATTATTTAACACTTCCGCCTTTTCTCTGTCCTCTGTGGCCAAATTTCCTTTGTCGTCTTTTATTGGGCCAATGTGTTCTGGCCTCGCTTTCTTACTGTTTATATACTTAAAGAATTTCTTGGGGTTCTTTTTACTCTCTTCCGCTATATGTCTCTCGTGTTCTATTTTAGCCGCCTTGGTTTCGTCTTTACATTTCTTATTACACTCTTTGTAATGCTTGAATGCTGCCAATGACCCCTCAGCCTTGTATTTTTTGAAGGCCTTTTCTTTAGTATTAATATGCATTTTTATGTTGGAGTTTAGCCACCCAGGGTTTAGGTTTGCTCTTTTAAATTTATTTCCCTTTGGAATGCACTGGCCAATCCCTTTGTTAAGTATGCTCTTGAAGCACTCCCATTTTTCCTCCGTGTTCTTTGTTCCCAGGGTTCTATCCCATTTGATATTTTCTAGCAGAGAGCGCAGTTTTGGGAAATTGGCTCTTTTGAAATTCAGTGTCCTTATATTGCCCTTGTGTTTCCTATTACTGTAATTAATACTGAAACAAATTGACTTATGGTCACTGTTTCCTAAGTTGCCCCGCATTTCTTTATCCGTGAGCAGGTCTGTATTGTTGGTAATCAGTAGGTCAAGCACTGCATTGTTTCTTGTCGGTGCGTTCACAATTTGACCCATAAAATTGTCCTGCAAAACATTTAGGAAGTGCAGAGCCTTGACTGAATGCGCGGTTCCTTCTGCCCAGTCTATATCTGGATAATTAAAGTCCCCCATTATAATGACATTTCCCATCCTTGCTGCCAATCCTATCTGTAAAAGGAGGTCCGCCTCCCCCTACTCCCTCTGGTTGGGGGGCCTATAGCATACGCCCAATATTACCGTCCCTATAGTGCCTTCCCTTTTAAGTTCTACCCATAGGGATTCCGCCTCGCACATAGCTCCATTATTAATATCATCCCCCATATTTACCTGTACACTGTTCTTAATATACAGACATACCCCTCCCCCTTTTTTACCTTCTCTATCCCTGCGATAAAGGGAATACCCCTGAATGGTCGCCATCCAATCATGAGAGCTGTCAAACCAAGTCTCTGTTATCCCCACAAAATCTAAGTCCTCCTCAAACATCAACAGCTCCAGGTCTCCCATCTTATTGGCCAGGCTTCTGGCATTAGTATACAAACCTCGTAATTTTGACCGGTTGCATACTATATCCTTGTTTGGTGTTGTTTTTGGGCTGCTCTTGTGATTTTTCCCCATACCCACCTTGGATTTAGGTACTCTAAACACCCTATCGCTAATGTCCCCATTTGTGCCCTCTGAATCTTGCTCCCCGCTGGCTTCTACATCTGTACCCTCCTCCCCCATCACCTAGTTTAAAAGCCACTCTAACTTTTCGGCCATCTTCTCACCCAGTACGGCTACACCCTCCCAATTTAGGTGCAATCCGTCCCTACCAAAGAGCCGGTGGCCGACTGAGAAGTCGGCCCAGTTATTCAAGAACCCGAAACCCTCCTTACTACACCAGCTCCTCAGCCACTTGTTAACTTCCCTAATCTCCCGCTACCTCTCTGGTGTGGCTCGAGGTACAGGTAGTATTTCTGAAAATACTACCTTGGAGGTCCTAGTCCTCAACTTAGCGCCTAAGTCCCTGAAATCGTTTAGGACATTTTCATTTTTTTTTGGACGTTCAAGATTTTTCTTGTTTTTTTCTTGACACAGTATACTGTAATTAACACATTGTTAATAATACAAGGTATAACACACCTAAGGTTTTCAACAAGTAAAAGAAAAATATAGAAATATAACTGACATTTAAATATATCCCTAATAGAATAAAATATTACATTCACCCGCTGGGAAGCTGCCACGAAGCACCCACGATCGCTTCCTGTGGAGAGAGAATGATGGTCTGCTGTTGTAAACACAGCAGACCATTATTCTCTCAGGAATCAATATAGAGATCCTGTGTTCCTCCTATTTAGGATCACAGGTCTCTATGTTGATTCCATAAGCCCACCCCCTCACAGTTAGAAAACACCCCGTAGGCATACATTTAACCCTTTGATCGCCCCTGGGTTAACCGCTTCCCTGCCAGTGTCATTAGTACAGTAACAGTGCATAGTTTTAGCACTGATTACTGTATTAATGTCACTGGTCCCCCCAAAAGTGTCAAAAATGTCAGTTAGGGGTCCAATCTATCCGCCACAATGTTGTAGTCCTGCTAAAAACCGCTGATCGCCGCCATTACTAGTAAAAAAGTAAATAAATAAAAATGACATAAACCTTTTTCCTAATTTGTAGACCCAATAACTTTTGCGCAAACCAATTAAAATATGCTTATTGGGATTTTTGTTTACCAAAAATATGTAGCAGAATACAAACTGGCCTAAAACGAGAAAAAAAATTGATTTTTTAATTCTTTTTTATTGGGAATGTTATATAGCAGAAAGTGAAAAATATTTTTTCAGATTACTGTTTATAGCACAAAAAATAAAAAATTGCAAAGGTGATCAAATACCACCAAAAAGTTGAACCGGGTTATGTTTACCGATAAATTGACTTGCATTTTACATACCCATCTCACTCTATTTGTGGGAAAAGGACATAAATTTCATTTCAGTACAGTGTCGCACGACCACGTAATTTTCCGAATCGCAGTGCAGTGCCGAATCGCGAAAATGGCCTGGTCAATATGGGGGCAAATCCCCCCGGTCCAGAACTGGTTAAAAGGATCAGTATATAGTACAAGTACTAAAGTAAGTAGTATTTACTTAGTATAATAAGTATTATTAATCTCTAATCAACTGAAAAGTGTTTTTAAGGTTGTTTATAATAAAATAAATCATATAAAGAAAAAAAAAAAAGAAATAAAGGAAAGATAAGAAAGAAAAATGTGGGCAAGACCAGGACAATCAAAGTTCTCTAATATTTATAGATGAATAATGTAACCAAGGTCGCTACGTATTTTCAAAAATAGTTAGGCGGGTATGTAAAATGCAAGTCAATTTATCGTTAAACATAACCCAGTTCAACTTTCGTATGACATAATCAAATCTTATTCCAGATTGATTCCAACAACGCACAATGGTTGTTCTAACAGCTAGGATTATATAAGATTTTTTTTTAAAACAAACACACCCACCAAAATAGGGCAATCCTACCGATCCCTAAAGAATGACTTTTGCCACTGTCATAACGCTGTATTGATCAGGCAAACATTTGCGTGGAAAGTCCACATACAATACCGAGTAATGTCATAAAACTGGAAAAACTGTAAAATATTTGCACAGATGAACAAAACCCTCAAACATTATGAATAGGCCAAAAAAAAGCTATAAAAGGAAAATAAATGTACACCAAAAAAGTGGCATGAACAGGATATTCAACAGGATATTAAACCCTTTCTTTTGTAAAGTCCGCCATCTAGTGGTAAAATGCAGTGCGGCAGAAGTTTTAAATCCTTTTGGCTATGAATTAAAGTAGCACTAAACCCTCCAAGCAACTTGCATGCGTTCAGTTCATTCGCTGTGGACCCCTTCTAGTCCTCTCTGGCTGCCTGTGCATGTCGCTGCAGGCAGCGTCCCATCATAGGTTGAGAGTTTCTCCCCCTGGGGCATGCACAAAAGGGTGGCTCCATAGCACCTTGCAAGGGAACAGAGCCACCTGAGAAGAGGAAACCTGAATTAGCAAACCTTGGACTGACTCAGTCAAGAAGAGAGGAAGGTTTTTAAGAAATAGAATCAGGCAAGGTAAAAAAATAAGATTGTTTTTAACAATTTCTAGTTAATAAGCCTTCAAGCTCAAACTACAGAATTGTTGGACACATTTGGAGGTCACATGACCCAAAATTTGAGAATCATGCATCCTTCTGTTGTTATTAAAACCAGCACCCAGAATCTATGAGTTTTTATATTCTAACTTTTTGGTGAAAATCAGGAGATTCTGGCCTTTTTTTTTCCTCCTCAATTTAGAAAAATGCAATAAGAAAAGGAAAATCAAATTAAGTGGATTTATTAAGAGTGCAATGAACTTTGAACGACTCCTGAGGGTTATGGAATTTCCCTATGACTATACTGGAGCTATAATTGTGTAAAAAAATTAAAAAAAAAATCAACTTCTTAGTCTGACAGTGAAAAAAAAAAGTAAAACAAAACATTTTTTAACAACAGTGGGCATACAGTATAACAATCAAACACAAAAGAAAAATATGACTACAAAGGACAAAAAAAAAAAAAAGATACAGTACATATAATGCTCGAGATGAATGAGCAAATCAGTGAGAAAAGAGAAAGCAGGTGTCACCTTTGACATATTTTTGCTGGGGAAATCATTTTTTTGTGATAAAACTAAATTACTCTAAATAACCCAAAGAACAGACATTGATTTATGTTTCCGTGGGCAGTTTTTATCCGTTGGCTGACCGTTCAGAGTTACAGGACACTGTGCAGACACACAGCATGCCTGAATTGGGTAGTTTGCTCAGCCACTACGACCCCCTCCCAATCACAGTCTGCCTCTTGAAGACACTCCCTGCTCAAGCATAGCCTGCCTCTTGAATGCATTCTGTTCCAATCACAGCCTGCCTCTGGCACACACCCCCTCCCAATCACAGCCTGCCTTCAGCACACAATCACTCCCAATCACAGCCTGCCTCTGGTACACATCCCCTCCCAATCACAGCCTACCTCTGGTACACACCCCTTCCCAATCACAGCCTGCCTCTGGCACACACCCCCTCCCAATCACAGCCTACCTCTGGTACACACCCTCTCCCAATCACAGCCTGCCTCTGGCACACACCACCTCCCAATCACAGTCTGCCTCTGGCACACACCCCTCCCAATCACAGTCAGCCTCTGGTACACACCCTCTCCCAATCACAGTCAGCCTCTGGCACACACCCCCTCCCAATCACAGTCAGCTTCTGGCACACACCCCCTCCCAATCACAGTCAGCTTCTGGCACACACCCCCTACCAATCACAGTCAGCCTCTGGCACACACCCCCTCCCAATCACAGTCAGCTTCTGGCACACACCCCCTCCCAATCACAGTCAGCTTCTGGCACACACCCTCTCCCAATCACAGTCTGCCTCTGGCACACACCCCCTCCCAATCACAGTCAGCTTCTGGCACACACCCCCTCCCAATCACAGTCAGCCTCTGGCACACACCCCTCCCAATCACAGCCTGCCTCTGGCACACACCCCCTCCCAATCACAGCCTACCTCTGGTACACACCTTCTCCCAATCACAGCCTGCCTCTGGCACACACCACCTCCCAATCACAGTCAGCCTCTGGCACACACCCCCTCCCAATCACAAACAGCCTCTGGCACACACCCCCTCCCAATCACAGCCTGCCTCTGGCACACACCCCCTCCCAATCACAGCCTGCCTCTAGCACACACCCCCTCCCAATCACAAACAGCCTCTGGCACACACCCCCTCCCAATCACAGTCAGCCTCTGGCACACACCCCTCCCAATCACAGCCTGCCTCTGGCACACACCCCCTCCCAATCACAGCCTACCTCTGGTACACACCTTCTCCCAATCACAGCCTGCCTCTGGCACACACCACCTCCCAATCACAGTCAGCCTCTGGCACACACCCCCTCCCAATCACAAACAGCCTCTGGCACACACCACCTCCCAATCACAGTCAGCCTCTGGCACACACCCCCTCCCAATCACAAACAGCCTCTGGCACACACCCCCTCCCAATCACAGTCAGCCTCTGGCACACACCCCCTCCCAATCACAGCCTACCTCTGGTACACACCTTCTCCCAATCACAGCCTGCCTCTGGCACACACCACCTCCCAATCACAGTCAGCCTCTGGCACACACCCCCTCCCAATCACAAACAGCCTCTGGCACACACCCCCTCCCAATCACAGCCTGCCTCTGGCACACACACCCTCCCAATCACAGCCTGCCTTCAGCACACACCCCCTCCCAATCACAGCCTGTTTCTGGCACACACATCCTCCCAATAACAGCCTGCCTTCAGCACACACCCCCTCCCAATCACAGCCTGTTTCTGGCACACACATCCTCCCAATAACAGCCTGCCTTCAGCACACACACCCTCCCAATCACAGCCTGCCTTCAGCACACACCCCCTCCCAATCACAGCCTGTTTCTGGCACACACATCCTCCCAATTACAGCCTGCCTTCAGCACACACCCTCTCCCAATTACAGCCTGTTTCTGGCACACACACACTCCCAATCACAGCCTGTTTCTGGCACACACACCCTCCCAATCACAGCCTGCCTCTGGCACACACCCCCTCCCAATCACAGCCTGCCTCTGGCACACACGCCCTCCCAATCACAGCCTGCCTCTGGCACACACACCCTCTCAATCACAGCCTGCCTTTGGCACACACACCCTCCCAATCACAGCCTGCCTCTGGCACACACACCCTCCCAATCACAGCCTGTGTCTGGCACACACCCCCTCCCAATCACAGCCTACCTTCAGCATATGCACCCTCCCAATCACAGCCTGTTTCTGGCACACACACACACACCCAGTTACAGCCTTCCTTTAGTACACACCCCCTCCCAATCGCAGTGTCAGGGTGCCAGGAAACCAGACCACATGAAGATGCAAGTTAATTAAATCAGTTTATTAGTGCAACAACAATAAATGCACAGCAAGAGAGAGGTGCAGAATCAGGAACAGCCGGGGTCAAGTCCAGAAGTGGGTAGTCATCCAAGCCCGGATCAAGTCCAGACGAGGTAGTCAGCCAATACCGGGGTCGTCTGCCAATGCGGGGCATAAGCCGATGCTGGATCGAGAACCAGGAAATTCATCAGCCAAGCCAGGTCATGCACAGAGGAACACGAAGAACAGAAGACTGCTAGCAGTGATGCACCTTGGAGCACAAACACAAGGGCAAGGAATGCAAGCCCTCAGGTGATATATAGTGTGGTGTGCAACATCATCACTGAGCAAATGCCCAGACAGCAGGTAAGTGATGATGCAAACAGAGTTTATTAGAGACAGCACTCTGCACATGTCCAAGATGTCATTTTTTTGTGATAAAACTAAATTACTCTAAATAACCCAAAGAACAGACATTGATTTATGTTTCCGTGGGCAGTTTTTATCCGTTGGCTGACCGTTCAGAGTTACAGGACACTGTGCAGACACACAGCATGCCTGAATTGGGTAGTTTGCTCAGCCACTACGACCCCCTCCCAATCACAGTCTGCCTCTTGAAGACACTCCCTGCTCAAGCATAGCCTGCCTCTTGAATGCATTCTGTTCCAATCACAGCCTGCCTCTGGCACACACCCCCTCCCAATCACAGCCTGCCTTCAGCACACAATCACTCCCAATCACAGCCTGCCTCTGGTACACATCCCCTCCCAATCAAAGCCTACCTCTGGTACACACCCCTTCCCAATCACAGCCTGCCTCTGGCACACACCCCCTCCCAATCACAGCCTACCTCTGGTACACACCCTCTCCCAATCACAGCCTGCCTCTGGCACACACCACCTCCCAATCACAGTCAGCCTCTGGTACACACCCTCTCCCAATCACAGTCAGCCTCTGGCACACACCCCCTCCCAATCACAGTCAGCTTCTGGCACACACCCCCTCCCAATCACAGTCAGCTTCTGGCACACACCCCCTCCCAATCACAGTCAGCCTCTGGCACACACCCCCTCCCAATCACAGTCAGCTTCTGGCACACACCCCCTCCCAATCACAGTCAGCTTCTGGCACACACCCTCTCCCAATCACAGTCTGCCTCTGGCACACACCCCCTCCCAATCACAGTCAGCTTCTGGCACACACCCCCTCCCAATCACAGTCAGCCTCTGGCACACACCCCTCCCAATCACAGCCTGCCTCTGGCACACACCCCCTCCCAATCACAGCCTACCTCTGGTACACACCTTCTCCCAATCACAGCCTGCCTCTGGCACACACCACCTCCCAATCACAGTCAGCCTCTGGCACACACCCCCTCCCAATCCCAAACAGCCTCTGGCACACACCCCCTCCCAATCACAGCCTGCCTCTGGCACACACCCCCTCCCAATCACAGCCTGCCTCTAGCACACACCCCCTCCCAATCACAAACAGCCTCTGGCACACACCCCCTCCCAATCACAGTCAGCCTCTGGCACACACCCCTCCCAATCACAGCCTGCCTCTGGCACACACCCCCTCCCAATCACAGCCTACCTCTGGTACACACCTTCTCCCAATCACAGCCTGCCTCTGGCACACACCACCTCCCAATCACAGTCAGCCTCTGGCACACACCCCCTCCCAATCACAAACAGCCTCTGGCACACACCACCTCCCAATCACAGTCAGCCTCTGGCACACACCCCCTCCCAATCACAAACAGCCTCTGGCACACACCCCCTCCCAATCACAGTCAGCCTCTGGCACACACCCCCTCCCAATCACAGCCTACCTCTGGTACACACCTTCTCCCAATCACAGCCTGCCTCTGGCACACACCACCTCCCAATCACAGTCAGCCTCTGGCACACACCCCCTCCCAATCACAGCCTGCCTCTGGCACACACACCCTCCCAATCACAGCCTGCCTTCAGCACACACCCCCTCCCAATCACAGCCTGTTTCTGGCACACACATCCTCCCAATAACAGCCTGCCTTCAGCACACACCCCCTCCCAATCACAGCCTGTTTCTGGCACACACATCCTCCCAATTACAGCCTGCCTTCAGCACACACCCTCTCCCAATTACAGCCTGTTTCTGGCACACACACACTCCCAATCACAGCCTGTTTCTGGCACACACACCCTCCCAATCACAGCCTGCCTCTGGCACACACCCCCTCCCAATCACAGCCTGCCTCTGGCACACACGCCCTCCCAATCACAGCCTGCCTCTGGCACACACACCCTCCCAATCACAGCCTGCCTTTGGCACACACACCCTCCCAATCACAGCCTGCCTCTGGCACACACACCCTCCCAATCACAGCCTGTGTCTGGCACACACCCCCTCCCAATCACAGCCTACCTTCAGCATAAGCACCCTCCCAATCACAGCCTGTTTCTGGCACACACACACACACACCCAGTTACAGCCTTCCTTTAGTACACACCCCCTCCCAATCGCAGTGTCAGGGTGCCAGGAAACCAGACCACATGAAGATGCAAGTTAATTAAATCAGTTTATTAGTGCAACAACAATAAATGCACAGCAAGAGAGAGGTGCAGAATCAGGAACAGCCGGGGTCAAGTCCAGAAGTGGGTAGTCATCCAAGCCCGGATCAAGTCCAGACGAGGTAGTCAGCCAATACCGGGGTCGTCTGCCAATGCGGGGCATAAGCCGATGCTGGATCGAGAACCAGGAAATTCATCAGCCAAGCCAGGTCATGCACAGAGGAACACGAAGAACAGAAGACTGCTAGCAGTGATGCACCTTGGAGCACAAACACAAGGGCAAGGAATGCAAGCCCTCAGGTGATATATAGTGTGGTGTGCAACATCATCACTGAGCAAATGCCCAGACAGCAGGTAAGTGATGATGCAAACAGAGTTTATTAGAGACAGCACTCTGCACATGTCCAAGATGGCTGCCAACAGGAAGGCGAGGTAAGACCTTGACACACAGCCTGCCTCTGGCACATGCTCCCTGCTCAAGCACAGCATGGATCTTGGCTCAGGCTGAACAGACTATGGAATACAGGCACACCATTTGCCTGCACAGTTTCCTGTAACCCCCATCCCCCACTATTATATGAAGATGCATGGTCACATGACAGAACTTTTTAAAGTGACATTAAAGCTTTTTCTTAAATTAAAATAAGAAACACTGTACAGTTACCTGCTCTGTGCAATGGTTTTGCACAGAGCAGCCCCAATCCTCTTCTTCTGGGGTCCCCTTCCGACGCTCCAGGCTCCTCCTCTTCAGCAAGTGCCCCCATTGAAAGCCACTTTCAATGCGGGCTCACTCTTGAGTCGTCCTGTCTGCATCTATTTACACTGAGTGGGTGGCTTGCCCCCCCCCCCCCCTCACTTGGCACAGCATGTGATTGACAGCAGCTGGATCAGATCGGGATCAGGTAAGGGTTTAGAACCACTTTCACCTTAAGGCCCCTTTCACACATGCGAACCGTTCAGATCCACCTGTTAGTTTTTCAGGCGGATCTGAACAGATGCCCCATACATCTCTGTGGGACAGTGGATGTCAGCGGAGACATGTCCGTTGACATCCGATCCGATCCTGTCTGTCAAATCCGGACGGATGGAAACCCTATTTTCCATCCGTCTGGCGGATCAGATCGGATGAGAATGGACAGGCGGTCCCTTCTCATCCGATTCCCCCATAGAGGGCAGCGGGGATCTGACAGTGCGGAGACGGAGCTGTCATCCGCCTGCTCAGCGGGGATCGGCAGATTGATCCCCCACTGAGCAGAACAGCTCCGTTGACGGAATAGAGCCGTGTGAAAGGGGCCTTAAAAAAAATTAAGAAAGATCAGTCCTGAAACTAAGCAAAAGCAGTTATGTTGCCTGCATAGTTGTAACTTTATTATAGCGTGTTTATAACATTGTATGTTCACAACTACTTTAACCCATAACCTGAACCTAAAGCCTAGTATGCACCAGTAGGTTTTTTTCCGTTCAACCTGACAGCTGCAGTCGGAGCCACTGTACTAACAATCCAATGTTAGTACAGCTTTCTCCCCTGCTGTTCAGTTCTGGCAGGGTGACATCCCCCTCCCTCCCAGAACACTCTGAACAGCGCTCTCAGCCATTGGCTGATGGTTTTCCAGCAGTCTCGTCTGCCTAACTGGCTGCCATACACATGGGCCGAATGTTAGCGAGCATGCATTTATGGAACCGACCGATGTCGCCAGGCTTAAGTGCCCGTGTCAATGGACTTTTGTTTGCTTCACAATTCCTTCTCTATATTTATAGGAATGCAGAAGCAGATGAAACGGGTCAAAAACGGGTTAGAAAGAGCAGGTCAACTGCAATTAATATTAAAAAAATCCCTTGCACCTGAACCCTAGCACTTAACTATCTAACCATTGACTCCATCTGAAACCATAGCCTTAATGCTCAATTCCAGCCTTAAGCCTCATACACACGCACCGATTGTTAGCCGACCGATCGGCCGTCTTTTGTCCAGTGTTGTTGTGTTGGTTGAAATGTGCTCTAGGCTGCACACGAATTTTGTCGGCCAACAACAACCAACTGCAGAAGTGATGTCATGTTCTGGTTTACTTTTCGTGTGTTTTTTCTTCTCTGAGCATGCCCAGTCTTGCTCAACTGATTTTTGTCTGCCGAAATCTGTACTGACAGAGGAACAATCGGCCGTTCTGGTGATGGCCAACAAGAATTTTATAGCCTGCACACCAGATTTTGTTCGGCCGAAAAGTCGCAGTCGGTTGTCGGAAGCATCATACTAACAAGCCGATAATCGGCCGATCGGGCGGCGGCAGAAAATTCACGGCCAACAATCGGTACATGTGTACGAGGCTTTACCTTCAGTGTTGCACAATTGTACAACCGTCTTCACTGAAATTGCTTGCTCTGATTTCACTGCACACTATGGGCTTTTCACAGTGTGCACTGAATAAAGTCCACCTCATTTCCTGGCTGATAGACATCCAGCATCATCATCATCGTTTTCTCCCCAATCTTACTGTCCTCGGCCCACCCCTTTCCTTCATTTGATTGCAGTGGGCTTTACCACAGCTTCCAAAAATATATATATATTTAAGGAATTATAAACATGCACCTCCAGATCTATTAACCATACAGCAATATTAGTAGCTACACATCAATAAATTCCGACAGACATACTGTAAGATAAAAAGGATTATCTTTTGATTACAGTATACTTGAAAGTTTAAAGGAGTTGTAAAGTCAGAAGGCTTTTTATCCTAATGTATTCTATGCATTAAGATAAAAACCTTCTAAGTGATGTCCACGAGTCCCTTGGCTGAGACACAGCCGCTGTGCCTTGCCTCCCGCAGCTGTCAATCAAAGTCAGTTAGCCAATAAGAAGAGAGAGGGGGGGGGCGCTGAACAACATGGACACACGGAGCTGTGCCTCGGCTCGGGTGCCCCTATAGCAATCTGCTTGCTGTTGGGGGCACTCGATGGGAGGGAGGGGCCAGGAGTACGGAAGAGGGAACCAAGAAGAGGAGGATCCAGCCTGCTCTGTGCAAAACCAACTGCACAGAGGAGGTACAGTGGGTACGGAAAGTATTCAGACCCCCTTAAATTTTTCACTCTTTGTTATATTGCAGCCATTTGCTAAAATCATTTAAGTTCATTCTTCTTCCTCATGAATGTACACATAGCACCCCATACTGACAGAAAAACAGTCCCAAACGTCTTCCATTTGAGGATTATGGAGGCCACTGTGCTCTTAGGAACCTTAAGTGCAGCAGAAATCTTTTTGTAACCTTGGCCAGATCTGTGCCTTGCCACAATTCTGTCTCTGAGCTCTTCAGGCAGTTCCTTTGACCTCATGATTCTCATTTGCTCTGACATGCATTGTGATCTGGAAGGTCTTATATAGACAGGTGTGTGGCTTTCCTAATCAAGTCCAATCAGTATAATCAAACACAGCTGGACTCAAATGAAGGTGTAGAACCATCTCAAGGATGATCAGAAGAAATGGAAAGCACCTGAGTTAAATATATGAGTGTCACAGCAAAGGGTCTGAATACTTAGGACCATGTGATATTTCAGTTTTTCTTTTTTAATAAATCTGCAACAATGTCAACAATTCTGTGTTTTTCTGTCAGTATGGGGTTCTATGTGTACATTCATGAGGAAGAAGAATGAACTTAAATGATTTTAGCAAATGGCTGCAATATAACAAAGAGTGAAAAATTTAAGGGGGTCTGAAAACTTTCCGTACCCACTGTAAGTATAACATGTTTGTTATTTTTATTTTTTTTTTTAAAAACAAGACCTTACAAACACTTTAAGACATCCCAATATAATATATAATGTTCAACCTACGCATTTCAAGGGTATTCCGCTTCTTCAGGACTAAGGATGTGCTTTAACATACACACTGTCAGTGAACTAAAAATCGGTCTATAGAAATAGATATATAATGAAACTACAAAAATATCTAATACATAAATCAACATTAAAGGTGTGTGTTATACTTATATAATATTATTTAGATATGTATTGTGTATGTGTATTATATTTAATACATATCTTTGATGTTGACTTAAGTATTACCTTTTTTTGTCATTTCAATATATATATATATATATATATATATATATATTATACATATATATATATATTTTTTTCTTTAATTATTTGTTTCAATTGGGATGATGATGCCCTTGTGGAAATATTATAATTGATGACTCCAGGTAAGTTCTGTTTAATTTGACCTTACCACAGCTTCCTGCTTTCAGGAAGTTAAATATAACACCTTGCTGACCTCTCCTACCAGGAGAAACGTATAAGAAGAAAATGGTCACACGCCACCACGGGGTCCATTGAAGAAAAATTCCTTTATTCGCTTGAATGGTACAAGGTACCATTTTATGAAATGAAAGCAGAAAAAGACTCACCGGGCAGGTGTAAAAGCGAGAGCTGAATGGTAAGAAGGGATAACACCTGCTTTCATTTCATAAAATGGTACCTTGTACCATTCAAGTGATTAAAGGAATTTTTCTTCATTGGATCCCATGGTGGTGTGTGACCATTTTCTTCTCACACGTTTCTCCTGATGGCGAGCCCAGGATCAGCACCCACTTTGGATCGTGGTCGTGGACATTGACTGGCTTGAGCAATGTTATCCCTTCTTACCGACCCCTCCCACCAGCCAGGATCTGCCGGTGTTCTTTTAGAATGTCGCTACCCATCAGATTGTGCAATGGAAGCGACGCTCGGACCAAAAAAACACTTAATGCGCACGCACGATGCGTTCCACAGCTCTATGCGTTCCAAACACTTCATGATGTGACCGGTAGCGGTAATCTGATAAAACACCCATGCGGACCTTACTACACCCAGTTACGTCTTGAATTTCTGAGTATTTTTAGCAATAAAGTGATAAATAACGTATATTGACATCTGTGATCCTGTTTTGTTACATTTTGAAAAAAGCTGGACGCCAGCAGTTGGAAGGTGGCGGAGGCCATGTTGGTACACCCCGTACTGCTCATTGCTAACACTTTATGCTTTCAAAATGTAACATCCAGACAGCATCACAGATGTCAATATACTATATTTATTTATATACACTCACTTTATAGCTAAAATTACTCTGGAATGAAAGACATAGCTGGGTGTAGTAAGATGTCCGCATGAATATTCTATCAGATTACCGCTACCCGGCATCGCACATATGCAGTAAGTGTTTTTGGTCCGTACGTCTCTGCTGTTGCACAATCTGATGGGTGGTGGCATTTTGATAGAAAACCGGCATCCGGGGCAGACTGGCAACTTTCGGCCAAGGGGGCAAGTACATACCAGAGGCCCGTGGTGGAGCGACTCGCCCCCCCTCCCCCCTCCCACTCTCCATATTCCTGTCCTCCCCTTGACCCTCATTCCAGGCTGAAGCCCTGCTCCAGATACTCTCTACTCACTGGCTAAATCTGGCCAGGGGGCGGTTGGGGGGAGCTGGAACAGCTCGGTTGGGGCTGGCAGGGGGGGGGGGGGGGGAGAGAGTCATTTCTTCCTGCATACATCATTTAACCACTTTACCACCGGAGGATTTTGCTGTCTTACGTCCAGGCCACTTTTTGCGATTCGGCACTGTGTGACTTTAACTGACAATTGCTCAGTTATGCAACGCTATAAACAAAAAAAGAGCGTATATTTTGAAAAAATAACAATATTTTTCACATTTTTTTATATGAAATTCCCCCCCAAAAAAATGTAAAAATCTAAATTTTTTAAAATTTTTGGCCAATTTGTTTTCTGCTACCTATGTTTGGTAAAAAAAATCACAATAAGCGTATTTTGATTGGTTTGCGCAAAAGTTATTGCATTTACTAACTAAGGGAAAGATTTCTGTCATTTTTGGTGTTTTTTTTTTTTAACGAGTAATGGCGGCGATCTGCGATTTTTTTTGCGGGACTGCGACATTGCGGTGGACAGATCGGACCCTTGACTGACATTTTTGACACTTTTGGGGGTACCAGTGACATTACTACAGTAATCAGTGCTATACATATGCACTGTTACTGTAAAAATGACACTGGCAGGGAAGGGGTTAATTTTATTGGAGAGGGAGGGGTTAATGTATGCCTGGTGCTTACTGACATGTGTGGGGGGAGGTGACTGAGTGACACAGGGACAGATCACAGATTCAGCTATACTGAATCCTGCAATCTGTCACTGTTTGTCACTTAGGAGATCCGCCCGCTTTGTTTACACAAGCGCGCGGATCTCCAGACTCGATTCCCCGACGATCAGGGAAGAGCGGCGGTGATCACCGCCGCTCCTCCCCTGGCCCGACTCCCGCTGTGACTGAAAACAGCTGGAGCGAGCCTCCGGCGGCGCGCGAGCGCCGCCCACAAGGGGAGGAGTCCAGCAACGTAGGTCTACGTCGCTGGACGGGAACGAGCCACTTTACCGCAGCAACGTGACTGGTCGGCAAGTGGTTAAAGGGGTAGCACAACATATTTATTTTTATTTTTATATACTCTTCAGGAGATCGCCAGCCCAGAAAATGATGAAAAAATTTAAAAGAGTCTTATTTAAAAATGCAAAGGTTTTCTATCCACAGTACTTGATCAGACTACCGGTAAGTGGTATCCAGGTAGATTTCACATCGTGTTTAGCCTAACACTGAATTCCCACTATAAGCAATGACCTTATCTTGGTTGTCGATAGCCGTGGATTCATCATTTAGGAAGGACCCCCCATTCCTCTACAGACAGCTGGGCTGTTACAAGATATTTCTTATTCCCGACAAACATTTCTGACATTTTCGTGGCTGACATGCAGTATATCATGGTGTATGGATATAAAATACACAAGCAGATGCGATCAGCTGACCTGGCAAGCCTAAGAACAGCATGGAAAATGATACAAGCCAAAGGTTGTAGGCACCGAGCATAAAAATAAAGATTTATGGAACAGCTGGTGCACCACAAATTCTGCCTTTTCCGGACAGAACAAGCAGGTTGTAAATTGTCTGCAGTCAGCATTGCTCAAGTGAAATGTAAATTTTATTGTAGTTCTTTCCCCATGAGAAAGAGCGGGTGTTTACTGTGTGGCGGTGGCTTAAAGGAACAAAAAGACACAACATCTTGCTTATAGTGTTTTGTCTATATGAGAATAATCAGCAGCTGTGACAAGTTGAACTCTTCTCCAATATCACCTTCAAGCAATTAGGCACTTATGGTAACTTACTTATGGTTTAGGGTTCAGTGTAAGAATGCAGGGCTTACATACAGGACATTACACAAGGTGTGCTATCATAAGCGGTGATGCAGGAATCCCTGTGACAAAGTTATTCCTGAAGAGGGAGCTGTATTAATCCAGCTGCTATGTGGAGTGACCTTCAGAGCTTTACAGTCTGGTTGTGGACCTCTACTTCCCTCCGCTGTCCTCTCAAGGACCACCTGTTTGGAATCTGAACCATTTTTTCTTGATTGGATCCTGTCTATACCATAAGATCTAGCCTCTCCCTATGAAGCAGGGTCTTGTTCCTACCTTGAGACTTAGCCTGTCCTTAACAAACGGAATCCTGTCCCCGCCCTATGACCTAGTTTCTTCCTAACAAGTGGGCTCCTGCCCCTATCTTAAGGCCTAGCCTCTCCATAACAAGTGGTGTCCTGTCCCTACCTTAAGACCTAGCCTCTCTATAACAATCGGGGTCTTGTCCCAGCCTAAAGACCTAGCCTCTCCATAACAAGCGGGGTCCTGTCCCTACCTTAAGACCTAGCCTCTCTATAACAATCAGGAGTTTGTCTCAGCCTAAAGACCTAGCCTCTCTCTACCAAGCAGGGTCCTCTCCCCATCTTGAGACCTGGCCTCTCCCTAACAAGTGGGGTCCTGCCCCTACCTTAAGACCTAGCCTCTCCATAGCAAGCAGGGTCCTGCACCTACCTTAAGACCTAGTCCCTGTATAACAAGCAGGGTCAGAATATGTGACCTATAAATACCCTCTTCCACTTCCTGCTGGTGCCTTAGTATAGGTTTTGCGTCCCGTTTGACTGCTGCTTCTGTTCTATTTTGTTGCTGACCTAGGCTTTCCTTGACCTCTCTTCTGATCACCCCTTTGGATTGTACCGACACTGGTTATCGAACTACACTCGCTCTTGACCACTCTTCGGATCTCCCCCTTTGGATTGCATGGTCTCCAGTTTTCATCTTGGTTCACTCCCGACCTCTCTTCTGGACTTCGTTTCCTTGGGGTCTGGCTTCCAACCTACTGCTTCTAACTGTGAGCCATACTAATTTTGTTGTTCCCTGAGTTTGCTTGTGCACTCTCTGTTGTGGTAGCGATATTTCGGCTGCAGGACCCCATCTGCTCCTCCACCTGATAGCGGGATAACAAGACTACTGGTTAAGAAACTGGAGGGGCGGTTGGCGTCTCTGACAGGCCTAACACTCTATGTATACAAAGGAGCATGGGGGAGCTCATGACCATAATGAGGATGGAAATGACACAGCCCCAAATGAACCACAATGGCTCAAAAGTGATGTGGTACAGAAATATTTAGACAGAATAGAGGTGGATAAAGCACCTGGACAAGATGACATCCAGCCACGCATTCTAAAAGAATTGAGCTCTGTCATTTCAAAACCTTTGTTTCTAATTTTTAGGGGCTCGTTAAGGACTGGAATAGTACCACTGGATTGGCATAGGGCCAATGTGGTGCCTATATTTAAAAAGAGATAAAAGTATTTGCCAAGTAACTATAGACCTGATAGTTTAACTACTATAGTCGGGAAGATACTGGAGAGTTTAATAAAAGACCACATAGATAAGTTCTTGCTGTAAAAAATATTTTAAGCAACAGACAGCATGGATTCATGAAAGACAGAAGTTGTCAAACAAATCTGATTTCTTTTAATGAGGAGGTAAAGTATAACCTTGGATAAAGGGGTGGCTGTGGATGTAGTATACTTGGATTTTGCAAAAGCATTTGACACAGTTCCCCACACATGGCTAATGTGTAAGGTAAAGTCTACAGGCTTGGAAAGATCAGTTTTTAATGGATAGAAAATTGGCTAAAAGATAGAAATCAGAGAGTAGTGGTTAATGATTCTTACTCTGAATGGTCTAAGGTTATCAGTGGTGTACTCCAATATTCAGTGTTGGGACCCTTACTTTTTAATATCTTTATAAATTATATAGGATCTGGAATTAAAAGTACCATTTCAGTCTTTGCAGATGACACCAAGCTTTGCAGTGGAATTAATTCCTTACAGGATGTCTCCAACTTACAAGCCAACCTCAATGCACTGTTTCATTGGGCAACTATGTGGCAAATGAGGTTTAATGTCGATAAATGTAAAGTTATGCACATTTGGGGCTAGGAATATGTGTGCATCATACATACTAGGGGGAAAAGAACTGGGGGAATCCATTGCGGAGAAGGATCTGGGTGTTCTAGTAGATCATAAGCTTAATAATAGCATGCAATGCCAAGCTGTGGTTTCCAAAGCAAGCAAAGTCCTTTCTTGTATTAACAGAGGCATGGACTCCAGACAGAGAGATATCATTTTGCCCCTGTACAAATCATTAGTAAGTCCTCATTTGGAACATGCAGTTCAGTTTTGGGCACCAGTTCTCAAAAAGAATATTGGGGAACTGGAGAAAGTGCAGAGAAGAGCAACCAAACTGATAAGAGGCATGGAGGAGCTCAGCTATGAGGAAAAATTAGAGGAACTGAATTTATTCTCTCTTGAGAAGAGGTGCTTAAGGGGGGATATGATCAACATGTATAAATACAGATGGGGTCCATATAGTGAACTTAGTGTTGATTTATTCACTTTAAGGTCATCACAGAGGACAAGGGGGCACTCTTTACGTCTAGGGGAAAAGAAATTTTGTCTCCAAATACGAAATGTTTCTTTACAGGAAGTGCTGTGAAAATGTGGAATAGACTCCCTCCAGAGGTGGTTCCGGCCAGCTTACTAGATTGCTTTAAAAAAGGCTTCTTTCCTAGGTGTACATAATATAACTGGGTACTAATATATACTGTTTTTTGTTTTTATATTGGTTGACCCAGATGGACTTGTGCCTTTTTTCAACTTTACTAACTATGTAACCTTAAGACCTAGCCACTACATAACAAGCGGAGTCCTAGCCCTACCTTAAGACCTAGCTTCTCTATAACAAGTGTGGTCTTGTCCCTACCTTAAGACCTAGCCTCTTCTTAATAAGAAGGGTCCTGTCCCTACCTTAAAACCTAGCCTCTACATAACAAGTGGGGTCCTGTCCCTGCCTTAAGACCTAGCCTCTACATAACAAGTGGGGGTCTTGTTAGAGAGAAGCTAGGTCTTAAGGTAAGAACAGGACCTTGCTTGTTAAGGAGAGGCTTTGACATAGGGGGGCGGGGTCTCCCAATGACATCATCGGGCGGCCACGCCCCTAATGGCTATATAATAAGCTGCAGAGACCGGAGACCGGCATAATCACCGGAGACATCGTCTGAGGAGGACCGGAGAAAGAAGAAGAGCCAAGGGCAGAAGAGTGGACAGCAAAAGAGCAGAAGAGCGGACAGCAAAAGAGCAGAAGAGCGGAGGGGGAGAAGAGCAGAGTGGAGAAGACCAGATGAAGATTTTTAATAAACTTTCCAAAATGTCTCCTGTCGTTATTCACATACACTGCCTTTTATGGGGTGAATGGGTAGGGGTACATTCACATAGGGAGGGGGTCCGGGATCTGGGGGGCCCCCTTGTTCAAGGGGGCTTCCAGATTCAGATGAGCCCCCTGCCCGCAGACCCCCACAACCACCGGCCAGGGTTGTGGGGATGAGGCCCTTGTCCTCATCAGCATGGGGGCAAGGTGCTTTGGGGTGGGGGGGGTGCAGAGCCCCCCCCTGCCCCAAAGCACCAACACCCCCCATGTTGAGGGCATGTGGCCTGGTGTGGTCCAGGGGGGGTGGGGCCGCTCACTCGTCCCCTCCCCTTTCCTGGCCTGCCAGGCTGCATGCTCAGATAAGGGTCTGGTATGGATTTTGGGGGGACCCCACGCCGTTTTTTCGGTGTGGGGCTACCCTCAAATTCCATACCAGACCCAAAGGGCCTGGTTTGGAACCTGGGGGGACCCCCACGCCGTTTTTTCCCATTTTGGCGTGGAGTTCCCCCTCAAGATTCTCACAGCGCAAGTCGCGCTGCAAGTCGGATCATCCTGATCCGACTTGCGATGCGCCTTCCATTCAAATCAATAGGCTTCCATAGGGAACCATTGATTTTGAATGGAAGAAAAAACGTATAACATGGCTTAACGCACGTTAAGCAACGTTATAGCAAAGTTATTCAGCCTTTAGCAGCGTCAGATGTTTTTACAGCTGTAACGCTGGTCCTCAGATTGCGCAGGCCGTGGGTTCTTCTTGCAGCTTACAAACGCCTAGGCCACTTACAGCTCAAAAACATCTGTGTGTGCATGAGGCCATAGAATAACATGGAGGGGCGTTTTTAAGCTGCAGAAAAAAAAAAAAACGCCTGACGCTGCTTAAAGCGGCTGTAAAAACGTCCCGTGTGCATGGGGCCTTATACTTTTTTTTCTTTACATTTCTTCAGTTATTTCCTGGTTTCTGGCCTAGGCAAATTAGGTTATATATCCCAGGAGTCTTCGGGGTGGGTGGGGTTGGGGGGTTCTCATTTAAGCACACTGTCCTGCCTGCATGGCTGAGCCAAGGGCAGATGGATTCTAGGAAGTAAATGCTACATCAATCATCTGCCCTTACTAAAAGGTGGCCATGGCCAGAAATGCTAGGGAGTGTTTTTCAAAGTGATTTCTCAACAAAAAAAACCCCATAGAGACATGTATAGGTGGATAAGTTTGCTTTAAACATTAAAAATAAATTCATTACCATTTTTGGTTTGTGGTGCTCAGATGCTGTGTAGTTGCACTCCAAAGAGTAACTGCACTTTGGTTGAGAAAAAACCTTTGCTCTCTTAGTGATCTACAGTGGGTATGGAAAACAATCACCCCCCTTTAAATAAATCCCAATTTGTTGCTTTGCTGCCCTAAATGAAGACAGACACAGTTTGTGTTTTATTCGGCTGTGCAATTTATAACATCCAAGTAAAAGATATAACACCAGCATGTCAGAAAAATATACGTTGGAAAAAGAATCACAACCCCCACAAAATGTTTTGTAAACGCAATCAGGTGTGGCTAATCACCTTCCCAATGGCACACAAAGTAATTTGACTTTCATTTTGTGATCAGCTGTGGTCATTTTTATTAGCTCAGGAAGAAAATGGCTTTCCTGGAGCATTTCAGTCCCTGGTAATGCAACTGAAGCAAACAATCAACTATGGGAGGCAAGGCACTGTCAGCGGATCTCCGGAATAAAGTTGTGGACAGGCACAAGTCAGGAGATGCATACAAACAAATTTCAAAGGCTTTATCAATGCCTAGAAGAACAGTGAAGTCTACTGTTAAGAAGTGAAAAGTATTTGGTACAACACAGACTCTCCCTGGATCAGGACGTCGCTCCAAACTGGATGAAAGAGCCAGGAGGAAACTGGTCAGAGGGGCTACCAAGAGGCCTACAGCAACTCTGAAGCATTAGCAGGAATGACAAACAGTGGTCATTGTGTGCACGTGACAATAATATTACAAAAAAGCCACTGCTCAAGAAAGGCCACATGTGGTCACCACTGGGCTTTCCTAAAACACACCTTGAAGATTCTGAGGCCACATGGAAACGGGTGTTATGGTCAGAGGAGACTAAAATTGAATTATTTAGCCTCAACACCACCAATACAGCTCACTATTCAAATAACACCATTCCTACAGTAAAACATGGAGGTGGTAATATCCGATTATGGTGGAGTTTCTCTGCAGCAGGGACTGGAGATTTTGTCAGGATAGAAGGAAAAATGGATGGGGCAAAATACTGTAAATTTCTTGAGGAAAATCTGCTGCCCTCTGCCAGAAAGTTGTCAACGGGAAGAAGGTTCACCTTCCAACATAACAATGACCCAAAGCACACAGCAAACATGACCACACAGTGGTTGAAGGAGAAAAAGTTGAATGTTCTTGCATGGCCCAGTCAGAGCCCAGACTTAAACCCCATTGAAAATCTGTAGAATGACTTGAAGATTGCAGTCCACAAACGGTCACCACCAATTTTAACTGAACTTGAGCAGTTCTGCAAAGAAGATTGGACAAATATTGCAAAGTCTAGGTGTGCAAAGTTAGTAGAGACAAATCCCAACAGACTGAAGGCTGTAATTAAAGCAAAAGGTGGTTCAACAAAATACTGACACAAGGGACCGATCCTTTTTCAACCCAGTGATTCTACATTTTATTTTTTTTTCTGACATTTTGATATTATATCTTTCAATTGGAGGTTATAATTTGCAGTAAATACAGCTGGATAAAACAAAAAATGTGTCTGTCTTCATTTCAGGCTGCAAAGAAACAAAATGGGGGTGATTCTTTTCTATACCCACTGTACATACATTACAAGTATTTTAACAAACTTTGTGACAGATTCCTACATTTTGTTATTCTGAAGAAATGGCTTGTTTGTTTGTCTGTGTCTATATGCAGACTGAATCTGTATGGGAGTGGTTTTATAATTATTAATTAGCTGCTGCACTTGCAGGGTTCTAGCGAGGAAAGTTGCAGGGTCTGCATCCCTTTAGACAAGATTTCCATTTGGGAGTGTCTCACCAAAATGACATTTTTGTTGCAGGGTGTGCCCAAAATCTGACTTGCACCTTAGTCAGACTTTTGGGAAAATCAGTGAGCCAATCACACAAGCAGGAAATTACATTACTGTGGGGGGTGTTCTTTACATGATCTGTGTACAGGACACCTCTAGGTTGCCATATTGCGTTTTACAGAGTATGACAATGCTGCAGATTGAAAAGGAAAGGTAATTTTTGTAGCACCTTCCTAGATAGGTGCTCGGTAAAAGCATCGTTTTTGCTTTGCCTGCTTATAAGGAGAGCCTGCCTGATTGTTAGTTTTGCCTGTTGCATGTGTCCATGTGTGATTAATTTGGTCTGAGGGAGTGTCCCCACTGTATCCAATAGGGGAGCATGTTGGACAGTGGAGGAAACCCAGCCAATGACACAGGCTTTTGTGGCTGTCCCAGTGGGAGGGCACAACTGCAGTGCATCCTGGGATTGGTCATAAAAGCTGAGCGCACATGTGACAGTGCATCTTTGGGTGGGAAGCCAGGTCCCAGGAGGATGGTGACGGCTGTCTCTCCTCCTGTCAGCAAGAAAAGTGGTCACAGACTCACAGGCAGTCGGCCTAGTGGACCAGAGTGTGGTGCTGAGCCAGGAAGTCCAGGATACTGACTGTGGAGCAAGTGGCAGAGTGACCTGAGGAAAAACAGGGAGCTTGCCAGGGGTCTGCCCAGGAAGGGGACCACTCCAATGAGAGTCAGTGGACAGGGGGCTAGCACATACAGCAAGTGAGAAAGGGGATGCACAGTTGAGACCCTGAAGAGTAACCTAAAGCAGAGTTCACTTTTAATATCTTCACTTCAGTGGCAAGGTGAAGCAGCAGCCTTGCCGCACACTACAGCTAGATGTCCTCAGGATTTGTCCTTCTCCCATGAAAGTTCTAAAATACAATACAAAAAACAAACCCCTGGACTGTTCCTTGTCTGAGCCAAGTCTTAGAGTGATAAGTTCTACAGACTGTTGCTATGGGTAACCCAGGGGAATCCACACTCAGCAGCTCCCTAGGGGGCAGTGCTACATTTTTAATAACATTAAATTACAATATGACTTGTGTCTCAATTGTATACGCTGTATTTTTTTTTTTTATTACTTGCTATTCTTTTGGGCTGGATAGTGAAAGCAGAAGCAGCAGACTGATGAGCTTATCTCTCTGTCACTCCGTTCTCTCCTCATATCAGCATGCTTCTTGTCAGTGTATGAGCGCTGCAGCACAATTCATTGCCTGCTTATACTGCTTCTCCTTCTCACAGACTAAACTCTGCTGTACAGGCACTGCAAGAGGCTGGATCCAAGTAAAGGTCAGGTACTTGCATTGCTTGCATTAAAAAATATGCATGTGTGTGTTAATGATTATAGAGCTACATTCATTTTTAACTTTATCTGCCTGTCATTTTTTATAAAGGTGAATTAGGGGATCGCTGCACCTACATTTATTCTTGAGGATGTCATGTTTGATGAAACGCGTCAGTGTCCAGCTCCTGCCAAGGTAATTTCATACTACAAGCGCCGCTTTCTGCATTTTTTTGTAAGTAGTCTGTATTTTTAACTAAAATGTATTTTTAATGGTTTTACACACTGTGCGACTACTTCAAAAAGAAGTAAAGTCTTCATTTTTTTTTTTCTTACCTGCAAAGTAAATGCATAATGTGCTAGTATGCATCACATACTAGAACATTATGTGACACTTACCTGCAAACGAAGCCTAGGTTGTCCCCACTGGAGGCTGCAGTCATCTTTACCTGTCTTCCTTCTGGCTCTGCGGGCTCTGACTGTATTACTGGCCTGAGCCAAGTTTCGTCACTCCCGCGCATGCGCGCAGGAGCCACTGGTCGCGACACATGGCTCTGAAGAAATGGCACAGGCACTGATGACGTCATCGGGGGCATGCAATGTAAACAGTGCATGTTTAGGAGGTATTTACAGTACCAATAGGTAAGCCTTATTATAGGCTTTCCTAAAGGAACAAGTTATAAAGCTAGGTTTACAACAACTTTAACTTGTTTCTACATATTTGTTTGAACCCGGGGATACGGCCCACCTAAGCAGAGGTCCATCCTTACCAGAATCTAAGCGATTTATGGGTTTTGTCCATACTGAAGACTCAGCGATTAGGGCTTCCATAACTGATGTTAATCATCCCTACTTGTGTGACTCATTTGCCATAAGTTACTTGGGTCTACAGCTTCTGGTAAGCGCAATATCACTATCCGTGGTAGGTGGGATTGTCACGTTGGTGGCTATCGGGATCTGTTTCTTCATTCCAAACACCCCTGGTAAATTTAGATTTTATGTGGACACTTTCTTGATTGCATTATGTGGACTGCCTCTATTATGAACTCTATATTTGGATGTGATGGTTTATATATATTCCTTGTGATATATGTTCATATATATTAGGGGTCGACCGATTATCGGCAAGGCCGATATATCGGGGGCCGATATGCACTTTCCCCGATATATCGGAATCGGCCCCTGAGGTTACTGATATTTTGGAAAAGTGCTTTACTGGAGTGATGCCTGCAGCTAGAGGCATCACCCCGGTACCGGCGTCCATAGCCGGCGGTCGGCTGTCTTGTAATGACAACCGATACGGCTGAGAAGCTGCTCAGCTGTCATTACAAGGAGCCCCCCCCCCCCCTTCGCGGCTCGCCCAGGTCTCCCGTCCCACCGGGAGACCCAGTCAACAAGCCTGCATGGGCGCCGAAGAGAAGACCCAATAAAAGCCGCATTTGGCTCTGATCGGGTCTGCATGTAAAAACCCGGAAGTGATGTCATGACATCACTTCCGGGTACTCGGCGCCAAATTAAAAAAAAATTACAGCATTCAGAACGGCCAAACTTGGCGTTTTGAATGCTTTTAAGTGCAGAGGAAGGGTTTGGGGTCTTTTAGACCTCCAGATCCCTCCACAAGAGTACCTGTGAAAAAATTAATAAACAAATGTATTTTTAATGTACAAAAATATCGGCCAATATCGGCCGATACCGATATGCGATGACCAAAATATCGGTATAGGTAATAAAAAATGATATCGGTCATTCACTAATATATATGATCACTTTATGTATTTTTTTAGCGCTGCATTTTGAGTTTCTCCATCTATTCTTGCAGACCTGTCCGGTCGTACAATTGTGCGGATCCTGACTTGGATTTGAAACTGACTGAAATTGTTCATTTGCAGTCTTCCTAGCTAGTGATGTATTCAGGATATTTATGGTAAGATGTGGCTGGCATTTTCTTGCATTATTTAAGCTTCCTTCTCGTCATTGCATGCTTATGACCTTTTTTTATTATCTCGATCACTATAAATACCCCTAGAACAGCGGATCGCTCCACGCCGTGTAAGCCTGTGCCTTTGTACTGTGACATTGTCGGGTGAGAGCTGTGGTATATTTGGCCGGCAGTTGTTGGACACAGCATTAGCGGTTGTCATGGTGACCCACACTTATCACATTTTCCGCAGATACCATCTAATTTACTTTCTGAAAATTCCAAGTGCTGAATTTGTTCGGATTCAATGCCTGGCGCACCGAGACTTATCTGCATGTGATGACTCATATACTCAGCATATCTGGATGAAAATCTGCCACACTTGCTGCTTGGAATCTCAACTTCACACAGAACCAATTAAAATGATAGTTATTAACAAAAAGCTGACATGGGGAATGCTGAATGAGGCGTACAACTGCATGCTGGAGAAAAAGAGAATGCTGCTCCCATCTAGTGGTGAATTCTATCAACTGCAGCCTGAAACAAGTGCAATTGATCATCCAGTACAGTCAAAGCTATGGTATTCCCAGTAGTAACCTATGGCTGTGAAAGCTGGACCATAAGGAAGGCTGAACACAGGAGAATCATTGCTTTTGAACTATGGTGTTGGTAGAGACTCTTGAAAGTCCCTTGGACAACAAGAAGATCAATCTAGTCAATCTTGAAGGAAATCAACCCTGAATATTCACTGGAAGGACAGATCCTGAAGCTGAAACTCAAATGCTTTGGCCACCTAATGCGAGATAAGGACTCATTGGAAAAGACCCTGATGCTGGGAAACAAGGAAGGAAAAAGGAGAAGAGGACGACAGAAAACAAGATGGATAGATAGCATCATCGAAACAATGAACACGAAGTCAAGAAAGTTCCGGTAGGCAGTGGAGGACAGAAAAGCTTGGCTCGCTATAGTCCATGAGGTCACGAAGAGTCGGATATAAGTAAACGACTGAACAACAAACAGCAATAAAATGATACACCAATTAGCCATGACATTATAAACACCCGCTCTGACCCAAAAAGACAAAATTCAGGTGTCACTCAGGTAGAGAAGTAAAGTCCAACTACAGCGCTTGTGAGTGCCGGCAAGGACAGAGAGCTCATCCTAGCTCAAAGCTGCACCAATGTCATACGAAACGATCCAAAGGCCACAAATCATGAAGCAGACCCATGTGCATGGAATGAGATAAATGGCAGCCAACTGGAGTCTGGGCTCACTCCATGCACATGAGTCTGCTTCATGATGTACGGCTGATGGATCTTTTCCTTTGACGTTATAAAGACCCACTTAATAATAGGTAGGTCATCTTCTGGCCTGCCAAAACAGCCCCCTTCTGCCACCAAAACAGCACTGACTCATTGCGGTATGAATGCCACTAGTCATCTGAAGGTATGCTGTGGTATCTGGCATCAAGCTGTCAGTAGCAGATCCTTTAGATCATGTAAGTTGTAAGGTGGGGCCTCCATGGATTGGACTTGTTTTTCCAGCACATCTCACAGATGCTGGATTGGATTGAGATCTGGAGAACTGGGAGGCAACATCAACACCACAAACTATGACTAAGACCTTATAGGCTTAAACACATCAACCCATTTTATCTGTGTTTTTTTTCATTGTGGCTTTCCAATAAAATTAAGATTTCTTAACCACTTAAGCCCCGGAAGATTTTACCCCCTTCCTGACCAGGGCCTATTTTGCGATTCGGGACTGTGTGACTTTAACGGACAATTGCTCGGTCATGCGACGCTGTACCTAAACGAATTTGACGTCCTTTTTTTCCCACAAATAGAGCTTTCTTTTGGTGGTATTTGATCACCTGTGCGATTTTTTGATCATGCGCTATAAACAAAAAAAGAGCGTCAATTTTGCAAAAATAACAATATTTTTCACATATTTTTATATGAAATTCTCCAAAAAAATGTAAAAATTAAAAAATTTTAACATTTTAGGCCAATTTGTTTTCTGCTACATATGTTTGGTAAAAAAAAAATCACAAAAAGCGTATTTTGATTGGTTTGCGCAAAAGTTATTGCGTTTACTAAGGGAAAGATTTTTGTCATTTTTGTTGTTTTTTTTTTTAACGAGTAATGGCGGCGATCTGCAATTTTTTTTTGCGGGACTGCGACATTGCGGCAGACAGATCGGACCCTTGACTGACATTTTTGACACTTTTTGGGTTACCAGTGACATTACTACAGTTTTCAGTGCTATACATATGCACTGTTACTGTAACAATGACACTGGCAGGGAAGGGGTTAACTTTATTGGAGAAGGAGGGGTTAAGTGTGTCCGTAGGGGCGTGCTTCTAACTGTGATTGGATGTAGCTTGTGGTGTAAGAACAGAGATATACGATTCTGCATAGCAGGACCATATGATCTCTATTCTTACACAGGGGAGAATGACAGGCAGCTTTGTTTACACTAGCCGCCTGCCTTTCTCCCGCTGTAACGGACAATCGCGAGTGCCCGGCGGACATCGGGTCCGCCGGGCACACGGGCGGGGGGGGTCCGTGAACAAGCGGGGGCGGGAGCGCGCATCTGGCGGCGCGTGCTCGCCCCCCTAGAGCCTTACAGGCGAGCGACGTAGACCTACGTCGCTTTGCCTGTGAGGGGCTGACTGCCACAGTAAATTTACTGTGGGCGGTCGGCAAGTGGTTAAGAGCAACAAGCAGAGTGCAAATCATCTTTTTTTAGATAACACCTCAAACTCGTTGTTTTGTTCCTCAAACCCTTCTGAAACCATTTTTGCAGTGTGGCAGGGCACATTTTCCTGCTGAAAGAGGCCACTGCCATCAGGGAATACCATTTCTATGAAGGGGTGTACTTGGTCAGCAACAATGTTTAGGTAGGTGGTACGTGTCAAGTAACATCTACATGAATGGCAGGACCCATAGTTTCCCAGAAGAACATTGCCCAAAGCATCACGCTGCCTCCGTTGGCTTGTCTTCTTATACTGCATCCTGGTGCCATCTCTTCCCCAGGCAAGGGAAACACACACCCGGTCATCCACATGATGTAAAAGAAAATGTGATTCATCAGACCAGACCACCTTCTTTCATTGCTCCATGGTTCAGTCCTGATGCTCACATGACCCTGACCAGTCTGCAGCTACACAGCCACATACACAACAAACTGCGATTACCATTTTTTCTGTTTTCAACACATCAGCTTCAGGGGATAACCTGTTTACTTTCTGCCTAATACAGCCCACCGACTTTCAGCTGTCATTGTACTGAGATATTCAGTGTTATTCAATTAACCTGTCAGTGATCACAATGTTATGGTGGGGACAGAATGAGGTCCCGCTGTGCACTAGTGCCTGGACCCCATGGGTGCACTTAATTAACTCCTTCTCTTTCATGTACCATGAGGCTGGATACATGGGGTCTCCATAGCCTGGGCTTAATCCCAATTGCCTTTGTGGAACCGATCCCTAGGGAGGTAGCCAGAACCTTGATCCAGCGCCATCTTACCGAATCTGCACCCAGCGACCCAGCCCGAACCAAGCATTAGTCCCGATTCCCGTGTGCATCCCGCCATCGAACTTAGCAGGTGGCAAGCACTTGTCGGCCCTGCGCTGCTGTCAGGCCACTTGGACCGTGGTGGGGGAGCCCACAACTGCAGGAATGCCTGTCTGCCTCCACAGGGACAGGCACACACAGGACAGTCAAGTTTGACTCCTGTTCATGTGTGTGTTCACCAGACCCAGCCACCGAACTTGGAAACTATCATTAGCCTGGCACTGCTGTACCAATAAATATCGCCTTATCGATAACATGCATTTTTATTCTCGTGGGTGATTGTGTAGGCAGGACCCCAGTGCACTGCATTGCCCAGGGCCCTTTAATGCTCTTAAAATGGTACTGCCTTGACTCCCTCTTTCCGAGCCTGGCACCGCTACTAGCTGGCTGGCTACTGTTTACTCCAACCAGTTCATGGTTACCCTTGGCAACTACTCTACTACTCTACTACTATTCAACTACTACTGGTGACCTTTCTCCTGTACTCCATATGTACTTTACAGGCCATATTCTTCTGATACGCCAAGTACCGCTATGCACCCCTTTAATCACTTCAGCTCCAAAAGACTTTACCCCTTCATGACCAGCCCATTTTTTGCTATTTTTCACTGTGCTACTTTAACTGGCGATAGTGCAGTCACGCAACACTGTACACAAACAAAATTTATATCATTTTTTTTTTGCACACAAATAGAGATTTCTTTTGGTGGTTTTTGATCACCACTGGGTTTTTATTGTTTTCGATATAGTAATAAGGGATCTCCCCCCTGAATGGCTGAGACACACAGCGGGCGCCATTGGCTTAAAGTCATTGAGCCAATAAAAAGAGAAGGGGTGGGGACGAGCCACGGTTCTGTGTCTGAATGCTTGGCTCGGGGGCCCCCAAAGCAAGCTGCTCACTGTGAGGGCAATCGACCGGAGGGAGGGGCCAGGAGTACCGGCGAGGGAGCCGAGAAGAGGAGGATTTGGGCTGCTCGGTACAAAACCATTACAGATAGCAAAGTGACAAGTCCGCTGCTCTAGATGAACCAGCCAGACTGAAATCCTGGTAGACAAGTTCCTGAAGTAGGGTACACGCCCTGTCACTGCTGCAGAAACCAGGAAAATGAAAAAAATTGGATGGCTGCACTCCCACAAGAGATACAATTGAATTTCATTGGAAAGGTCAATAAAAGCATATCTTAGTGGCATAAAGACAGGGGAGGAAAGGTTGATGCGTTTCACACATTAAGCTTGCTTTATCATAAAGCACACTCGCCATGTGAAACACGTCAACCTTTCTTCCCCTGCCTATATGCCACTGTGCAGAGGCGTAACAAGAACCTTCAGGGCCCCGGTGCAAGAAACCATGAAGGGCCCCCCAGACCCCTGACCAGGGCCCTTCCCTTCAAGCCTGAGGCTCTTCCCAGTGATCTTGGGGCCCTTTACTCTCGTTGCGGGACCCTTTCACAAGTTCTGCAGTGGGCCCCCTTCCTGCCATCTTGGGGCCTCCCCACAGTGGTTGAATGCCAGGGCCCGGTTGCAAGTGTGACCTTTGCGATCCTGGAAGTTCACCCACTGTTGCCAGTGGTTTTTATTTTTTGGTACATTAACTGTATTATTTTTTATCATTTTATTTTATTTTTTACAATGTCACTGACTATGACTCTGTCCATTCAGAAAAGGAAGGAGCTGGTAAATTACATATTTACCGACCCCTTCCTGGTTCTCTATTGTGACACATCCTCTGCAGCAGCCGGCAGGAGAGGGAAGGGAGCACAGTGGGAGGGGCAGCACATTAGGGGGGGGCCACACAGGGGCCCAGAGACGGCAGAACACAAGTGAACTGGATAGGAGGAGTGGCGGGGGCAGCATACACCAATCTACTCCGTTTTTCTCCTGCAGCTACAGAAGGAAAAATGAGGAAAGTGATTTCTCTACATGCTGCCCCTGCCCTCCCCCCTCCTATCCAGGTGTACAGGGGAGCCGCACAGGCCCCCTGGAGCATGGGGTCAGTTTCAATTGCAACCCCTGTAGTTACGCCCTTGCCACTGTGATATGGTTTTATTGATCTTTCCAATAAAATTCAATTCATCCGTTTTTCCTCAGTTGTCATCTGTTTTTCATCCGATGTCATCCGTTTTTCATCTGTTGTCATCCGTTTTTCGTCCGATCCGTTTTTTTGACGGATGAAAAATAGGGAATTCATCCGTTCAAAAAAACGGACATTGACGGAAGCGGATGAAAATGGATGTTAACTGATGATCATCCGTTGTCATCCGTTTTTACATAGAGATGCATTGACGTCCGTTTTTCATCCGTCAACGGATGGATGAAAAATGGACAAACAGACAGCATGTGTAATATGATAAATGACCATTTCATACCAGATACATGTATTTGCATTGCAGAAAGTAAAAGCCATTTATAGTAAATAGATTGCAAACTTATTACCACGTACAGTGATTCTCAACAACACTGCGTTCAGGAGCCCTATTTATGGAGCCCCAGCCATTATAGCTAATTCACCGATGTCTGGAGCTCAATGAGGTCAGTATCTAGAATCACTGATCCCTGGATCTAGAGGAAGGCAAAGTAATCCCATGGAGACATTTTAAACAAGTATATCTCAAAAGGTCTAAACATTCTGTCCTGACTCTCGATATGGCAGTCAGCTGAATTCTTCATCTCTTCCTCTGCATAATGTTCTGTCCTCTCCATTTTCTGTCCTGTCTCTACTTTTTCTTCTTCACATCATCCCCCCCCTTGGATTGGCACTGGCCCAGATGGATACAGAGAGACAGACTGACTGCCACTGATTTACTGTATCATCAACACAGACCGATGAGCAAACATATACGAACATACATAGATGAACAGATTGCCTGGCATTGCCACAGTCATTGGTGGACATAGAATGACTGGCAGTGACAAACTGATGTATTGTCATCGAGAGCCAGAATGATTGGCATTGTCACAGAAAAAGAGACAGATATCCAAGTAGAATGTCAGTATTAGTTTTGAAGGATTCACTAACTGACTTTAGTAGGACCAACAAGAAACACAAACCTTCTAAATTGATAGATACATAGAGACATTTTAACTCATTGGCATCAAAGGACATTGAACCAGACCGATGCACTGTCATAGGCAGATATTGAGCTCATTGATGGAAATTCTGGCATGGATGAATTAACAAACTGGCCCTGACACAAACAGATACAAATTCAAATTGATGGCCAGTTTGATTGGCACTAGTGCCCAGCAGAGTAACTGGCATTGACGGTGTAACTGGCATTGATGCAGACAAACAGAGACATAAAAAGAAATACAAAAGCTGATACTGATGGGCATTGGTAGACTGACTGGAAGTGAGATATAAATTGGCATTGAGTCTGCTATACAGACAAATGGCATCAATAAAAATGAAGATGGACAGAAGACAAAATAAATTGACAAATAGTTTGATCGACACACAATGATTGTTGTGTAGGGGTACCCCTATGAGGGTCGCTTAAAGAATCTGTACCCCACTGGTTGCACTGACCTTGCAAATCCCCCGACACCTTCGACATTCTGGGTTCCGACATTCTTGTTGAGACAGGTATACCTAAGAACACCCACAATCAAAATAAATCAGTTAAATCCTATTTATTGAAAGAATAATAGCAAGGAAATCCAGCAACATAAACTTGCTACTTGCAGGGAGTTTATTACGGCAAATAACCCTGAAAGCAGAGACAATCAAAAATGGTAACCAACTGAAATACTGTGAGAACACATGGCTCGTGTCAGACCACTCCCTTCTGTAACCTGACACCACAGTCCCAATAGCGCCTGAACTCTAGATTCAAATCAAACAATATAAGCCTTAAGTTTTTAGCCCTGCTGTTTAGTAAGTAGAGTGCTGGGTTGAAGTGTAAGCCCTTATGGCACCAGTAACTCTTATCCCTTGTGGGGGGCAAATGCTGTAGTCCTTTAGAGGAAATGTCTTGAGTCTTCAGCTAGCCCTTTAAAGTGTGCTTAAAGTGTCCTGACAAGCATGGTGGTTTAAAGCAGTGGTCCTCAACTCCAGTCCTCAGGGCCCACTAACAGGCCAAGTTTTAAGTATTACCTTGGGGAGATGCAGACTAGAGTACTGCAATCACTGAGCAGCAAATTATATCACCTGGAATGTATTTCAGTTATCTTGCAAACCTGGCCTGTTAGTGGGCCCTGAGGACCAGGTTTGAGGACCACTGGTTTAAAGTATGCTTGAGGTGTCCTGACAAGCAGGGTGAACACCATGGCCACTTAGCAAACAGCGATTGTGGTAAAAGGTTCCCTTACAAGCTTAGTTAGAGGGAACACGACAACGGTTTCTGCATGCAGTGTCGTTTGTTATAAGAAGATGGGCAAGTGCCTGCTCACCAATCTCTTCAGATTCCCAAAGCTGCACGGCAGGTTCTTCGCAGAGTCTAGCTCAAGGAACAGATCTTGACCTTGTGCTACACCACGTTACAAATCAGCTGGATCAGGAGTAGATGTGATGGAAGTTTCCTCCAGGCTGCCACTAATGATCAGGTGTACCTGTCAGCAGATGCACCTGCACCCGCTGATAATGACTTTCTCTCTCTCTGCACAGGCCTCAAACGGCCACAGCAACGCTCGCCTTCCGAGTCACTGCTTGCAGGTCCCAAGAGACCGGATTCTCCTTTTCCTAGGCTATTTATCTCTTCTCCCAGCATTCAGTCTTCTCCCTCCAGCCGACTGGATCATTTAGTCCACAATGGCTAGGCCCCCATACAAACTTGTCTCATCAGACTACATATCCCAAGATCCTCTGCTCTTACCCGCTCTGCATTCAGGAAGCCATACCCATGTCTGTGCTGGGCACTAGAGGGAAACAATCTCCCTGTGGCGATGCTGTTTACTGTCTCTTGTCACTGCAGGTAATTTAGCCAGCCCCTGGCTACAGTTATATGAAGACAGAAATACATATTAGAGGTAATTGTAGCCGTATTAGAGCACTTGCAACAGAGACAATTGAGTACTGTCCGTGATACTTTTTTTATTTGCACTAACATACAATTTTTCAGGACAAGCTTTCGGGGTATGTCCCCTTCATCAAGATCCAAGCAGTACTGATCCACAAAATGATAGCAGCATGGTAAAGAAACACAAAATCTCTGAGCCAAAGGAAAAAAAAAAAAGGAAAAAAACCAAACAAACATAAGTTTAACTGGCATGGTAATAAAACTAGCTTGATTAGTGAGATAAGATAGAGGGAGAGTTGAAGACAGGGGAAGCATACAACATAAGCCATACAGATATTATCGCTATATTGATGATATTTTCATCATATGGACAGAAGGTGAGGAAAATCTAAAACAATTTTACTCATTGATCAACACCTTTCACCCATCTATCAAACTTAAAATGGATTATTCTAGCAGGCATGCTAACTTCCTAGACACCACAGTATACATCAGAGATGACAAGCTTCATACTTCGATATACAGGAAACCGACTGACCGATGCAGCTATCTCCACAGTTCCAGTTTTCACCCCCAACACACTAAACGGGCCATCATACACAGCCAGGCCATCAGATACCACCGAATCTGTTCAGACCCAAAAGACAGAGATAAACATCTCAGAACACTAGCAAACTCCTTCCGTAAGAAAGGTTACAAAGACAAAACCATCAACACCGGCATAAACACAGCCTTGAAAACCCAAAGGGAAAATCTTCTCCAATACAAAGAGAAAAAAACAAATAACCGTGTGCCTCTAGTCACCACATACAATCCAGGACTAGAAGGGATAAGAAAGATAATCAAAGATTTACAACCCATCATAGCAGAAGATGAAACTCTGAAAGGAATATTCCAACAACCTCCAATACTGGCCTTCAGACAACCACCCAACCTCAGACATAAACTAATCAGCAGAAAACTTCATTCTGATTATGAAGTCGCAAATAATGGGAGCAAACCCTGCCATAAAAAACGCTGCAAACTGTGCAACCAGATCAATCTGTCTAAAAGTGTCACACACACAAATGGGACCTTTAATATTATGGGATCATACAACTGCACCTCCAGTAATGTTGTGTACCTCATCCAATGCAAAAGATGTAGCAAAGGATCTTATGTAGGCGAAACAGGACAGAAGTTGCAAGCGAGGATGAATTTGCACAGACATACCATCAAGGAACATAAAGAAGATAGTTTCTGTACACCTGTGGGACATCATTTTTCACAACCGGACCACACTATAGAAGACCTCAATGTTTTAGTTCTTAAAGGGAATTTCAGAACCATGCAGGAAAGGAAAACTTTTGAACTAAGAATGATACTTCTTTTTGACACAAAAAATAACGGCTTAAACTTAGATATGGGTTTCCTTTCTCATTATCCTACAGTTTTACGACCCCCTCCTTGACTATTCCCCCCCCCCCACCTTCCCCTGTCTTCAACTCTCCCTCTATCTTATCTCACTAATCAAGCTAGTTTTATTACCATGCCAGTTAAACTTATGTTTGTTTGGTTTTTTTCCTTTTTTTTTTTTTTTTCCTTTGGCTCAGAGATTTTGTGTTTCTTTACCATGCTGCTATCATTTTGTGGATCAGTACTGCTTGGATCTTGATGAAGGGGACATACCCCGAAAGCTTGTCCTGAAAAATTGTACGTTAGTGCAAATAAAAAAAGTATCACGGACAGTACTCACTCCTCTGTTAAAAATTATTATACACTCCCTAAAATGTGTGAATCTCACAATAATTGTACAGCTGCTGTTTGTGATCCTTCTGGAAACTATACAGTGAATTGATATGTCTAAACAGCACTTGCTAAATATTCCAACTGGATTACAATTTATAAAACAAAACATTCAAAAACACAGTCCATAATTTTTACCAAATAAAGTGAATGAGAAAGTGTCCACTTGAATGTGCACAGTATCCATGCACTTATGAAATTAAACAATAAAACACACAATCCATAATATCAGCCAAAAAATGGAATTTGAAAAAAGTCCACTTGAATATACACAGCACCTGTGCTCCATGTACCTTTGCCCCACTGTGAGACTTAAGCTGTTCCACCTCATGCTCATGTGACTAACACCACACTCACCGGACTCCAATGACCTTCCTACTGTACAGTAGAGAGGAGTCACTATCGCTTGGTAGGTCACCACAGGACTCCTGGCTTGTATCTGGTCCCCTCCTGTGGAAGGTTTCATATTCTTCTCCACTCGGTTCAATAGACAATGGATGGGCATGAAAAAGGAGAGAGGAAGCCTCTCATAGTGTAAAATATTTAGTATTTATAAAAGTTGTTTAAACATTAAAAAAAAGTCACTGAAATAAAATAACATTGTTTCTCTGTGTGTGTGCTAAGGTGGACGCTGCTTGTAACCAAGCGTGCATTCCACCCACCAGACCAGAAGTGACTCACTAGAACCTCCACTTAACGCGTTTCGTCATCAATAGGCAAAGTCTTCAGAAGAAGCTATAATCTAGTTGGAAAATTTAGCAAACGCTGTTTAGACATATCAATTCACCAAAAAAGGAAGATAGACTGGCCATTATACAATACTCGGTAGGGAAAATGCTGGCTAACTTCCATTATCTATTCCAGTGGAGCATTCAGGTGTATAATTTACAAGTAAGTGGATGGAAGCAGCTGATGTGAAAGAAAAAGCAGTAGCTACTACAATGGATTGCAGCCAAGGGGAGCAGTGTGACGTCAATGTGATCAATCGCTGGCGCAACGAGAGGAAATTGCTGGAATGGTGTGAGGGGATCGCTGGAGTGGAGCAGAGCGGTGTTATTGCAGTGTGAGTGTTGTGTGGAGAGCCACTGTAAAGAACTACTGGATACTGTGAGTACTGAGGGGCACTGGGAGTACTGAGGACACTGAGTACCAAAGGGCACTGTGAGTATTGAAGGGCACTATGAGTACTGAGGAGAATTGTGAATACTGTGAGTAAACAAATATTGGTAAAAATAAATGTAAATAAAATAAAAGCCTTTAAAAAAAAAAAAAAAATACCGTATTTTCCGGCGTATAAAACGACTGGGCGTATAAGACGACCCCCCTAATTTTCAAGTTAAAATATAGGTTTTGGGCTATACTCGCCGTATAAGACTACCTCCCTTCCGAAGCAAGGCAACACCATTGAAAAACGTCAGATTTCTCATAGATCTCCAAGGTACCCTAAGTACTGTAATACATGTAATCTCCCATAATATCTCCAAGGTACCCTAAGTATAAGTATTACCAGTAGATGTAGCTCAGGCTACATACAGTGTACTGCACTGAGCCAATCAGGGAGAGCGATATATTCTATTATTGAAGGCAAAGCCTGCTCGGATTGGCAGAGTCAGAGAGGCGGGCTGATGTTACTCCGCTAATCCGAGCAGGCTTTGCATTCAATAATAGAATACATCGCTCTCCCTGATTGGCTCAGTGCGGTACACTGTATGTAGCCTGAGCTACGGTACATACGGTATACCGGTACAGGATTCCCGCACAGCCAGCATCTTGAGAGATTACATCTACTGGTAATACTTATACTTAGGTTACCTTGGAGATATTATACTCGGCGTATAAGACGACCCCCCATTTTTTGGGGATTTTTTTTGAGGTTCAAAAGTAGTCTTACACGCCAGAAAATACAGTATATATATATATATTTCATTATCCCCATTATGTTAGTGGGTAACATGTCCTACAGGAGTGGTGATGCGACCCAGTGCACATCCTTCTCCATGTATACGTTCCTTGAACAACAATTCAAGGGTGAATGCTGCTGTGCAAAATGGGAGAAAGTTGTTTGTTTGAAAGTCCACATTCTGGATCAACTGGGAACACTGAAAAGCATCAACAAACTGGAAAGGAGTGTGGACCATATCCATCAGGTGCTGGCCCTGGGGCAGTATAGAGGAGGGTGGTGACATGGGGGTGTAGGCACAAGAGGCGGGTAGCTGGGTTACAATAAGTAGGTGACGTAGAGCAAAAGAAAAATACTTAGCCGGATTTTAGAGGCAAGATAGAATGCATTATTTTAGTTACTACCTTTAGCTGGTGTAGAGGGAAAAGTGTTAAAGAGGATAGTCCTGAGTTGAACCTGAATTAATACATCTTAATAAATATACCTGTTTTGCATGATGTTGGGGTTATCAGCTCTGGAGTGGCTTTCTGTGAGCAGGATACTTCCCCTAGTTGCCAGGAGGATATTAAATCCAGTAAGGATGGGGAAAGGTTACAAGTAAAGATAGACAGAGACTTTTGGTCGGGGACTCAATCAATAGAAGGACAGGTAGGGTAATCTGTGACATAGACTGTGACTGCTAAACAGTATGTTGTTTGTGGGGTGCTCAGGTTTCGCACATTGAGGATCAGATGGACAGATTGTTAGGTGGGGCTGGGGGGGACCCAGCTGTCTTGGCACATATTGGTTCAAATGACAAAGTTAGAAGAAGATAGAGTGATTTCAGGGTCTTAGGTGCTATAAAAAAGGCACTAAGAAAAGGACCTCCAAGGCAGTATTTCCAGAAATACTTCCTGTACTACAAGCTACACCTGAGAGGCAACAGGAACTTCAAGAGCTTAACAAGTGGTTGGGAAACTAGTGTATGGCGGAGGGTTCTCATTGAGAACTGGGACAACTTTGTGGTCAATTGTCAGCTCTACTGCAGAGATAGGCATAAACTTAAATAGGGAGGGATCAGGGAGAGGTTTGAAATGTGCAGATGTGGGAAAGTTGGGGGGGAAAGGGGCCCTCAAACCAGATGATAGAGGAACTAAATTTAAAATATCAATAACCAATGCTAGAAGGCTTACTACACCTTACTGTAGATACTGAAGAGCGACCAAGGATAAAATATTATGCGTTTGTATAAAATTAAAAGAAGTGTACACAAATGCTGTGTGGTTAATAAAATTGAAAAACTAAAAATTCTGATACATGAGGAGGATTTTGGCTGGGAATATCAGACACCTGGTTTGTCACGACTGGCTGGCCACTATCCAAGGTACTCCCTATATTAGAGGGACAAGGCAGTGACAGGAGCGTTTTGATAGTGAATATGAAGGATTACATATCTAATGGGGCTAGTGATGAGGTAAAGTCCTTGCGGCTGGAGTTTCAAAGGGACGTCATGAATAATAAATGAATTGTGAATGTATTGGCCCCTTAAGGATGAAGAGGAGATCCATCTGCTTTGGCAGTTAGAGATGGTGGGGAGGCAGAGCAATGTTATATGGAGACCTCAATTATCCTGACATTGATTGGGCAAATTAAACTTTACACTCAACTAGCAGCAAGTGTGCTCTTGGCAGGGTTTCTGAGGGTGTGCCACATCCCTGGGTCATAGGACAAAAAAGTTTGGGGTTCCCCTGGGGGTGGAACTTTAAAGGCACATAAAAGTATGGTTCAAAAAGGTATAGAAGACATAAATTTTATTAGATAAATACATAGGAACAATTAAAACATAAGCAAGCAATAAACATTCCACTGTGACAGAAACCAACCACACAGCACAAAGGTAAAGTCTGTAAGTGTGAGGAGAAAAAAAAGCAGATCGCCAGCTGCTGTCAGAGGGACATCGGTCCCGAAAAGGAAGAGAAACTGTGCCCACCAGTGCCACCTTCTAGTGCAGGTCAGTGCAACCTATTAGTGCCCACCAGTGCCACCTATCAATGCCCACCAGTAGCACCAATCAGTGCCAATCAGTGCCCCATCATCAGTGCTGCCTATCAGTGTCACCTACCAGTGTCTATCAGTGCCACCTATCAGTGCCCATCAGTGTCACCTATTAGTGCCCATCAGTGCCCATGAGTGTCACCTATCAGTGCCACCTATCAGTGCCACCTATTAGTGCCCTTCAGTGCACCTACCAGTGCCCTTCAATGCCGCCCATTAGTGCCCATCGGTGCCACCCATCAGTGCCACCTATCAGTGCCCACCAGGTGTGTGCCTTTCCAAATCATGTCCAATTAACTGATAACCAAAGGTTCCAAAGGTGGACTTATCCTTTAACCACTTGCCGACCGCTCACTGAGCTGGTACTGCGGCAAAGTGTCTCGTTATTGTCCAGCGACGTAGACCTACATCGCTGGACAACGCCCCCTCTCGGCGGCGCGCGCGCGCACTGCCGAAGGCTCGCCCCCGCTGTATACAGACACAGCGGAAGTCGGGCCAGTGGAGGAGAGGCGGTGATCACCGCCGCTCTTCCCCGATCGTCGGGAATCGAGTGAGGAAATCTGCCCACTTGTGTAAACAAAGCGGGCTGATCTCCTATGTGACAGACAGTCACAGATTACATGATTCAGAATAGCTGAACCTGCGATCTGTGTCTGTGTCACACAGTTCCCTCCCACCACACATCAGTAAGCATGAGGCATACATTTAACCCCTTGATCACCAATAAAGTTAACCCCTTCCCTGCCAGTGTCATTATTACAGTAACAGTGCATATTTATAGCACTGATTACTGTAGTAATGTCACTGGTACCCCCAAAAGTGTAAAAAATGTCATTTAGGGGTCCGATCTGTCCGCCTGCAATGTCGCAGTCCTGCAAAAATCGCAGATCGCCGCCATTACTAGTAAAAGAAAAATAAACAATAAAAATGACAAATCTTTCCCGTAGTTAGTAAACGCGATAACTTTTGCACAAACCAATCAAAATACGATCATTATGATTTTTTTTACCAAAAATATGTAGCAGAAAACAAATTGGCCTAAAATGTTAAAAAATTTTGATTTTTAAATTTTTTTTGGGAATGTTAAATATCAGAATGTAAAAAATATTTTTTTTTTTTTTTTCAAAATTGTCGCTCTTTTTTTCAAAAATTAAAAATTGCACAGGTGATCAAATACCCCCAAAAGAAAGCTCTATTTGTGGGGAAAAAAAGGACAGGCAGGACCGCGCAATTGTCTGTTAAAGTAACGCAGTGCTGAATCGCAAAATATGGCCTGGTCAGGAATGGGGTTAAAATCTTCTGGTTTTAAAGCGGTTAAAAATACGCTCATTGAAGATTTTTTTGTCAAAGACATGTAGCTAAATACATTTTGGCCTAAATATATGACAAAATTTTAATATATTGGATATTTTTTAACTGTCAAAGTAGAAAATGTCAATTTTTTCGCAAAATTTTTGCTCTTTTTTTTTATTAATATCGCAAAAAATGGAAAGTGCAGAGGTGATCAAACACCACCAAAAGAAAGCTCTGTTTGTGGGAAAAAAAGAACATAAATTTGCCAGGCCATTTCATGTGGCACTTGCACCCAGGGCTGGTGCAAGGATTTTTGCTGCCCTAGCCAAAATAAAAATTGCCGCCCCCCACCCCCCATATGTTCTCCCACTCCAGTCCCAAGTTACCGAAGGGGTTAAAACCCCTTCAGTGACTTACCTTGGCGCTGGGTCAGGCTCCGCCTACTCTCCTCGCATGCGCATTAGACCTCCCCATTGCAAAGCATTATTCAATGCTTTCCTATGGGAATTTCGGCGATGGTTGAGGTAGGTTCTCACATAGCGTGGCTTGCTGTAGCGCTCAGGCGGCACAGCATTAGGATCGGTCCATTACTGATTCCAGGTGCAGGATGTCGGCGCCCCCTGCTAAGTTACGTCCTAGGCGGCTGCCTAGGTCGCCTTACAGTTAGCACCGGGCCCTGCTTGCACCCAGGGCGTTTTTAATGCCAGGAAGGGAGATGTGGAAAGCCTGTGAAAAAAAAAACTGAACCCCGCACACTGTGCATAGCACACCCCTAAATCCATGTTCTCTGTACGTAGTGCACTCCTCAACCCTGCACTCTGTACACAGTGCACCACTGAACTCTGCATGCTGAGCCTAGGGCACCCCTGAATCCTGCACTTGAACATAGAGTTCCCTTGACCGCTGCACTCTGTGCATAGGGCAGCACTAAAACTGCACTTCGTACATAGCACATTCCTGAACTTCATACACAATGCACTCCTGGTATGTATTGCCCCTTTAAGATCCTCCCAATGCAATTTGGCTACACCCACTATTAGATGCAGTTCAGCTGAGGGCGTGGTTGGGTTCTTGCACCTATTCTCTGAGGAAAAAAGCCCTTGATAAATTTATATAGTCTTACAGATACAACTGGCCCTTTGGGGGAAGCCATAATGCTGATGTGGCCTGGGAGGAAAATGGAGTTTAACACCCCTACTTTAAGGAATCATCATTTCTTGATCATAATTGAGGACAAGTAAGGAATAATTTAGGAAACACTGATCACAGAGTAATTATGTTTGGCATAAATTATAGGAAAGGGAGACACGAGGCTAGGGCAAGAATGCTCAATTAAAAAAAAAATAAAAACTTTACTAAGCTACTCTCCATACTCCACGATACTGAATGGGATTAGACTCTTGCAACATAGAACACTGAAGAAAAATGGGAAGGCTTTACAGAAATATTAAACAATGGCATTCATCTGTGCAATCCATTGGACAACAAACAGAAAAGAACACAAGTTAAACAAAAGTTGCTAAATACTAACTAAAATTAACGCAAAGAAATGGGTGTTCAATAAATATAAGGTCAAAGGGTCACCATCAGAAATTCCAAAACTACAAAGAATGCAATAAGAAATGCAAGAGCGCAATCAGAGCAGCTATAATAGATTAGGAGAGGCATAATGTGTCAAGGTCTTACCTTGCCCTCCTGTTGGCAGCCATTTTGGACATGTGTAAACTGCTACCTCTTATAAACTCTGATTGCATCATCACCTTGTCTGCTGCTTGGGTGTCGCACAGTGATGATGCTGCCCACCTGACTATATCAATCACCTGATGGGTTGCAGTCCTTGCCCTTGCATTTGTGCTCCAAGGTGCCAGCAGTCTTCTGTTCTCCGTGTTCCTCCGTGTCTAACCAGGCTTGGCTGATGACTCTCCTGGCTCTCAACCCTTCATCGGCAGGCTACCTGCTTCTGGACTCGACCCCGGCTTGGATGACTACCAGCTTCTGGACTCAACCCCAGGTTGGATGCCCACCCGTTTCTGGACTTGACCCCAGCTGTTCCTGATCTTGCTCCTTTCTCTTGCTGTGCGTTTATTGTTCCTTGCTCCAAAAAAACTGCCTTATTTTACCTGCATCTCTGTGTGGTCTGGTTTCCTGGCACCCTGACACAATGATGGGGAGAGTTAAAACATGCTTTCAGTTATATTAGTAGTAGAAAATCTAGGTCAGAACATATTGAACTCATAAAGATGATCAGGGGAAGTTGGTTACAAGTGACAGGGAGAAGGTGACTGTATTGAATACATTCCACGAGCAAAAAGAAGGCGTATAATAAACAAATCCCACAACATTAACCACTTGCCTTCTGTGCACTTAAACCCCCTTCCCATCCAGGCCAATTTTCAGCTTTCAGCGCTGTCACACTTTGAATGACAATTGAGCGGTCATGCTACACTGTACCCATATGAAATTTTTATCATTTTTTTCACACAAATAGAGCTTTCTTTTGGTGGTATTTAATCACCTCTGGGTTTTTTATTTTTTACAAAAAAAAAGAATAAAGACAGAAAATTTTGAAAAAAAAAAAAAGTTTTTCTTATTTTCTGCGAGTAAATTTTGAAAATAAATTTTTCTCTTTCACTGATGTGCGCTGATGAGGCGGCACTGATGGGCACTGATAGGCTGCACTGATGGGCACTGATGAGGTGGCACTTATGGGCACTGATGAGGTGGCACTTATGGGCACTGATGAGGAGGTACTAATATGCCGCACTGATGAGCACTGATAGGCGGCACTGATAGGCAGCACTGATAGGCAGCACTGATAGGCGGCACTGATAGGCGGCACTGATAGGCGGCACTGATGAGCACTGATAGGCGGCACTGATGAGCACTGATAGGCGGCACTGCTGGGCACTGAGAGGTGGCACTGCTGGGCACTGAGAGGTGGCACTGAGAGGTGGCACTGCTGGGCACTAAGAGGTGACACTGACGGGTGGCACTGATGGGCACTGATAGGCGGCACTGATGGGCACTGGCGGATGGCACTGATGGACACTGACGGGTGGCACTGATGAGCAGGCACTGATGGGCACTGACTGGCAGCACTATGGGCACTGATTGTGGGCATTGATGGGGGGCACTGATGGCGGGCACTGTGGGTACTGATGGGGGGGCAATTTGTGTATTTTTTTTACCTTTAGTAATCAGGGCACTGGTGATCAGTGCCCTGATTACATTGCTGTGTGTCCCCGGCGCTGTGAGGCTCCCCCTCCTTCCTCACACTGCAGGCTCTGTGTGAGGAAGGAGCGCAGGCGATGAGAGATGATCTCATATGTTTACATATGAGATCATCTCTCATTGGACGGTCCGATCACGTGGTGAATGGCCGCTGTGATTGGCCATTCACCACGATCTGTGATCGGCTGTGTCCAAGGGACATGGCCGACACAGATTTTCCCCGATGCGCGCTCGCGGGAGCGCGCGGGGAGCGGGTTACTGGGAGGCCGTATAAAGACGGCCTCCCGAAAATGTAAGTCCGCGCTGCAGCCGTATATAGGCTGTAGCGCGGATGGGGGGTGGTTAATACAGGTAACATTATATTAAATGTACCCTTGTGGCTGACAGAAACCAGTGTCTAAAAACACTTGAAAAACTTATTGTGAATAAATCAACAGGACCAGGGGGCTTACACCCAAGTATTCTCCCAAAACATAGCCATGTTATAGCCAGACCATAATTCCTAGTTTTTTTTATGACAGCTTACTGATTGGAATGGATTGGCGAAAAGCGAACATTTTACCAATATTTAAGAAAGGGCCAATCCGCCTACTTTCAATAGCATGTAAACTATTGGAAGGAATGATAAGGGATCATTTCCAAGAATTTGTTGTTGAAAATAATATAGTCACCAACATGGGTTCTTGCCAGACCAACCTTTTACCATTCTACGAGGAATGAGCTATAATCCGGATACAGGAAGGCCTGTGGATGTAATGAATCTAGCATTTGATACAGTACCCCATAAACTCTTAATTTATAAACTAGGGCAGGAGCACATCCAGAGAGTAGTGATTAATGGCATATTTTCTGAATGGCCTGGAATTGGGGATGTGTCCTGAGAACAATTTTGTTTAACTTGTTTATAAATTATATAGAGGATGGAATAAATAGTTTAATCTCAGTGTATGCTGGTGATACAAAGCTAAGCAAGGCAATAACTTCACACCAGGATATAGTAACTTTATAAGAAGATCTAGTTAAAATAGAGGGGTGGATAGCTATATTGCAGATTAGCTTTAATATTGAAAAATATAAAGTAATGCACTTGAGAGCTAAAAGAGTTACTCACTAGGGGGAGAACCTTTGGGGGAATTGAGGATGGATAAGGATCTGTGGGTCCTGGTGCATCACATACATGCAATAATGCAATAGCATGCAATGCCAAGCTACTGTATGCAAGGTTAACAGACTATTAGCATGCAATACAAAGGTTGTTTATACAAGAGATAATCACTATTCCTCAAGAAGGATATCCTTGAACTGGCAAGAAAGCTGGAGGACCTCAGTTATGAGGAACGTCTACAAACATTAAACTTATTTGCCTAGAAAAGAGACGCTTAAGAAGGGATCATACGTTGCAATCATACAATTTACAAATCTTTAAATGAGGACTCTAGCATGGTGAGGAAACATTTTAAAGATGTGGCGACACAATGAAGTTGATCGAGAAGCTGTTCAATCTTAAACTGCATAAGCAATTCTTTACTGTTAAAGCAGTAAGGATATGGCACTCCCTTGTGCAGTCGGTGGTGTCAGTGGGCAGTTTATATACGTTCAAACAATTTTTAGTTGTGTTTCTTAGTAAACACAATGTACAGGGATATGGATAAAGTAATGACATACACCCACACAGATTGAAATGGATGAACTGGTGTCTCTTTATTTAACTTTACCAAAAATGTAACTTGAAATCTATAGAAGGCCTCACACACACACACACACACATACACATACACATACACAAACACTTCCAGAAGAGAGAGGACTACACATTAGCAGTGCGTTTTTATGCATTAAGGTGCGTCAAGTTAGTCAGTGAATGAGCCTTAATGTACCTCAACACTCTAAAGGTTTAGTCCTGCTGCATATTTTGCAGTGTATTGCAATGCACACTGCAGAAGTTGAAGAACAATAACTCCCAGCATTGGTATCGGTGACATTAATAACCCCCAGCACAGGATTATTGCATAGGATGCAATAAGAACCCTAAAATTCTGAATGAATCCTCTGCACACTGCTATAAACACTTTCTAGCAGCAAACTTTGCTTCTCTGGCCCTACTCTACTCTACAAAATGCAAAACACTTAAAGAGGAAGTAAAGTATGCTATTTTTTTTTTTTTACCTGCAAAGTAAAGGCATATTGTGCTTTTATGCATTGCATACTAGTATATTATGGGACACTTACCTGCAAACGAAGCCCTTGTCATCCCCTCAGAGACAGGATTATCTGATTATTATGTCCCTGTATGTTGTGGCAATAACAGTATCCTTGCCTGGAAACACCCTAGCTCAATAATTTGAAATTGAGAACTTCTTAATAGGGATTGGCTCAGGCGTGTTCTGTTCGTACCTTCAAGGAAGCCGTCACTGCACACCGCCAACCAGGCAGTGAGACATTTCCCGGCCCGCAGCTGTGTAAACCCACACTGCCTATGATTGGCAGTGTGCAGTGACGGCTTCCAGGCAGGTACGATCTGAACATATCTGAGCCCATCATTACTTCATAAGTCCCAGGAGGCTCAATACTATGATCAGTATTTTATGAATAGGCTGCAAGTCATGGTATTCAGTAACATTTCAGAGTATAATCCAGAGCAGGTTATGGAATCTGTGATCTGTTAGAAATTGGCCACAGGCACATAGTGTATGTGCGGACAACTGGATATGCATGTGCTCATGCACCTAGCTATTTCTGTATGTGGCAGGTTTGCTTTAATTACCCCAGCTCCAAAAATAGGGGCACTGCTGTGTAAATAGAAGATGACAAGGAACTTGTTAAATGGCAAACTGATGTAGAATGAACCCGACAGCAGAGATTGGGCCGACTCGTGTGCGTTTAGTAACATATTAATTTGAGTTTAATTAATTATGCACCATTCAAAATGCATATATTCACTTTGCAATCAAATATTTAAAATGTATGCAACCTTAATTTATTTTGATTGTAGGTCCGATGTTTTCTGCGACACTGGATGAGGATATTAGCCTTTTATTGTACAGCCGTGGATTTATCTATAACAGTCTAGATATATAGGAGAGAATAAAAGTGTCTTAGATAATTTATTACCATGCCAGTGAACAGTAAATGGAGGAATAATTAAAAGGAATTGCAGTCAATAATTGAAAGAAATTAAAATGTTTTTTTTCAATCAGTTATAAAGGCCCCTGCTTATATATAAATTGACTTATTTTCCTTTATGGCCAGGCCATCAGCTATCTAAACTTAGTGTAGCACCCTCCTAGGTAGGTGCTAGATAGGATAGTATAGTTTTGGCTCTGTCTGCCTATCAGAGGGCGACAGGTAAATTGTATATTGCTCTGTGCCTAACAGGGAGCAGGATCTGTGAGTTAGGTCTGCTCAATGTGCTCAGTGTGTGATTCATCTGGTCTAGGGGAGTGTCCCCTCTGGTCCAATGGGGAGGCACATTGGATAGTGGAGGGAACCTGGCCAATGGGTACACAGGCTTTGATACAGCCCCAGTGATTGGCACAGACTGCTGTCTCGGTGCATTGTGGGGTGTGGTAAAAAAGCCAGGAGCACTTGTGCTCAGGGTCTTTGGCTGGTGAGCAGAGTCCCGGAAGGAGGATGGCGGCTGCCTCCTCATCTGAAGTAGTTGGTGTATGGTCACAGGCAGTCAGCCTTGTGAGCCAGAAGAAAGTAGCTGAACCAAAGGGGGGCCATCCCTGAGTAGAGTAGTCAGAGGACGGATGTCAGTTGGTGGAGTGAAAGGGGGTGCTAGGTGAGTACCCTGGAGATAGTGTGTAACCAAGTCTTTTGTTCAGAGACGTCAGTATCTACAATTCATCTAGTGGCAAGGTGAAATTAGCAGCTTGGCTGCATCTTCAGATATAAGTCCTCAGGATTGGGAATAGTTCAAGTTCCAGAGTATCCCACTCTTCCCTTCTCACATCCCTATTTATAATAAAACAACAAAAACAACCAAAACCCCTAGACTGATCATTGACTGAGCCGGAAAGTAAATTGTTAAGTTTCAGCATGCAGTTGCTAACGGTAACCCAGGGGGATCCGAAATGTGAAGAATTCAGCAATCCTCAAGGGGGCAGTGCTACATTAGGATTATGGTTGCACATCCTGCAATTTTTGTCCAGATTGGACAATAGTGTTATGTAACTACAGTACCTGTGCCTGATCACTCAGTGGTTGGTAGGCATTGTGCAAGTGAAAAAACCTATCCCTGGCACTATTGTATTATTGTATTATAGTGAGATATGTAGCTCAGTTTGTGTCTATCAGCACAGTGCATTCACTCTCTTTCTCCACTTAACCACTTTAGCTTCGGAAGATTTTAACCAATCATGACCATTTATTGCTATTTAGCACTGTGCTAATTTAACTGGTAATTGTGCGGTCATGCAATGCTGTACCAAAATGACATTTTTATAGTTTTTTTTCACACAAATAGAGCTTTCTTTTGGTGGTATTTTTTTTTTTGAAAATCTTTTTTATTGAATTTTGCAAAAGAAAACAACAACTACAAACATTGGTGCTCAGGCTCAGACCAGATACGAGCTAGCAGCATTACATACATAATGAAACACGGCACCCGCGCAGGGGTCCAAAGGGAAGAGCAAGTGTATTACAAACCAAGTGAAAGGCATACACAACAGCCCTGAGAGACACAGCAGATACTATAAAAACAATAGGAGATCTTCACCAAAACTCATCAGCAGGGCCCATGCTTAATACAGGTCAACCCCAAACATCACAGAGTCCCATAACACCCCAAGGCGAGGGGCGCCATCCGCCTAAGACGGAAGGCGAGACCCGCCTCCCCCACCCGGGACAGTGGGGGGATCAGAGAGCCACCGAGTCCACACCCTATCAAACTTTTTCCGGCAACCCCTGTGCACATATGTGTCTTTGTATAAGGGGAGGACTGAATTCACCAGGGTCCTCCATTGCTGAACCGTGGGAGGGGAGCGCTGTCGCCAGTGGAGCACAATGGATTTCCTGGCATAAAACAATAATAAACCGAGCAACGTGCGGTCCGCCACCCGAGACACCAGATCATCCAGTAGACCGAGTAAACATATTCTCGGGGAGGGATCTAGCGAGATGGAGGAGACCTCTGCAATCATGTGTAGCACCCCGGACCAGAAGGTAGAGAGGTGGGGACAGGTCCAGAATATATGAAGGAAGTCACCCGGGGCCTGGCCACAGCGCCAGCACTCCGGCAACTGGGAGGCGTGCATTTTATGTAACCTATGCGGGGTGAGGTAGGCTCTGTGTGCAATTTTGAATTGAATAAGTCTATCCCTGAGTGAGACCAACATCTTGAACGGAACCTCCCACATGTTTATCCAGTCCTCCTGGTCCAGGTCCGGAACGTCCCTGGTCCACCGAGCGCGGAGACCAGAGAGCTCCGGAGAATGAACCCAGAGGAGATGCGCGTAAAGGGTCGACATCGCTCGTTCAGAGCAGTCGTGCCGCAAAACCCGCTCAAGATCTGACTGCACTACCTGGGAACCACCGGGTGGAAACTGGGACTTGAAGGCATGGGAGAGCTGTAGGTAGCGGAAAACCATGGAGGGTGGTACATGGAAGGAATCCATGAAAAATTGAAGGGGGGGAAAGGAGAGGTCAGGGGAGATGTCTGAAAGTTTCTTAACATGGTACTTCGTCCACACCGCTGGGTCCGGGAGGGAGCAGAGATGCGGCAAGTTGGGATTATACCACAGAGGTGCTTTGGGGGAGACAGCAGAGCCCGGGTAGCCCTCTAGCTGCAAACCAGATTTCCATGCACGCAGGACCGTAACCATGGAGGTCGTGAGACCATGCGGGGCCCTAGGACCCCGAAACAACAGATGAGTGAGCGCCTCCACGGACCCGAGCACCGCTGCCTCCACCGCAACCGCCGAGTTATGCAGGTCGGGGTTCAGCCACCAAGCCGCAGACACCAGCTGGGAGGCTAGAAAATATTTGTGGCAATCAGGGAAAGCTAGGCCCCCCTGTGAGGGGGGGCGCATAAGGGTGGAAAGTTTATATCTTGGGGGGCGGGGACCCCACAAAAAGGAGGAGAACAGCTTATTCAGGGAAGCAAAGAAGGACTTTGGTATCCATTGCGGGGAGTGTCGGAAGAGGTACGCAAATTTGGGCAGCACTTTCATCTTGACCAGGTTAACCCGGCCCAGAAGGGAAAGGGGCAAGTTCTCCCATGCCTTCAGCTTGGTCCTGAGCGCCGCCACCACCGGCTCCAGGTTGAGAGCGACAAAGTCATCAGCGACCCCAGAGACCCTAACTCCTAGATACACCAACACATCCACCCACTGTAGCTGAATATCGGGCGGCGCCGAGCGTTGGGCCCCCTGGTCAATCGCCAACAGCTGCGACTTGGACCAGTTGACCTTCAGCCCGGTTACCCGAGAGTAGGCCTCCAGGACATGTAAGGCACCCGTGAGCCCAGCCCGGCAATCCGCAGGCCCCGAACCAGCGGGGAAATGCGGAGGGCCTCCGCCACCGGCTCCATAGCAATGGCGAACAGGGCCGGGGAGAGAGGGCAGCCCTGCCTCATGCCCCTGGACAGAGCAAACCAAGACGACAGCTGTCCCCCCAAACGAATAGCCGCCACCGGTGAGCTGTAAATGATTTTTAACCACTCAATGAAGAGCAGGGGGAACCCCATCCTTCTGAGAGTCTCCCACAGGAAGGGCCACTCCACCGAATCGAAAGCCTTTTCGATCTTTTGGTGGTATTTGATCACCACTGTTTATCTTTTTTTTTTTTTGTGATATAAACATATCCAATAAAAAAAAATGTGGACAAAATGTATCCTGCTACATATCTTTGGTAAAAAAAACAAAAAAAAACAAAGAGGTGTATATTGGTTGGTTTGCGTAAAAGATGTAGCGTTCCCAAACCATGACATATACCGTATACTGAAATTTATATTTATTTATTTTTACTACTAATGGCGGTGATCAGCGACTTATAGTGGGACTGTGATAGTGTGCTGGGAAATCTGACATCAACTGATGCTGGGGGGAACCAACTGCCACCGACATCACCAGTGACACTAATACAGTGATCAGTGCTAATATACACTGTCACTTTACTAATGACACTAGCTAGGAAAAGGGTTAACATCTAGAGTGAAAATGGGGTTAAATGGGTTCCTAACTATGTGTAATATGTGCTGCTTTTACTAAAACGTCTCTTTGTTTCTTATCCCATCCTAGCAGAGATAAGAAACAGAGATACAGTAGTTCTCTCTGTATAGAACTCTGTAATGATTGGTAAAATAGGGCTCTGGGCTGTGATTGGACACAGCCAATCAGCAGGTCCTGGCCATAAATCATTGGCCGAAACTTGTTGACAGACTCCCCCTGTGTACAATCACAGCGGGTGTCTGCTGGGGGATGGAGGCGCCCGAAATCAAGAAGCAGGCAGCGACGTACCAGTACGTCACTTTGCCTGCACAGGTCACCCATCTGCAATACATTGGGCAGTCCAGAAGTAGGTAAATAAATCAGGAAGCTTGGCCGAGCCAAACTTTCATATCTGTGGGCACACAATGCTTTGGGCTCTATTAGTTCCTTCAGTATTCTTCATGTTATTTAATTGTTTTGGCGAAAAGGGAATCATATCTTTCATTTATCCAGAACTAAATAAGTTAGAAGGCCCTTTCAAACTGATGCGACTTTCATTGCATTCATTTCAAAATGCATTTCATTGCATTTTTGGTGCGCTTTTTAAACATGTGAAAAAAATGCAGCATGCAGGTCTTTTAAAATTGCATCCCACTCTGCAGCGCATTGGTGTGAAGAGTTCCATAGGATTTAAAGGGATACATTTTTCATGTATTTTTGTTCTGCTTTTTAAACACCAAAAGCGTATCAAAAACTGATCAGTGTGAAAGGGTCCTTAGATTTAGACCCTATTTAATATTTTTTTAAAATGCGTTTCTTTATTTCTTTTTAACTTTATATTTGTATCACCCTTCTAGGGTAAGGAGGTTAGGTACATTTATTGTGCCTTGCTCTATAGCAAGGGGAGCTGGGATCTGCTGTTTTGGTCTGTTCTGGCGCCACAGTCTGGTCATTCGATTGATTTCCCCTGAGCCTGTTGAGAACTTTCCAGAACTCAGAACGGGGGGGGGGGGGGGGGGGCTGGGCTCTTACCCTGCTCTAGTCAATCCCTGGGGAGGTGTGCCCAGATGGTGGGGGGATGGGAGGTAAATAGCCGGGAGCTCAGAGAGATGTGTTCTTCCCCTGGGGGAAGGGGGACCATGTGCTTTAGGGGGCTACTAAGCCCTAAAGCCTTCCTGACTGGCTGCTGGACTACTCCCTCCCCTGGATTGAGCCTATAGCCTTGCTTCTACTGGGATTCATGAGTAAAGCCCAATCTCCTGTCTTCTGAGCTGCAGTTTATCTATGGTCCCCAGCTGTAGATGGTAAAACTTGCTCCAGTGTGCTAATTTATTTTGTAGTCTTCAGCTGCAAGAACCCAGACTGCTCTAGTCTACTCCCAATAACTGCCCAAACCTAGCTTGTGGTCATCAGCTGCAGGAAACTTAGACTGCTTCAGTCCTACCCATGCCCCAATATTATCCTGGCCTACAGCTAGGAATGAAAGACTGTTGCTACTACCTAGTGGAGAGGTGCCCCTGCTAATTCTCTAATTTCCTCCTGTAGCTGCAGGAGGAAAATTGAGGAGATTGGTTCCTATGTACGCATCCCCCGTCACTCCTCCTACCCTGTTCACTTGTGTTCTGCTGTACCTGGGCCCCTGTGTGCTCCCCTGGTCCCCCCCCCCCATTGTGCTGCCCACGCCATTGTGATCCCTCCCCTCTTCTGCTGGCTTCTGCAGGGAATGTGTCACAATAGAGAACCAGGAAGGGGTCGGTAAATATGTAATTCACCAGCTCCTTTCTTTTCTGAATGGACAGAGTCATAGTCAGTGACATTGTAAAAAAAAAATAAATAAATAAAATGATAAAAAATAATACAATTAAAATACCAAAAAATAAAAACTACTGACTCCAGTGGGTGAACTTCCAGGATCGCAAAGGTCACACTTGCAACCAGGCCCTGGCATTCCCCCACCGTGGGAAGGCCCCAAGATGGCAGGAAGGGGGCCCACGTCAGAACTTGTGAAAGGGTCGTAATACAGGGCCCTGCATCGAGGGAAAATGGTCCCAGGCATGGGCGTCCACAAGGGGGCGGCAGGGGGGGAGGGTCAAGTGCCCCCCCCCCTGGAAATTTCCTGGCCTGCTCTAACGGGGGATTCATGGGGACCCTGCGTTTAAGGTGATCTATGGGGGACCCTGGCCTGGCCTACTCTAAAAGGGGATGTATGGGGACCCTGGTCTGCTCTAAAGGGGATCTATGGGGATCCTGGCCTGCTCTAAAGGGGGTCATATTGGCTAAGTATATAGATATTCTTTGCAGGGAGAGCCTAGAGTACCTGGTGGTGCAGGAAAACCTGATGGGCGGGGAATATAGGTGAAAAGGTAAGACTAAAGAGGGATCTATGGGGACCCTGGCCTGTCCTAAAGGGGGATCGCTGGGGTACCCTGACCTGGCCTGCTCTAAAGGGGGGATCTATGGGGACCTTGCTCTAAAGGGGATCTATGGGGGACACTGGCCTGCTCTAAAGGGGGATCTACGGGGGCGAAGAAGGGCTGAGCATGGGTGACCTTAAAATGATGCCCCCCCCCCTAAAAAAAGTCCTGCGGACGCCCATGGTTCCAGGATCAGTGGGAAGAGCCCCAGGCTTAAAGAGAAGGGCCCCGGCCAGGGGTCCGAGGGGCCCTTCATGGTTTCTTGCACTGGGGTCCTGAAGGTTCTAGTTACGGCTCTGCCTAGTAGACAACAAGCTCAGCAATGGCACGCAATGCCAAGCTACTGCAAGCAAAAACAACAGAATACTGGCATGTAGTAAAAAGGGGATTCACTCCAGAGATAAAACAAATATTCTCCCACTCTACGAGACTCTGGTCCGGCTGCATCTGGAGTATGCCATCCAGTTCTGGGCACCGGTCCTCAGGAAGGATGTGCTGGAACTGGAGAGAGTCCAGAGAAGGGCAATAAAATGAATTAGGGGAATGGGGGACATTAGCTATGAGGAAAGACTACAAGCACTGAACTTATTCTCTCTGGAGAACAGACACTTGAGAGGGGATATGATATCAATGTACGAAAAGCACAAAACCCTGTTACTATACAGTAACAGTGCATATTATTTAGCACTCATTACTGTATTAATGTAACTGGTCCCCAAAAAATGTCAAAAATGTCAGTTAGGTGTCCGATCTGTCCCCTGCAATGTCACGGTCCCGCTAAAAATAGCTAAACGCCACCATTAATAATAAAAAATAAATAAATAAAAAGTCCATAAATCTATCCCGTAGTTTGTAAATGCTATAACTTTTGCACAAACCAATTAAAATAAGCTTTTTGGGATTTTTTTTTTACCAAAAATATGTAGCAGAATACAAATTGGCCTAAAATGATTAAAAAAATTTGATTTTATATTATTTTTTTTTATTGGGAATGTTTTATAGCAGAAAGTAAAAAAATATGGCGGTTTCAATTCTGAGAAATGCTTTCACTTGCCTGCACCAGACTGATTGAATCATCTAACCTCCAGTCCCAGCCGATGACTCGTAAGTGGAAACGCGTCGGGGGGAGCAAGCCGTGCCGTCACACATCACGGACCGTTCTGCAGGCGGCCGTAATATTTCTTAAAGAGCCACTGTTCTGGGTGTGCATTTCCCAGCTGATGTAAGTGTATGTCTAATTTTTAAGGATGATGCACTTATTCCTTCCTTTGGAAATTCTTGCATTGGTGTTTCTGCCACTCGTTTAACATGAGATCTACATGCATGAGGAGCGGACAGGTCCTGGAGAATTACACATAGAAAGTTCATGCATCTCCGACCACCAAGTATCTGCTTACCAATGTAAAGCTCTAACCTCCCGATCATCTGGTAAGAATTCATTGTTACTACTGAGTGTCACTGGTTCACTCCACTGCCACTGTGAGAAAAGCTATTACCTTATTCCATTGCGGTAAGGGGCCACTCATATGCACATGATTTTTTTCCTGAAGTACACCTTGTATGAATTTGCGATTCTTATCACGTCATCATTTCATCACTGGTTCCTTTTATTATGAACTCTTTGAAGTTGAAGAAGTCAGAGTCTTCAGTTATTTGAGAGAATTTATTCATTGCACTAATTATTTGCTTTTTTGCATTTATAATTCTAGTTTTATTTGTATTTGATTTATCATATGTTTGTATATGCCAGTTATTTTTAGAAGCGCACTACTTTTTCCTTATTCAAATCATCTAACCTAGTTCACTAACTGGAGCTCGGTGACTGCTATATAATGATAAAAGGTATCACTTCTTTTGAAAAATGACACTGTTGCTATACATTGTGACAGGTCAGGGATTTATTCATACAGTCTACTTGTGAAGTTATAGAAAGGTGATTTTCAAGCAGCTAAGGTCACTAAAGGTGTCATGACTTAATTCAGGTCTGCACAGCAGGATAGAATCATGACTTTTACCCTACTGAACCAAAAGTCTATGTCCATATACTTATAGTGATACTACACTCACATTGTTTAATTTACATTGTCCCTTCTATTTCTGTATGTGGATGATGGCACTGTCATTTTTTGAATTAACCACTTTACCCCCAGCCCTATTTCGGACACTTTTTGTTCACAAGTTAAAACCAGTATTTTTTCCTAGAAAACTACTTAGAACCCCCAAACATTATATATATTTTTTTAGCAAAGACTCTGGAGAATAAAATGTCGGTCATTGCAAATTTTTTTGTCACGCGGTATTTGCGCAGCGGTCTTTAAAACGCAATTTTTTTGGAAAAAATTTGAAAAATCACATTTCACTGCATTTAAAAAATACTAAACAGTAAAGTTAGCCCATTTTCTTTGTATATTGTGAAAGATGATGTCACGCCGAGTAATTAGATACCAAACATGTTACGGTTTAAAATTGCGCCCCCCCCCTGTGGGATGGCGACAAACTACGGTCAATAGAGATCTCAATCTGCGACGCTTTAAATTTATTTAAAGGTTACCAGTTTAGAGTTAGAGTGTAGCTCTTTTTTTAAAATTATTGCCCACGCTCTGGCGATCGCGGCGATACCTTACATGTGTGGTTTGAACAGCGATTTCATTTGGGGCTCGACTTGCGTATACGTTTTTTTTGTGCGCGAGCTAACGGTGACGGCTAAATTTTTTTTTTTTTTTTTTCCTATTTATTTTTTCTTTTTTTTTAACTTTATTACAGGTTTTTTTTAAAAAAAAAAAAAAAATCTGATCACTTTTATTGCTGTCACAAGCAATGTAAACATCCCTTGTGACACCAATAAAAACACCGCATCGATCGTTACCGACGGATAGCCGACCTTGGGCTTCAAACAACGGTACCGGGATGATGCCTCTAGCTAGAGGCATCATCCCGGTATAACCACTCAAAGTCAGCCAACGTAGATCTACGTGGCTGGTCGTTAAGTGGTTAAAGAAAAAAAAATGTAAGTACCTTTTTCCTAATCGATATACAGCTGTCACGCATAGGCGTGCGCACAGGGTGTGCCGAATGTGCCTGGGCACACCCTAATCACCTAGTGCACATTTGTTTGCCAGTGAGGAAATGGGAAAGATCTCCCTCTTACCTGCTCTGCCATAGGAGAAGTGCCTATGCACTTCTTTCACTGTGCCAGCAGGGAGAGTAATGTACCAGGGCCATATACATGTAGGCACACACATGCAATAGGCTGTGCACTATTGCATGTGTACTTGAGCTTTGGGGTGCAGACCCTAATGCAATAGGCTGCGCACACATATGCTGTCACATGACCCAGATCTTTCCCAGCCTGTCTGCAGGGAAACATAAGAAGACGGAGCTTCTACGCCTCTGCTGCTGGTCACATGTTCAAAATTAAAAAAAAAAAAAAAAGCCTTTGAATAAATAATAATATTATTAACCTGTTTTAAATCTTCATACAAATATATATTTGAAATCAAATATTTATTATTTTTTGGCAATAACATGGTGTGGGCAGATTTCTGCCAGTCACAGTCCCACCCTTCCAGCCTGTGTCTTAGATTAAGAGGAAGGTGAAGCCTTCATTAATCTACATGCAATATCCCTCCCCCATTGTGTTTAGTGGACATAGAGGAGGAGGGAGTGGGCTGTCACTTACTACATGTGTGACTTTATAGTCACATGGGCTGATCAAATATGATAGGGAGAAAATGCTCGCTCACCATAAAAACTCACTTAAAGCTGAGCATGTGCAGAGATGCCAACACTGCTCTGAAAAATTCCTAGCTGGATTGGGAACATGGACAGAAGGGAGAGATGGAGAGCAGCAGGATCAGCCAGGTTTTTTGCAAACTACAAAAAATGAATCTCATAGTGACTGAGGGAGTATGAACAGCATGTAATACACCATGTATTGATAGTTTTTTATGATGTGGGTTTAGTGACACTTTAACACAGGCTAGTTGTGATGCTTCATCATTTATCATTACTGTACTCTGAACATAGACACGTTACCCATTACTATGAATCTACTGCAGATAAAATAGCTGGTATTTTCTAAAGTGCTTTAAGGGCCAGTTTACACCACAATTTTTGCGTTCTGGATGCTTTCTGTATGCTTGTCTTTGATGCGTTCCAGTCCATTTTCTCCTTTTTTTCTTTATCACATGTGTGCTCCAGTGCATTTTTGATGTATTCAAGTGCGTTTCATTGTATTTTTAATGCATTTTGCCGCATTCCAGAGGTATTCCATACAGAAAAATTGCAGCATGTTCTCCTTTTGTTGTCTGCACTGGAAAACACTGCACTGGTTTGAACTAGGGCCATTGGAATCCATGTTAACCGCTTCTGGACAGGAAGATTTTCCCCCTTAATGACCAGGCCATATTTTACGATTCGGCACTGCATTACTTTAACGGACAATTGCGCAGTCGTGCGATGCTGTACCTAAATAAAATTGATGTCCTTTTTTCCCCACAAATAGAGCTTTCTTTTGGGGGTATTTGATCACCTGTGCGGTTTTTATTTTTTGTGCTATAAACAAAAAAAGAGCGACAATTCTGAAAAAAAAAAACTATATTTTTCACATTCTGCTATATAACATTCTCAAAAAAAAATTAAAAAATCAAAATGTTTTAACATTTTAGGACAATTTGTTTTCTGCTACATTTATTTTTGGTAAAAAAATCGCAATAAGCTTATTTTGATTGGTTTGCGCAAAAGTTATCGCGTCTACTAACTACGGGAAAGATTTGTGTAATTTTTATTGTTTTTCTTTTTTACTAGTAATGGTGGCGATCTGCGATTTTTAGCAGAACTGCGACATTGCAGCGGACAGATCGGACCCCTAACTGACATTTTTGACACTTTTGGGGGAACAGTGACATTACTACAGTAATCAGTGCTATAAATATGCACTGTTACTGTAATAATGACACTGTCAGGGAAGGGGTTAACATTGTGGGTGATCAAGGGGTTAAATGTGAGCCTAGGGCAGTGATTCTAACTGTGGGGGGGGCGTGGCTTGTGAAATGATCATAGAGACTTGTGATCTAAATAGAAGGAACACAGGGGCTCTGTGATCATTATAGGGAGAAGAACGGTTAGCTGTGTTTACAACAGCCGACCGTTCTTCTCTTTCAGCGGGGGAACAATCGCGGGTGTCAGACGGCAGTCGGAGCTGTCTGACCCGTGCATTGGCTTCCCTGCTGCCAAGTGGGGGCATTCACCCCCTAGTAGGTCTACGTCGCTTTGCGCAGGAGAGCCACCCTGCCGCAGTAAAAAGGCGGCGTGTGGTCGGCAACCGGTTGAACACTGTCTGTGTGTTTTTGATGCAGACTGCTTTTACACTGCTCTGTTGCAAAAATGGGGTAAAAAAAAAGAAGCATGTGCATTTTTGCCTCGTTTCCAGTAACACACTCGGAGACATATATATATATATATATATATATATATAAAAACAACGACAGAAGTGTGGGACTTTGAGTGAGGTCAACTAGACATAAGGATTTATTGAATAAATACATATAATATGAAGACCATGTTAATAAACACACACAGAGTTAAAACATTCAATAGATTAGACAATACATATTGAATCAAAAATAAATAAATGCAATGTTTCTAGGATCACAATGGATGACTCAAAAATATAATGAATACAATAGGACATCAAAATCTCTGTGTGCTAACAATCTTAAAATATATCACAATTCAATAAAAGATCTGAGTTATTTGTAGGCTCGACGCGTTTCATGGACCTCCGTCCATTCATCAGAAGCTTGAATAAACATTGTATATCTAAAAATAAGAATATGGATTGTAATATTATACTTTTTTGGGATAATAAATTATGATAGGGGATATATTAAAATGGTCTTCATATTATATGTATTTATTCAACAAATCCTTATGTCTAGTTGACCTCACTTAAAGTCCCACACTTCTGTAGTTGTTTATATATATATATATATATATATATATATATATATATATATATACAGGGATGGAGGCAATTAGACATTTTATGTGGCAGATCATGTATACATATATTTCTCTCATATATATATATATATATATATATATATTTACAGTATCTTACAAAAAAGAGTACACCCCTTACATTTTTTTAAATATTTTATTATATATTTTCATATGACAACACTGAAGAAATGACACTTTGCTACAATGTAAAGTAGTGAGTGTACAGCTTGTATAACAGTGTAAATTTGCTGTCCCCTCAAAATAACTCAACACACAGCCATTAATGTCTAAACTGGTGGCAATAAAAGTGAGTAGTGTCAGTTTGTTCATTCAGGGCAAGGTTATATTGCCTCCAAATACAGGTGCATCTCATAAAATTAGAATATCATTAAAAGGTTATTTTATTTCAGTAATTCATTCCAAAAAGTGGAACTCGTATATTTTATATAGATGTGTTACACACAGAGTGGAATATTTCAAGCATTTCTTTATTTTAATTTTGATGATTAGTGCTTACAGCTGGTGAAAATTCTGTGTATCAGAAAATTTGAATATTACCTAAGACCAATAAAAAAAAAAAAAAATTGACCCTCTCCCACTGTGATTGGACACAGCAGGAGCCAATCAGCATGTCCGGTGGACGCCATGTCTGCTGGGACCCACCAATCGTTCGAAGGAACAGGCAGAATGGCCATCTGCCTCTGTAAACAAGGCAGATCGCGGTTCTCTGACAAGGGAAGGCAGTGATCTTGTGTTTCTGTTACGCAGGAACACAGATCTCTGCCTTCCCCCGGTACAAGCACATCCCCACACAGTTAGCAAGCGCTTCCTAGGAACACATTTAACCCTTTGATCGCCCCTGATGTTAACCCCTTCCATGCCAGTGTCAGTACAGTGACAGTGTATATTTTTAGCACTGATTACTGTATTAGTGCCACTGGTCTCCAAAAAGTGTAAGGCCCCTTTCACACATACGGTCCGTTCAGTTGATCAGTTCAGTCACGTCAAAATGTATCAGTTTTTCATCCATTTTTTTTATTTGTTTTTTTTACATCCACTACCAATGCAAAAACGGATGAAAAACGGACCGTTTGTCCGTTTACATCCGTTTTTCGTCCGATCCGTTTTTTTGACGGATGAAAAATAGGGCATTTATCCTTTCCAAAAAACGGACATTGGCGGAAGCGGATGAAAACGGATGTTAACGGATGATCATCCGTTGTCATCTGTTTTTACATAGAGATGCATTGATGTCCGTTTTTCATCTGTCAACGGATGGATGAAAAACAGACAAACAGACAGCATGTGTGAAAGGGGCCTAAGTTAGGTGTCTGATTTGTCCACCGCAATATCGCAGTCCCGCTATAAGTCGCTCATCGCTGCCATTACTCGTAAATAAATAAAAATTCTAAAAATATATCCCATGTAACTTTAAAATATCTATAAGTTTTGCGCAAACCGAACAATATACTAATTGGGATTTTTTTAACCAAAAATATGTAGCAGAATACATATTAGCCTAAACTGATGAAGAAATTAGATTTTTTACATTTTTTATTGGACATGTTTTATGGCAGAAAGTAAAAAATATATTTGTAAAAAAAAAAAATTGTCGGTCTTTTTTTGTATATAGCACAAAAAAATTAAAACTGCAGAAGTGATCAAATACCACCAAAATAAAACTCTATTTGTGGGAGAAAAAGGACATTCCTTCCACTGACAACAAACATGGGGCACTATTCCTTCCACTGATACCAGAAATAGGGCATAATTCCTTCCACTGACAACAAGTATGGGGCATTATTCCTCCCAACGACACCAACTATTTATCCCCCTAATATATAAAGATCTGGTATTGTTTTTATCCTACGGGCACAGTCCGGCCCCCTAAAGTCGGAAGGACAGTAAATTGGCCCTTTCCCTGTTCCATAGTGTGTGCTTGTCTCAATTAAGTGTAATTTCTGTCTGTTGCCTCATTCCTCTGCTATTTGCATGAATCACTTCTGATACGTTTTCCTGACACCGACAGAAAAAAGGTGACAGGAGAGGGACCTCCAGCTGATTGACTGCCTCAGCTCTGTTCCTGTGTGGAGTGGGGCAGGGGTGTTCCTTCCCTCCAATTAGCTCGCAGAGCTCTCCTCACTGAGCTCTGCAGTGTGTAACTTCAGTTCTCCACCCCTTTTTTCTGAACTCTCATACAAGCTTTAAAAATGTAGCACTTTAAAGGGATGTAGAGAAGAAAGGGCTGCAGATAGACAGATACAACTTATGTAGGAGGATTTGTTTTATCTGTTTATCGCCTGAGTCCAGTCACTTCACTGGCTATATGTGAGGGTTTACAACCACTTTAAGTCTAATACACCACGTTCCTGAGACATGCTATTTGCATTGCCTCATTAAATAAATACTCCGCAGCAAAATGTTCCTGGGAATTATTTAGAAATGCTGGCAGCTATTTCGTATAGATTTTTTTTTTTTTCTGTTGCAGTCCAGCATTGCTAATATAAAAATGAGTGCACATTCAGTCTACACATTCAATCTACACATTTCAGTGATACATCCACCTTCCATTAGCTTCAGTGGTGCCCGGCTAATAAGGTTAGAAAGGTTATGGCTAATTAGCAAACAATTTGCATCTCATTTGTTGTGTTGCTCATTATTTGTAATGTTAATCTCTTAATAAGATCCTGGCGTGTATTAATGTCACATTATTTTATTTATCGAACATGACATTGCCATTACCGGAGTAATAATAATCTTTTTCTTTAAGCTGTATGGTTGGATTATTACATTATCCCAGCAGAGTGAAGACAGAATGATAGCTAGAATAGGGAAACACTATGGCAGAAATTACGGTTTATCTAAAGCTATTTTATTATAACCCCCCCCCCCCAAGTCTCCCTCCGTAGCCTTCTTAGTAAGGCTATGATGTCATGACCCCCCCCCCCCCCCCATTTGCATTCTTACCTAATCCAATGACAGTAGACTCTTATGTTTTTTATAGCATGGCCTGTAAAAATCTAAAAATCCATTATTGTACTGATTGTCCCTGTGCACTAATGACCCATAGATTTAAATAGGACATACAGTATGTCACAAAAGTAAGTACACCCTTCACACTACAAACAACCATTGGAAATGGTACTATTTGTACCATAATTAAAAATATGCAAAATAAGTGTGCAAAATGTGACACTGAATTAAAGTGTTTGTTCACCAATGACAGAAGTTTGCAATGCAAAATAGTGAGTTGGAAGCTCTGGTGCACGAGGAGAACTATAATTTAATTGGTATTGCTGAATCTTGGCTTCATTCTTCACATGACTGGGCTATTAAAATTACTGTCTTTTTTTTGGAAAGAAAGGGTAAAGCAGAGGGGTGGTGGTGTCTTATCTCTATGTGAGAAGAGATCACAAAGTGAGTGTGAAAGAGGAACTAGTTGAAAGAGAGTGTGATGAGTCTGAATCAGTATGGGTGGAAATGTATATGGGTGTGCGGGATACAAAGATTATCATTGGAGTTTGTTATAGACCTCCCAGTATTAATAAGGAGGTGGAGACTCAGCTCCTGGCACAGATAGAAAGGGCTGCAAGGGCTGGGACAGTAATAATAATGGGGGATCTTTAACTACTCAGACATTGACTGGAGTAATGGCACTGCTGAAAAAGTTAAAAGGCAAGTATTTAAAAACATAACTATAGACCTGTTAGTTTAACTTCTATAGTTGGGAAGATACTGGAGAGTTTAAGACCACATAGATGAGTTCTTGCTGGAAAAAATATTTTAAGCAAAAGACAGCATGGATTCATGAAAGACAGAAGTAAGTAAAACCCTGGATAGAGGGGTGGCTGTGGATGTAGTATACTTGGATTTTGCAAAAGCGTTTGACACAGTTCCCCACACATGGCTAATGTGTAAGGTAAAGTCTACAGGTGTGGAAAGATCAGTTTGTAAATGGATAGAAAACTGGCTAAAAGATAGAAATCAGAGAGTAGTGTTTAATGATTCTTACTCTGAATGGTCTAAGGTTATCAGTGGTGTACCCCAAGATTCAGTGTTGGGACTCTTACTTTTTAATATTTTTATAAATTATATAGGGTCTGGTATTAAAAGTACCATTTCAGTCTTTGCAGATGACACCAAGCTTTTCAGTGGAATAACTACCTTACAGGATATCTCCAGCTTACAAGCCAACCTCAATGCACTGTTTCATTGGTCAACTATATGGCAAATTAGGTTTATTGTTGATAAATGTAAAGGTATGCACTTGGGGCTAAGAATATGCATGCATCATACATACTAGGGGAGTAGAACTGGGGGAAGCCATACCTTAGAAGGATCTGGGTGTTCTGGTAGATCCTAATAATAATAGGATGCAATGCCAAGCTGCGGTTTCCAAAGCAAGTCCTTTCTTGTACTAACAGAGGCATGAACTCCAAAGAGAGAGAGAGATAGAGAGAGAGAGATATAATTGTGTCCCTGTATAAATCATTAGTAAGACCTGATCTGGAATATGCAGTTCATTTTTGGGCACCAGTTCTTAAAAAGGATATCGGAACTGGAAAAAGTGCAGAGAAGGGCAACCAAACTGATAAGAGGTATGGAGGAGTTCAGCTATGAGAAAAGATTAGAGGAACTGACTTTATTCTCTCTTGAGAAGAGGAGATTAAGGGGGGATATGATCAACATGTATAAATACATAAGGGGTCCATATAGTGAACTTGGTGTTGAGTTATTCACTTTAAGGTCAACACAAAGGACAAGGGTCACTCTTTACACCTAGAGGAAAATAGATTTTGTCCCCAAATATGGAAAGGTTTCTTCACAGTAAGAGCTGTGGAATAAACTCCCTCCAGGGGTGGCTCTGGCTAGCTCACTAGATTGCTTTAAAAATGGCCTGGATTCTTTCACACTGTCTGGGAGTACATAATATAAATGAGTACTAATATTTATAGGTAAAGTTGATCCAGGGAATATCCATTTGCCTCTCGAGGGATCAGGAAGAAAGTTTTTTTCCCCTGCTGTAGCAAATTGGATCATGCATGGTTGGGGTTTTTTCGCCTTCCTCTGGATCAACTGTGGGTATAGTATTGTGTATATGGGATTGTATGGTTGGGTTTTCTTTACTGTTTTTTGTTGTTTTTTATTTGTTGAGCCAGATGGACTTGTGTCTTTTTTTCAACATAAATAACTATGTAACTATGTAACATTTTTGTAAATATTTTAATATATCTTTTCATGTGACAACACTGAAGATATTATACTTTGCTACAATGTAAAGTAGTGAGTGTACAGCTTGTATAACAGTGTAAATTTGCTGTCCCCTTAAAATTACTCAACACACAGCCATTAATGGCAAAACCGCTGGCAACAAAAGTGAGTACACCCCTAAGTGAAAATGTCCAAAGTGTCAATATTTTGTATGGGCAGCATTATTTTCCAGCACTGCCTTAGTCCTCTTGGGCATGAAGTTCACCAGAGCTTCACAGGTTGCCACTGGTGTCCTCTTTCACTCCTCCATGACAATATGATGGAGCTGGTGGATATTGGAGACCTTGCACTCCTTCACTTTCCATTTAAGGATACCCCACAGATGCTCAATAGGGTTTAGGTCTGGAGACATTTTTGGCCAGTCCATCACCTTTACCCTCAGCTTCTTTAGCAAGGCAGTGGTCATCTTGGAGGTGTGTTTGAGGTCGTTATCATGTTGGAATACTACGCTGCGGCCCTGCCTCTGAAGGAAGGGGATCATGCTCTGCTTCAGTATGTCACAATACATGTTGGTATTCATGGTTCCCTCAATGAACAGTAGCTCCCCAGTGCCGACAGCACTCATGCAGCCCCAGGCCATGACACTCCCACCACCATGCTTGACTGTAGGCAAGACACACTTGTCTTTGTACTCCTCACCTGGTTGCCACCACACACGCTTGACACCATTTGAACCAAATACGTTTATCTTGGTCTCATCAGACTACAGGACATGGTTCCTGTAATCAATGTCCTTAGTCTGCTTTCTTCAGCAAACTGTTTGCGGCTTTCTTGTGCATTATCTTTAGAAGAGGCTTCCTTCTGGGATGGCAGCCATGCAGACCAATTTGATGCAGTGTGCAGCGTATGGTCTGAGAACTGATGAGCTGACTCCCCACCCCTTCAACCTCTGAAGCAATGCTGGCAGCCTCATACGTCTATTTCCCAAAGACAACCTCTGGATATGACGCTGAGCACTTGCACTGAACTTCTTTGGTTGACCATGGTGAGGCCTGTTCTGAGTGGAACCTGTCCTGTTAAACCGCGGTATGGTCTTGGACATTGTGCTGCAGCTCAGTTTCAGGGTCTTGGCAATCTTCTTATAGCATAGGCCATCTTTATGTAAAGCAACAATTCTTTTTTTTCAGATCCTCAGAGAGTTCTTTGCCATGAGGTGCCATGTTGAACTTCCAATGACCAGTATGAGAGAGTGAGAGAGATAACACCAAATTTACCACACCTGCTCCCTATTCATACCTGAGACCTTGTAACACTAACAAGTCACATGATGACATCGGGGAGGGAAAATGGCTAATTGGGCCCAATTTGGACATTTTTTCTTAGGGATGTACTAACTTTTGTTGCCAGTGGTTTAGACATTAATGGCTTTGTGTTGAGTTATTTTGAGGGGTCAGCAAATTTACACTGTTATACAAGCTGTACACTCACTACTTTACATTGTAGCAAAGTGTCATTTCTTCAGTGTTGTCACATGAAAAGATATACAGTAATAAAATATTTAAAAACAATGTGAGGGGTGTACTCACTTTTGTGAGATACAGTATATTTGATGGGCATTTGTTTATGCTTGACACTTTTTTGGTATACTTTTGGATACATTTTCATCACAAGGTTGAGTCACTGTATTTATGTTTGATTTAGTTAATGACTATTAGGCCCCTTTCACAGGATCGGACCGATCAGGTCTGCCTGTCCATTTTTGACGCAGACCCGATCAGGCCACCCATTCTCCTCTTTGGGGAGGCAGATGTCAGCGAACACCCACCTGGCATCAGATCTGACAAAATCCGCTTAAAACAGACATATGGCGATACGTTCGTCATTCGTCCAGCGGGTCGGATCTATTAAAAACGGACAGGCTATTAATTTTCAGCTGATCTCCCTATAGAGGAGAGCAGAACTCTGACAGGTCCCTCTCTGCACAGTAAGCAGAGACGAACCTCTCATCCACCTCATCCATCAGTGGAGCCATCCCTGCTGAGCAAGCAGAGTCCTTCAAAATGGATCCGCCCCATTGGAAAGGGACGTTAAAGTTATTGTTAAGTCTTGTTTTTTAAAGAAAAAAAAAATAATAAACATTTTATACTTACCTGCTATGTGCAGTTGGTTTTGCACAGAGTGGCCTGGATCCTCCTCTTCTCGGGTCCCTCTTCTGTGCTCCTGACCCCTCCCTCCTGTTGAGTGCTTGCTGTGGGGGCACCCAAACCAGTCACAGCTCCCTGTGTCCATTCAGACAGGGAGCCACGACCCGGCCTCGCCCCCTCTCTCTCCTAATTGGCTGAATGACTTTGATTAACAGCAGCGGGAGCCAATTGCACCCCGTGGCTGTCTCAGCAAATGAGGGGTGTCCCGGGCAGCTGAGAAACTCCTGCAACATCGCTAGATAAAGCTGGAGTATTAGGGGGGCTGGGGAGGTAGCGGCACACAGAACGTTTTTTTTTATCTTAATGCATTGAATACATTAAGATAAAAAACCTTCTGCTTTTATAATCCAATTAAGGCATGCTTTTTGGGGGGATTTATTTCCCCATTGGTTTTGCAAACAGTGCAACTTATTTCAGGTCAATCATCCAAGCTTAAAGAACACATAGCAACCTCTGGAGGAAACCTGTTTGAGAGTGGCTGTTTTACAGCATATGAATAGCAGCTTCATTGCTTTGTTCACTGCTCTTAGGCCGGCCATAGAAGGAGCAATTTTCTGATTTAGTTAATGAATATTAAAGCACATTTTTTGAGAGTTTATTTCTCTATTGGTTTACAAACAATAAGACTTTTTCATGTTTTATTTATATTTTTACTGTATTCAGTAATTTTAAATTGTAGAAGTTTGTTTTCTTTCTACTGTGAGGTTTACTTTACAGTATATATATTTTTTGGATTATTGACCTCCATTTGATGATGACTGCATAGTGGCATGCAAACTATGATCTTTTTTAGATGTCCTGTAAGAGTGGCATTCTAAACACCACTATAAGTGTGGCACTGTTCTATGACCATCAGTAAAAGGGGCTGTCACAAATACAGTGCTTTGTGAAAGTATTCGGCTCCCTTGAACTTTGCGACCTTTTGCCACATTTCAGGCTTCAAACATAAAGATATAAAACTGTAATTTTTTGTGAAGAATCAACAACAAGTGGGACACAATCATGAAGTGGAACGAAATTTATTGGATATTTCAAACTTTGTTAACAAATAAAAAACTGAAAAATTGGGCGTGCTAAATTTTTCAGCCCCTTTACTTTCAGTGCAGCAAACTCTCTCCAGAAGTTCAGTGAGGATCTCTGAATGATCCAATGTTGACCTAAATGACTAATGATGATAAATAGAATCCACCTGTGTGTAATCAAGTCTCCGTATAAATGCACCTGCACTGTGATAGTCTCAGAGGTCCGTTTAAAGCGCAGAGAGCATCATGAAGAACAAGGAACACACCAGGCAGGTCCGAGATACTGTTGTGGAGAAGTTTAAAGCCGGATTTGGATACAAAAAGATTTCCCAAGCTTTAAACATCCCAAGGAGCACTATGCAAGCGATAATATTGAAATGGAAGGAGTAGCAGACCACTGCAAATCTACGAAGACCTGGCCGTCTCTCTAAACTTTCAGCTCATACAAGGAGAAGACTGATCAGAGATGCAGCCAAGAGGCCCATGATCACTCTGGATGAACTGCAGAGATCTACAGCTGAGGTGGGAGACTCTGTCCATAAGACAACAATCAGTCGTATACTGCACAAATCTGGCCTTTAAGGAATAGTGGCAAGAAGAAAGCCATTTCTTAAAGATATCCATAAAAAGTGTCGTTTAAGGTTTGCCACAAGCCACCTGGGAGACACACCAAACATGTGGAAGAAGGTGCTCTGGTCAGATGAAACCAAAATCAAACTTTTTAGCAACAATGCAAAACGTTATGTTTGGCGTAAAAGCAACACAGCTCATCACCCTGAACACACCATCCCCACTGTCAAACATGGTGGTGGCAGCATCATGGTTTGGGCCTGCTTTTCTTCAGCAGGGACAGGGAAGATGGTTAAAATTGATGGGAAGATGGATGGAGCCAAATACAAGACCATTCTGGAAGAAAACCTGATGGAGTCTGCAAAAGACCTGAGACTGGGACGGAGATTTGTCTTCCAACAAGACAATGATCCAAAACATAAAGCAAAATCTACAATGGAATGGTTCACAAATAAACATATCCAGGTGTTAGAATGGCCAAGTCAAAGTCCAGACCCGAATCCAATCGAGAATCTGTGGAAAGAACTTAGAAAACTGCTGTTCACAAACGCTCTCCATCCAACCTCACTGTGCTCGAGCTGTTTTGCAAGGAGGAATGGGCAGAAATTTCAGTCTCTCGATGTTCAAAACTGATAGAGACATACTCATGGCGACTTACAGCTGTAATCGCAGAAAAAGGTGGCGCTACAAAGTATTAATATAAGGGGGCTGAATAATTTTTTTCAGTTTTTTATTTGTTAAAAAAGTTTGAAATATCTAATAAATTTCGTTCCACTTCATGATTGTGTCCCACTTGTTGTTGATTCTTCACACAAAAATACAGTTTTATATCTTTATGTTTGAAGCCTGAAATGTGGCAAAAGGTCGAAAAGTTCAAGGGGGCCGAATACTTTCGCAAGGCACTGTATGTATGCAAAGCCTGAGATGACTAGGGTGGCCTATTTTACAGTTCCCGTCTGAGCACCCCTGGACATTAAGAGAGGTTCTGCAGGGGCAAAGGAAAGCCGCAAGTGCTAAGGTGCAGACCCAGTGAGCAGGATATAGGGAGCACTGGTATTTGACGAGTAGAGGTACAGCTGACGATGGGCCTGAGGAGATGCCAAGCGCAGTTTAGGGTGGAGTCAGGTCCCAAACCTGGTCGAGTGATAGTCAAGTGGAAGGACACCAGGATGCAAGCAGAATCAGTGTCAGGTCACCTTTGGCCAGGTGACAACTGCACCCTGTTGGAGGCAGGGGCGCAGCGCAAGGTAGTGAACCCAATAGCAGACTGCTGCGGATGGACCAGAACGTGAGCCCAAAGGACGCGGAGTCTAAGACCCAGCAGGTGTTCACCAGAGCCTCTAGTGGTAAGGATGGACTTGGCTGCAGCTGGGCCCAGGTCGCGGCCCCTGCGGTCCCCCAGGTCACGCTCCGTAGGGAGAGAAGGGAAGCAGCCACTCAGGACACACAGAATGGTGATGGGAAAGCCGAGGTCGGGGTAACAGGCAGACAAGGGCAGTCAAGGGACAGGCCAAAGGTCAGGGTAACAGGCAAACAGGAATAGTCAGAGACAAGCCAAAGTCAGTAAACAGAAGAGTAGTTCAAGCACACGGCAAACAGGAAACTAACACTGTTGAACAGCAAAGCAGACCTGCAGTGCACTGGTTAATATAGACTTCCTGTGATGACCTGGGCGGGGCAGGAACAGGAATTAGAGGTGATAAAAAGGAACCAGAATGAAGTATGACCTCTAATACAGACATGTAGGGACAGGTAAGCTTGCCAAGCTCTATTGCAAGTCCATGACAATCAGTCAGGAACAGGCAGAAGTCAGCAACAATCGAGCAGCAAGGCACAAAGCTTGGTCAGAAGTCCAAGTCAAAGTCGGTAGCAGAGGCAGACAACGAACATGGGCAGACAAATAAAATCCAAGAGCAAGTTCAGAGAGGAAGCCGAGTCAGTAACAGGATCAAGATTCATATCAGGAACTGGATAATAGCAAAAAGACTGGACACCATTCAACTAAGAGTGCAGAGTTCAGGTTTAAATAGGCCGTGCACACAAGTTTGTGTGTAAGCAGGTGCTTACAGAGGTATTACTGTGTTTGTTGTGTTTAACAGTTTATGGGTTAAATGTAGTGGCAAATATCTGACAGGGCAGTTTTACACAAATTGATTGATAGATTGACTTGCATACAACTATCCTGCCCATACATGGATCGAAATTTGGCCAGTCCCTGCTGAACCAGCGGAATTTCAATCCATGTATGGCCGGTTTTAACCTATGTCCAATTACTATAGTTTCCCAGTGAGAAGATTGTGCCTGGACTGTCTACACAGCATGCCAGTATCGCCTCCACCTTCGTATTGCATAGACTAACCAACCTAAGCATTCCAGTTTACGACCAACTGTTCTCTGATACCTATTCACTGCTTTAGCCCCTACCCCATTCTAGCTAGTATTTGGAGCATAGAACTAGGGGCTATTGCTGCTTATTTTGCTAAATACAAATCGGGAAGAAATATGTAGCACCCTCTAGCTTAGTGTGCTAGATTGAATAGGTTTTTGGTAGTGAAGGAAAATTGTCAGACTGGGCTGGCAGCCAATCCTGTGTGTTTTGAATCTGGTTCAGAGGAGGGATCCAGGGAGGCTGGAATCATCAGGCAGCACCTCTGAAACCTCCCCCTACTTGCTGTAACTTTGCAGAAACTTCCAGAAGAATGGGAGGGAGGTTAGGAGGAGCTGCCTGGAGTATTGATGAGGACCCCAACAAATCCTCATCCAATGGGCTGTCAGGGGGAGGGACAGTGGAGTTCAGGTGGAAGCTAGAGATGGAGTGTTGAGGAGGCTGTCAGAGGCCTTTAAAGGGTGCCCCCCAGTCTGGGGGGGAATGACCTCAGGCCTGGGGCTCGGGTGCAGGAGGGATCCTCGTACAACACACAGAGGAGTCCTGTCCAGTGGCACAGGAGCAGGTGTGAGGACAGGAGAAGCCAGTGAGCTTTTCCAAGAGATTTCCAGGAGAAGACAGCCGGGTGGCTGGTGAGTGGGAGGACTGGGAGATGGCCTGAGAGGACTGAGGTAGCAGTCTGGGATGGTTTTAGAGTCAGTCTAGGAGGACTATGGAAAATAGCCAGGAGGGCTGGCAGTGTGTGAAGAGGTGGTGCTGAGATCAAGAGCTACAGAAAGGTAGCTGGACACTGGGACTTTTCTACACATCAAAGTGGTCTCCGGTTGCTGCCTGTAAAGGGCTTTACTGGATCTGGCAGTATGCCCTGTCAAATCCCCCAAAACAGTGTTCAAGCTGGGCCTGAGGGTTCTGTAAGGAAGTGATGTGCTGGAGGAAGATGAGAAGTGTATATAGCTGTATATAGGAAAGTTGTCTCTAAAGAATTGTTCTTGAAGTCAAGTGGGCATCCTATAATACCCCTATCCCCATCTAAGTTTAAACCCCTAATAAACAAAACAAAGTTGCTGGACTGTTTCCTGCCTCTTGAGTGTTGTGAAAATTTGGTGAGCAGGGTGGCGCGATCCCTATTCACCAGCGGCTCGTAACGGGGGTAGCGCTACAAATATATATCTACAAAATTCTAATTCTGCAACGAAAAAGGGTCTATTTATAAATGTGTTTACCCAAGATTCACCAGCTTTCATCCAAGATTCACTAATTTGTAATCAAATCTTAAAGTGGAATTCCGGGCACAGAAACATTTTTTTATTAAACATACCCCCGGGACAGTCAGGGCTAGTACATTCCACAATGGCTAGCCTCTGATCTGTCCCGGTTCGCACTTACCTGCAAGAAGAAATACTCACTTATAAAATTTCTTCCACAGCGTTGCCATCTCTCTTGTGGGCAGCTGAAGCCGGCGCGATCCTCTTCGGCGTCTTCTTCCGCGTCTTCTTCTCCCAGAATGCGCCTGCACTGGCCCCTCTCATCACTTCCGGTGCGGCGCCGCATTCCTCCACAGCTTCTGGGCATACCCAGAAGCTGTTTAGCAGGGAATGCGGCGTCGCCCCAGAAGTGACGAGCGGGGCCGGTGCCGTCGCATTGATTCCTGGGAGCGATGACGTTCGGATCCCAGGAATCATCGCAAGACAGGAAGTGACGGCGGAGCCGCGGCGCTGAGGGAGGAAGTGAAGAATAGGTGAGTATTCAAGGTGAGTGTGAAAAAAAAAAAAAAAACCTAACTATCCAATTCCTTTTCAGGTTAAGAGGACCAAGCGGACGGGCACAAAAAAAAAAGGTCGTTTTTGTGCCCGGAACTCCGCTTTAAGAGAACATTTTGTGAAAATCTTTTAGAATCTTTTGTAAAAACATTGATAAATAGACCTTTAAGTGTTAAAATACATACTTTTGGCTACCTAAAAAAGTCAATATCAGTCATAATTTTCAGATTTAGAGTAAGAATAATAGACAGAGCTTATGCCTGAGTTGCATTACCATTAGTATTCTATATTCATATAAATACATTGAAATGCTTCTTTCACACTGAGCCAGAATAAGGTTAGAACTCACCCAGAGAGAAACCGACAGCAAAATACACTTGTAATATTCAATGAAAGTCTTTGGCCTCATTCACGCGGCAAAATGTTCCAGCTATGCCAAGAATCCAAAAGGTTCCTGCTGGTGGCTTCTGAACCTGTAAAAAGAAATGATAGGCTGACAGCAGTCACAGCTGTCCGCCAGTGTTTAGATGTTATCACGCAGCCAGATATTACCTGCCGTTAAGAACAGATGATCACTCTTGGACGCAAACAAGTCCATGAACTATTTTTAATTTACTTGCAATGTGCTAGTGAACTTGCTTGAAAAATCTATTACTCCAGGAAAAGCCAACTCTTTAGCACAGCCCCTTCCCTCCATACGCATCACAGCCCCCTTCCTTTTCTGGGAGGGTCTAATTCATGTCTGCGCTTGCCCGTTGCTTCATTCTCCTCCCTACATACCTTCTTTTATAGCAACCAGGAGATGAGTGAAGGGGAATACTGTAGAGCAGCCTTTTCCCAACCTTTTTACCCCAGGGGAACCCTTGAAATCATTTTCAGGGAATTTAGCAGGGAATCCCTTCTAAAATCATATCATGGGGAATCAGTGGAAAGGATGCCCCCCTTACAGTGGTGATCAGAATGCCACCATTAAAACTGCAGCAAATATGATTGGTTTCATTCCTCTGGCTTTGCCAATTGTTGGTAGACCCAAAACTATGTAGGCATCAACATATCAATCAGCCACAGCTCAAGGAACCCCTAGCAACTTCTGTTGGAATCTTAGGATTCCACTGAACCCTCGCTGAGAATGGGTGCTATAGAGTGTCACTGAGTGACAGCTCTGAGTCTACTGGGACTGCTGACATCACATCCAAGATGGCGGCACCTTGCAGCAATTTCACAGCTTTTGGATGTCTATACAAATTACAAATAAATCCAATCCAATAATTGCATATGTAGCACTGTCCCCATAGGGCTTGCCGTGTGATGACTTGTTGGGCCTCCTCCGATTACATGCAGACAGTCACTTAGGGTACAGTTCACACATTCATCCTTAATCCCAATGGCTTGTTACTCAATAAACAGTCCTGGGGGTGTTGGTTTTTGGTATTTTTTGTGGAACTTGGATGGGAGAAGGGAATAGTGGGATACTAGGACAACTCTTACTTGGCCTCACCGAGTTACTTGTGAAAGCTTTGACCATACTTCCACACGTATGGAAAGGGTTGAGTCTCCTTGCTCTTTCTCCAGCAACAGACTTGGTGAACTACATTATCTTCAGAATACTCTCTAGCATCCGCTTGACTGACACCCATCCACTGATTCTTCTAGCTGCAGGAATGGCCCCCCTTAGGTCAGGGACCCTTGACCAGAACTATACTCACTGTATGCAGAATCAGATCCTTCCAGTGTCTCTCTTCCAGTCAGCTCTACAGGACCTTTGGCTTCAGTTCCTCTCTAACTCTTTAGGCCCTCAGGTCGACCACCTGAGGCCGCATGGCAACTTCTACAGAGAAGGATGAGGTCACCCCCTGCTTCCGGGACTCCGCTCTCCAGCTGAAAGACCCAGAACAAATGTGCTCTTGGCATTTATACAGTATCCCAGCATGCATAGAGGCACTTTCCTCCGCCAATCACCAGGGCTGTATTACATGCCTGTGCACTCATTTGTCAGGTTTCCTCCCGCTGTCCAATATGCCTCCCTATTGAACCAGTGTGAAACACTTCAGACAAACTGAGCTGCACCTGAGCACAAGGAACATACCTCACTAGCAGATCCTGCTCTCTGGTAGGCAGAGAGCAATATAGATTTACCTGGCAATCCCTCTGGTGAGCAGAAAGGATCCAAAACTATACTCTCTCTCTCTAGCACCTACCTAGGAGGGTGCTACATCCACCCCCCACCAAACTGAGCCATGTCCTCACTGGCTCTGGGCACCTGCCCCTACAAAAATACCTATACAAAAATGTACACGGAGTATCCCACAAACCTGAAAGCCAGCCCCCTGAATACGTTATCTTTTTGATGAAACTAGTTGGGCATGACAATGATCCTTCGTTATCATCCACACTTGTTGACCGGCGGGAGAGTTCGGTGCAGCCACACAGCTTTCTGCTTTTTGGGAGAGAAATTGTATTTTTTTTTATTGCTATATACAAATTTTTTTAATCTATTGCCCAAGGACTTCACATATATTTTTGCTTTTCAGCCCTTGTGTATGGGCTCTTATGGACACTATTTATATATTTGGTATGATTTTTTTATACACATTTTTCACTTAATAAGTTTGATATCATTATATTGATTCAATTTTGTGTTTTCACAACATTGAGTTCAATTTTTTAGCACTGCTTCATATATTTACCACAGAGAGCAATATAGCTGTACCTGGCAATCCCTCTAGTACGCAGAAAGGATTCAAAACTATACTCTCTCTCTCTCTCTCTCTCTCTCTCTAGCACCTACCTAGAAGGGTGCTACACACATATAATTTTTGGTACGATTGTTGAAATGAATGATCTGGTGAAAGGGTATCTTTAACACTCAACCTGCACCCTAGCACTTAACCTATATCCAATTACTATTATTCCCCTGTGATAAGATTATGCCTTGATTGTCTGGGCCATGCCAGTATTACCTCCCCTTCCCTAATGCATAGCCTGCTCATCAATCTAAGCATTCTATTTTATGACCTAGTTTGTCTGTCTGTCTGGAGATGACTGAAACAGTCACTGGTCGTGGGTGGGTGGTTGTGTGGGCAAGTAGGAATGAATCCCTCTAGTAGGGTATGCCCAGTCTTAAGTGATAGCAATGAAACCTTTTGGGGTTTGGGCTGCTGCCTTTTTGTTACGGCCTTATGGTAATTTCCACATGTAGACTTGGAACAAGGAGAGAGCGCCCGGAGTCCAAAAAATGCATATATGAAAGTGGATTAAAAGGTATTTATTGTTAATATCAAAAAGTACATCAAAGTCAATGCGTTTCGGGGGAACCAACTCCCCCTTCATCAGGGCTATTGGACAAACATGAGAGAAAAAACAACACAAGAAAACAAATATATAAAAAGGGAAACATAAGAGCAAAAATGCAAAAACACAGAAATGTACATTTGTTCAGATACTAAAAGAGAACCCTAAATATCAAATGTCAGGAGTTAAAAAATCTTGGTGAAAAATAAAGATCATCAAAATCATCATAAACAATAATAATCATAATCATCCTCATCGTAATGTGCAAAAATAATAATAACAGATATAACTTAAATAAAGATAAAAAATAAAGTACAGTAATTGAAGCATGTCAGATTTTTAGGCTGAATATGAGTATTAACCTGTATATTTCAATTAAAAGACGTATTTCAGAGTGTTGACATCTATAAGAATAATGTGAAAAAAATGGAATTAGCTAATTGCAATTATGTGTGGATGCAAGACAATAATAGGTATAGACTGACCTGTTGCTGCATGCTATTTCATTGGGAAAAAGCTCCCAAGCTGGATAGATATTTGCAAGGTATCTGTAGGGGTAAAGAGCATAGAAAGCAAAAAACCTGGAAAAAAATAGCAAACCAATGAGGAGGGAGTGGGCTCACTGCCATGTTTTGCTATCTATGTCAATTGACGCAAACAGCAGGACTCCGCCTGTCCCGGTCCCTCGTCACTAGCTGCAATTGACAGCAGAAGGATCCAATGGCTCTTATTGCTAACTCTGCAACAATGAGGAGGGAGAGAGCAGAGAGAGCCTCCCCTCTCATGCACATCTCTGGATTGAGATCGGGCTCAGCTAAGTATAAGGGTGGGCTGGGGGTGGGGGGCGCTGCATTTAAAAGTTTTTTTTAACTTAATGCATAGAATGCATTAAAGTGGAACTTTAGGCCAAAATTCAAAATTGAACAAAAAATTGTTAATGTCTCACTGGGGCGGAAAACCAGGGACATCAAGAAAGTAAACCGTGCCTCGTCCTCTGAATAGATAGGAAGTTGTATGGGGATATGGACTTTAATGGCACATAAGAAAAAAACTGGTATAAAATCAATATAGGTTTATTTAAATATTCAAAAAATGTTTAAAATTGAAAAAAGTAAATGTTGATAGGAAAAATGCATATACATATGCTTTACATACAAAAGACATAGACCTATGTTGAAACAATATTAACAGAGCTAAACAGACTGATACCAACTACCATTACTACACCATAAGAGAGTAAAAAGATCATGTCTTCCCTTCGTGAAGCTGTTCAGAGTTGATGTTTCGGTATAAAGGGATGTTGTTTATTGAAGTAATGGGTTTTTTTGGCAGTGGACCATGTCCGTAGTTAGGCATCTGTTAATTCGCTTTTAGCTCAAGGCTCAACATGTTTAGTGCTTGCGCGCTTCTTCAGAGGCCTATTAAGGAGCACTATAAATAATAACATACAATAAGTGGTTAAATACAAGTAATATGTTCAGAATGTTATTATTAACATAATGGAATGATATAAGACAAAATATTGTTTATTTGACTTGGAAAGTATGCAGGAAACCATATAGGTAATTGCGGTGGAATTCACCACCACCTTCTGGTTCCTGCATACAATATACACAATAAAACAACTACAATGAAAAGTGGAAAGTATGCAGAAAGTATGCAAAATTCAAAATTGGTGAATAGGCAGGAACTTTAATGCAGAAGAGACATGTGTTGTCTCTTCTCCATCAAAGTTGCTTACCTGCCTGTTTGTCCTTGTACAGTGAGTCACGCACATGGTACAAATTCGGCAAAACCAAATCTGACTGAACTCCTGCGCCAAAGAAAGTGGCTGGCGATCAAGACCCGTAAGCCAGCCAACCGAAGATGTCAGTGGCCCGGCAGGGAGCTCGGAGAGGCCACACCACTGGTGCCGAGGTGAGTATAGTTCTGCTTTAAGGTAAAAAAAGTCTGCCTTTAGAACTACTTTAAAGTGAAATATTAACCTCTTCGCACCAGTGCTACAGCCAAAAGACGGCTACAGTGCGGGCCTGAATTGCCGGAAGGGTATCCATGTACGTCCTCCCATGTTCACGCTGCTAGCATTCCTTCAGCTGGGCACGGGCAGTGTGCTCTGTGATCAGCGAGTTCATGAGATCCCGGCCCCTTACTACGTGATCAGATGTCAGCCAATGACAGCTGATCACGTGATGTAAACAGAAACTGGTAATCAGTTTTTTTCCTCACGCTGACAGCATGAGGAGAAGAAAAAAGTAGATTACTGGCTTCTGTAAATGGGACATCGGTCCCGCACACGGAGAGTCACTGCTGCCTCATCAGTGTCCACTAGTGCCACCTACTAGTGCCCACCAGTGTCACCAACCAGTAGCCATAAGTACTACCTATCAGTGCCCATCAGTGCTGCCAATCAGTGCCCATCAGTGTCACCTATCAAAACCTTTCAGTGCCACCTATCAGTGCCGCCTATCAGTGCCCTTCAGTGCCGCCTATCAGTGCCCATCACTGTCACCTATCAGTGTCACCTATCAGTGCCCATCAGTGCCACCTATAATTGCACCCTCATCAGTGCCTCCTGATCAGTGCCACCTATCAGTGCCCATCAGTGCCACCTATCAGTGCCGCCTTATCAGTGCCTATCAGTGCCTATTAGTACAACCTATCAGTGCCCATCAGTGCAGCCTCATCAGCCCAGATCATTAAATGAGAAAAATTACCTGTTTGCAAAATTTTTAATTTTCTGTATTTTTTGTTTGTTTAGCAAAAAATAAAAACACCAGTAGTGATTAAATACCACCAAAAGATGGTGGTATCTCCATCTCTATTTGTGTAAAAAAATGATAAAGATTTCATATGGGTACAGTGTAGCATGACCACGCAAATGTCATTCAAAGAGTGACAGCACTGAAAGCTGAAAATTGGCCTGGGCAGGAAGGGGGTATAAGTGCCTAGTAAGCAAGTGGTAAAAAATGCAAAATTCTAATAAATAACAGAATTAGAAGCTCATTTCTAATTGCTTTAAAGTGCAAAATAGAGCCAAGGACTATTGATTCTTCATTCATTAACCACTTAAGCCCCGGACGATTTTACCCCCTTCCTGAGCAGGGCCTCTTTTGCGATTCGACACTGCGTGACTTTAACCGACAATTGCGCGGTCGTGCGACGCTGTACCTAAATGAAATTGACGGCCTTTTTTTCCCCACAAACAGAGCTTTCTTTTGGTGGTATTTGATCACCTGTGCGATTTTTTGATCATGCGCTATAAACAAAAAAAGAAAGACAATTTTGCAAAAATAACAATATTTTTCACATTTTTTTATATGAAATTCCCCCCCAAAAAAATGTAAAAATCAAAATTTTTTAACATTTTAGGCCAATTTGTTTTCTGCTACATATGTTTGGTAAAAAAAATTGCAAAAAGCATATTTTGATTGGTTTGCGCAAAAGTTATTGCGTTTACTAACTAAGGGAAAGATTTTTGTCATTTTTATTGTTTTTTTTTTTAACGAGTAATGGCGGCAAGCTGCGATTTTTTTTGCGGGACTGCGACATTGCGGCGGACAGATCGGACCCTTGACTGACATTTTTGACACTTTTGGGGTTACCAGTGACATTACTACAGTAATCAGTGCTATACATATGCACTGTTACTGTAAAAATGACACTGGCAGGGAAGGGGTTAACTTTATTTGAGAAGGAGGGGTTAAGTGTATCCCTAGGGGTGTGCTTCTTACTGTGATTGGATGTGGCTTTTCATGTAACAGCAGAGATCTACGGTCCTACATAGCAGGACCGTATGATCTCTGCTGTTACACAGGGGAGAATGACAGGCGGCTTTGTTTACATTATGCGCCTGCCTTTCTCCCGATGTAACCGACGATCGCGAGTGAACGTCGGACATTGGGTCCACCGCTCACAGGCGCGGGGGGGTCCGTGAGCGAGCGGGAGCGGGCCTCCGGCGGCGCGCGCTCGCTCCCTAGAGCCTCACAGGCTAGCGACGTAGATCTACGTCACTTTTCCTTTGAGGGGCTGACTGCCGACGTAGATAGACGTTAGGCAGTCGGCAAGTGCTTAAAGGGTAGCTCCACTGTAATGGAAAAAAAGATTGCAAATAAACAAAATAATAATATAGTGAATACACTTGCGACACAAGTCATATTGTAATATAACATAAAAAATTACCTTTTTTCAATTTGCAGCCCTGTTTTTTTCTGTAAATGCAATATGACTACCTGGAGGCCTTCTTTACACAGATGGTGTACTGAACGCCCCCCCGAAATGTAATTTCTTACTTGTGTTCTTACCTCACTGACCCCGCTGAAGAAGTCGCTGACGCAACGCGTACGGGGGAGGAGCCTGCTCATCATTACGTGGATGTCCTAAGGCTACAGGCAAGGATACTGATGTGCTGAAAGCCCGCACTGCTTTGAAAGTGCTTTTAAAAATGAGTGGATGTCTATCTGTTGTATAAGAATAAATAGCCTATTTTAAAGCAGAGAGCACTAGATATCTCTTTCTTTTCACACCGGATTCCTCATTTATCTGGAGAGTATGTGGAGGCGGTGATAGGAAGGAACACCAGGCAGCAGTGATTATCCCAAAAGCGTGTTTGACTCTCAGGAGTCTGATTTTAAGGTGAGCTGCTAATTTTACACCAGGCACTAGGAGCACGGGATGTGAAGCATGCAGCACTTTTAATCAAGCTCACAGATGAAGATTTTGTTTATCATCAAGTCACTTTATATATTCACTGTGAATTGGGATTTTTATTACTATTATCACTTGATGTCACAATTTATTCATTGGTTTTATGATTGATGTTTATCTGATTTATGGATTGATTTATGCACTTGGCGCAGCAATATTTTTTATCAATATTACCTCACTAATTTACCCAGAAGTCTAAGTCCACTAAGATACAAATCAGATTTTGGGCATCCTCTGCAACAAACATTTCAGTTTTGGTGAGATACTTCCAAAAGAAAATCACATCTAAAGGAATGCAGACCCTGCCACTTTCCTCATCAGAACCCTGCAAATGCAGCAGTTGATCCATTATGAAAATGCCACTCCCATTCACTTTGGTCAAGGTTCACTGTGTTGCCTTTGCACAGACAAACAAACAGTTATTTCTTCAGAATAACAAAAAATTGGGTATATGGTAGAAAATTGTGAGAGTGCCATCATCTCATGTTAGGCATAACCAAAAATACCCTCCAAAATACACTTCCCGGCCAAAAAAAAAATAGAAAGGTAACACACTCTAATATTTTGTTGGACCACCTTTAGCTTTGATTACGACATGCATTCACTGTAGCATTGTTTCGATAAGCTTCTGCAATGTCACAAGATTTATTTCCGTCCAGTACTGCAATCATTTTTCACCAAATGATGGGAGAGTCGGACTACTGCACAAAGCTTTCTCCAGCACATCCCAAAGATTCTCAATGGACTCTGTGGTGGCCAATCCATGTGTGAAAATTATGTCTCATGCTCCCTGAACCACTCTTTCACAATATGAACTCAATGAATCTTGGCATTGTCATCTTGGAATATGCCCGTGCATATTCAGGGAAGAAAAAAATCTAATGAAGGAATAACCTGGTCATTTATTCACGTAGTCAGCTGACCTCATTCTTTGGGCACATGCCCACATGCCCAATAGCACATACTCAATAGGATAATTACTGCATGCTTAGTTTAGTTAGTTGCTTAGTTAATTCCAGGTGGCGACTTTTTTTTGGTGTAGTAGGGACTATTGTAGGCACTACAGAAAAAATAAACTTTTAGGCCTCATGCACACGGGGCGTTAGAAAAAACGTGCTGCAAAGCTAGTTCTGACGCCAAGAAAAAGCAGCTGTAAAAAACATGCATTTAGTAACTTTTTCCATTTGCGTTATTGCACGTTCTTTTCTGCCTCCATTCAAAATCAATGGTTCCCTACGGAAGGCGCATCACAAGTCGGATCAGGATGATCCGACTTGCGGTGCGACTTGCGCTCTGAGAATCTTGAGGGGGAACTCCACGCCAAAATGAGAAAAAAAACGGTGTGGGGTCCCCCCCAGGTTCTAAATCAGGCCCTTCGAGTCTGGTGTGGATTTAGAGGGGAGCCCCATGTCAGAAAAAAAACTGCGTGGGGTTCCCCACCAAATCCACACCAGACCCTTATCAGAGCATGCAGCCCGGTAGGGTAGGAAGGGGGAGGGGACGAGCGAGCGCCCCCCCCCCCACAATACCAGGCCACATGCCCTCAACATGGGGGGTGTTGGTGCTTTGGGGAAGGAAAGCTCTGCACCCCCACCCCAAAGCACCCTGGCCAGTGGTTGTGGGGGTCTGCGGGCAGGGGGCTTATCGGTATCTGGAAGCCCCTTTTAACAAGGGGGGCTCCCAGATCCCGAACCCCCTCCCTATGTGAATGGGTATGGGGTACACTGTACCCCTACCCATTCACCCCATAAAAGGCAGTGTATGTAAATAACGACAGGAGACGTTTTGGAAAGTTTATTAAAAATCTTCATCCGGTCTTCTCCACTCTGGTCTTCTGCCCTCCGCTCTTCTGGTCTTCTCCTCCTCCGCTCTCCTGGTCTTCTGCTCTTTTGCTGTCCGCTCTTCTGCTTTTTGCCCTTGGCTCTTCTTCTTTCTCCGGTCCTCCTCCGACGATGTCTCCGATGATTATGCTGGTCTCCAGTCTCTGCAGCTTGTTATATAGCCATTGTGGGCGTGGCTGCCCAGTGACGTCATCAGGAGACCCCGCCCCCTCATGTCACAGATTACATCTTCTGATGACTTCACCAGGCGGCCACGCTAACAAGGGGGCCCCCCTTGTTAAAAGGGGCTTCCAGATACCGATAAGCCCCCTGCCCGCAGACCCCCAAAACCACCGGCCAGGGTTGTGGGGATGAGGCCCTTGTCCTCATCAACATGGGGGCAAGGTGCTTTGGGGTGGGGGGTGCAGAGCTCCCCCTGCCCCAAAGCACCAACACCCCCCATGTTGAGAGCATGTGGCCTGGTATGGTGGGGGGGGGGGGGGCCGCTCGCTCGTCCCCTCCAGCTTCCTGTCCTACCAGGCTACATGCTCGGATAAGGGTCTGGTGTGGATTTGGGGGGAACCCCACGCAGTTTTTTTTCTGGCGTGAGGCTCCCCTCTAAATCCACACCAGACTCGAAGGGCCTGGTTTGGAACCTGGGGGGGGGGGACCCCACGCCGTTTTTTTTTTCCCACATGTTGGCGTGCAGTTCCCCCTCAAGATTCTCAGAGTGCAAGTCATCCTGATCCGACTTGCAATGCGCCTTCCATTCAAATCATTAGGCTCCCATAGGGAACCATTGATTTGAACATAAAAAAAAAAAACGGCCTAACAATGTATAAGCAACGTTATTCAGCCTTTAGCCGCGTCAGGCGTTTTTGCAGCTGTAACGCTGGTCCTCAGAATGCGCAGGCCGTGGGTTCTTCTTGCAGCTTAAAAACGCCTATGCCACTTACAGCTCAAAAACATCTGTGTGTGCATGAGGCCATAGAATAACATGGAGGGGCGTTTTTAATAGGGCTGAGCATCTTCACTTACCTCACGATTCGATGCGATTACGATTATTAGGGTCGCGATTCGATTCCGCAATGCATCACGATGCATCACGATTACTATGGGGACCCTTTTCTAAAGGGGGATCTATGGGGACCCTGCTCTAAAGGGGGATCTATGGGGACCCTGCTCTAAAGGGGGATCTATGGGGACCCTTCTCTAAAGGGGGATCTATGGGGACCCTGCTCATAAGGAGGATCTATGGGGAGCCTGGGCCTGCCCTAAAGGGGATCCAGGGGAACTGAGCTCTAAAGGGGGATCTATGGGGACCCTGCTTTAAAGGGGGATCTATGGAATAGATCCCCTTTAGTGCAGGCAGGTCTCCCGTAGATCCCCCTTTAGTGCAGGCAAGGGCAGGTCTCCCGTAGATCCCCCTTTAGTGCAGGGAAGGTCAGGTCTCCCGTAGATCCCCCCTTTAGTGCAGGGAAGGGCAGGTCCCCCATAGATCCCCTTTAGTGCAGGCCAGGGCAGGTCCCCCATAGATCCCCATTTAGTGCAGCCCCCCCTTTAGCGCAGGCAGGTCCCCCATAGATCCCATTCCCCTTTAGAGCAGGCCAGGGTCCCCTACCAATAGAGCCCCCTTGGAGCAGGCCAGGGTCCCCCTTCTACAGACCCCCCCCTTAGAGCAGGGGGGGTCTACATGCTGGGGGAGCTCCCCATAGACATGTCTACACAGCACTACATATTTCCAGTGTCACTAATCAATGGTCTGATATCCGGACTCTTCTATATCACCTCCACTCCATACACAAGTCATAGCACACAACCTAACATGATTATTATTGCCACAAGACTCATATCTATAATAATGCACAGTACTCAGCATCCTGTCTTCTACAATCATTACTTAGGGCCAATTCAGTGCTGAGCGCCAACAAGTTCAAGTTCACTGCACAGACAGAGCAGCCCCGCTCTCCCATAGATAATCAGTGAGACTATCAGCACCGTGCCCACAGCTCTATGTATATACAGACGGCTCTGTCCTCCCACTGCCACCAGCTCACCTGCCCGGTGGTGCTCATGTCTCACGCTGTACTCAGACACTGTGCCAGGACTCTGCCAGGACTTCCCCTCCCACTCTATCCCGCTATATGAGACACTATCCAGTAGCAGTCTCCGTGTGATGGCGCCCTCTGGCGCACGGAAGGACCCGAGCAGCAGCTCTATCACGGAGAAGCTCCGTGTTCCACAAGCCCGGCCAGCGGCCCAGCGCCGCCATGTCACTTCTGTCCCCGCCCCCCGGAACTGACGTCATTAGTAATCGATTTTTCAATCACCCCGAATCGATGCAGAATCGCGAAGGGTCGCATCGCGATGCATCGATTCGGCGATTATATTCAGCAGCCCTAGTTTTTAAGCTGCAAAAAAAAAACGCCTGACGCTCCTTACAGCAGCTGTAAAAATGCCCTGTGTGCATGAGGCCTAAAAAGAAGAGATTACATAAAACATATTGCTTCATTACATATCAAAGTTTAAAATGTTAAAAATTATGGCTTTTTCATATACAAAGGCAACACAGTGAACCTTGACCAATGAAAACAATTGAATGAGACATCCAAAGCGTTTCGAAAGTAGGGTTTTGAAACCTGCTTCAGGAATGCTCAATAGTGGGTACAAGGATATTCAAACTACGTGCACTGCCTCCAAAAGATGAGCCAGAAGAGGTAAAAACACATAGAAAGATGCTGTTTCCTCAAAGTTCGCCCAGATGGAAGGAAGGGACCACCACAATCCTGCCCAAAAGGCCACTGGAGGCACCAAAATCGGACTAAGGGGACCTCCGATGGACCTCGACAAAGAGCAATATAGTGCCCAAAACAGGTGTAATTAGAGTAGGTGTATAGATCAGCACTGTCCAATACTGAAAGCTGTGATGGTTTGAATATTGGTAGTAATAGCTATTTGTCAAATGCAAGTTAGCATGAAGATACAGGCAACCTTCATGAAGCTGAACACATTATAAATAAATACACATACCTTACAAAGAATCCCCCCCCCCCTTTTTTTTTAAGTGATCTCATACCCTCTGTTCTCAGCTGCATAAGGAGCTTAGAGAGCTGGGGGAGGAGAGACAACAGCACAGTGGTTTTCCCAGTAAACAGTTGGGCAGAAGGGGGAGAGAGGGTATTAGGTTGAGAGCAGGCTGAGTTCTCAGCACAGCTAGAGAACTGACCACAATGTGCTTTCATGCCTTGTATGGTCAGTTTTTACCAGGAAAGCAAAGGGTCTGGCAGTAACACCAAGGATTTCACACAAAGAGAAAAGGAACATGGCACAGCAGGCACATATCAGGAATATGAAATGTTTAGTTTACATTCTTTAACCTCTTCACACCAGCAGTATGTGTATGGGTCGCCTCTTGGCGGGTGGGCCTTAACTCCGGGAGGCCGCATATATGCATACCAGAATGTAAACAGAGCGCCAGTTACCGGCTGCTAACAAAAAACTCCTGATCTCTACTTGCGATCAAGGGCTTTCCGATCATGTGACTGCTGTAACAGCCAATCACCGCGGTCACATGATCAGAAACTCAGTCCTGCCATCAGAAACCTCTTAAAGGGCCACTTCAAGGGATCCTAAAGATCACTCAGAGGGGAATGTTTTTTCCTCAACAAAAGTAGAGTTACTCCGTAAATGTAAATCAAGGATCAATATACCCCTACAAAATTCAAAGCCTGCAATGTTAAGGAGTCTGCTTATCAATGTTTTCACTCAAAATTCACCCAACATTCCCCCAAGATTTAATATATTTTGTAAACTGATTTTTATGTGAAAATTATGTGAATCATGGGTCAAAGCTGGGTGAATCTTATGTAAAAACACTGATAAGTAGATCTTAAAGTGTTAAAAATACATACCATGAGGTACATGAAAAAAAAAATCTGAAAAATGTTGGATTTAAATTAAGAATAATAGACAAAGCGCATACATCAGTCACATTAACATTAGTATTCTATAGTCGTATAAATCCATTGAAATGCTTCTTTCACACTGAGTCAGAATAAGGTTAGAACTCACCCAGAGAGAAACCAACAGCGAAGTACACTTGTAACATTCAATGAAAGTCTTAGCTTAATATTCAAAACTTCTTAAAAGGAAATGTAAAAGTTTCCGCAAAATAGGTAGGCAGAACAGAATAGAGAACTGGAACTTTTTTTAACCTTTTCAAATTAAAACCACCTGGGCAGCCTGGGGGGAACCTCCACAACCAGGGATAGGCCGAACACCCCCTGTTTAGTTCGCAGCAGAATTCCGGAACAGGGGAAATGTTCAAACCTGAATGGCGAACCCCATTGAAGTATATGGGAGCCGACGAGGAAAAATCAAAAGTGCCCATTTTGAGTGCTTATATGCAGGTAATTGGCCATAAAAGGGGTATGGGGGGGTCTGGATACCTGGGGGGCATGTATCAATAAAATAAAACATTTTTAAAATGATATTTTTTTCAGGAGCAGTGATTTTAATTAAAGTGCAACAATAAAAATGAAAAATTCATGTCCCCTGTTTTGGTCAAAAAATATTGAAGAGCAGCTAAACCTACCGAATGGGGAATGGACGTATAAAGGGAAGAAACGTCCAATGATGCCCACATATAATTGTATTCCGATGAATAGGACCTGAGAACCTCTAGAACATGATTTGAGTCTCTAATAAATGAAGGAAGCTGACACACAATCGGTTGAAGAAAAAAGTCGATATATATGGAGAACCCGCTTGTAAAGCTGTTGGTATTAGCTACTATGGGCCTACCCGGGGCATCGACTAGGGATTTGTGTATCTTTGGGAGGTGATAGAAGTAATGGGTGCTGCGTTTAAGAGGAAGCAAAAACGTTTTCTCCTTGTCATATTTTTTACATTGTTGTTGCACTTATGTATTAGTTCCTTATGTGTATTATGAATTATTTCTTGTACATCGTGCATTTATATTTGTATTCCTTTTATGATGACTCATTTTATCTTCATATCATTATGAATTGTAGTCATGTTCCATGTATGAATTCAAGGGCACTGATGGGTTAATTGGTATGCTTATTCCCTTCTAACTTTGCCCACTCCCCGCCCCTCCATTGGGCTTAAATATCTCTGTTTGTCGCTATTCCTGTGACTTGATAAAGCGCATGCGCGTGAAACGCAAAGTCACGGCAACAGGGAAACTTTTGTTCCACACTGGTTGAGCAGCTTCTTTCCTTCCGGGTACCGTACTTCCGCCCAAGGCGCCTCAATAACGGCTTCCAGTCATGCCGGCGGTTTCCGGCTTGGATTCCCTGCAGCTATCATCATCTTCAGCCATGGTGCTTGGCGTCTCCTATAGTTCACCCTACCAGGACCTCCTTATCCACCAGTGCCCTTGTCTTCTCCAGCGCCAGTGTAGTAATGTTTTGTATGTCTTCTGGACCATATATCTTTTAATGTTACAAATGAAATGACAGTAATTTTACCAACCATTGCCCATGGATCATTGTTTTTTTTCTCCAGCACTAGCCTTAATCAGCTCCTGTGCACTGTCAGTATCTGTTGTTTTAATTATTGACTGTCAGCATGTATTGAGAACAACACTGGAAACAACATTGGGCGGTATATATCCGCAAAAATGTTGATTTGTGGCAAAACCCCTGGGGACCACTAAAATTTTCTCATTAGTGGTCCACGTACCACTGGTTGGGGACTGCTGGTCTAGTAGATTGTGTCTGAACTTAACTCCTGTATACTCATTATTGCTCAAACCACCATTTTCTCTAACTCATAGCAATACATTGAGTTCATTTACCACTAAACGTGTCTATTTCCTGGTACTATTTCACAGTTGAGTTAAAAGGTATCCACACTTAGGTGACTTTTTCACGTGATCTGTGACGCAATGCGTCGGAAGGAACTTGGTGACGTCACTTCCGGTTACAGCCGAAACCGGAAGTCCCCACAGGTTAAACCCCTATTTGCGGCAAGTGCACGATTGTTCTACATTAAATGTGAGTTTTATTCTTGTTTTTTTGGCAATAAAGTATTTACATACTTCACCATGGAAGTCTATTTCATATCTTTTTGATGCCTATGAGAAATTATCGTGGGGATTTGTACGGTATCGAGTACCCCATCTAAAGCAAAGGATACTGAGGGACCCTATAAGCAATAAAACCCCATCCTAAAGGAGAGAAGGAGAAAAAGAGGAACCTACCATCCTGTGATATCCCAGTGGTCATAATATAGAAACGCCAATTTTTGGTGTAATGTGAGGTGAGCGGCCATTACACCTATATGTTTGTCCCTGGAGTCTCTGCTCACCCTGCATGATCACTATTTTGGATACCAATACCACAATCACAGAGATATATAATTTTTGGATTATTATCACCAGTCACAGTTTATGTTAGTGTTTATAGTCACGGAGAAGGATCCACACCCCCCTCTTGTGTCTGCACAGATTATTGCACATAGACTTTATTTATGAACTTTATAGTGGACTATTTCAATTTTATTTGGCATTTTATGTGATTTTATTCAATATTTCACCTCACGCAATTCTTTTATTTATATTTTATATATATATTCTTTTGATTATTGATTTATCTTTTGTTCATCTAAGAGTGGCACTCCTTATTAACCATCACTTGTACTCACTTTGTGGAAAGTTTTTTGTGAGATCACTTATTTATTTATTTGTTGCCACTTGCACTTTGGTCATTATTAATGATATGTTGTTTACACTTATGAACATGCAGCTCTATGACATCTATTTGATATCGACATCTAGATATTTATTGCAGTGCTCTTTTGAAATCAGCGCCGATTCATTCCATAGATCTTTGCCTATTCCTAATACCCCTTTCTCTTCTATCCTTGCAAAAGGGATTGGGAAATCTACAAACTGGCACCGCTGGGTGGTTCCATCAAAGAGGGCCAACCCTCCAATTTTACAAAGAGACTCTTGTTAAAGAAGGACTCTAGTGATCATATGACTTTACAAAAAGGGCCAGGATCACTTACCACTTCAGAGTTAAAAGGACACTCTGCAAAGAAGTTTGGGCCATCGGGCCAAAGAGGAGGATCTTTTACAGAGAGACTTTTTCTAAAGAGACACTTTGTGAAGATCTTTCGGGCCAGTGGGCCAGTTAAAGGAATTTTGAGCAGGTAGTGGCTGAAGTCTCTTTGGTGGGGTGTGTCCTAATGTAAGGGGCTCCTAAAGAGACTGATAACCCCCACAAGCTGAGCAAGTTTGCTCAGGCTCCAGCAAACAACTTTACAAAGAAGACATGTTGCCTCGGTGCTACAGGTGGGAAGGAAACTGTGAGCATCAGTCGGATGGACTCCGCATGTCTTCATGAACTTGTGGGCTTGACTGAAACAGAGAAGAGTCAGTGCCTGGGTGTTAAAGGGACTGTGCCTATTTCAGTCACAAATTGTGACCTAAGAAGGTAGATAGTTAGCTTGATAGGGTTTGGTTGTCACCTGTCCAGGAGTAACAGCTGAACGCCGCGTCAAGAATGACGGAAATTATATCTACCAGTATGTATAGTTAGGGACTTTTGGGTGAGAAGGTCGCCTCTGAGGATAGGGCAGTCTCACCAGTTCAGGTAGTAATATTATGATGTGCTTAACCTTTGTATTTTCCTTTGCAGGCTTGCACTGGATATCCGGGTCTGGCTAGGCCCTCCATGGTTTGCAATGTAAATATTGTGTTCAGTTAGTCAGTTAGGATGACCTGTTTTTGTTTGGTGGGGGGTGCGTTAGGTTAATTCGCCTAATGTGTATAAATGTTTTTGTGAATACTTGTACAGAGAATATATATTTTTCTATGTAATTTATTACTATGTACATTCGTTATTTTCCCTTTTCCCCCCTTTCCAGGTTTGTGGGATACTCTGTTAGGAAATTTTTGAGGAAGATATTTTTGTAGGGGGCAGCTGCAATGAAGACATGGCTCTTTGGTGGGGGGAGGGGGTGAATGTAGCAACCTCCTAGATAGTTGCTAGAGAGTGAGTATCGTTTTTGGCTCTGTCTGCCTATCAGAAGAGCAGCAGGTAAATTCTATATTCTCTCTGCTTAACAGGGAGCAGGATCTGTAAGTTTGGTCTGCTCAATGTGCTCTGTGTGTGATTCATGTGGTCTGAGGGAGTGTCCCCACTGGTCCAATGGGGAGGCACATTGCACAGTGGAGGAAACCTGACCAATGGGAACACAGGCTTTGATACAGCCCCAGGGATTGGCACAGACTGCTGTCTCGGTGCATTCTCAGGTGTAATATAAAAAAGCCAGGAGCACATGTGCTTAAGGTCTTTGGCTGGTGAGCAGAGTCCCGGAAGGAGGGTGGCGGCTGCCTCCTCTTCTGCAGTGGTTGGAGTATGGTCACAGACAGTCGGCCTGGTGAGCCAGAAGTGTGGAGCTGAACCCAAAGGTCCAGGAGAGCTGACTGAAGGAGTTGAGGCACTGGAGAACCTGGAAAGCAGTATCGTGAGTACAGAGGATCGTGCCTAAGGGCCTGACCAGGAAGGGGGCCACTCCGGAGTAGAGTAGTCAGTGGACAGGTGTCAGCTGGTGGATAGAAAGGGGGTACTAGGTATGTGCCCTGAAGATAAGTACTAAAAGGAACATTACCTCAGATACATCTAGTGGCAAGATGAAGCTGCGGCCTTGCCGCATTCTCAGATAGGAGTCCTCAGAATTGTGAATAGTTCAAGTGTTGGAAGTATCCCACTCATTCCTTCTTCCATCCCAATATCAAATAAAACAACAAAAACAACAACCCCTAGACTGTTCCTTGACATAGCCAAGAAAGTAAAGTGTTAAGATTCTGCATGCAGTTGCTACGGGTAACCCAGGGTAATACAGAAGTGTGAAAAACTAGCAGCTCTTAAAGGGGCAGTGCTACACTTGTGTTCCTATAAGTGCTTGCAGTAACTTTCATTCAACCAGATAGCCTCAGAGGGTTCTAGCACAGCACCGCAGACTCAGGCAACACCCTGGAGGCAACACATGCATCCAAAAGTATGTTGATAAAGCTATGGTCAGCCCACCAATAAAAAGCTTATCAGTTATTGGTTAGTTAACAAACATGCAAGGCCAACCCTTAGAGGACATATCCATACACTAGAAAATAGCATGTAATGCAATTTGACTTAATTTTTTTTTCTGAAAATATCATCCCCACGTTAAAGGAAATAAACACAGATGTTGTATTGTAAATGCACACACGCTTGATGTAATGCTGATTCTCAAGCTTCAATTTTTTGAGTCACTGACCTGGAAAAATTATGCAGACATTTGACTTTTCTCTTACTTTTCTGATCTGCACACATATTCTGAGCCTGCAAAGTCAGCATTACAGCCAGAATTTTCAGAAGGAGGTTAGCAACAGCATCTGCCACATTTCTTCCAGGAAAAATTTCTTAAAGGATTTGCATTGGCATGATTCAAATTTACCCTTAGTCTAGGTTCACACTATGCTGGTTTCCCGGGCGGCTTTGTTTTTTGCCGGCACAGCAGCCTATTTATTTGGACTCAAACTAACCGGAGTAAAGTTCAAAACTAATCTTAGAAAGTATTATTTACTGAAAGGGTAGTCGATGCTTAGAATAAACTACCAGCAGAGGATGCTTGGAATAAACTACCAGCAGAGGTAGTGAGACAGTCAACAGTAAATGGCTTCAAACATGCTTGGGATAAACACAGATCTATACTCAGACAATACAGCTAATGAAACCCCCCCCCCCCCCCAAAAAAAAAAAAGATGGGCAGACTCGGTGGACTACTTGGTCTTTTCTGTCGTCACTTTTCTATGTTTCTATGTTAATTGGGCTGCTATACCTATGGAAAACATAGGAAAAAGGTCCCTGCACTTTTTTCCAAAAACACGGCAGCAGGGAACCGCATAGTGCTGTGCATTTCTAAAGGGCCTGTTCTCGATGTAGCACCCTCCTGGTTTAGAATAGGCTGCTAGGCAAATCTAGTTAGCTCCTCTGTAAACAGTGGAGCAGGGGTTGATTACTTAGGGCTGTTTAGTGTCTCACAGCCTGCTGTTCTGCTACTTCCCCCTGTCTTCTAGAGACTTCTGGAAGTATAGTGGGAGGGAGAACAGAACAGGCAGTCTGAATATTTATGGAACTCTGGCAAATCCCTGGGGAGGTATGCCCAGAAGGCAGAGCCCATAAATATTCTGAGGCATGGCAGCCAGGGTGCAAAGTTCTGGGGTCCAGCCTTCTGGAGGAGACCCCTGTACTGGTGGCTCTGTCCCTGGGGCAAAGAGAGAGCCTATTGGAGACATTGAGGTCCCAGCTAGGCTTAGCTGGGGGGCCTACTGAAGAGAGCCTGGATCATAGACTGAGCAGATCCAGGAGTAAATTGGTGAAAATAAGACCAACCATTCTGGGGACTGCGTACTTGATCCTGCTATACAGAGAAGAAGTGACTGTGGGGTGATTTATCTTACCAGCAAGTGCAGTGTTGCTAGGAGTTGCAAGACAGCCAGGGGCATGCTATACTGCTAAAGTGTGCTCAGTACAGCCAGGAGTTCTACCAGTCACCCAAGAGAATACAGCCTGAGGTTGTTTAATACAGCCTGCGTTTTTGTACAGAGCAGCTAGAAGCCTAGAAGTCCTTAAGATCTACAGCTCTGCAGTTTCAGGGTATCCCATACTCCCCATCCCTATCCAAGTTCCTGTTCCTAATAAAAATCCTAAAAGAAACCACTAGACTGTATCATAAGTCAAAGGAAGAATTGTGAAAATTCAGTGTGCCTGTCTATTCATGCTGTGAGTGAGGAAAATAAACCCAAATAATCACAGTCTCCTGTGGAGGTAACACTATATCTACATAGAGTGTGTGTGCAGGCTCTTTGGGAGTCAATGCTACAACATTTGTTTGACGGATTCTAAACTACCTGCCTGGGTATCGCTGCCAAGAAGCTGCTTCCCAAGCTCTGGAACATGAGGAATATGATTATAGCTGTAGCTACCCCAAAGAACTAGTCAACAAAAGTTTTTGGAGTAAACAAGAAGAACTGCTTTATTAGAGAAACACAGAATTTTTACTGAAAACCATCAGATAAGAGCTAATCACATTATCACAGACAATGTCTACCTCGGACAGTCTGTCGCCCACATAGGAATACATTATACATAGGAAGCCATATGTTACAATAATAGTTCTTTTAGGGTGATGCCAAACGAAGCAGCATCAATCCCAGGATACAGTTTGATAGCCCTGGACCCCCAGATGATATGATCTAAAAAGCGACATGTTCCATGGACAGCTGGTTAAAGGTACCCGAATGACATTTGTAGAGTAACCGCACAACAGTTAACCATGCTTACCAAACCCTAGTGAGATGTACCTTTGAAATTCCAAGGTTCTCAAGCAAGCTCCCTCCCAGTAACCATCCTGACCCATGTCCCACCAAAAGGAGAACGTAGTCCCAAAAGAGTGATGTGGCAGGACAATGGGCCTTTGAAGTGACTCTTAGTAAAGTGAAGCAGGTATTCCTACTGGCCCTAGCCACTATACAGTTCTATGTGAATGTAGCTAGGACTCAGTAAAACGCTGGCAGTGTGCCCAGGTTAGATGGAAGTCAACTAGTGACCAGCTCCTTCTGAATTACTTGAAAACCAGTAAAACACAGAGTTCTCTAGACCAGTGTTTCTCAACTCCGGTCCTCAGGGCACACTAACAGGCCAGATTTTAAGTATTACTTTGAGGAGATGCAGACTAGAATACTGCAATCACTGAGCAGCAACTGATATCACCTGTGATGTATTTCAGTTTTCATGTAAACCTGGCCTGATAGTGTGCCCTGAGGACCGGAGTTGAGAAACACTGCTCTAGACAATGGTTCTCCTGCAGAACCAAGTCTGTGACAATTGTTTTGTTGGGAAAGACATGAATGTATGCATGTGGAAAGGGACAGAGAAGGGCAGTGATTGGTGGGGAGCTTTATTCCAACAGAGGAGAACTTTGACAACACTGCTTGGGATTTCAGTGCAGTACGGGAAGCACTGTCAGCCAACAACTGAAAGGTATTTTTCAGTATTTTTAGCATTTTTAAAGGAATCAAAAATGGAGGCATTAGCATGCATTGTAGAGATGGACTGCACAGTATATACTGTACATGTTTTTATTTTGCCCACACATGCACTTTAATTGTTTAGCTTTTTAATGCCTTTTACAGGCACTGCTCTGCGAGGGAAGGATTTAGAAAAAACATGCCCCACCCACTCGGTACCACCCCCTAGATTGTATGAATCTGTAATTTTGCTGCTGAGAAAAGATGAAGGGTACCAGTGGCAAAACTGTTCTAGCTTACCGTGGCTTCAGCATGCAGTGGGCACAGATATTCTCCTGCTGCTTTACATGGGCTGCCAATAGGGGAAACTACAAGTGATTTTGAATAAAAGGCTTTGGGCTTCATAGGTAATAAATATAATTCACAACAAACTAGGCATCAGACATATAAATATAACTCTATTGAGGTGGTCACAGACAAGCTTTACGTGCTACATTGTGAATACATGTAACCTGAGTTGCTTCACTACACTGCAGAGCTGGATCTTATATGCTTGTGTCAAGTCTAACAAATGTGCACAGATTTTTTTACACTTGCCTTAATAGCAATGCTTAGGTTTGCTGTATGGCGGGCTATATGTGTTCCCTGAATGCATTGATTTTTCCATAAAATTCCTATGGTATCCTCCTGAATACATGAAAATACTTGTTTATTGACCCCCTGGAAATGTTAGATGTTAATTTAATGCGCCTATTAATAGCATCAGTTTAAAAACTCGCCTTTGTTGATTTACTTGTTGTGAATCATTGGCAGCACACAATTACACACAATTCAAATGGGTATATTTAAGAAGGAGTGAATGATTGGATTGCCAATTTTCCACTGCTTATTATCACCAAATGACCATTGGATCTTTCTCTACAATTATAAAGGTTATTCGCTGCCCCCTCATTTGCTGATTAAGTCACAATGTTGTTGAGCTTTCAGTACAAAGACCATAACAAATATTGTTTCTGTTAGCTGTATGAGGTTAATACATATACAGGCTGAAATCAGTATATGCATTCCTTTTTTTACTTTATATGCCTTTTTATGTTTTTTAACACATTTAAATGTCAACCATGCTGACCAGCAAATGTGACAGTTGCAGGGATCAGGACAAACTTTAACATTGATAGTGTTGTGCATTACAGTGGCAAGAACAGGTTTTTTTTAACCCCTTCCAGAGGGTGGAAAGTTTGTTTACATACATGGCTTTTCAGTCATGTGATTGCTGTGACTGGCTTTAAACAGTGACCAGGAACTGTCAGTGACAGTGCAGTCACAGTGCTGGGAGCGTCAAGTAATCACAATCCCACCACAGTACAGGGATGCCGGCTGATGCATATATGTGGCAGCTTGGCTTTAAAGCTATGTTGCCACATTTATGCATACAGCTGCCATTAAAAGGGCCATTAAAAGGACCAAAGTGGTAGTAAATTCTGTTACACGACTTATACCTATAGGTATAGGTACTGTGAATATCTCCTAAACTTGCACTGTTTGGGAGATATTCAGAGGGCATGCAACCGGCGACATCACCAGTGCATGTGCTCTGAAGGTCCGGCATACAGTGCCGGACTTTCAGAGCCCGTGGCGTAAACAACGGCTCCTGTGCGCATGCACAGGAGTGACATAATCGCGTAGCCGGAGCCTGGGAACTCAGAAGGAAGATATCAGCCCTCTCACTGGTGACAGCGTGGCTCTGGAGGACTTCGTTCTAATGTAAGTTTCTCATAATGTGCTAGTATGCGATGCAGGGAAAAAACTTTTTTTATCACTAGCTACGGTTTACTACTGCTTTAAAGAAAAAACATGAAAAAAAGGTGCCCACTTTAAGCACATCTGGTAGTGTTATAAGCTATGAAAATGCAATCATGGGAATTTATAAATAGTGTCTAAGAATTCTGATTGTCATCCACATGACAAATGTCAGTGCCGGCAAAAGATTCATGTACTTGTTCTAAACAGGTGCGTGTGCCTGGGGCATGCCTCAGTAAAACTGCTCTCCTTCTGTCGCTGCAGCTGTCACACAGACAGCACAGGGAGTTTTAATGCTGGTAGGGTGGTTGCCAATCAGGCACGCTCACTTTGTGGTTCATACCAGGCAATAGGCGGATCCTTTAGCCAATAGACAGCCTGCTATTGGCTATCGAATGCACCCACTGCCTGCTGTCAATCACAAGAAAAATGTGTACCTGATGGGGAACTAGCTCTGCCTACTGGTTGCCAGGAGGCTTTTTAACAGCGTACTTAGCAACCAGTGACAGGTGGGGATCAGAGGAGGTAGTTGCAGCAAACATGCTGCTCTGCTGCACAGCGTACAGAGACAAAAAAGAAAGCAGGGGGAGAGGGATAAAAACCCCCATCTCCCAGGGACCAACACCTCATCCGGTGGTCACCGTGCACAACTCTACCAAAAGAGGATCGCCCATCATGCATTTACATAGGACAGTCAAAAAATATGTTGCAAAGTCAAATGAATATCTAAAGTGAGTCCAAACCATCCAGGTGATCATATACGCTTCCAGATTATCAGTTTCCAAAGAGACCATTTACTCCATGTTACATAAGGAATCCATTCCACATGCCCAATCAGACAAAGAAGAGGTACCCAGCTACACCAGTTTCTAGATATAATTGTATGTGCGAAAGTCAAAAAATGTCTGATCAAGTTTCTTTTGTTTTGTTTGTAGGAGCCCAGTAGCATAGATAGGAGAGTCATTTAGAGTATTTGGGATAACATCTACCACAAGTTTATAATAAAGTTGAAGGATTTTGTTCCAAAAAGCGACAATCAGGAGGCTGTCTCCCAGATATGAGACATGGTTCCAGGAGCGCTAAGACTCCGCTAACATGTGTCCAGAATGGACGGGTCAATGTTATGTAGGGTGGTTGGATATCTATACCATCTGGACAGGATTTTGGAGTTACGATCCTGTGCTCAAATCATGATAGATTTGTGTGTAAATGCCAATACATGAAGGGGCCCTGCGTGGCTCCAAAAGTTTGATATATATCTATCATGTGACCATGGAATAAAGCTTTGAACCCTTTCGAGGAATCCTTGATGTGCTGATGACATTTCTTCACTTTGAGTATCTACGGTTTCCAACCTATGGTCATTACAGCACCCAGCATCACCAAACAGCCGGTTTTCTTCAATGTGTGCGTGGGGAATATTGCATTTAAATGACAATACATTCACGGCTCTGAAACGCGTAGCCATGCCCTGCTCGGCCCCCAGGGCTGACTTTACTTCCAGTCGGTTCTGTTTGGTGCTCAATACACCAATCACTTCCTGCTTCCTGTTTTCCTAAGGCTCTCAATTACATCAAGCCAGCGACAGTGCCTTTTCATCTTCCCTATGGACAGGCTAAATTCAGTTGCAAAGCTCTTTGGCATCAGAGGATACCTTTGTGGCATTTGCTTTACTTTAATACCACATGTGAGTTGCCACTTTGTTTTTATATATTAAGTGTTTTTGCAATACTATCATAGATTATCACCCTCTGTTGTTCATTTAGAAGGATTATCACAGAAAGATATAATCTGAGTCAAAGAAGGTCGATTGACCACACATTTCCAAGAAAGGTTCCATTATCCCAGATAGTAAGGATAACTTGCCACAAATTTGTGCCAGTCTTGTAAATTTGCTGCATATTTTCACTGGCAAGTTTTACACTTGCAGAGCACTTGAAGCAAAAGTTCTAGTTGACACTTTTCCAATTTGTAGCAAAGTTGCAGTGGCAAGTCTACAGCAAGAACTCTGCAAGCCACAGTGACCCCTGTGGTGGGATGACTATTGCACAACATAACTGAACCAGAATTTGCAGAAGACCTGCAGAATATTTGCAAATCAATTTGATCTGGAGTCATGCAATGCGGACTTGCTGCAATTGTGCAACAAACTTGTGAAGCCTGGCAAGTCTAGCAATAGCTTAGCAAGTGATTTTCAAAATTGCAGTGCAATTGCTTGCTATCTGGGATCCTTAGTCCAGAATAAGAAGTGGGAGTGATGTAAGGTCAGAGGGAACACAGTGTTCCCAAACAATGGATTCAAAGGGCCATACCTAGTAGACCATCCTTTACACACGTATGTATCTCAGCTAAAGTGGCAGGCACTAGATTCCCTTTTCAATTTAGAGGCATTTTCATTGACTTCCTGTTTTGGCTATGGGGCCAGAATAAAGAGAAATCTTCACAATGGGACATAGATGGCAAAAAAAAAAAAAAAAACTGACAAGGGTTATAACCATCCCTTACTCCCTTTAAAAGGGAAAAAAGTTCTACCTTTATTTCTACTTTAATTTTTTCATTGCAGTTGAGTCACCAAAGACATCCCCTGACCTCTGTAAAATGAGATAAGATATCACATATGCTATATATAAGCAGTGCATCTCGCTATATCTCATATACTGTATATCAGGAGTGTATTTTAAAGTGATTGTAAATTCTCGTTTTAAAAAAAAAAAAAAAAACATGTTATACTTACCTCCTCTGTGCAGTGGATTTGCACTGGGCAGCCTGGATCCTCCTCTTCTCGGGTCCCTCTACCCTGCTCCTAGCCCTTTCCACACGATGAGTATATAGCAAGCAGCTTACTATAGGGGAACCCGAGTCGAGCTGCAGCTCAGTGTGTCCATTCAGACACAGCGCTGCCATTTGGCCCCAGACCCTAGCTCTCCTGATTGGATCATTGAGTTTGATTGCCAAAAGTGCTGCTGCTGTGTCTCAGCCAATCAGGAGGAGAGTTCTGGGTGGCCGAGGGACTGGTGGACATTGCCAGACAGAGATGGGGCTTAGGTAAGTATTAGGGGATGCTGGGGGGGCTGCTGCACACACAAGGCTTTTTACCTTAATGCATAGAATGCATTAAGATAAAAAACCTTCTGCCCTTACAACTCCTTTAAGTTAGCCAGCCAACTCAAAGATTTGTAAAGCACAGTTGTGTATATTTGCAAATATGTACAATGTAGCAAATATGGTTACTGCAACATACATATGTAATTACAAATTCCACAAAGAAACAAGGTTTTAAAAAAATACTCTTTTTAACCCATTCCCCAGAAGACCTCATCTATGATGAAACGCGTAGGGAGGCGTTTATGACGTTGATGTCATCACACAATTAGATTCTGATTGGCCAACTGTAGTTGTGCCCAGAGTGGAACTTGTAGGAATGCCATTTGTGATGTTTTGGATGTTTTCTGAGCCTTACCATTTTCATCATCTTGTGAGCGCAATATTTACTTATGATATTAAAGTTTATATACAATAATACACTGAGAGCATTATTTTCACTTTATTTTTGAGAATTATTGGAAGCATTTGGACACAGTATGGTTGAAGGGAGACCCTGATCTCCCATGTGCAATTAGACCACCTTTAACCCAGTGGTCAATAACATCTGGTAAGCAGTTTGTCACATTGTTTGGCCTGGGGAGCACAACACTTCATCTGCTGTTTGTTGCCCAGCATCACGTTTTTTTCTGCCACTAGGGAATTTATCACTGATCACTAAAGATAAACACCTTATTCTTATATGTTGGACTTTATTAGTGGACTTATTGATTTTCTGTCTTTTTCGTTCATTTATCATTGTTTTATATTTGCACAAAAATATTTTTTTTTTATTTGTTTTTCAGCTATTGTATTTTAGCACTGCACTATATTTTCACATTTCAAAAAATACCGTATATACTGATAAATGTTTTTTACAGCAAGCCAATCTATTTTACACATTTATGTAAAAAACTTTGAGAAAGACTGTAAAACATTTTAAGGGCCCAGTCACAGCAGAAAGCAGTGCTCTGCAGAATGCACATTTTCTCACATTGAGGCAACAGTTAGGAAGGGTAGAGGGGAAATAGTCAAGGAGACCAGTCCTGGGCTGGAACAGCCCAATAAATACGCCCTGTTGCATGATGTATGAGAAACCAGTCAGGGACCAGCATTGCTGGAGCAGAGGGACGCCCCTAGCTGCCAGGGTAAGAACACCTCCAGTGAGGGTGGGAGCAAGGCTAAGGGTAAGGAAAGACAGATTCTGGTGGTAGGGGACTTAATTATTAGAAGGACCGAGAGGGAAATCTGTCACAAAGACCGTAAGCGCCAAACTGTATGTTGTTTACCAGACGCCTGGGTTCAGCACATTACAGATCTGCTGGACAGATTATTGGGTGGGGCAGGGGAGGACCCAGCTGTCATGGTACATGTGGGTACCAATGAAAAAGTTAGAGGAACATGGAGAATCCTAAAAAAATTATTTCAGGGACTTAGGAGCTAAATTGAGGAGTAGGACCTCCAAGGTAGTATTCTCAAAAATACTACTGGTACCTTGAGCCAAGCCAGAGAGGCAGTGGGAGATTAGGGAAGTTAAAAAGTGGCTGAGGAGCTGGTGTAGAAAGGAGGGGCTCGGGTTCCTGGACAACTGGGCCAACTTCTCAGTCCGCTACTGGCTCTTTAGCAGGAATGGACTGTACCTAAATGGGGAGGGTGCAGCCCTACTGGGAGAGAAGAAGTCCAAAAAGTTGGAGGGGCTTTTAAACTAGATGATGGATCCAGATATAGAGCTAGCCAGCAGAAAGCAAGGTTCATTGGGCAATGTTGTGGCAATTAATGGTAGGGTGATGTAAGAATATTTAATGATATCTCGCGCTCGTACTTCATTATGTCAGAATATTTATACTGCTCTGAATATAACAGTGTCTATTTATGTCAATAAGCAAAGATCTGTGAGGAAGGAGAATATCCACTTATTTCCACAAATCAATATGTAGCAAATTCTTTTTAATTGATTAATTTCTTTTTAAAAGCATATACCAATCTTAGGGAGTACAGTCTACAGTAAGGAATATATATGTAATATTTATTCACCAGACATGTATTCACAATATTTGATCAAACAGGAAATGACACAAAAAGATAACTCTACATAAAATACTAAAAAATATAAAAAGGTGGGGGGTACTGCGCTTCTGGGTTGGTGGTGCATGAACTGTGCTCAGTATAAATGCCTGTCACAATGGATGAAGGGAACTTATAACATGTGTGGGTGGTTTATATAAATAAGGTGCTATGTATAAAAAAATGCAAAATTAATCCGTACTCAAATAAATAATCTTACAGTGCTAAAATACTGACACGGCACTCTAAAAAATATAAAAAAGGTTCTAGAAGCCACGTGATGCGGAAGTGGCATAACGCGTAGGGACGCTCGGACCGGAAGTGACGCACACTGCGGAAGTGAGGACTGCGATCCCACTCCGATGCTATTATATGCGCTTGTCTTGTTCAACAAATGTGTTTTGTTCAACAAAAAGTTTTTTTAACCCTATTTAAATAAAGCACCCTGTTTTCCATGACATACTTGCACTATTTCGAGCCTTTGTTTTGAGATCCACTGGGACCGCTGGGAGCCTGGAGAGGGAGTAGGGAGCCAACCCACCCGCAGCAGCCCAGATATCTGGCCCTAGTGGAGCACGGTACAGGATTGGAGAGGAGCCCCATGGACAAACTATAAGGCCTTTATCCTTAGACCTTGAGGTGATCTGCTAGGACACTTAGAGGGGTTGAGGAGAAGCACCCCACCACCCTAAGCACGGTGTTAGGTGAAGGAGCAACACCTGTGGAATTCCCCCCACTTGAACACTTACTTTAACCATTTTGGACTATATTTCACCCAGCCTGCTGTATTTTTGTGGCGCACAGAGGACACTTTCATTTTGTCTAATATATTTGTTCACATTTTATATGCACCTGAGCACTTTATCTGTCACTATTGCATTATCAGCACTATAAGTGGTTTTCTATTCTCTTATCTATTTTATACTTTTTAGAGTGCCGTGTCAGTATTTTAGCACTGTAAGATTATTTATTTGAGTACGGATTAATTTTGCATTTTTTATACATAGCACCTTATTTATATAAACCACCCACACATGTTATAAGTTCCCTTCATCCATTGTGACAGGCATTTATACTGAGCACAGTTCATGCACCACCAACCCAGAAGCGCAGTACCCCCCACCTTTTTATGATTTTGACACTGTATGGTTACCAGTTCTGGTACTAGCAGCATCTGGGATCTACACCAACCCTTTTAAATCGTTCTCCCTAGACAGCGCAGGACTCACCACACTACTCTCTTTACATAAAATACTAACTTCAAACAATTAATGCAATGTGATGTTTAGCTCAATAATGAAAGTGAAAGCAAGATTACCATTTCTCCAGGTATAGCAGAAATCATAGGTAAGTGTTCTATATAAACAGACCACAATTGTCTGCGAATTGCACTGCCGACAGTCACTTCACTGCAGGTGAAGTGAGAATAAGCCATACAAAACGGAAGACTAAAATCGCAAATAATGCGCTAAATCTGATATTAATAAAAATGTATAAAAACATAAATCAGCTTTTTAGAGAAAAATCTACTATGGTTTATACAGCTGGGATTGTAATCGTAATACCCTTGAATATGCAATATAAAACATATAAGGAAGGAATAAACAATATTGAATAAAATCAAATAACCCAGCAAGGCATATTTACCACACTTAAGATGGCTGCTAGCTTCAAATGGTCTTTACCAGAGTCCTAAGATGGATGACAGTGAGGGAGGAGTTTCGTTTGGCGTCCCTCAAAGTTTCAGATGAATGATGGAGCAAGATGGAGTATGTCTAGATGAGTCTATAGATGGATGTAGTAGTGTGTGTGTTGCAAGTGTAATGTATGTTGTCAGTAGTGATGTATCCTCTCTCATATCTGGGTTCTTCTTTTATATGGTATTAACAAAGGGCTATAAAAATTACCATAAGTTAACCCAGAGGGATGAAACATTATCCCCATTGGTTGGGATATTCTATACCTTAACTGGTGAGGTCATAGTCACACCTCTCCTGATAATTCAATACTTTGTATAATAAAGTTAAAGGATGATTTCTCTATGTTCAAGATGTTCTGGCCAGTGAAAGTCCGCTAATTATTTGACCATGCCATATGTTGTCAGACATTGCGTCTAGGATTGGAAGATCTATTACTTAGTGTATTCTAAAGCAACGCTTGTATAAACACTCCTACCACATGCCTTAAAATGAAGTAATTTAAGTGGAATTACTTTTACCTAAGTAAGATTTGTTATTTAGCAAGAATATAAACCCTACATATGGTATAACATTCCTAAATATATATGTATATGCCTTATATAATATAATTACATAATTATTGCTAATATCTTCTCACACATAATAGTGTATCTTTAAAAACTTATATAGTTTAAATGAACCTATTGTTCATCTTTAAAATGCAGACAATTAAGGAGACATTACCCCCTTAACATCTGGTACAGCGTCAGGCTGACTGAGTCTTATCTAAAAGACCGTCAGTTTTCCACTTATTTATGACTACATAGATACAGAAATATCTGCTGAAATTATAAGACCCTATTGTAAGAGAAATTTTGTTTAACAAGTACATATGAACTTCCCTTCACCTTAAACAAAATGGAAGCTGTGCTGTTCAAAATCTATATATGCATAAGATGGAATATACAGTACATGGCTCTTTAAATCCATTTTTTTTCTAATTTTCAATCACTCCAATACACCTGACAGTGACCAGAGATCCAAAACCCAAGGTAGGTAAGTTGACAAATCCAAAGTGCAGCCTCATAATATCAAACAAGGATATAGTATGCGACCGGAAAAAAAATTACGAGGTTTGAATACTAATGCTAGAAGTCTGGCTAACAAGATGGGAGAACTGGAGCTGCTAATGTATGAGGAGGATTTCGATTTTGTGGGAATTTCAGAGACTTGCTTTTACAGCTCTCGTGATTGGCTGGCAACCGTTCAGGGGTATTCCCTTTATCACATGGATAGGGAGGGTAAAAAGGGGGAGGAGGTATGCCCTGTATATCAAGAATCATGAAATGAATATGAGGGGCGATATCACTAATTGAGTTAGGGAGGAAGTGGAATCCTTCTGGGTAGAGCTTCAAAGGGAGGAAATTAAGGGAAAAGTATCACTGGGATTATGCTATAGGCCCCCCAATCAGAGGGAAGAGGGGGAGGCAGACCTCCTATCACAGCTTGGAATGGTGGCAAGGATGGGAAATGTCATTATAATGGGGGATTTTTAATTATGGAGATATAGACTGGGCAGAAGGAACTGCGCATTCGCCTAAGGCTCGCCATTTCCTAAATGTTTTGCAGGACAATTTCATAGGTCAGATGGTGAACGCACCAACAAGAAACAATGTGTTACTAGACCTACTGATTACGAATAATACAGACCTAATTGAGGATGTAGAAATACAGGGCAACTTAGGAAACAGTGACCACAGGTCAATTAGTTTCAGAATAAATCACAGAAATAGGAAACACAAGGGTAATACAAGGACACTGAATTTCAAAAGAGCCAATTTCCCTAAACTGTGCTCTTTGCTAGACGATATTAAATCGGATAGACTCCTAGGAACATACAAAACACGGAGGAAAAATGGGAGTGCTTTAAGAACATACTAAATAAAGGTATTCGCCACTGCATTCCAACAGGGAATATGTTTAAAATTGCTAAAATAAATCCTTGCTGGCTAAACTCCAATGTTAAAATGCATATAAAAACAAAAGAAAAGGCCTTCAAAAAAATACAAGGCTAAGGGGTCATTGTCAGCATTCCAACATTACAAAGAACGCAATAAGGCGTGTAAGAGCACAATCAAGGCAGCTAAGATAGAACACTAAAGGAACATTGTGGAAGAGAGTAACAAAAATAAACTCAAGAAATCCTTTAAGTATATAAATAGTAAGAAAGTGAGGCCTGAAAATTTGGCCCCATAAAGGATGATGAAGGGAATTTGGCTATAAAGAACAGAGAGAAGGCAAAGGTTCTGAATAAATTCCCCATCTGGGGAGGGTGTTTGACGATTACAGGAGCCGATGCACGCCCCTGCTACTTATACAGATATACAGTCGTATGCTATTTACTCTTCTATATACCCTCCGTTGCTGGCTGGATGGTTCTGATATGCATTTAATAAACCTTAGATGCATTCCTCTACAAGGATAAAGTTTTGTACTGTTGCATACCTTGTCTGCTCCTGTATATGTCTACGTCACCCTCCTCATTAGTCCTACATTGCGGTATTACGCCCTTTTTCAAACTTACAGTACTATACAGAGTATCTCACTATAGCTCCAGACTAAGCTATTTTAGCAAAACATGTCGAGCAATGTGACTGTACGAATCTTCTGATTGTTTGAATACAACATCAACTGATCTCGATGGATGGCAGTCTCATCCTCTGTCACCCTTCATGAGATCTCTCTGATGTGATGTATCCACCAACATATGTTATTAACAATACTGTATAGTTTGTTATTCTATATTAGCTACTAATCAGCCCCAATGACATGTTAATTTGTCAATGCCTTTTTTGAGGCTTAATGTTCATAATCTGGTGTAATTTTTTAAGGAATTTATATATAAAATTGTTATTTTTTACTTCGGTGCCTTTAAAGTCCTTGCCTTCCCAACCAATCCATTTCCAGTTCATTAGGGATGTGGCACCCCAATATATTCTTTCCATGCGCTCAGACCACTGCTATCTGACAGTGCATTCAACCTTAATTAGCCAGGTGATAGCCAGACCATTGTTCCTAATTTTTTGGACAGTCTACTGACAGGAATGGTACCAGCTGATTGGAGAAAAGCCAACATGGCACCAATATTTAAAAAAAGGGCAGAGATATATCCCTGGGAACTACAGGCCGGTTAGCTTAGCATCAATAATCTGCAAGCTATTGGTGGGGATGATAAGGGACTATATACAAGATTTTAGTAATAAAAACTGTATCTTTAGTAGTAATCAGCATGGATTCATGAAGAATCATTCTTGCCAGACCAATCTATTAACCTTCTATGAAGAAGTAAGCTGCCATCTAGATAAAGGAAGGCCTGTAGATGTGGTGTATCTGGACTTTACAAAGGCATTTGATACAGTCCCCCACAAATGTTTACTGTACAGACTAAGGTACGTAGGTATGGACCATAGAGTGAGTACCTGGATTGAAAGGGTGAGTCCAAAGGGTGGTGATAAATGGTGAGTACTCGGAATGGACTGGTGTGGAAAGTGGGGTCCTCCAAGGATCTGTCCTAGGACCAATCCTTTTTAATTTATTAATAAACGATCTAGAGGATGGAATAAACAGCTCAATCCCAGTATTTGCAGACAGTACTAAGCTAAGCAGGGCAATAACTTCTACGCAGAATGTAGAAACCCTCACAAGACCTTAACAAAATAATGAGGTGGGCATCTACATGGCAAATGAGGTTTAATGTTGGAAAATGTAAGGTAATGCATTTGGGTGCCAGAAATACGAATGCAAGTTACTCACTAGGGGGAGAACCTTTGGGGGAATCTAAGATATAAAAGGACCTGGGGGTCCTAGTAGATGACAAGCTCAGCAATGGCATGCCAAACCAAGCTGCTGCAAGCAAAGCCAACAGAATACTAGCATGTATGAAAAAGGGGATTCACTCCAGAGATAAAACGATAATTCTCCTACTCTCCAAGACTCTGGTCTGGCCGCATCTTGAGTATGCTGTCCAGTTCTGGGCACCGGTCCTCAGGAATGATGTGCTGGAACTGGAGAGAGTCCAAGGAAGGGCAACAATGCTAATAAAGGGAATGGAGAACTTTAGTTACGAGGAAAGACTACAAGCATTGAACTAAAGCCCCGTACACATGTACCGATCGTCGGCCGAACGATCGGCCGTCTTTTGTCCAGGGCTGTCGTGTCTGTTGAAAACTGCAAAAGACTGCACACGAATTTTGTCAGCCAAAAACAGCCGACTGCAGAAGTGATGTCATGTAATTGTTAACTTTCCTTGTCTTTTTTCTTTTCTGAGCATGCTCAGTCTTGCTAATCTGCTGTCTGTCGGCCGAAATCTGTACTGACTGGCGAACAATCGGCCGTTCTGGTGACGGCCAACAAAAATTTTAATGCCTGCACGACAGATTCTGTTCGGCCGAAAATGCGCTGTCGGCTGTCGGAAGCATCATACTAACAAGCCTACAATCGGCAGATCGGTCGTCGGCCGAATATTTACGGCCAACAATCGGTATGTGTGTATGGGGCTTAACTCTAGCACACACTAGAGACTGCTAGATATATGTCACCTCCTCATCACCAGCTACCTACAGATGACGCCTTGGGAGGAGGGCGAAACGCGTTTAGAGATTAGCTGAAGCGTCCCACGTCACGTACGACATATTTTCCGGCCGGTGGAGCGTACGCTGCGAGAGCAGCTAATCACCGAGCCGTGCTCTGTACATTTTACTTGTCGTTTTGTAAGTAGGTTTCTTTACTTCAATAAACATTATGTATACGTACTTTACCATGGATGGCTTTATTTTTTATGAGGGCACCCTGGATCTGTATATTACTGCCACTAAGGATTTCTCCCAGCATTTCTACTCATAAGGCTGCTCCTATTAGGATCTCAGGATATACATCAAGAGATTGTATGCAATTCAACGCTGGTTATACATCTGCCTGTGGTAAGTAGAGAACCACAAGGGGGAGCACCAGCACTGTAATTCAAGAAAGCAGAGCACTACAGCACTTTGATTATCTGCACATAAGGACTGTTTTGATATTTGCACTTAAGGACTCTTTATGCACTTTTTATATTTATATTTATTTACTAAGTGTATTATTTATTCACCATTGCACAAGAAGTTGATTTGCAGTATCCATTGATTACTGGATTATTATTGATTACTTTGCACATATACCATTCGCACTGTGAATTTATATTTTGTGGACATGACATGTGTCCATGACATGTGGACATGACATGTGTACCACCCCCTGCCGCCGCCATGTTGGATTAGGCAAAACCGTGGCTTAACCCTCTATTATTACCACCCTCCTCCTAGCTGCAAGTGTAAATTAGGCTTTAGTGTAGGTTTTGTTAGTGTAGATAAATTAGTGTAGATAAATTTAGTTAGCTCAGAGCTAAACTTGAGCTGATGAATCTGGGTCAGGGTTCAGTGAGTCAGGGCTGGATCATTCATCCTGACAGCTCCTCTGATGCTTCCCCCTGTTTCTGGAGCATTGGAGAATCCTCTAGAGCCAGTAGGGGCAGTCAGGTGGAAAATGGAGATACAGTGTTGAGGAGACTGTCGGTGGCCCTTGAGGTGCGCCCCCTAGTCTGGGGGGTGTCCTGCCTCGGGTGGGGGCTCAGGTGCTGAAAGGATCCTGCCATAACACATGGAAGAAAGCTTTCCTGGAGGCATGGGAGCAAAAGAGAGGATAGTGTGAGTAGATCAGCACTGCTGGGGACTAAGAAAGGGGGGAGACTGCCACATGTAGCGAGTCTCCCTGAAGATAACGGTGTACTTAGGTCTTCATCCTTCCCTGGGAGGTCTCCTGTGAGTCAGCCAGGTTGGCTTGAGAGAGTCAGTCTGAAGGACTGGTGCGGAGAGTTAGCCTGGGGAGCTAGTAATAGGGGCTGTTGCAACCTGGAGGGCTGGCAGGGACTGAAGAGGTGGTGCTGGGACCGGTGACACACAGAGAAGAAGTGATGTGAAAGTACAAGCTGTGTCACTCTACAGTTCTACACTCATAGGTGCTGCGAGTCCCTGCCTGTAATGGGCTGTTGCTACATCTGACCGGAGCCTGTCAGATCATATAGAGTAAAATAGCTGGAACAAGCAAGTGTGTGCTGGGGAAGAAGTTGAAGCTGTATATATAGACTGTATATAGGAAAATGTCCCTGAAGTTGTTGCCAAAGTTTTGTTGCTGAAGTCAAGTGGGCATCCCATCCCTATCCAAGTTATTAACCCTCAATAAATAACAAAAAATTCACAGGCTGTTCTCTGGCTCTGGAGTGCCTGTGAAAATGTATTGTGCCTGGCTGTGCAGGAGTGGGGGATCAAATTCATCTGTGGCTCCTTAGGGGATGCGCTACATATAGCTTACCAGCTGCCCGTCAAATATCCTCTGAAAAGTGTTCAGCTGTCACAGCTGCAAGTGTACTCAAGCCTGAAATTCTGACTTTTTCCTTTCTCAGCTATCACCCTCTCAGACTTCATACAAACTATGATGCGCAACACAGAGCATCACTTTTAATGCATGGTTTGTGCGCAAATGCGTCAAAGTAGCTAGTGTTGAGTTTAGTGAGTTTTTAACCGGCATTTTTCTGCAAGGAAAATGAGTGTCTGCTTTCTGTATTTAGGGTGCCATTGACAACGAATGGAACTGCAAGTGCAACATCTTTTTCACGCATTTCATAAACGTGCGCAAAAAGGGTGATTGTGTTCCCAATACTCTCAGGTGTAAATAGGGATGTAACTCTCAATGTTTTCGTGTACAAACAGAATGTGTGTCTGAGCCTGGTTTTCAGCATCCTCAACGACCACCCCGTTGGGCTGCAAGGGCAGCTGGACAGGGGGGTACATGGACCTCAGCTGCTCTATATTATCCACATATCTAAACCCAGCCTTAAATGTAAAGAGTATTAGCATGGATGATTCTGACTCACACTAAAAAGGGAATATCAATATTTGTTTCCATTTGAATATATTGTGTTTTTGCATTGTTTGCCTTAAGAAAGCACCGAGTATATGAGCGGGAAGTGGAGAGGACATGAAAAGAGCTGTGTTCTCCATGCCTTTGTGTTTGAACTAGCAGAGGGCAAAGTCTTCAATCATCTTATCTTGCTGCCTCACACTCCAAGTTGATTGATTCAACAGAAACACTTGATCTTCCTCTCCGTCTTTGGAACCGTGGCGGGGTAGAGTTCTGAGTTGTCATGTAAAAGCAAAGTTTCTGTTTGCCAATTTTTAGAGAAGTTGACAATGTTTCAGGTCTCGTATTTGAATGGTTTGTAGCTCTTCAGATTGCTGCATCAGGAAAATAGCAGAATAAAAGCTTCAGTCGCTTGTCGGTTTTCAGGACACGTTGTATGGTCAACATAATTGAGACATCATATTTCTCCATTTTTCTGCTGGACCGTCTTTGCATTTTGTAAGAAGTTTCATACCTTTTCGTGTTCTATAGAACATTTGCTAGACAGGGGGCAACACTCAAGATGCCACAGTGGTATTCAAACATAGTACACTGCCACGTCTTCCTATCGCAGGAAAGGGTCCTTCCAATTTTTGCAGGAATGTGAGTAACTATGTATTAAAATGTATGTTTTAGTAACTTAAGTCTGCATTAAAGTAAAATTCCAGGTTTCCTTTCTTTAACTACTTCCATTACTAACCGATGCAGGATTGCTGGCCACATCGTTCTTTAATGGAAACTTTGTTTGCGCCAGCTTGACCCAAACAACCTGACACATTAGTTGGAGTGTACAAACATATAATATCACAGGAAATCACTGAAAGTAATACTTAGTACCCAATAATAGTGCTATATCAAAGAAAACAGGTATCAAACAATAGTAGTGGCAAATGCAATATACTGTTATCCAATATGGTTGGTAAGTAGGCAAGCATAAAATATAGATTAACCATGGCAATACCACAATTTAGCATGCAAAGTAATTAACAGTAGGGACAAGACATAGGATAACATTTGACATCCAGATAAACATAAACAGTAGCAAGGCCACCTGAAGTGCAACAGTGAGCATGAACTATACTGCCAGAGCGCATTAAAGGCAGTGAGGCTAGTCCTAGACCAACTGGGTATGCACTGTCCAAAAGAAAAGAAGGATGGTAGTAAAGGGGGCAGGGAAACAAAAGGGGCTTGCAGAATATTTACTTCGAGAGGGGCAGTGCTTTGAGGTGTTCTTCTCTCAGCTATCGTTATATCATTAGGGCCCTTTAAGAGTTTTGGTGCACGTAACAACAGTTCCAGTTAACATGCATGAGGTATAGGTACAGTATAGTATCGGCACAGGTGCAAGGTAGATGTGGTTCACATGCGGTAAAGGTTCGGTATAATTCGGTATAGGGGTGGTCTAGGTTTGGATTAGGTGTGGTATAGAGTGCAATATGGGTGCGGTATGGAATAGACACACATGGTGTCCTGCCCTCAGCGGCCCAGTCCCTGTTAGCAATATCAGCAATGGGCAAATAGCTCTCTTACCAGTCCCCAGGAGGCTACAGTAGAAGGGGGGGAGGGGTAGACTCACTCAGTCTCTCCCCCGAAAGCCTCTAGTGATCAACTGTGGAAAGCTGAGTGAGTGGGCGCTTCAGTCTCCCTGTGGCAGTAATGCGTATGCTGTGATGTGGGCAGTGCTGTGCTGCCCCTGTCCTCATTTCCAGTTTCAGGCTCGGATCTCTGCGGATAGGCGAATATGCAAACAGAGGTGCTCTCTCTAAATCCCTTGGTGCCAAGAGGAAGTATTTTCCTGGGCAGTTTTACAAAAATCATCTCTCCACAAGAGGGGTTGTTACTACAGGGAACACCAGCACGAGGAAGGAGGTCCTTATTCCCTATAAAGATCTTTATTATCACTAGAGATGATAGATCTTTAGTGAAACCTTATTTAAAATACTATGTCCACTTATGGAGACCTCACTTTCAAGTTCAGGGACGGAAACAAAAATGGTGAAAGTTTTGAGGGATAAAACATTAAACATAACAGGAGAGACTTCAGGAACTTAATATGTACAGTCTGGAGGAAAGAAGGGAAAAGGAAGACACAGGTGCTGAATAAAGCCATCCATAGAAATCCAATGTCTGTTTGCAGCTGTAGGCAGGTATATGCCAATACTTGACTTGACAGACAGTACATTCATATGCAATGCGTGCGTTTACACAAGTACATGCGAATACCCCCATACAGCCATTGATTTCTAGAGGTGGTGTACCTCTGTGGCTTCCTAGTAGGAAATTACACCTGCCCAGGGAGTTGGGCAGTGGCGGCTGGTGCTCAAAAAGAAAAATGTAATAGGTATTGCTTCGCGTCAAAAAACGCAGTAAAAAATTGCGTGACTTTGAAGTCATGGTACAGGCATGGCACAGGTGATGGTATAGGCATGGCATAGGTGATGGTACAGGCATGGCACAGGTGATGGTATAGGCATGGCATAGGTGATGGTACAGGCATGGCACAGGTGATGGTATAGGCATGGCACAGATATGGTATAGGCATGTCACAGGTCATGGTACAGGAGATGGTATAAGCCCCCTTTCAATGCAGTGACCAGCGTACATGCCCCCTTTCAATGCAGAGACCAGTGTACATGCCCCCTTCAATGCAGAGTTCAGCGTGCGTGCCCCCTTCAATGCAATGAACATTGTGCTGTGCCCCCTTCAATGCAATAAACACTGTGCTATGCCCCCTTCAATGCAATAAACACTGTGCTGTGCCCCCACAATGCAGAGTTCAGCGTGCATGCCCCCTTCAATGCAACTGTGCTGTGCCCCCTTCAATGCAATGAACAATGTGCTGTGCCCCCTTCAATGCAATAAACACTGTGCTGTGCCCCCTTCAATGCAATAAACACTGTGCTATGCCCCCTTCAATGCAATGAACACTGTGCTGTGCCCCAACAATGCAGAGTTCAGCGTGCATGCCCCCTTCAATGCAACACTGTGCTGTGCCCCCTTCAATGCAATGAACACTGTGCTGTGCCCCCTTCAATGCAATAAACACTGTGCTGTGCCCCCTTCAATGCAATAAACACTGTGCTGTGCCCCCTTCAATGCAATAAACACTGTGCCCCCTTCAATGCAATGAACTCTGTGCTGTGCCCCAACAATGCAGAGTTCAGCGTGCATGCCCCCTTCAATGCAACTGTGCTGTGCCCCCTTCAATGCAATGAACACTGTGCTGTGCCCCCACAATGCAGAGTTCAGCGTGCATGCCCCCTTCAATGCAACTGTGCTGTGCCCCCTTCAATGCAATAAACACTGTGCAGAGTTCAGCGTGCGTGCCCCCTTCAATGCAACTGTTCCGTGCCCCCATCAATGCATTGTTCAGCGTGCGAGCCCCTTTCAATGCAGAGCGCCACAGCATTGTCCCCAATCACTGCAGAGCGCCACAGCATTGTCCCCAATCACTGCAGAGCGCCACAGCATTGTCCCCAATGATTGCAGAGTGCCACAGCATTGTCCCCAATGATTGCAGAGTGCCACAGCATTGTACCCCAGTGATTGCAGAGCGCCACAGCATTGTCCCCCAATGATTGCAGAGTGCCACAGCATTGTCCCCCAATGATTGCAGAGCGCCACAGCATTGTCCCCCAATGATTGCAGAGCGCCACAGCATTGTCCCCCAATGATTGCAGTGCCCACAGCATTGTCCCCCAAGGATTGCAGAGCGCCACAGCATTGTCCCCCAATGATTGCAGAGTGCCAGCATTGTCCCCCAATGATTGCAGAGCGCCACAGCTTTGTCCCCCAATTATTGCAGAGTGCCACAGCATTGTACCCCAATGATTGCAGAGTGCCACAGCATTGTACCCCAATGATTGCAGAGTGGCCACAGCATTGTCCCCCAATGATTGCAGAGTGCCACAGCATTGTCCCCCAATGATTGCAGAGCGCCACAGCATTGTCCCCCAATGATTGCAGAGCGCCACAGTATTGTCCCCCAATGATTGCAGAGCGCCACAGCATTGTCCCCCAATGATTGCAGAGTGCCAGCATTGTCCCCCAATGATTGCAGAGCGCCACAGCATTGTCCCCCAATGATTGCAGAGTGCCAGCATTGCCCCCCAATGATTGCAGAGCGCCAGCATTGTCCCCCAATGATTGCAGAGCGCCACAGCATTGTCCCCCAATGATTGCAGAGTGCCAGCATTGTCCCCCAATGATTGCAGAGCGCCACAGCATTGTCCCCCAATGATTGCAGAGTGCCAGCATTGTCCCCCAATGATTGCAGAGCGCCACAGCATTGTCCCCCAATGATTGCAGAGTGCCAGCATTGTCCCCCAATGATTGCAGAGTGCCAGCATTGTCCCCCAATGATTGCAGAGTGCCAGCATTGTCCCCCAATGATTGCAGAGCGCCAGCATTGTCCCCCAATGATTGCAGAGTGCCAGCATTGTCCCCCAATGATTGCAGAGTGCCAGCATTGTCCCCCAATGATTGCAGAGCGCCAGCATTGTCCCCCAATGATTGCAGAGTGCCAGCGTGCGTGCTCCCTTCAAACTTACCTGGCGGCGGGCGGCTCAGCTTCTTCCTCTTCTGCGGCGGGTCCTTCTCCCTCGTCTCGGTGGCGGGAACCGGCGGGCGGCCTGCTCCCTTCAAACTTACCTGGCGGCGGCGCGGCTCAGCTTCTTCCTCCTCTTCTGCGGCGGGTCCTTCTCCCTCGTCTCGGCGGCGGGAACTGGCGGGCGGCCTCTCCTTTTCTCTGAGCGGCGGTGACGGTGAGTGACTGACGCACGCACCGGCACCGCCCCCATTGCGACGTCAGCGATATCCTGGATGATGATTGGTCCAGGCTGTAGACTGGACCAATCACAGCCAGGATATCAGAAAGTGGGGGTGTCCAACTGCAAAGACTTGCGCCCAGGTTACTCCCCTACCCCCCAGAAGGCAGCCAATCGGCGCCTCTTCTGGGACGTAACCCCACCCCCCCCCCCAGCCACCAGTTCCTTCAGGCAAGGCAGGCGAACCCAATTTTTTTTGGACAACTTTATTTGTTCGTTTTTTTTTTTTTTTTTTTTAGGGGCAGGGGGGCGGCGCCCTGGCGCCCCCTATGCACGGGCCGCCACTGGAGTTGGGACCCACAAGGATATGCGGCCCAGCGGCCCAACGGCCCCGGCCCACAGGGCAGACGTCCGGTGTGCCCTACGCCCAGTCTGGGCTGATGTAATCTAGCTGCTGCAGGCAGGAAGAAGCATTTCCTCAGTCTCCTCTTTCCTCGTTCAAATAGTTTTTATTGCATTTTGTCATACAACAGTGTAACAGGAAATAAACGGAAAAGGGAAGGGGAAAATGATGGGGGAAGCAAGCAGTCAACAAACGTATCAATGCACATCAACTGGATATCAATGTCTGTAACAGTAATTAACACGAACCAGTACAAAATGTTGCATACTTCAGCATACATGACCAAAATGCTAGCTCCTCAGCACCACCTAGTGATGTAGCAGAATATTGTTTTCAAATTATGTTTCCACTATGCTATATAGGAGGAATACCATTGTTCCCAGGGTTTCCACCATTCCAACTCTCTCTGATATCTCTCATGGGAAGGGGCCATTAACAATTCAAATGTTTTGTGCGTTTGGGTGGTATTTATTACCTCAAAGAGGGAGGGAGGTAGAACTTCCTTCCACCGTCTAGTGATGTTGATTTTAGTGGCGAGTAGTATGTTAAGTACAAGCTTGCGGGACATTAGCGGTATTAGGTCAGCCGACAGGTGAAGCAGGGCAAGGTCTGGCTACGGTTTTACAGGGGTCTTGGTAATTTTTGAGATTAGGGCGAATACGTCCTCCCATAACGACAAGATGGGAGGGCACGACCACATGATGTGCATAAGAGTTCCCTGAGCTCCGCAGCCTCTCCAACATGTGGACGGGGCTGTGGGGGAAAACTTCGCGATCACACTGGGAGTGTGTCCTTTTCACCCAGCAGAGGGTAGAAAAGCGATATACCTTTAGCCGTCGGTGGGGACGCTGTTAAGTAGTGCCATGCGCTAACCGGAATTTTAGCCCTCAATTGTGGGTTACGACGTAGACAGGAAGTAATTTGGCCGTATCTAAACCATTCCCTGCTGTGTATACATAAGTCTGTGGCGATTTGTTGGAAGGGTTTCAAGTGGTCTCCACTGTAGAGATCATGTAAGCAGATAGGGGGAGATCTATGCCACGCTGACAAGTCCATGTCAGGGACAATCTGTAGGTGTAACGCTCCTGCGTTTTTTGTAGTAGGCTGGATTTGCAGCTGCAGAATCTCCACTCAGTAGTCATGTAGAGATGTGTTGAATAACCAAATCCAACTCTCCAGACTCATCACTGTGGGCCTGTCAGCTTCAGCATACAGATATACACACTCAATAAGATGTTCCTGGAGTGATAGGATGTATATGTTAGTATGAAGATGATGTGCTGAAGGGACAGGTGTGAACAGTGACAGAGATGGTAAGCACTTGATAGAAATGTTCAGGAGAGTACTAGATGGTATTAGGTAGAATGCAGATAGGTTAGTAATCGAGTATGGTAACAGGTGGTAAGGATAGCAGATGACAAATACAGGATAGACTAACCCAGTGCAAGGATAGATGGTAGTAGACTCAAGAGCTAGCAATCTATGTAACAGTGCAGATGATAGAATTAGTATGCATAGATAGTAACAGTCCTTAATGTGCAGAGGTAGATAGTGTAAGTAAGGTTATGGAGGATTCCCCTGTGGGGTACTTATCACTAGTAAGGTTAGTAGTAGAAGGGTCCAGTAGTGAGGGAGTGATCCAGTAGCAAGATACAGGGATCAGTAGCGAGGTTCCGGTCTGTTTCCAAGTAAAAGAAAGTAGCTGGAGGTTCAGGTAGCAAGACAAGCTTGTAAGCATGTGGACACACAGGCAGGTTGAACGAACAATGTGAGAGAGAACGCTGGCGGTTGAAATAGCCGCTCTGCGGCGCTCGGTGATGACGTCATCTGTCTTAAAGGTGTATGCGTACCACCTAATTAGAAAGGTGGGACGCATATTAACAGAAAATGGAAAATAAGGGTACCAGAGGTACCAGAATCTTACAGAACCCCCCCCTTAAAGCCGGCTCCGGAAGGCCTATAGCACTGGTTTCTCCGGGTATTTCGAGTGAAATCTTCGTATAAGTCTAAGTGCGTGAACATCAGTGGTATCCAACCAGGTGTTGTCTTGGGGTCCATAGTTCTTCCATCTTATGAGATACTGGAGTCTTCCTCTGTGGATACGAGAATCCAAATCTCCTTAATCTCATATTCTTCTCCGCCTTCAACTTGTACTGGAGGTGGAGGCAAGATGGTAGGCCTTATTCCTTGATTAGGAACATGGGGTTTCAATAGCGACACATGGAAGATGGGATGGATCTTGAGATCTGCTGGTAAGGTGAGCTGTACTGCAGCTTTTCCAATAAGTTTCTTAATTGGGAAGGGTCCCAGAAATAAAGGTCCAAGCTTTTTGCTAGGGATCTTTAATCTTAAATTTCTTGTCGATAGCCAAACAAGGTCCCCAATAGCATACTGAGGAGAAGGTCTTCTACGTAGGTCGTAGTACCTAATTGTTGGCTGTGGGCGTGTGTGATAGTGGTATTAAGTAAACCCAGAGAGTCCTTTATTTGGGTAAGATAGTCTGAGGCTACTGGGTTACTTGATGGTAGGATGCGTGGTGGAAGAAGTGTGGGGTGAAACCCATAGTTCAAGTAGAACGGACTTTGCTTAGTAGTACTGTGGGTTGCGTTGTTATAAGCAAATTCCGCCAGAGGGAGAAGGTCCACCCAATCATCCTGTAGGTGTGATGTGTAGCAACGCAGATATTGTTCTATACACTGGTTGACTCTTTCAGTCTGTCCGTTGGTCTGAGGGTGGTAGGGAGAAGTGAGCTTTCGCTCAATCCGTAATATTTGACAAAGAGCTTGCCAAAATTTGGAGATGAACTGTGAACCACGGTCGGATAAAAGAGTCTTTGGTATTCCATGTAACTTGAACACATGTTTCATCAGTAGTTCCGCTGTTTGTTTAGATGAAGGTAGTCTACGGATAGCGATGAAATGTGCCATCTTTGTCAGGTGGTCCACTGACACTAGAATGGTATTAAATCCTTTAGAAGGTGGTAGTTCTACTATAAAGTCTAAGGACACAACTTCCCATGGAGCCTGGGGTATTGGTAGACTGCAGAGTAGACCAGATGGTTTTGTAGTGTCAATTTTGGACCTTGCACAGATGTCACATGAAGATACAAATTTTTGTACAGACGTCTTCATATCAGGCCACCAAAACTGCCTAGTAAGCAAATTAAGGGTTTTCGTCATACCCATATGTCCTGCCATGGGCACATCATGTGATAACTCCAAGATCTTGGTGCGCATAGTAGGGGGTATGTAGAGTTTGTCGTTGTAGTAGAGGAAGCCTTCTGCATCAGTACTTAGTTGTGGTGGAGGTGAATCCAATCCTATACTGTGCAAAATCTCTTCCTTCAGGGAACGAACAACCCCAATAATACGTTCATAGGGTATTATGGGAATAGAAGGGATTTCAGCGCAGTTATCTTCGGTTAATCGTGATAGCGCATCCGCTTTTTTATTTTTGTCTGCAGGCTTGTAGGTCACTAAGAAGTTGAATCTTAGGAAAAATAATGACCATCGTACCTGCCAGTGGGAAAGAGTTTTGTTAGTCCTAGTTGGAGGTATTGAAGGTTTTTGTGATCTGTATATATGAGTATTGGTAACCGGGTACCCTCAAGTAGATGTCGCCAATTCTCCAGTGCCAGTTTTATGGCAAGCAACTCCTTTTCACCCACTGGGTAATTCACCTCTGGGCTGCTTAATGATTTTGAAAAGAAAGCAACTGGGTGGAGTGGTGAAGTATTTGTTGGTCGTTGGGAGAGAACTGCTCCTACTGCCATATTTGACTCATCTACCTCCAGAATATATTGGAGGGATGGGTCTGGATGGCGTAGTATGGGAGCAGAAGTAAAGCTTGATTTTAATAAGCAGAAAGCTCGATTTGCTTCTTCTGACCATTTGAATGGTTTCTTTATACTTGTCAGTTGTGTGAGAGGTCTCACAATGGCAGAAAAGTTCTTGATGAACTTCCTATAGAAGTTTGAAAATCCAAGGAATCGCTGTAATGCCTTACGAGTTGTTGGTATAGGCCAGTCCAGAATACAGGATATCTTGCTCATATCCATCTTAATTCCGGTTTTGGATATGATGTATCCTAGGAATAATATTTCTTCTTTATGAAATAGGCAATTTTTTAATTTCACGTATAGATTGTGTGAGAGTAATCTGGATAACACAAGTCTTACATGTTTTATATGTTCAGAGAGAGATCGAGAATAGATAAGTATATCGTCCAGATATACTACAACACAGACATCAAGTAAGTCTCTAAAGATGTCGTTTATGAACCTTTGGAAGGCTGCGGGAGCATTACACAACCCGAATGGCATCACAAGATATTCGAATAATCCGTATCTGGTTCTGAATGCTGTTTTCCACTCATCTCCGTCACGGATTCGGATTAGGTTGTATGCCCCTTTCAGGTCTAATTTAGAGAAGTAAGTAGCCCCACGCACTTGTTCAATGAGTTCAGGGATGAGCGGTAAAGGATAGCGATCCTTTATTGTAATCGTATTTAATTGCCTATAATCGATAATAGGCCTAAGACTTGAATCCTTATTGCGGACAAAAAAAAGTCCTGCAGCTGTGGAAGAAGTAGAGGGTCTGATGAACCCTTTTGTCAAATTCTCATCCAAGTATTCCTTGAGATGAGAAAGTTCATCCTGTGAAAGAGGATAAACATGACCGAAAGGCAATTTGCTGGTAGGGAGTAGATCGATAGTGCAATCATAATCCCTATGGGGAGGCAACATTTGAGCATTTTTTTCAAGGAATACTTCGGACAGATCCTGATAGCATAGTGGTGCAATCTCATCTGACACCACAGACAGGATCTTTCCATAAGATGGGAGGTTACACGTAATCTCACAATAGTGAGAAGGGAAAGACAAAGTCTGTCTTTTCCAATCTATGATTGGTTGATGTGTGTGTAACCAGGGGAGTCCCAAAATAATAGAAAAATGGGGTGAAGATAGTATATCAAAAGTGGTGGTCTCCATATGAGACTCGTTAGTAGTGACGAGGAGTGCTTGTGTCTGGTTGGTGATTGGACCAGAAGATAGTGGAATACCGTTAATGAAACTAACAGAAACAGGTTTAGGTTTTGAAATAATAGGTATTTTATTTAAGGTAACAAAACATGTATCAATATAGTTTCCACAAGATCCGGTGTCGATCATAGCCTTGGTGGTAATCCTAGTCTGGTCCCACTGTAATGTCAAATGAACAAAGAGATAGGGGTTAGAAAAGGAAGTCGTTAATCCTCCTAGCAAGACATGTGAACACTCACCCTCTCTTTTGCGGACAAGGGGACAGACGCTTATCAAATGATCCGGGGATGCAGTACATGCAGAGGTTTCTGGATCTTCTTCTGGCTCGTTCAGTAGTTGATAAAGGTGGGCGTATGGTTCCTACCTCCATGGGAGTAGGGTCAACGGCCGAAATCCAAGAAGGACTAGACAATGGCATTCCCATTTTCTCAGCCTTTCTTTCACGCAGTCGCCTGTCGATGTTGATACTGAGTTGTATTAAGGCATCCAAGGTGCCAGGTAAATCCGCTCGGGCGAGCTCGTCTTTAACAGCTTCTGACAACCCGAGTCTGAATTGAGTTCCCAGAGATGTATCATTCCACCCTGAATCAAGGGTCCATCTTTTGAACTCAGCTACAAAGTCTTCTACAGGTCTCCTTCCTTGTTTTAAAGCCCTCAATTGAATATCAGCAGTACTCTGCCTGTTGGGGTCATCATATAAACTAGCGAGTTCCGCTAGGAATAAAGAATAGGAGTTGAGAAGCTGATCATTTTTCTCAAAGAGAGAGTCTGCCCAGGCCCGTGGATCACCCGTTAACCGCTTCCATACAGAGCAGTTAGACACCCTTCCTGCCCAGACCAATTTTCAGCTTTCAGCACTCTCACACTTTGAATGACAATTGCTCAGTCATGCTACACTATAACCAAACAAAATTTTTATCATTTTTTTCACACAAATAGAGCTTTCTTTTGGTGGTATTTGATCACAACTGGGGTTTTTTTTTTTCGTGATATATGCAAAAAAAGAGCAAAAATTTTGAAAAAAAAAACACTTTTTTTTAGTTTCAATTATGAAATTTTGCAAAAAATAAATTTTTCTTCATACATTTGGGCCAAAATGTATACTGCTACATGTCTCTGGTAAAATTAACCCAAATTAGTGTATATTATTTAGTCTGTGTGAAAGTTATTGAGTCTAGAAGCTATGGTACCAATTACTGAAAATTGATCACACCAGAAGTACTGACTGCCTATCTCCTTTCTTGAGGCCCTGAAATGTCAGGACAGTACAAATACCGACCAAATGACCCCTTTTTGTAAAGTAGACAGTCCAAGGTATTTAGTAAGAGGCATGGTGAGTTTTTTGAAGTTGTAATTTTTTCCCACAATTCTTGGGAAAATGAAGAAAAACATTTTTTTTTCTTTTTTTTCCCACAAAGTTGTCAATTTATAAGCTATTTCTAACACATAGCATTTACACAGCAAAAATTACACCCAAAAATACATTCTGCTACTCCTTCCGAGTATGGCGATACCACATGTGTGAGACTTTTACACAGCCTGGCCACAAAAAGAGACTCCACGTCCAAGAAGCACATTCAGGCGTTCTAGGAGCATAAATACACATAAAACTTTCTTACTACCTATCACACTTTTCAAGGCCCTAGAGCACCAATACAATGGAAAAGTCCACAAAATGACCCCATTTTGGAAAGCAAACACTCCAACGTATATTCTATGAGGCATTATGGGTCGTTTGAACATATCATTTTTTTCCACAGGTTTTTGGAAAATGTGGGAAAAAAATGAAAACTTTTTTTTTTTACACAAAGTTGTCAATTTATAGGATATTCCTAACACATAGCATGTACACAGCAAAAATGACACCCCAAAATACATTCTGCCACTCCTCCTGAGTATGGCAATACCACATGTGTGAGACTTTTTCACAGCCTAGCCATATAGAGGGGCCGAACATCCAAGGAGCATCATCATGCATCCTAGCCACTTGCCTAGGCCTATTTTTGACATTTGGTGTTTACAAGCTAAAATCAGTTGTTTTGCTAGAAAACTGCTTAGAACCCCCAAACATTATATATTTTTTTTTAGCAGAGACCCTAGAGAATAAAATGGAGATTATTGCACTATTTTTTATCACACCGTATTTGCGTAGCGGTCTTCCAAACGCAGTTTTTTTGGAAAAAATTCACTTTTTTTAATTAAAAAATAAGAAACCAGTAAAGTTAGCCCAATTTTTTTCCATAATGTGAAAGATAATGTTACGCCGAGTAAATAGATACCCAACATGTCATGTTTCAAAATTGCGCACGCTCACGGAATGGTGACAAACTTTGGTACTTAAAAATCCCCATAGGCGACAATTTAAAAATTTCTACAGGTTGCCATCTTTGAGTTACAGAGGAGGTCTAGGGCTCAAATTATTCCCCTTGCTCTAACGATCGCGGCGATACCTCACATGTGTGGTTTGAACACCGTTTACATATGTGGGCGGGGTTTCTGTATGCATTCGCTTCTGCGCGCGAGCTAACGGGGACAGGGCGCTTTAATTTTTTTTTTTTTTTTTTTTACTATTTATTTTATTTATTATATTTTATTTTTACACCGTTTAAAAAAAAAAAAAAAATTGATCATTTTTATTTCTATTAAAAGAAATGTAAATATTCCTCGTAATAGAAATAGGCACGACAGGACCTCTTTTTTGTGAGATCTGGGGTCAAAAAGTCCTCAGATCTCACAAGTACACTAAAAGATAGAAAAAAAAAAAAAAAATAATAATAATTATAATATAAAATGAAAAAAAAAAAAAAAAGGACCTTTAAACTGGTTGCTAGGCAACAACATTTTCCGTAGCTCCGGTCCTCAAAGACCATAGAGTCAAGTGAGGGCAAGCTTGCCCTCACTCGACATCCTGTCTGTGAGGATTCGGGACCGGATCGTTTTCCCCGCTGCCGGCGGGTCCGGTAAGCGGGGAAAAGGACCGGAACGCGTCGGGAGGGGGGGGGGGCGCCTCTTCCGCCATCCCGGAAGGGTGATCCCACGGCGAATCCGCCGCTGGGACCACCCTTATCGGAAAGCCAACCGTCCACCGTTTAAAAAAATACCAGGGTTATGGCAGCTATCTGCTACCATAACACCGGTATTTAGGTTTAAACGGACGACGTATATAAACCTTTTTGGACTTGGACATGGTGGCTGTATGAAGGGTGACAGGTACTCGGGTACTTTGTTGGGCAGGTGACAGGTACTCTGGTACTGATGAGCAGGTGGCAGGTACTCGGGTACTCCGATAGGCAGGTGACAGGTACTCGGGTACTCTGATGGGCAGGTGACAGGCAGGTGATAGGTACTGATGAGTAGTACTGATACTGATAGGTGATACTGTACTGATGGGTACTGATGATCAGTACTGATACGTGATAGGTACTGATGAGTACTGATGAGTAGTGATGGGTACTGATGAGCAGGCGGCAAGTACTTGGGTACTTCAGGCGTCAGGTACTCTGATGAGCAGGTGGAAGGTACTCGGGTACTCTGATGGGTAGGTGACAGGTACTCAGGTACTCTGATGACGGGTACTCCGTTGACAGGTACTCAAAGTACCCGAGTACCTGTCATCAGAGTACCCGAGTACCTGTCATCAGAGTACCCGAGTACCTGTCATCAGAGTACCCGAGTACCCGTCATCAGAGTACCCGAGTACCTGTCATCAGAGTACCCGAGTACCTGTCATCAGAGTACCCGAGTACCTGTCAGAGTACCCGAGTACCCGTCATCAGAGTACCCGAGTACCCGTCATCAGAGTACTCGAGTACCTGTCATCAGAGTACCCGAGTACCTGTCATCAGAGTACCCGAGTACCCGTCATCAGAGTACCCGAGTACCTGTCATCAGAGTACCCGAGTACCCGTCATCAGAGTACCCGTCATCAGAGTACCCGAGTACCTGTCATCAGAGTACCCGAGTACCCGTCATCAGAGTACCCGAGTACCTGTCATCAGAGTACCCGAGTACCCGTCATCAGAGTACCCGAGTACCCGTCAGAGTACCCGAGTATCTGTCATCAGAGTATCCGTCATCAGAGTACCCGAGTACCTGTCATCAGAGTACCCGAATACCTGTCACCAGCCCATCAGAGTACCCGAGTACCTGTCATCTGAGTACCTGATGACAGGTACTCGGGTACTTTGATGGGCTAGTGACAGGTGCTCTTTATTGGGGGGGGGGGGCAATCAGTGTGTTTAGCGTGCACTGTAATTGGTAACTAGCTGTTACCACACTCTCTTCCTCACACAGGATCAGTGTGTGAGGAGGAGAACACGGTGACAGCTAGTTACCGTGTTCTCTGTTGACATTTGTGACCGGCTGTGATTGGACACAGCCGGTCACGTGGTAAAGAGCCAATTTCATTGGCTCTTTACCTAGATCGGGGATCGACTCTGTCCGAGGGACGAGCCTCGTCCCCGATCGCTGCTCTGCGCGCCCCCGGGGGCGCGCATTGCAGAGAGAACGAGCGGCTCGTGCTGGAGCCGCTCATGTGATCGGCTGTGATTGACACAGCCGATCACGTGGTAAACAGCCAATTTCTATTGGCTGTTTACCTTGATCAGTGATGGGCTATGTCCGAGGGACGAGCCTCATCCCTGATCGCGCCGCTGCGCGCCGCCGGGGGCGTGCAGTAGCAGCTAGAACGGGCCGACGTCATATGACGGCGGCCCGGATCTAGACAACCACCTTGCCGACGTCATTTTACATGACTCGGTAAGGAAGTGGTTAAGTATGAGATAACTGTACAGACTTTAATTTGATCAGTAGGGTAAGTACGAGGTTTTAACAAAAAAAGCAATTGACATGCGTTTTTGAATTCACAAAATTTTTTCCGATCACCTGCTGTAAACACTAGAGGAGGGTTTATTTTAGGTTCAGGGGGTTGAGCAGCAGTGAGCCGTGAAAGACGGGTTACCTGCTGTATCAGAGTCTGATTTTCTTCTTTTACTTCAGTAAGAGCAAGCATTAATGCATTTACTTGTTGTGTTAATTGTGTCACTTGAGTGGGTAATTCTGCTGAATCCATTTTTTAGGTTCGTTCAATCTGTAACGCTCCTGCGTTTTTTGTAGTAGGCTGGATTTGCAGCTGCAGAATCTCCACTCAGTAGTCATGTAGAGATGTGTTGAATAACCAAATCCAACTCTCCAGACTCATCACTGTGGGCCTGTCAGCTTCAGTATACAGATATACACACTCAATAAGATGTTCCTGGAGTGATAGGATGTATATGTTAGTATGAAGATGATGTGCTGAAGGGACAGGTGTGAACAGTGACAGAGATGGTAAGCACTTGATAGAAATGTTCAGGAGAGTACTAGATGGTATTAGGTAGAATGCAGATAGGTTAGTAATCGAGTATGGTAACAGGTGGTAAGGATAGCAGATGACAAATACAGGATAGACTAACCCAGTGCAAGGATAGATGGTAGTAGACTCAAGAGCTAGCAATCTATGTAACAGTGCAGATGATAGAATTAGTATGCATAGATAGTAACAGTCCTTAATGTGCAGAGGTAGATAGTGTAAGTAAGGTTATGGAGGATTCCCCTGTGGGGTACTTATCACTAGTAAGGTTAGTAGTAGAAGGGTCCAGTAGTGAGGGAGTGATCCAGTAGCGAGATACAGGGATCAGTAGCGAGGTTCCGGTCTGTTTCCAAGTAAAAGAAAGTAGCTGGAGGTTCCGGTAGCAAGACAAGCTTGTAAGCATGTGGACACACAGGCAGGTTGAACGAACAATGTGAGAGAGAACGCCGGTGGTTGAAATAGCCGCTCTGCGGCGCTCGGTGATGACGTCATCTGTCTTAAAGGTGTATGCGTACCACCTAATTAGAAAGGTGGGACGCATATTAACAGAAAATGGAAAATAAGGGTACCAGAGGTACCAGAATCTTACAGTAGGATGCTGGCAATCGGCAGGACAATGTTGACGAGCGGTGTGGCCTTCCACTTGGTGTGCGTCAGGTGCAGCCATGCCGAGACAGAGGCCTGAACAGTTGGTGGGATATGTTTAAGTAATCGTGCTCCTCGCCGCCTGCTACACAGCCAGGTGCTTAGATCACGTTGCGGGATCCCCTCTCTTTCCATCTTTCCCCAACTCTTGTCAGGTGTCTGCTGGAACCACGTCCGTAATTGCGATAGCAGGGTAGCCCAATAGTAATCATGCAGGTTCGGCATGGTTGCACCTCCCACAGCTGTGGATTTCATCAGCAGACTCCTGGCACACCTGGCACGTTTGCCCTGCCAGAGGTACCTGGAGACCATACTCTGAAGCGCCTTTATATACGATTTGGGGATGGGAATTGGAAGGGATCTAAATAAGTAGAGCACCTTAGGCAGGGTACACATTTTAAATGCCGCCAGTCTCCCAGACCAGGTAAGTTCATGCCTGGAGAGAGGCTGGAGTTCCATGGACATTTGGGACTTAAAAGGGACAAAGTTAGCTTGGAATAATGCAGTAGTAGATCTAGTGAGTCTGATACCTAGATAGGTCACGCCGGAGTCCGACCATTTATACGGGAATGCGCGTTCGAGAAGGTTTCTGGTAGTTCCGTCCACCCCGAGGTCTAAGATATTGGACTTGGTTTCGTTGACTTTGTAGAGAGAGATGTTTCCAAAGTCCGCCAGGATTTGTTTGATTCGCGTGAGGGAAGCATTCGGATTTGATATCATCAGTATGACATCGTCCGCAAAGAGACTGATGCAATGTTCCTGGGAACCCACACTTATCCCCGAGATATCGGGGTCCGATCTGATCTTTTGAGCTAGGGGCTCTATAGCCATATTAAAAATGAGTGGTGATAGTGGGCAACCCTGTCTCTTACCGTTCGTAATCCTGAACGGTGATGAGAGAGTGCCGTCCACCAGAACCTGGGCCGAGGGGTCCGCATATAGGGCCATAATTGCAGAGTGCATTCTTCCCTCTATTCTGAAGCGTCTAAGCACCTCGTGCAGGTATCCCCAGTGTTTCCTGTCGAACGCCTTCTCTGCATCCAAGGAGAGGAGCAGAGAAGGCGTTCCTGATGTCCGGGCGGCGTGCACTATATTAATGAGGCGTCTAGTCGCATCAGCCGACTGTCTGCCCTTGGTGAAACCAGCTTGGTCAGTATGGATTAGCTGTGGGAGGTAAGTCATCAGTCTAGTGGCCACTGTCTAAGCATAGACTTTAACGTCTGTGTTTAACAGCGAGATCGGGCGGAAGTTTTGGGGAGTGTCAGGGTCCTTACCCGGTTTAGGCAGGGTAATGATGGTCGCTGATAGCATTTCCGAGGGGAATGAGGCTGACTCTGCGGCTTCATTGAAGACGGAGCATAGGTGAGGGGCCAAAATGTCCTTAAGCTGCTTATAGTATTCATTGATCATCCCATCTGGGCCAGGAGATTTCCCGGACGGTAGGGACTCAATTGCAGATGTTATTTCAACCACCGTGAATGGGCTGCTAAGGTGGGCTTGTTGTGTAGGGGACAGGGTAGGAAGAGCAATGGAATCTAGAAAAGCCTGTATGAGTGCAGGTGTGGGAGACGAGGATTGAGTCGCTTGGAGATTATAGAGGGAATCGTAATAGCTACTAAATGCATTTGCTATGTCTTTGGGGTCTTGGAGTGTCGCGCCCGTGATTGGGTGTTTAATGGATTTAATCCTGCTCTTAATACGTTGACCCTTTATTTTTGCCGCAAGCGCTTTGCCCGCTTTGTTGCTGGTGGCATAGTACTTCGCCCTGACCTTTCTGAGGTTACGTTCGTAAGAGCCTACTAAGTGCGCCCTAAGTTCCTGCCTAAGCCTAATCAGCTGCTGGTTAAGAGCCACCGCAGGTGTGGCTTGGTTCTTAGCTTCCACCGCCACTATTTCCCTTGTGATCCTGTCAATTTCTCTCGATCTCTTTTTGTTCATTCTATGCTGCAGCTGTGTCAGTATACCTCTACTAAATGCCTTGTGGGCATTCCAGAGGACCGCAGACTCCGAGACCGACCCCGCATTGGTCTGAAAGAATTCTGATACGGATTTGCTGAGGTATTCAGCATTTTCCGGGATCTTAATGGTGTCAGCTCTCGCTCTCCACGGTTTAGGCGCTGGAGACGCAGATGATACTGTAAACGATACTGTAACAGGGGCATGGTCCGACCATGTGATGGGGGAGATCTCGGAATCTACTGCCCTCCGAAGGACCGCACTGTCAGTCAAAATCATATCAATACGGGCATAGGTGTTATGGACAGCAGAGTGGTGCGAGTATTCCCTGTCAGAGGGGTGGTGACACCTCCACACATCGAACAGTTCATTCTTGTGGATAAATCCCTCTAGTGACGCTTGATGCCTGGTGGAGGTGGAGGAGGTGTCCAAAAGCCTGTCTGGTGGTAGATTAAAGTCTCCGCACAAAATCAAAGGGCCCTTCTGGGCAGAGTGTATAGTTTTAATAGTGCGGTTCAAAAAATAAAGTTGTCGCACATTAGGTGCATAGACTGAGGCTATAGTCACAGTAAAACCGTCAATGGTGCCGACCACCACTAGGAACCTCCCATTTGGATCCACAATGGAGGAAACAAGGTTGAAGTCTAGTGATTTGTGGAACGCTATCAGCACACCTTTCCTCTTTTTAGGGCAGGAGGCAGTGTAGACTTCAGGAAAGTCCTTGTGTGAGCAGGTAGGTGCGTGAGTGTCCAAGCAATGGGTCTCTTGTACGCAGACAATCTGCGCTTTGTGTTCGGTCGCTGTCTTCCACAGCGAGGCCCGCTTGGCCGGATGGTTCAAGCCGTTAACGTTCATCGACAGAATTTTAACTGTCATTGAGGACTAAGGGCCAGCGTGTGGTATAGCTACTCACAGTTAAGATGGTACATGACACAGGCGGTGCTGATCTAGGAAGTCCGGAGAAGGCAGGTCTGAGTGATGATTGGAGAGATGCAGAAGACTTGTGGTCGAATGGAGATCTTGAAAGTTGCATATTGTTCGGTGAGCTTGCACGTGCATTGCAATCTGAAAAAAAAAAAAAGGGATGTTCCTGCTTGCAGGGAGGGAGAGGAACAGAGAACAGAACAGTCCAGCATAAAAAAGAAAATAACAGAGACAAACAAAACGAAGTGGAGATTATCAGCAAAAAAGCCATCTCCTGGTGGGGTGAAACAGTTATTTAGCCAATCAGGCCAGGTGACTCCAGGCATAGCTGCTGTGATAGCCTAGCATCCAAAGTGGTGATAATGTGGAATTCAAACAGAAGGGTCAGGCTTCAGGAGGGTTGCGTTGGGGCACTGCGTACCACTGTTGGGGTAACCTGCTCGGGGGCTTTTTGGCATCCGCCGGGGGTGCGACTTTGGGGATAATACCCCACGACTGTAGCAGGTCCAGGCCTCTTTGCAGACTGGTAATGGTGTGTGAGACACCATTTCTATCAATTATAATCTTTGAGGGATGTTTCCATTTATAGGGAAGGTTGTGATTGGGGAGAGCTTTGGTAATAGTGGACAGCTGTCTCCTCATATCCAGGGTGTGCTTAGATAGATCCGCAAATATCTGGATGTTAGAGTACGGGTCTGGAAACCGACCGAGTTGTCTCGATTTCTGCAAGATTGATTCTTTGACATGGTAGAAATGCACCCATAGGAGGGTGTCACGAGGAACTTGCTGGGAAAGAAATGGGGGTTTCGGAACCCTGTGGATGCGATCAATGGTAAGATCAAGAGCGGTCGCCTCAGGGATAAGTGTAGTAAATAGCTCCAGAGCGAATTTGTGTAGCTCTGCTGGCGGAACAGTCTCAGGGATGCCCCGGATTTTTAAATTATTGCGTCTGGAGCGATCCTCCAGATCTGCGATTTTGGCTTTTATCCACTGGCGTTCTGTGACATTTTCCTCGTGGGCTTCTACAAGGTCATTGACCGTGGTAACCATGTCAGTCATGGAAGATTCTACATTGTGTACTCTATCACCCAATGTGTGGATCTCAGAGGTAAGTCTGTTTGCAAGCGCCATTATGTCAGCTTGCAGGGATGTATGGAATGTGTACATCATTTCTTTAAGGGCAGTGTCCACTATAGGTTTGCCTTGGGTAGGGAAGTCAGCAATAGGGGAAGGTCCCAAGAAAGCTGGTATCAGCGAGGTACAAGTGCGGCCTGCGATCAAAGCCCGGTCTTGTGTGTCCAGTCTAAGCTTAGACTTGGCGGGGCTGCTGCATGAGGGGCTGGATGGCTCTGGGGTGCGGGGAGACACAGAACCTGGATCGGTGCGGTCCCGAGAGGAATATCATCAGGCAGGTCCGAGTAGTGCGCCCGCCACTGCTCCGGAGCAGCAAGGCCCGAGCCGCCGGCGCCATCTTGTCGACTGCTCCGGGACGGCGGCGGGAAGAAGGCCGTGAGTTTTTTCGGCCCCTTGTCATTTTTCCTCTTCCCCGTCATGGCTGCAGGTGTAGGGCAGTGTAGGAAGGCAGCCGAGAGCTGGATGGCGGCTATCGCTGCATGGATGTCGCTGGATTCAGTGTGCCTGGAGCCGGAGCAAAGGATCAGGCATCCATCTAGGTCCCGTGTTGGCCACGCCCCCCAGTCTCCTCTTTCCTAGTGATCACACTATCATATTCTAACTTTGTAGCAAATCAAAAAAAGAGAGACTGCAGAAGGGGGCTGATTTGAGTCAGACAGGAACTACAGAGACAGTATCAGAGTCCATGAAGGGGATGCTGAACATAGAGCCATCCTTCTAGAGAGAAAAGCAGATGAAGAGAAAAGTACTGTGATCTCTGTGAGTGGTTATAAAAAGTGTTAGGGCTTTTTTAGACTTTCGGTGCCCACTGAAGAGCAATCTGCACTTGGATTATTCAGAAAGCACTGTAATGCCGCACTACTGCACTGCAATTGCATTTATTGCACTCGGTTTTGGCGGGGCCCCATTAAACTCAATGGGAGAGGATGACAGGTGTATCTGTACAGCCCCATCTGACTGCCGCACCTCTGAAAAGCAATCCGTGTTCGGATCACTTTTCAGAGGCATCTGACAGGCTGTATTGGATCATAATGTATGCTTGATGTGCAAATAACTCAAATGCGCTAATAAGTGCACTTTTGGATATTAACCACTTCTGGACAGGAATATTTTCCCCCTTAATGACCAGGCCATATTTTGCGATTCAGCACTGCGTTATTTTAATGGACAATTGCACGATCCTACGACGCTGTACTCAAATAGAATTGATGTCCTTTTTTTGCTCACAAATATAGCTTCTTTTGGTGGTATTTGATCACCTCTGCGATTTTTATTTTTTGCGCTATAAACAAAAAAAGAGCGACAATTCTGAAAAAAAAAAAAAAACAATATTTTTCACTTTCTGCTATATAACATTCCCCAAAAAAAAAACCTTAAAAATCAAAATGTTTTAACATTTTAGGGCAAGAATAACAAAAAGATCCCACGAGCAACCTACTAGTGATAAATTAATTGCTATACTAATTTGCTGCAGACACTCCACTTCTCATACCAGTGTAAACAATAATACTTAGATAAATAGTGTTGCGCAATTAACTAAATAAATAGATAAATAATATACTGCCAAGCAATGAAAAAGATCAATGAAATAAATATAGCGTATATAAAGTGAAAACATGCAACAATTCATATAAATACAAAAGTGTAAAATAATGGAGTGCAAATGCTGAAAAAGTTCCAATAATAAATCAATCAAATATATAAAAATATATAAAAGTGCAAAATAGTAATATGTACAAAAATGTAAAGAGAGTCCAGTGATAAATAATGGACTCTCTTTGCATTTTTGTACATATTACTATTTTGCACTTTTATATATTTTTATATATTTAATTGATTTATTATTGGAACTTTTTCAGCATTTGCACTCCATTATTTTGCACTTTTGTATTTATATGAATTTTTGCATGTTTTCACTTTATATATGCTATATTTATTTCATTGATCTTTTTCATTGCTTGGCAGTATATTATTTATCTATTTATTTAGTTAACCACTTAAGCCCCGTAAGATTTTACCCCCTTCCTGACCAGGGCCTATTTTGCGATTCGGCACTGCGTGACTTTAACGGACAATTGCGCGGTCGTGCAACGCTGTACGTAAACGAATTTGGTGTCCTTTTTTTCCCAAAAACAGAAACATAGAAACATAGAATGTGTCGGCAGATAAGAACCATTTGGCCCATCTAGTCTGCCCAATATATCTGAATCCTATGAATAGTCCCTGGCCCTATCTTATATGAAGGATAGCCTTATGCCTATCCCATGCATGCTTAAACTCCTTCACTGTATTTGCAGCTACCACTTCTGCAGGAAGGTTATTCCATGCATCCACTACTCTCTCAGTAAAGTAATACTTCCTCATATTACTTTTAAACCTTTGCCCCTCTAATTTAAAACTGTGTCCTCTTGTGGTAGTTTTTCTTCTTTTAAATATGCTCTCCTCCTTTACCGAGTTGATTCCCTTTATGTATTTAAAAGTTTCTATCATATCCCCTCTGTCTCTTCTTTCTTCCAAGCTATACATGTTAAGGTCCTTTAACCTTTCCTGGTAAGTTTTTTCCTGCAATCCATGTACTAGTTTAGTAGCTCTTCTCTGAACTCTCTCTAGAGTATCTATATCCTTCTGGAGATATGGCCTCCAGTACTGCGCACAATACTCCAAGTGAGGTCTCACCAGTGTTCTGTACAGCGGAACACAGAGCTAATACAGAGCTTTCTTTTGGTGGTATTTGATCACCTGTGCGATTTTTTGATCATGCGCTATAAACAAAAAAAGAGCGTCAATTTTGCAAAAATAACAATATTTTTCACATTTTTTTATATGAAATTCCCCCCAAAAAAAGTAAAAATCTAAATTTTTTAACATTTTAGGCCAATTTTTTTTTTTTTTACCATATGTGTCGTAAAAAAAAATTGCAAAAAGCGTATTTTAAATGGTTTGCCCAAAGTTATTGCGTTTACTAACAAAGGGAAAGATTTTTGTCATTTTTGTTGTTTTTTTTTTAACGCGTAATGGCGGCGATCTGCAATTTTTTTTTGCGGGACTGCGACATTGGGGCGGACAGATCGGACCCTTGACTGACATTTTTGACACTTTTGGGGTTACCAGTGACATTACTGCAGTAATCAGTGCTATATATATGCACTATTACTGTAAAAATGACACTGGCAGTGAAGAAGTTAACTGTATTGGAGAGGGAGGGGTTAAGTGTGTCCTAGGGGCGTGCTTCAAACTGTGATTGGCTGTGGCTGTGTGTGTAAGAACAGTGATCAACGGTCCTACATAGCAGAACCGTTTGATCATCATTCTTACACAGGGAGAACTGACAGGCGGCTTTGTTTACATTAGCCGCCTGCCTTTCTCCCGCTGTCACGGACGATCCCGAGTGCCTGACGGACATCGGGTCTGCCGGGCACACGCGTGCGGGGGGATCCGTGACCGCGCGAGAGCGGGAGTGCACCTCCGGTGGCGCGCACTCGCTCCCCACACCCTTACAGGCTAGCAACGTAGCCCTACGTCGCTCTGCCTGTGAGGGGCTGACTGCCGACGTAAATAGTCGTGCGGCAGTCGGCAAGTGGTTAAATACGCAACACTATTTATCTAAGTAACATTTTAGGCCAATTTGTTTTCTGCTACATCTCAATCCAAAAGAGTACTTTGGGATGTGGTAGAACGGGGATTTCCATCATGCATGTGCAGCCGACAAATCTGCAGCAACTGCGTGATGCTATGATGTCATTATGGACCGAAATCTGAGGAACGTTTCCAACGCTTTGTTAAATCTATGCCACAACAAAGTAAGGCAAAAGGGGCTCCAACTAGCAAGGTGTACCTAATAAAGTGACTAGTGAGTGTTTATTGTTAAAAGTGTTTTATTGTATCTGTTTGATAAGTGCAAACAATACCTGTTGATCCTGCTAGTAATCTAGTGCTTGCAACAAAACAAAAACGAATACAGCCCCAAATACTGGTAGGCTGAAATATATTGCATCGTTGTTTGTTCTTGGATACATTTTAATGTTAAGTTACAGTTTTGTAGACTAATGCCCCGTACACACGTGCAGATCGTCGGCCGAACGATCGGCCGTCTTTTGTCCCCGGGCTGTCGTGTCCGCTGAAAAGTGCAAAAGACTGCACCCGAATTTTGTCCGCCGACTACAGCCGACTGCAGAAGTGATGTCATGTGATGGTTAACTTTCCGTGTGTTTTTTCTTTTCTGAGCATGCCCAGTCTTGCAAATCTGCTGTCTGTCGGCCGAATTCTGTATTGACTGGCGAACAATCGGCCACTCTGGTGTCGGCATACAAAAATTTTACTGCTTGCACGACAGATTCTTTTCGGCCGAAAGTGCGCTGTCGGCTGTCGGAAGCATCATACTAACAAGCCGAAAATCGGCCGATCGTTCGGCGGCCGAATCTTTTCGGCCGACAATCTGCACGTGTGTACGGGGCATTAGGCTCCTTGCAGGCAGGGCGGCCTCCACCTGCTCAGCGAAGGATCTGTCAGCAGGCAGATGAAAGGTCAGTGTATGCTCCACTATGCAGAATAGACACAGCCCGCTCTTCTCTATGGGGCAGTCGGAAGGAAACTGTTATCCGATCCGCCTGATGGATTGGGAATGGATCTCCCATCTGTCTGTTTTTAGCAGACCGGATCGGATGCTGGTGGGTGTCAGCAGACTCATGTCCACTGACATCCGCCGCTCCATAGAGAGCTATGGATTAGTGATCGACCATTTTTTTAATGCCGATACTGATATTTTGGTCATCGGATATCGGTATTGGCCGATATCTGCCGATATTTTTTTATTTTTTTCGTTTTTTTTAGGTACTCCTTGTGAAGGGATCTGGGGGTTTAAAAGACCCCAAACCCCTCCTCTGCACTGAAAAGTATTCAAAACGCCAAGTTTGGCTGTTTTGAATGCTGTCAGTTTTTTTAATTCGGCGCCGAGTACCTGGAAGTGACGTCATGATATCACTTCCAGGTTTTTTACATGGAGACCCGAGTCTTCTCTTCAGCGGCGGTGGAGGTAGGATGCCCGCGTCTCCCGGTGGGACAGGAGACCCAGGCGAGCCGCGGAAGGGATGTCCCCTCCCGCTCCTTGTAATGACAGCCGAGCGGCTTCTCAGCCGCATTGGTTGTCATTACAAGTCACCTGACCGTCGGCTATGGACGCCGGTACCGGGGTGATGCCTCTAGCTGCAGGCATCAACCCAGTACATGCACTTTCCCTAAATATCGGCAAATCCAAACGCCGATACAGATATATCGGGGAAAGTGCTTATCGGCACCCGATATATTGGTGTTGCCGATAATCGGTCAATCTCTACTATGGATGATCCGATCAGGTACACCTGAAACACTAACAGGCGGACCAGGTCGGTCCATCGGTGTGAAAGGGACCAAAGTGGGATAACACCTACTTTGTATTTCATATATGTTTCCATTCACATAGAAAAAGTTCAAAAATATAGAAAAATTGCTGCCTACATTTTTACTTGCTAAAAAAATCTTATTTAACTTTCCCTTTTTATGTTATGTTAACCCCTTCATGCTGACAAAGCGCAAATATGTGGCCTTGGCTTCAGGGGCTTATACCAGGTTGATGCCTGCAGCCAGAGGCATCACCCCGGTACTATTGTTTGGAGCCGATGGTTGGCTTTCTTGTAATGACAACCAATGTGGCTCAGCAGCCGCTCGGTTGTCATTACAAGGAGCGGGAGGGGACGTTCCCCCCCCCCCCCCACCGGGGCCTTCTGCGGCTCGCCCGGATCTCCTGTCCCACTGGGAGACCCGAGTGAGTCGCGCCCGCATATGTAAACGGCGTTCAAACAACACATGTGTGGTATTGCCACAATCGAGAGTGAGATAAATAATTCTAGCACAGGACCTCCTCTGTACCTCTAAACAGATAACGTTTACATTTTTTCAAGTATCGCCTATGGAAAATTTTTAAGTACTGTAGTTTGTTGCCATTCCACTAGTGTGTGCAGTTTTAAAGCATGATATGTTAGGTATCTATTTACTCGGTGTAACATCATCTTTCACATTATACAAAATAATTGGGTTAACTTTACTGATTCGTTTTTTTTTAATTCATGAAAGTGTATTTCTTCCCAAAAATTGCATTTGAAAGACTGCTGCGCAAATACCGTGTGACATAAAATGTTGCAATGATCGCTATTTTATTCTCTAGGATCTCTGCTAAATTATATGTAGCACAATTCCCAGCTGTTTTGCTGGATATGGATCCCCCTGGGTCACCGGGTACAACAAAAATACCTTTGAGCATGTTTCTCCAAGTGTGAGCACCGAGACAATGACCAGTCCAGTATCTTTGGGTTTTGTATTTATTTTGTAACGTGGATAGGAGAAGGGATGAGTGGGATACTCCTTTGGCTCAACTATGTACAACTTGGCAGAGACACTTGAAAAATGCTAATTGGCGTTGACTTGATGCTGGCAGGATGCCGATCAATGCCGGTTAACGCTGGCCTGATGCCTGTTAACGCTGATCTGACTTGTAACTGTTTTTCTGCATAAAGAAGTCCTCTTTAAGCTCCCTTAGGCACTCCTTGCTGAGGTAGCTATCTGTATACACTGCTGTGCTGCTGAACACTTCAGGGCCCGCACTGGCGCCCCCTTTCTCTAACTTCTCTTGAGGGTTTAGACACTGGAACCCCCTTTCTCTAAACCTTCTCCACAGGTTAGCTGGTTCCCGGATCCCTCTGACCTTCTAGAGTGGTCCCCTATCCTAGGCAGACCCCTGGGCAGTTTCGAGTACTCACGATACTGTTTTTCCTGGAAACTTCTGCCCAGCAGCTCCACTCAGTCCACAGCACTCTGGATCCCTCTCTGCAGCCCAGCTCAACCTCGGTCCTATAGGCCGACCGCCCAGGACACCCTCACATGCTCTGACAGGAGGAGAGACAGCCGTCACCCTCCTCCTGGGACTCTGCTTCCCGCCAAAGACCCCCTGTCATGTGCTCCCCTCAGACTTATACCCATCCCAGGGTGCATTGCGGCAGACTCCGCCCTCTGGGGTAGATACAAGCCCTGGTGTGCTATTAGCTAGGTTTCCTCCACTGTCCAATAATTCATTGGACACAGTGGGGAGACTCCCCAGACTCAACAGACACACCTGGAAACATATGACAGCCTAACTGAATGATCAGGCCCCCCTGATAAGCAGACAGGGCCACAATATACTCTTCCTAGCACCTACTTAGGAGGGTGCTACATATATATATATATATATATATATAATGTTTGGGGGTTCTAAGTAATGTTTTATCAAAAAATACAGACTTTAACTTGTAAAGCAACATATGTCAGAAAAAGGCTTAAGGCCCGTACACACGATAAGAAAATCTGTAGGGAAAATTCGTCCGATGACCGATCTGCCGATTTTCGGATTGTTAAGTATGGTGCTTTTGACAGCCGACTCCGACTTCTCTGCTGACAAAATCCTGATGTGCAGGCTATAAAATTTTTGTCGTCCGTAATACAACGTCCGATTTTCCTCTCATTAGTACAGATTTCGACGGAAAAAAAATCTTAAGAGCAAGACTAGGCATTCTCAGAGATGAAAGAACACATACAAAGCAATCCAACACATGACATCACTTCTGAAGTAGAATTCTGTCGTACGGGAAAATTCGTATGAAAATAACCTCTTCACTTTCCACATCAGACTAGCATGCCACAAAAAACGGACGACAGATCGTTCGATAATCTTATCGTTTGTACGGGGCTTTAGGCTCCAAGCGGTTAGGCAGTTAGGGAATTGCTGGAGACTTGTGTGTGCCATAATTAACCCTGTTTGCACTGCGTTGGTAGGCCTTCATTATCATATATAAACTAGATGTGCACACTGAGGCTAACAAAGGGTTAAAGATATCAAGGCTTACAAGGGAAAATTAATGTGCATTAAAAAAACTGTCCCTCGAACTGTCTCCTAATTGCACATTGGAAGCTATTCTGAATAATACAACCTGCCTATAGAGTCCTATGTATAAACCTGCTCCAAAGAAACAACTAGAAAGTTACATTTTTTCCCCCTTCAATGGGAACACATAACAAGCATATAGTAGCGGTTTCTCAATTTTGACTACAAAGGTAGAAATTCACTTAAAACCACACTGTGTCTTCCAAGTATAGTTCTCTTCCACCAGATGGCAGTAGCGGTCCACTGGAAGACTGGTAGATCAGCAAACAAATATCTGTTCCTACACTCAAAATATATCAATACATGGCTTACTTCTGCTTTCTGTTGATTGTTGGGTACATTTACAGATGATAAAAATAAAAAAAACTGTGCAGTAGAGCCTCATACAAATAATAATTTCTCCTGCTGTTCTGGCAAAGCAATGTGTTCTTGTAGAGATTGCGGGGATGTCTTACTGAGTCCAGCCTCATGTCTCAGCGAAAACACCTAGAGATTTTCTTTCTTGTGGTGTACTTGTTGCCGCTGAGATTGAGGACTCAGGAACCATTTTACTAGCTGAGGTAACATTCTGCCTATCAATACCTGTGGACTTAATGACATCAAGCAGGCACAAGAGAACACCCACAAAATGCAGTACAATAATGTAAAGTGTTAAAGTTTATGTTCATATTCTTGATACGTGTCCGTGACACCATGAAATTGAATTAAAAAGTATCCTTTTCTCTTTGTATTGCTTCCTTTTTTTGAATTTCCCGGTGATCCTGCCATTTCTCCTGCTTTTCTATTATAAACTGACCACACTAGGCATAAAAGCATATCCACCCAAGAGTGGTCAGTTTTATGGCTGTGCTGGGAGCACAGACTGCGTGTAATCCAATGGGCAGCCTTGTGCTGAAACGTCCTTCTGACTGGGAAGATTGGTGTCCTGCTGTTTCTATGCCTCCTGCTGATACATCCTCCTGCAGTCTCCACCCCAACATTGTAAGCTTATGCTGAGAATAGAGGTCATGTGATCACTTATAAAACAAACAAAAAAAAAAAATTTTAAGATACACAATTCTTTGTTTTGTTTTTCATTTTGTTTTCATGTGTTTTTACATAGTTAGTCTGGCTGAAAAAAGACATGAGTCCATCTAGTTCAAACAATAGAAGGAAAAAAAACATACGTATATTTATACAGTATCTCACAAAAGTGAGTACACCCCTCACATTTTTGTAAATATTTTATTATATCTTTTCATGTGACAACACTGAAGAAATTACACTTTGCTACAATGTAAAGTAGTGAGTGTACAGCTTGTATAACAGTGAAAATTTGCTGTCCCCTCAAATTAACGTAACACACAGCCATTAATGTCTCAACCACTGGCAATAAAAGTGAGTACACCCCTAAGTCAAAATGTCCACATTGGGCCCAATTAGCCATTTTCCCTCCCTGGTGTCATGTGACTCGTTAGTGTTAGAAGGTCTCAGGTGTGAATGGGGAGCAGGGTTGTTAAATTTGGTGTTATCGCTCTCACTCTCTCAGACTGGTCACTGGAAGTTCAACATGGCACCTCATGGCAAAGAACTCTCAGAGGATCTGCAAAAAGAACTGTTGCTCTACATAAAGATGGCCTAGGCTATTAAAAGATTGCCAAGACTCTGAAACTGAGCTGCAGCATGGTGGCCAAGACCATACAGTGGTTTAACAGGACAGGTTGCACTCAGAACAGGCCTGGCCATGGTCGACCAAAGAAGTTGAGTGCACGTGGTCAGCGTCATATCCAGAGGTTGTCTTTGGGAAATAGACGTATGAGTGCTGCCAGCATTGCTGCAGAGGTTGAAGGGGTGGGGGGTCAGCCTGTCAGTGCTCAGACCATACGCCACACACTGCATCAAATTGGTCTGCATGGCTGTCGTCCCAGAAGGAAGCCTCTTCTAAAGATGATGCACAAGAAAACCTGCAAACAGTTTTCTGAAGACAAGCAGACTAAGGACATCGATTACTGGAACAATCTACTGTGGTCTGATGAGACAAAAATGTACCTTTTTGGTTCAGATGGTGTCAAGTGTGTGTGGCGGCAACCAGGTGAGGAGACAAAGACAAGAGCGTCTTGCCTACAGTCAAGCATGGTGGTGGGAGTGTCATGGTCTGGGGCTGCATGAGTGCTTCCTGGCACTGGAGAGCTACAGTTCATTGAGGGAACCATGAACGCCAACTATGACAAACTGCCAAACATGAATGTACTGTGACATACTGAAGCAAGCATGATCCCCTCCCTTCGGAGACTGGGCCACAGGGTAGTATTCCAACATGATAACGACCCCAAACACACCTCCAAGATAACCACTGCCTTGCTAAAGAAGCTGAGGGTAAAGGTGATGGACTGGCCATTCATGTCTCCAGACCTAAACCCTATTGAGCATCTGTGGGGCATCCTCAAACAGAGGGTGGAGGAGCGCAAGGTCTCCAACATCCACCAGCTCTGTGATGTCATCATGGAGGTGTGGAAGAGGACTCCATGGGCAACCTGTGAAGCTCTGGTGAACTCCATGCCCAAGAGTGTTAAGGCAGTGCTGGAAAATAATGGTGGCCACACAAAATATGGACACTTTGGGCCCAATTCAAATATTTTCACTTAGGGGTGTACTCACTTTTGCTGCCAGCGGTTTAGACATTAATAGTTGTGTGTTGAGTTATTTTGAGGGGACAGTCTAGAAAGCTGAAGACAGCACATATACAAGTAAAACTTATGTAGGGAGATTTGTTTAATCTCTGTGTATCATCTGAGGATGTTCACTTCACTGGGTGTATGCAAGGGTTTACATCCACTTTAAAGAGTGTGGTCACCCTCTTGTACGAACTGCAAGCAGCTTTCATCCAACCCACTGCAGTCAATGCTGCCTGCTGGCTGATTGCTCTGAGACTTCCTGTGACTGCCACTTTGTCTGGACAGTTTGCCCTGTTACAAGAAGCAAAAAAATAACAGATCTACTGGCAGGATCAACAGGTAATACAACTCTAATACAAGGGAGACTTTGGGATACTGCTGTGTTAATGCTAATGGCACACTACATTGTATACATCATATCTTATTCTGCCTATAGTTACACTTTAAATGCATTTTAAATGCAGCTAGCGACTTTTGTAGTGCGCATGTGCAGTTAACATGCTGACAGTAGAAGAAAACAGAGAGATGATTGATGACCTAACCAAATGCCCTTTATCGTGTATTTTCACTTTTTAAGCCAAATTGGGATAACACCTAATTTATATTTGTTACATGTCCCCATTCACATAGCGTGAAAAAAAAAAAAAAAAAAAGAAAAATGAAGAATTGCAGTTTAGCTTTTTTAGATGCTCTATTCTGGAACCCAAAGCAAGGAAAAATCCTCTTTGTTTAGGAGGCTGGCCTGGGTGTTTGGCATAATCTTTATTATCAATTTTTACTAGATTTGAACACTGTCTGTCCTAACAAAGGCTTTAAGGTTTAGGGGCTAGGCTTCTTGCATTGTCTGTTAATAAGGACAGACTTGGGACAGACTTGTTTTAACATTGCTCAAAAAGCCTTGCAGTCAGCCATGACACTTTGTCCCAAGAAAAATCTAAAAGTTAAGAAATATAAAAAAAAAATGTTAGGTATGATGTGTAAACAGATAACAAATATATAGTGGAGTTTTCTTAGATTTGACTGCAAAAGTAGAAAAACACTATAATGTCCAAGCAGCCTCCGGTGGGGGTTCTTGATATATAGGGTAAGTATGTGGCTGTTCTGTCTAACATCACAAGACTGGTTGTATACAATATAATTACAAATTCTTTGTTAGGTTAAACTATTCCTATATAAGTATTTCAACTTTATATTTAGCTAGTAGCCTGCCATTGGGCTTTCTCCAACAGCTTTCTTCTGGTTTTCTTCAACAAAACACGCTAGTAGGTTAATGTCCTGTATAGCTGTGGTAATATCAGAGTAAATGTAAGCCAGATATAATGTGATGTTCGTTGTATAACATCAGTTTCATTACTTATAGCATCACACTTGGCATTATCTTAGAGGCAACATTTAATGAGCAGGTGTGCTCTCTACAGTAGTGTGAGACATAGCTCAGTCCAATGAAGAGTGCAGCTCTGGACAGCACAGGGTGACACAAGAAAAGTTAGCTACGTCAAACTCATAAACCATATTCAGTACACAAAGTCACATAAATTGAGCCTACATCCTGGTACAAAGCTGGTTTACGCATAATTATTGAACTGCTTGTGGTAGGGTGTATTTAGGTGGAGCTCTAGCTAACTCTTGTTTTACTTTCAGATAGAGTGGGGAAGAGTGAAGTTCTCTGTTTCCTCTTCAATCCCCTTTTTCAGTGACAGCCATACCAGAATAGGGTAGGGATGGGGGAATTATAAGTGAAGTCGAAATATTGGTGTTTTTAGGAGCATGTTTTGATACCATTGCTCCTAATGGTCTAAAGGGAAAAGCAGAGGTTGCTTATGTGCAGCTATTAGGGGTCAAGAATGTTCTGTATCCACATGGATACCAAGCCTTTATCATTCACCTCTTCTTTCTCCCAGATGCACAGGTGACTAACCCCATTCCATCTTGCGTCAAGAAACTCTGGGACTTTTGAGTACACAAGTAGTGATTAGTGAATACTACCGATCTAGTGAACTGACTTTAATTGTATTTGTAGCCGGGAGCGGACTACAATTATCTGACACTGCAGACTTATTCCCTGCTCTCTCAGTCTGTCTCTGTGCTCCCCTAGTGTTGGTCTCGGATATCATGCATCATACTCCTGAGACTGGAAGAATAGCATTGTGGGAACTGTAATCTTCTGGAAAGATATTTCTGCACTGCTGAACTGTTTATGAACTACACCTCCCAGCAGGTCATTCTCACCAGGGGACAATTGTGGGAGAGACTATAAAGGGATATGCTGACCAGGCCCACGCTTCCCGGGATCCATCGTGTGTGCATCGGTCTGCCCCAGAGAGAGAGGGTTGCGGCCTACTGCGCACCACCCAGCTGTCTGCAGACTCAGCCCAGGCATGACCGATGACATTCGCTACATCACGGTCATGCCTGCAGTATTGCTGATCGAATCGGAGTGGGCGGGACTCACTGAATCAGCAGAGCATGGCGATCACAGTGTCTCACAGCGTAGAGAGTTGACTTTGCTTGTTCTTCCAGAAGTAATAAGAGGGACATCAGGATTGGTGAGAGAGCACCTGCTCAAAGTCCAGTTATCAATTGCTACAGCATCTCTTGAACACTGTATACAGACACCCTACACTTGGATCAGTTAGTGGATCATCATTAATCAGAACCAGTTATCTTGCATTGCTTGTCTCAAACTGTGCTACACTTGGGAATCATTTGTTCTTTGAGCTCCAACTGCCGGTGAAGATAATAGCAAGGCCTTGCATTCTGAACATTGCTGTTTTATTGCTCTTAAAGGGGACACACTACTGATATCTAGATTACCTCTTCTCTCGATAGAATACAGGTACCATAGGTCATCCTGGGAGTCCCCTTTAGTAGGAGTATTTCATATAGCAATTTATAGCTTTCTGAGAGATTAATTTACTTACTGTCAGATACTGTGTATATTGGTGTATTTGCTTATTACTATAACTGGTTACTTAACTGTTCTTTAGTATTATTTCAACTGAGCCTTGGTTGTTTACCCAGGGCCTAGTTGATTAATACCTCTTTACAGCCTTCTTTTTGAGTAAAGCAAGTCTAAAGAGTTAAAACAGATCTGCATTTAAAGATATACACAACATGTCTGAACCTAGAGTGTCAGGAGGGCACTATTTTTTTTATTTCTAAATTAAATCTCCTTGCTCTCTCCTTCTAAATTAGTGACCTAATAAAAAGGATTTAAAGCTGTGCAGAAAATCTGTACACTTTAATTGTCTTCAGTCTCAGAAAAAAAAACACTGTAACTTTTTATTTGCAGGTGAAATCTGCCTCCTCTCTCCCTTTAAAATTGCATTCTAGCTAAAAAGGAGTGCATACTGTGCATCAAGTCTGTACCTTTTTCTGTCTTTAGTCCCAAAAAAAAAATACACTATAATTATTTCCAGATAAAATCTGCTTGTTCCCTGCCTCTGAAGCAGTGACCAATCTTAAAAAGATTAAAATCTGTGCTGCAAATCTTTCCAGTTTTTGTCTTTAGTGTCAGCAAAAAGACACCACATTTTTTCTTCATTTCCAGATGAAACCTGCTTGATCTATTTATCTGAAATTTTACCCTAGCAGAAAAGGATAGCATGCTGTTCTGTAGATCTGTACTATTTTTCTGTCTTCTGTCTCAGAAAAGACATTGTCATTTTTAATTTCCAGATGAAATCTGCCTGCTCTATGCCTCTTAAATTGCATTCAAGCAAAATTAGGGGTGTATACTGTGCAGCATATCTGTACCATTTTTCTTCTTGTCACTTTCTCTAAAATAGCAGCCTATAAAAAAAAGGATTTGAAGCTGTGCTGCAAATCTGTCGATTTTTCCTGTCATTAGTCAGAAAAGAAATACACTGTATTTTATTTTATTTCCAGTTGAATTTTTTTCATGGCCACAATCAGTTATGAAAATTGACCTCAATGGGGGTCTAGATTTACTGTACATTCTAACTTTAGTGCAGTTTGGCGAACATCCATTTAACCGATCCCAGGTACGTTTGGCTCGTCATTAGTAGGCAATAAAATACATCAACAATGCTTGCAGCTCATTCTGCTTTCCCTCTACCACATAAACGTCTACTTCAGTTCTCTAGCTACAGGTAGTACATTTCATAGCTATGTGGTCACTCAAGTCCTTGCAGTGGCCAAAGGGTAGTGAAACCTTTTACATCTGTCTCCTTCTTAGTGGCGCCAGCTCTCTTCTCTGGACTGCTGGATGTCTGGGAGTAGTGATGTTGATGCAGAGATATGAATAAGGGGAGAATGGGGCCCTAGCCAAGGTAGCAGTTTTGACCCCTTTATCCCTTTGATTGACATTGATGGGATTGCAAGGAAGGCACAGAGTAGCTGCCGTATTGGTATTTGTCTCCTTCCCATCAGACACTAGCTTGATACAACTTCATCTTATGGTCTGACGTGACAAACAGGTGCACAGCTTTGATCCATTGCGCTATCCCTCCAGTTTACTGTAGAAGCATGAAGGTTATAGGTGGGAGCCCTGGACATCCACCAGGTCCTTGAATGATCCAGCTTTGCACCAATGTCACTACTCCAGTCAGCCAATCAGCACGCAAGAAATAAAACTGATAATGAAAGAAGGACTCCCTGGAGCCGCACATCCGTGCTGTCCTATGCTGGGTGTATGAATGGCAACCTCAGTCTGGAATTCAACCAGGGCACGCCCTGAACTTGTTTCACTAAATGCATTGGGGGTGTGGCCTGGTTGGAGTCCAGGCTGAGGTTCATTCATAAACCTAGCATAGGGACAGCAAGGATGTGCGTCTCCAGGGAGTTCTTTCATTATCAATGGTCATAGGAACTGGGGTGAGCTCCCTCCCTTGTCAGCACTCTCAGTGGCAGATGTTCACGATTTACACCGTTTTGGCGAGCTTGAGCAACCCACAAAGCAGTCCAGGGTCACAGAGAAATAAAATTGTATGGCCTAGAGATGCATCATGGTTCCCAGTGAAAAACAACTAAGCAATTGCTGTGAACTTTCTGGTGTTGATTTACTATAACTGAAGAGTGCAAAATCTGGTGCAGCTGTGCACAGTAGCCAATCAGCTTTTTTACTTAAGGCCCCTTTCACACACTCCATCCGCCGGACGGAGTCCATTTTTCTCACCAGGGAATCGATCCCCCAACCCCCTGCTGAGCAGCAGGAGGACAGCTGTGTCTCCGCGCTGTGTGTGGAGACACAGCTGTCAGTTCCCCATGCATCGGTCCGTTCTCATCCGATCCCATCTGATCCACTGGACGGATGGAAAATAGGGTTTCCATCCGTCCAGATTTGACGGATCGGATCGGGTCGGATGTCAGCGGACATGTCTCCGCTGCCATCCAATGCCCAATAGGAATGCATGGGGGGACCGTTCAGATCCGCCAAAAAAATGAACAGGCGGATCTGAATGGTCCACCTATGTGAAAGGGGCCTAAGGTTGTTCAATTAAGCTTTGACATAAAAAAAACCTGAAAGCTTATTGGTTTCTATGCAGAGCTGCACCAGATTTTGCACTCTCCAGTTTTAGTAAATCAGCTCCTCTGTTCCTTCTCTGTAAATGTATTCACCAGTTGACTTGAGGTTGGTGACATTGTCACTACATTGCTCTCTTGTGTCTCAGTCTTGAGGTCACAGCAGGTAGAGGTCTGACATCAGCACAGCTTGGCAGTGCTCCATTTCCACAAAGTTTCAGTAACAATATAAGATCTAAAAATGAAAAAGATAGAGCTTATTAATAATTCCATTGCTGAAACATTAGGAAAGTCAGATTGAATTATTATGTATTTTGCAGAGAATATATTCCAAGAAAAATCAAATATTAGTGAGTCATCAAGGCAGTATTGACTAGCTGTTGATAGAAGAGTGTGTGGTATCTTGTATGATTAATGTATCTCAATATTATTTACTAGATTCCTTGTGAATTTTTATCTGTCTAGAGAGAAGGGAGATGCTACGAGGAACATTTATTATGCCTTATTAAAATGTATTATTCCGGTGTATGTCTGTCATACAATGTGTCTGTAGATTTTATTTGTCAGCTATGAATGTTTTCAGTAAGCTACTTGTCAGCTTCCCACCAGACACTTTTCAAACACCCTGACAAAGCAGCTTTAATTAAATTACTGGGTATTCGTCTCATGGACCGTAATAGAATTCTGTATTATTGTGCTGACACCAGTTCATTAAAGACATACAAAATGGCCCTAATATAAAATATCATTTTGTTACAAATATCAATGTAAATGTATTCAGTAGCCGGCACAATTTAAGGGTCATAAAGTTTTCACAAACCAAAAGGTAGGCTCCAGCCAATATTGAAAATGAAGCTTTGAAATGCATGCAGACTATCTACTTAGAAAATTTGTTTTTACATTTGAGTGGTTTAGAGCTGTGGCCTCACTTTAAAGTCCAATAATGAGGGCAAGTGTGCACAGAAAGCTGAGCTGCAGCGTTAAAGCTTATGTCAAGGCAAAAATTATAAAAAAAAGTGCAATACAAGCACATTTACCCTTGTAAAGACCTTGCATAACTTTTGATTGGCTAGAAATTCACTCAGCTGACAAGCCCTGTTGTTGGTTGAAACCACACAGCATTTTTGTGGACTGAGTGTTGTCAGCCCTCTCTATTGTCTTTTGCTAAACTATTTCAACACTCTCAGATCACTAGACAAAAAGGACTAATCATTCTGTGATCCAGAATCATAGGCGTGCGCACAGGGTGTGCCAGATGTGCCTGGGCACACCCTAATCATCCCATGTACATTAACATTATCACTTTTTGTGCTGGTAGGAAGATGGGAAAAATCTCTCTCTTACTGGCTCTGCCATAAGAGAAGTCTTTAGGCACTTGCCTTTCAATGTGCCGACAGGGAGATAAATGTGCTGGGGTCATATATATGTAGACACACACAAACACATGTGTTTGAGCTTTGGGGTGCACACCCTAATTTAATAGGCTGTGCACGCCTATGTTAAGAATAGGAACTTGGAGGGCTTTTTGAGATAGCAGGGATGTATAGAGAACATGGGATAACTCTGAATTTCGGAGTAGGACAATACGTGTTTTTTTCCAATAACAATTTTTTTCCAATGGTATAATAAGGCTGGCCATAGATTATGCACCACGGGTTGAAGGAAAGAAAATCACTAGATTCTCTCATCAACATAGTCAGTTGATGGAGGAATCCCTCCTGCTGCACTATTGTATTCTTATGCCCCGTACACACGCACAGATCGTCGTCATACAAACGTCGGCGGACGAAAGATCTGCCGATTGTACGCGTGTTAGTATGGTGCCTCCGACAGCTGTCTGCACACAATCCGCGGACAAGAGTCTTTCTTGCAAACATGAAAATTTTTGTCTGCGGACACCAGAACGGACGATTGTTCGCCTGTCAGTACAGAAATCAGCCGACAGACCGCAGATTTGCAAGACTGGGCATGCTCAGAAAATAAAAAACACAGGGAAAGTTAACTATTACATGACATCACTTCTGCAGTCAGCTGAAGTCTGCGGACAAAATTCTTGTGCTGTCCTTGTGCTGTCTTTGCACTTTTCAACAGACACCGACATCCCGGGGAGAAAAGACGAACATTTGTATGACGACGATCTGTGCGTGTGTACGGGGCTTTAAGCTGGATACACACTATAAGATTTTCTGAAGACTTTTTCCTTCAGATTTACCTTTTCTATGTAATGCAAGGGCCTGCCAGATTGCATACAAATTGAAAGTGTTTAGGTTTGACCTCATATTATCTGGTTTTGGTAAATCTAAAGGAAAAAGTCTTCAGAAAATCTTATAGTGTATTTATTAGAGTGACCACTGCCTCAATGGTCCTCAAAGTTTCCCGATCAATGGTGTCCTCAATGCTCAGAAATACAGGTAGATACTTATCCACTATGCCATACCAAAAAGAGGGGTGTGATTGGCCCCAATGTCATTGAAAACAAAGAAGAACAAGGAGACCTGGAAGTAATGGTTTGGCTCCCACAGAGCCCTGATCTCAACATTGAGTCTGTCTGGTATTAAATAAAAAGATAGAATGATGTGAGGCAAACTTCATCCACAGAAGATCTGTGGTTAGTTCTTCAACATATTTGGAACAACCTACCTGCTGAGTTCCTTCAAAAACTGTGCAAGTGTACCTAGAAGAATTTATGCTATTTGAAGTTAAAGGGGGGTCATACCAACTATTGATTTGATTTGGATTTCTCTTCTGTTCATTGACTTTCTATTTTTTTAAATGATAAAAATAAAGCATTAACACTTCTATTTCTGAAAGCATTCTTAGTTTATATCATTCTTTTAACACCTGCCTATAACTTTTCCACAGTACTGTGGGCTTGATTTACTAAAACTGGAAAGTGCAAAATCTGGTGCAGCTGTGCATAGAAACCAATCAGCTTCCAGGTATTCTTTTGTCAAAGCCTAAAGCCCCGTACACACGTACCGTAAATATTCGGCCGCCGAACGATCGGCCGATTGTCGGCTTGTTAGTATGATGCTTCCGACAGCGCATTTTCGGCCGAACAGAATCGGGTGTGCAGGCATTAAAATTTTTGTTGGCCAACACCAGAACGGCCGATTGTTTGCCAGTCAGTACAGATTTCGGCCGATAGACAGCAGATTTGCAAGACTGGGCATGCTCAGAAAAGACTTGTGTCATCCGGTCCGTATGTCCGCATATCATCCCATCCGTTTGTGGATGATATACGGACATAATGTAAGTCTATGGGGATTGCGGATGTCAGCGGATGACACCGCTGACATCCGATTTTGCATCCTTTCCGTTTTTTAAACAGAAGAAAAATAGGGTTCTGTTCCGTTCCAAAAAACGGAACAGAACTGAAAGGACGCAAATCGGATGTCAGCGGAGGGTCATCCGCTGACATCCGCAATCCCATTGACATGCATTATGTCAGTTTTTCATCCGCAAAAAAATGGGATGAAATACGGACATACGGAGCGCCCGTGTGAAAGAGCCCTACTAAACAAGCTGAAATTAGAAGCTGATTGACTACCATGCACAGCTGCACCAGCTTTTTCACTCTCCAGTTTTAGAAAATCAACCCCTTTATGTCATTTAAGGTTGACATACACTTTACGCTATTTTGTTTGAAAACACAACTAAAATATAGTGGACTACTTTGAACACAAATTTTAGGTCCTCATGCACACGTTTTTACAGCTGCTGTTTTTGGATTCAGGCATTTTTTTCTACAGCCAGTAAACTCCACAGCATGTTATCCTATGATTCCATGCACACATAGGCTTTTATCAGCAGTTTTTGGCAGGGGCATTTTCTGGCTGGAACAAACCCAGAACTAGTGGGTTTGAAGAGGAGTTTTTCCACTGAAAAAAATGCTCTAACTAAAGCGTTTTTGAGCCATAAGTTTTTTGGGAGTATAGTTTTGCTAAAAAAAAGCGATTACGCAAAAACGCTGCAAAACGCTAAAAAACTCATGTTTTTACAGCACCATTCTACAGCTAAAGGCTTTTTATAATGTCCAGTGTGCATGAGGTCTAGACATGCACAAGCAACTAAAGTGCAATGCAGATGTGCTGTTCTATAGCCTTTCAGCCTTTCTTTCTCTCAGATGAAACATGGACCATCACTAAACAATGGGGAAAATTTACCAAATTGCAACAAATGCTGCAAAGGCTGTCCAGTTTACTACTGGATGCAAGTTCTGCTTGAGCACCTTTAGGCCGGGTTCACACATATGCAGCTACACATTTGTGTCTGGGGTCTAGTGCATTCCTGTTCACCGGTTCAGGTCCGAATCAGGTCCGAAATTTTTCCTGAATTCGCACCGAAATCAGACTCACAGGCGCACAGGACCCTTTTTGCATGCGGACTGCAGCTGCCCTGGACCTGTATGAATCGTCTCCATTGAGAGCTGGTCACACTCCTTGTCATGCAAATTGGATGGGGGGAAACCCATTACCGCATATGTGTGAACCCAGCCTTATGCTGGATACACAATACACAATTTTTGTTGGTAGATTTCCTTTAGATTTGCCTTCAACTTTGTAGTGCAAGGGCCTGCCTCATTGCATACAAAAGTGTTTAGGTCGGACCTCATATTATATGGTTTTGGTAAGTCTAAAGGAAAAAATCTAAAGAAAGTTGTATAGTGTGTATCCAGCTTTAAAGCGGAGTTCCGGCCTCAAAAACCATTTTGGGCCATCCGCTTGCTGACCATCACCTGAAAAAGAAATGGATAGTCCCATTTTTTTTTTTGTTTACTTACCTTGTTATTGAAGAAAATATACTTACCTTCCTTCCACTTCCTCCCTGCCGGCGCCGTCTCTTCCTGCTTGCATTGACTCCTGGGAGCTGAACGTCATCGCTCCCAGGAATCAATACGCCTGCACCGGCCCCGCTCGTCAGTTCCAGGGCAGGCGCGTCATTCCCTGCTAAACAGCTTGATGACGCGCCTGCCCAGAAGTGACGAGCGGGGCCATTGCAGGGCATTCTGGGACCGAAGAGGACACAAAAGAGGACACCGAAGAGGACGCTCTGGCTTCAGCTGCCCACACCTGAGATGGCAGCGCTGGACAAGACATTTTCAAGGTAAGTATTTCTTCTAAAAGGTAAGTGCAACCTGGGACAGTTCAGAGGCTATCCATTATGAAATGCACTAGCCCTGACTGTCCCAGGGGTATTTTTATCAAAAAAATGTTTTCGAGGCCAGAACTCCGCTTTAAGCTTAGCTCTGGGGAACTGAAAAAACTGCCCTTGTACTGCAAAAGGGTTAAATGTTCATTTTTGCCTTGGGTACCAAGAAAATTAATGTGAATGGGGAGAGGAGGGGTGGACAAACCGCAATGTGACTTCCGTATATGAGAGTCAAAGCTCTCATAGCCGCAGCGGGATGGAGATCTAGCAAGAGCTTATCTATCCAACCTCTTTGAACGTGTAACTATTGCAGAAAGTACTGCCATACTTCAAGTGGCATACACCTCTTGAGACATAACCTATATTTACAGTGCAGATTAAAAAAAATTCCCAGGAGTTCTGCATTAAGCTCCTTTTTATTGTTCTGTGCCAGGGGCCAAAAACTGTAGAGTTTACTTGAAAGATATTTTTACAAAAATGTTTTTGGATCCCTAGACTTCTTAAAACGAGACATACAGATCTTTGGAAGTGTACAGGTGGGATCCAGAGCTCCAGCTGAAAGCATTAAAACTCTAACATTCATTCTAGTTTTATAGAATACTGTCGTTTGGCTTGACTGCCCACGCATTCAGCATGGAAATAAAGCTGAATAAAACATACTATACGCATAAATGAGAAACAGGTGTACATTTATTTATGTGAATTTATTTTATCCTCTAAGTTAATTGATAGAAAAAAAATGTTGACGATCCAAACTGTAATAGAGGTTTATATATAGAAAATATACTGCGTGCTGCTATAATGGATCTTGTCTATGGTTTATTTGTTCTCTTGTAAAGGTTTCTTCACACTCAGGTCCATGACCTACCAAGGCCCTTCTCTAATACTTGCTACCTCAGACACTGGATGATAAATTGGGTTCAAAATTAAATGACATTGCTGTTTGAGCCATACTGAACTGCTCCCCCCTGGGTAATGCTAGTAGTGTAATTCTTGGTTTCTTTATTCTGGTGTTTACAAAATTAAAAGAGAACTCCAGAAAAACTCTAAAGTAAATGTCAAGAGAAATGTCAAGAGCTTCCTAAAGTTAACTTATTGTACAATTTAATTTTAAAATACTGTATATACTCAAAGATTTATCATAATAGGAACAGAAACACAGCCATAAGGTATTGTTCTACAGTAAAATGATGTATGTATTTGCTTGGCTATCTACAAGTTTTAGCCTGTACAGTCTATTTAAAGCAGGGGTCTTCAAACTATGGCCCTCCAGTTGTTCAGGAACAACAATTCCCATCATGCCTAGTCATGTCTGTGAACATCAGAGTTTTACAATGCCTCATGGGATGTGTAGTTCCACAACAGCTGGAGGTCCGTAGGTTGAGGATCCCTGATTTAAAGTGTGGCAATTCATTATCTCTTGCAGTGAATACAGTGATAAACACCCATTACACTGCAAAGACATTTGGCATTGAATATCTAGAAAATGGCACTGCCATTTTTGCTGAATACTGTCATGGCTCGATGCTGCATCTTTCCCCCGGTGCCTCTACACTGAGAACCGAGTGATCGAACACTGCAGATTGCTCGGTTCTCACAGCTGTCAGCAGCTCTCTGCTCTGCCCCCTCCCTGCTCACTGGATTGCTGAGCTGTGGAGGGGCGGGGAGAACATGGGCATGAGTTTCCTTTAAATAGCGCGTCTGGCACCAACAGGAATTATGTATGTGCGTGCACCCGTGAGCAAGTGTGGATTCTTGGGCACATGTGTGCATCTGGTTCTCATTCTGTTAGCAAATAATATGCGCATATTTGCGCACCAGACAGGGATTACCTGACAGGGAGGCTCTGAAGGCATCCTGGGAGACTGTATTTATTCGGGGAGCACACAGAGCCCTGGGTCTTTTCCCAGAGTGGAGGAGTCCAGCCTGTGATGGGCATGCTGCCCTCTCAGGAACAAGCTGCAGTGAGGAGGACTTAGGTGGGCGACCTAAGGGAGGAATGCTGAGAACCAGGTGCTTAGAAGAAGCTGACTAAGGGAGCTGTCTGCCATAGATCTGTCTGGTTTTACTGGAGGGCATAGTTTAAATGATTGGAAGGCCCTTGGGCCTTGTGAGTACAGACATCGAAATAGTTTGGGGACCTTGTGCTTTAGCTACCCCTCTGATGCCTTATTACAGTCAACTGTGAGTTAATTAAAGGGAACACTGGCTGGTGTTCTGAAGAGTTCTGTCCAGACACTTTCCTACTTAAAGGGACTTTGCTCTAACGACTACTACTGCTTAAGCTGAAGTCTACTGTTTGTTACAAGCCCAAACTTCATTATAGCTTGTCCTGAAAGGAAAGCTAGTCCTCAGTTATAAATAGTTCTTATCTTTGCAGTATCCCACCACTTTCCTCATCCCTCTCCAAGTTCTCCAAAAATAAAAACAACAAAAACAACATCCCTAGACTGGTCTTTGGAGAAAGTGTAAATGAGCCTGTTGTGTGCCTGGCTGTGGGGCTGAAGTTGAGAAGACCTGGACAGTAATTCCTGCAAAAGTAGTGACACCAAAAAAGGAAGAAAATAATAGTGGAAAATGAACCTCGTCAATGCTAAAAATACAATAGAACGCTAAAGAAACAGCAAAAAAGCAGGCAAATGGCAATTGACAATACTAAAAATCAGATAGTGATTAGGTATGAAACCTTGGGAACCACCATCTACAAAGTAAAAATCCAATAAGATTCTGTTTGTAACAACAGATGATTTCTGTCACATACACCACTCAGGGGTGGAATCATAGTTACATAGTTACATATAGTTACATAGTAGGTGAGGTTGAATAAAGACAATAGTCCATCCAGTTCAACCTGTGTAGGTGTGTGTGGCTGTAATCATCTCACATACCCCTGAATGTTCTGATCCTTGAGATGTAAGTCTAAGAGTCTTTTGAAAGCCACCATACTACCCGCAGAAACCACCTCTTGTGGTAGAGAATTCCACAATCTTGTAGCCCTAACAGTAAAGAACCCCCCACGTTGCCTGAGGTTAAAACGCTTCTCCTCTAATCGCATTGTATGCCCTCGAGTCCTCATGCAATCCCTTCGAATGAACAGCTTTTTTTCTAAGCTGGGATCCCCATTAAGATATTTATAAATTGCTATCATGTCCCCCCTCAGACGTCTCTTCTCCAGGGACAATAAATCGAGCGATTGTAGACGCTCTTCATAGTCAAGGTCCTCCAATCCCCTAATTAGTTTAGTTGCCCTTCTCTGGACTCTCTCCAGCTCCAACACATCCCTCCTGAGGACTGGCGACCAGAACTGGACAGAATACTCCAGATGCGGTCGGACCAGAGTTTTATAAAGTGGAAGGATTATAGTCTTATCTCTGGAATACAGCCCTTTCTTTATGCATGCTAATATTCTGCTGGCTTTGGCAGCTGCCGCTTGACATTGCATGCTGTTGCCTAATCTATCATCAACCAAGACTCCCAGATCCTTCTCCATTTTTGATTCCCCCAAGGGTTCCCCTCCTAACGTGTATTGTGTTTTTATGTTTTTAGTCCCCAAGTGCAAAACCTTACACTTCTCCACGTTAAACCTCATTTGCCATGTCGTTGCCCACTCTGTAATTTTGTCCAGGTCATTCTGTAGGATATCTGCTTCATGCTGTGCAGTTATTGCCCTGGCCAATTTTGTGTCATCTGCAAAAACTGATATCGAACTACTGATCCCGACCTCAATGTTGTTTATGAATAAATTGAACAAGGTTGGTCCCAGGACTGAGCCCTGGGGCACCCCGCTTACTACCTCTTACTACTAGACCAGTCTGTGTATGCGCTGTTTATTACCACCCTTTGGACACGCCCTTTAAGCCAATTCCGTATCCAAGAGCAAACCCTGCTGTCAATACCTGCAGACCTTATTTTATAAATTAAGCGCTTGTGGGGAACTGTATCAAACGCCTTAGCGAAATCCAAGTACACCACATCCACTGGTCTCCCCCTATCTAGCTCACAGCTCACCTCCTCGTAGAATGTTAATAGATTGGTTTGACAAGAACGCCCATTTGTAAACCCGTGCTGATTACTGCTGATGATGTTGTTGTCTTTAGCAAACTCTACGATATAGTCCCTTATCATCCCCTCCAGAAGTTTACATACTATTGATGTCAAACTGACAGGCCTATAATTTCCCGGGATATGCCTCTGGCCCTTTTTGAATATCGGAATCACGTTAGCTTTCTTCCAATCCCCTGGTACATCTCCTGTCCTAATACTGTCAGCAAAGAAAGAATCCAATTGATAACCATACCTCTAAGTTCAAATAGTTAATGCTGAACTGCTAAAGTGAGCAGTGACAAATTTGTCACGATTGTTAGGAATTTGCTGATGGTAATTGCAAGCACAACCCAGATATTACTTCTATGTTTCGAAAATTTAATTTAAAACAAATGAACCAGAGAACAAGGATACTTCAAAATATGTATACAAAAATCACAGTCACAACTGATGTATTCTTGGATGTTGTACTTGTCACCAGAGTGAAGATGGGTAAAAAAAAGTACCAGAGATGACAGCAGATATTGCATTTATAGCAACCTTTTTTGTCTGGGCTTTTTTGATATTTATCAATCAGATCATCTCGAACAAAAAGATCTCTGAGGTTCTTAGTACGTCTATATGTATGTAAAGGTGGCTGTTTCACCTCACTACAAAGATTGCTGTCGCTTTTGAGAATATATGTGTCTGGCAACAGTTTTCTTGAATCTTTCAAAAAGAAAGCAGTGCGTTTGTACATAAGGGATTCCTTTACTTTTAGAAATCCTTCTATCCAGAATTGCTATTCTAGTGAATGCATGGGATAGGGTCTTAACAAAGATTCCAGAAGAATAACTTTGATCCAAAAACTTTTGTTGCATTTCAGAAATCTTATTCTCATGATCATTGTTATCAGAATAGATCCAAAAAATCTGCATAAACTGAGAAAAAGGAAAGTTATCCACCAGATAATGGGGGTGCACACTGGAATACTCTAATGTGAGTGGGTTACCTATACAAATCGGTTCTTTAATTACCATTATCATGTATAAATTTAAAATAAGAATCCAATTCCACATGGTTAAATTCAGTAGTAATTGAATATAAAAAGAAACAAAGTCGTAAAATTCATCTACCGGCCCTTTGCAAATAACAAAAATATCATCAATGTAACAAAGCCACAAGTGTACATAGTCCTGATATATAGATATTTCTCTTCAAGGTATCCAACAAATTGGTTTGAAAAGGCAGGAGCTGCCCATGGTAGGGCCATGGCTTAGTTTACCAAGTGGTTCTTCAAATTAGAAGAAATTGTTCTCTGACATCAAATATAGGCCCTGTAAAATAAATTCAGAAGGTAAATCTGTATGGTTAGTCAAAAGAAAGTGTTCAATGGCTCTCAATCCTACCTTATTCAGTATTTGTATAAAATGAACATTTCCATGCTACCAAGCAGCAATCCTTTTGAAAGTTTAACATTAGAAATGTCCTTAAAAAAAGCAGGTAATATCTCAACCAAAGGTTGTAGAGGACTGTCAATAAACCTTGCTAATACCTGTGTAACGCTATTTGTTCCTATGGGGCTATGAGACTATAGGACGATAACTCAAAGGGGAAAAAATCCCTAATGAATCTTTGAAAGGCCGTGAATGCCGCATCAAGATAACTAGCCACTTGTTCAGATATCCAAAAAATTGATCATGCCCTCTTGTTTCAAAACTTGAATCTTTTCTTGAACTGTACCAGTAGGATCAAACACAATATGTCTGTGCCTGGAACTGCTCCTAAAAACATGAACCCATGTTTGATGAAGACAAACCAGTTGCCTCTTGGACATTATAACTATCATTGGAAAGCACTAAGAAATCCTTACCCACTACCTTGGATAGCAATCCATTGACTGAGACTATTTACACTGATTCTGCCCAGGGGGCAGCTGGTCCACCTTTATCAAACACAGGTTCTTTTTTTAGGAGCCACACCAGACACAGATACCATCAGTTGAATGTACTAATAAATCATTACACATTTTCTTAGACAGTGGTCCATTAACTAAGGGTGTTACCACTGAGAGAGATTCTGGCCACAGAATCTTTAATTAATTTATTTTTTTTAAGGATGGTCGGCTCTGTGCTGTGGAACCATCCTGGAGCAAAGAGAGAGGCGAGAGACAGAGCCACTGGAAAGCTCTCTGCTGTACTGAGTACTGGAGAGTGCAGAGCTATGATCTATGGTCTGAGGGACTGAGCCATCACCAGAATACAGTCACGCTGTGCTAAGGACCGGAGTCGCCCCAGGCAACCCAGATTGAGCAGGCACCAAACCAGAGGGACTACTGCTGCTGTGCCACTGTGTTTGGTGAGATGGCTTTGTGTCTACCACTAGAGACTGAGCCCTTAGGAACTGACTACATGGCTGTTTTACAGCTCTAGTACAGCCTGCAGACCTTATTGACTTTCTTCATATGAACCAACAGTTTTAGGGGGCCCCAACATTATCTGGCAGAGGAGTAAGGATAAAGATTGCCCTTACAGTTGCTACCTAGAGAACTTGCCCCTTACTTAGTTAAAAGGTACCTCTCAGTGGACTGTACACTCCAAACCATTTGTAGTGTTATTCACACTGCAGTAAACTTTTTTTGCTCTCCTTATTGCTGAATTTGTTGACTCACATGTTGATTCCCATTTAGGAATTTAGAATGGAAAAATGTGTTTAATTTCAGATAGTTTAGTTATGTTACTAATTTAGTTTTGTTGATTCATTTCAGAATTTGTTTTGTTTTGTTTATTAATCTTCTAACAAATTTTCAGAATGATTCAAATTTGGATAAGTGTAAAAATTATCGGCCGATTCAAATTCTGTGTGAAGAATAGCTGATTGTTAAGGACCGGGCTAGGAAGCTGCCCACCATGTCCTTAACAACCGATGACGATCAGCTGTCAGCGGGCTTCCCCACTGCCAGATGAATGTAATCAAGGGAATGCCAGTGATGAACCCCCCCAATCCAAACGCCAAAATAAAAACAAATGGTGTGGAGTCTCCCGCCAAAATCCATACCAGACCCTTATCCCCTTATTTACTAAGGGGGCCCCCATATCCAGACCCCCCCCCCCTATGTGAATGATTATTGGGTACCTACTATCCCTACTCATTCACCAAAAAAGTATAAAAAGTAAATAGAAACACACACTTTTTGGCAAGTTCTTTATTAAAAAAAAAATAAATGAATGTTCCCCGAAGTAGATCCATCCTCAATCACAATGACCACACCCCCCCCCCCTGCTACCGCTGACCCCCAAAAAAAAAGTATGCATCCAATGAAGGCTCCTGTCATCTGCGCCCCTTTGTTCCTTGAAATCTGCCAGACGGCGGGAGCCTTTGTTGGGACTGTAAGTTTGTTTTCTTTTTTCGGGTTGGCGGTAGCAGCTGGCATCGTGATTGATGATGGATCTACACCGGGGGAAATGTCTTTTTGTTTTTGAATTTTTAATAAAGGACTTATCACAAACTTGTGTTGTGTTTTTATTTACGTTTTACACATTTTTTTGGTGAATGAATGGGGGTACCCCACAATCAATAACATGGGGGGTCCCAGGACCTGGGGGCCCCCTTGTTAAAGCTTCCAGATTCCGATAAGCCCCTTGCCGGAAGACCCCCACTACCACTGGCCAGGGTTGTGGAGAAGAGCCCCTTGTGCCCATGAAGGTGCTTTGGGGGGCAGAGCCCCAAAGCACCCCTTTGTTACATTTAATACTATTTCATTCAGAAATTCAGATACATCCGAATCTCTGAATAACCCAAAATGTGTCCGAATTTTCATTTTGACCAAAACGAATTGCACATGCCGATATACAATACACATTTTGCTCCCAACAGCAATTTGACCACCAGAGGTAAATTTCCAGATAAAGAGCATGCTAGAGTTTTAGGAGTGCAGAGCAGAGCTGTTCTGTGTCATGTAAATGTGTCACAGCCAAGAAAATGTGTCACTTTATTTGCATAAGCACAGAAAGGCAAGCATTAAAATTAGAGCAATCTATGAGTACAAGTACCCTTACACCCTGGTGGTAGCAAATGACAGTTTGTTAGCTCATTAGTCATACAAGTTCCACATCATTATAGAATAGGATTGTTTTTTGAGGTTTTTCTTAGGTTCTTATGTTCTCTATTTGGCCAAAAGACCTGGCATTCCAACGCATCCCACAGATGTTCAGAAGAACTGAAGTCAGTTCTTGCTCTGTGCAGGCCACTCAATTTTCTCCATATGAAACTCAACAAACCATGTCTCTATGGAGCTGGCTTTGTGCACCTAAACTCCGTAATTTGGATGGGTGTCAACTTACTCCCAGCTAAGTACAACCCTCACATTTTTGTAAATATTTTATTATATCTTTTCATGTGACAACACTGAAGAAATTACACTTTGCTACAATGTAAATAGGGTGACCACGTGTCCCGGATCGCCCGGGACAGTCCCGCATTTGGAGAGTCTGTCCCGGGTCCCGGTCACCCTCATTCCGGGACAATGCAGTGTCCCAGAATACCGTGAGAACACGTGCCGCACTGCCGCTCCGCTCCCCCACCGAACCAGCAGAAAGGAAGAGGAAGTGCGTGGCAGCGCGAGCTGCATTCATACTAGTGCATCATCATCATGTGCTGGTCTGGACTGTACCATGTCCGGCGGCCGCTGGATGAGAGGATGGCTGGCTGGGCTGTACCATGTTAGAGGGCGCTCAGGGCGGGCTGTACAATTCGAGCCAATACGAGAGCAGAGCAGTGAGCAGAGGAGTGTATTGTAAATGAATAGAATGTCTGCTGTGCTCTCACAACAGCATGAGTGTCCAGTGTGTGTGGCTCGGAGCCACTGGCTCCTCCCCTGCCTTGCTGCACGCTGCGCAGTGTGCGGCCGAGTGAGAGTCACGTCACGTGACGACGGTGACGTCAGCCGGACTCCGGAGCCGGGATCTGTCTGTGCGGCGCCGCCTCACCTCAGCCTGCTGTTGTAACTGAGTCACTGACTGTGACTGTCTGTAATCCAACCACGGCCGGCCGATATCAGCATTTAAGAGGAGGACAAAACCTGGACAAATGTAAGTTTAACTTTTTAATGGATGAGTGTCCGGGTGTAGGGCCTTAAAGATGTATTTGCACATTGTAAATCTCCTGTCTAAACTAATTGGCAAAAAAAAAGTATAAAAAAATGTCTTCTCAAAAAAAAAAACTCAAAACACAGCCATTAATGTCTTAACCACTGGCAACAAAAGTGAGTACACCCCTAAGTGAAAATGTCCTTGGTTCTTGGTTACCAATAGCAACTGCATTCCTTCTTCAATTTGTCCTGCCGAGTTAACCTTGTAGTAGTGGCTTTACTTCATACCCCTTATGTGCTTTACTGACCCTAGTTCTTTTGATGCACCAGGAACAATCACGTACCCTTTTAAATTACTTCAGAACAGGATTAGAACAGTTGATTCAACTTTTACTTGAAACATGTTGATGATACAGTTCAAGGTAAACAGATACAGTAGTTTGTTTCTAACTATTAGGCTGCTCAGGTATATCTCCACAAGATAGTAGTCCACGCTGGGTGTTCTCCAGGGACTGGTGGATCTCCAGACTCCCGGCACCTACTGATGGACTGCAAGATGCAACAACCCTCCTCTCTGCAGCAGTCATGGCATTTCTACTTGCATTGGCTGCAGGGCCGTCTTTAACATTGATTGGACCCTGGGCAAACATTTTCTTGGGCCCCCCATGCAATTTCGCTCTCCCCCTTCTCTGAGACAAACAATAAACAGCAGCTAGACTCAAAATCAGTTTACTTAATCAGATAAGGCAGCAATTGCAATTGGTTTCCAGAGGTTACAGTGTATCATTACTGCTCACTGACTGACTGCTAGAAGTTATAGCACACATTATGGCTCACTGTTTATTTGCTCGAAGTTACAGCACATGACTACTGCTTGTTGATTGGTTTCTAGAGATTACTGTACAATAACACTGCTCACTGATTGGTTTCTAGAGGTTACTGAACATTCTTACCACTCACAAATTGGTTACTAGAGGTTACTGCATATTATTACCGCCCACTGATTGGTTGCTAGAGGTTACTGCACATCCTTACCGATCAATAATTGGTTGCAAGAGGTTAGTGCACATCATTACTGCCCACTGATTGGTTTCTTGATGCACACCATGGACTGGGGAGGTGAGGGGACCCATCAATAGATAGAAAACTCCTAGGGATACTAGGACTCCTGGGATCAGTGGCATTGCTAGGGAAAGGGGGTGATCAGTGGCAATGCTGAGGGGTAGATGGGATCAGTGGCACCGGTGGAGGGATGCGATTAGTCAGGAGGCAGTACACTGTGGCAAATTCTGAATCATGTAGAGCAAAGCAGGAAATCTTTGGCAAGTATATAGTGGGGGATTCTACACTGACCGCCAATGTGAGGGGAGATTCTACATTGACCACCAATGTTAAGGGGCAATTTGCACTGACCACAATGCAATGGGTGATTTTACGCCCCCACCACGAATATAAAGAGGGATTTCTACACTGACACCAATGTAATAGGAGCATTTTTACCAACCACCAGTGTAAGGGGGAATATACAATGACCTCCATGTAAGCGGGAGTTTACACTGACAACCATTGTTGAAGAGATTTGTACTGACCACCAATGTAAGGGCAATTCTGCACTTACCACCATGTAAAGGGAAATGTACACTGATCACCAATGTATTGAAGAAGTTACACTGACAACCAAAGTAAGGGGGACATTTACACTGACCACTAGTGTGAATGAAAGGATTTTTCACCAAGCCCAATGTAATGAGAAGATTTACACTGACCACCAATGTAACTGAGACATTTAGCCTGCATTCACATTTCTTGTGTCAGGAAAACATGCAGAATTGATTTCCTGACACCCCAGAAATGTGCTGCCCTTCACCTGGTACACAGCAGTGGCATTAATTGTTAATGACACCTTCACGCATCTGCTGAGATGTGCGTATTCACATCCACCAAAATTCAGGGTGCTGTGCCACCCATAGTATTTTGAAAAAAGGTTCCCCCTCCAATTTGCTTACCTTTGCAGAACAGGCTCATGGTAAGCTTAATGACCTCAGTTGTAGGCAGGACTTTCAAGCCTTTATGGTGGATTTGACCTCAGGGTGTCATGATATACATATGAATGCTGCCTCTATTTACATATCAATGCAGCTGGTCCGTGGCTATTTACATATTAATGCCACACAATTTAAATATCATTGCAGGTTATTTGCAGGTAAACACAGGGTCTGCAGGTGAGTCATCTATACATGGCAATAGGGCAGAGCTGGGCAGCTATGGGACTAAAACTTTAAGGGAATTTAAACAGGGATAGTTGGCAAGTATGAGACAGCTGCTTTGGGCCCCACAACAATGATGGGGCCCAGGGCAGCTGCCCCTTTTGCCCTGCCTTAAAGACGGCCCTGATTGGCTGGAAAAGTCTCCCCTTTATTTATATTACAGGCGGATATGCTGGGTCCAAAAAAGCCTGAGAGGTGCAACACATTAACCCCTTCCCCAGCCTGGGCCAGCCAACTACCTAACAAACCATAGTCAACATGACTACACGATGGCTCTTGCCAGGGCCAGTCCTTGAAGGCCTAATATACTCCAGATTACAGACCTACATGTTTGTCATGTTGTATGTCAGGACTAGCAAGCCCCGAATTACCTTCTCCACTAGGGCCCCACCCATACCAAAATGGGTACAGAACACCACCCTCCACCATTACCAGGAGAGTGGTATCTCCCACTACCACTTCCCGACATGCCTATCTTCACCTCGTCATTCTCTTCCCTGTGTATGGTAATGCTTGCTGTAGTACACAGGGGCACTATTTAACAAAGGGGCCCTATTTAACTGCACTTTGTATAGTATTTGTACACAAAGGCACACATCCTTTAAACAAAAAGACAAATTTTACTATATCGTGATATAAATAGTACATTCAGGGTCCATTCACACTAGCGCGACTTGTCAGGCGACTTGGTCTTGGTCGCCTGACAAGTCGCGGTCGGTCGCTCGCCATCGGTCGCTCGCCATTGAATAGTACAGGACCCGTTCTAATAGGAGCGACACAAGTCGATCCGACTTAGAAAAAGGGTCCTGTACTACTTTGGGGCGACCTGGAGGCGACTTGCATTGACTTCAATTATATGACTTCACAGGTCGCCCCACAAAATCCTGTCGCGCCAGTCTGAATGGGCTCTCAACGTAAGACAGTACATGGACAGGATGGACACACTAGTGTAGCTCATGGCTCTGTCCTAACTTCTGTAAAGTTATGCAAAACAAAACCAAAGAAAATTCCAAGCTCAACTCGCCAGCCAATCTGCTACCAACCAAATTATCCTTTCTAACAGTTTGCATTAAATATAGGGTTTTTTTTTTTAGTTAGCACACATTTGCAGATAAATACGTAAGCTGCAGAGGAGCAGCTCAATGCACCTCAATATTTCTGCAGTCCTGTCTTGTAAATTTATGAGAGCGTCCACAGTGGAAGTACATGCATTCTAATGGATAGATCGAGGGCAGGTGAGCCTGGAGGTAGCCCAGTCCTCCTTAAATGTACAGGGGCAACACAGGACACTAAGGATGGGCCAAACACCCCCCCTGTTCTGTTCACAGCAGAACTCCCGAACAGGGTAAATGTTCTAACCCGAATGATAAATCCCCTTGAAGTCTATAGGAGCTGACCATAAAAAATTAAAAGTGTCCATTTTGAAGGCTTATATGCAAGTAATTGGCCATAAAAGGGGTATGGGGGCCTGGGTACTGCCTTGAGGGACACGTATCAATAACAAAAAAAAAAATATATTTTTTTTCAGGAGCTGTGATTTTATTTATGCTTAAAGTGGAACAATAAAAATGAAAAATTATTTTAAATATAGTGCCTGGGGGGGTTTCCTTAATGTGTCTGTAAAGTGCCGCATATGTAGCATGCATAAAACATGCTACAGCAAAATTGGCATTTCTAAAGAAAAAAACGAGTCAAATCACCTTTCAAATGATTTGTGGTTACAATTGCCGGCACCCAGCTATTGAAAAAATAAAAAACGGTGTGGGGTCCCCCTCAGGATCCATACCAGACCCTTAAAAGGAGGCGGAGCGTTTTTAATTTGTTCTATTTTTCTGGTTAGCGGGCGATGTGATTGGCGATGGATTTACATCGAGGGACACTGTTTTTTTTTTTTTTTTAAAAAAGGATTTGTCAAAAACTGTCTCGTGTGGTTATTACTTTTGTACACTTTTTTGGTGAATGGGTAGGGTTACTATGTACCCGACATCCATTCACATGGGGGGGGGGGTCGGGGATCTGGGGGCTCCCTTGTTAAAGGGGCTTCCAGATTCCGATGAGCCCACTACCCGCAGACCCCGGCAACCCCAGCCTAGGGTTGTCGGGAAGAGGCCATTGTCCCCATGAACATGGGGACAAGGTGCTTTGGACTGGGGGGGCAGAACCCCCCTGTCCCAAAGCACCCACCCCCCATGTTGAGGGCATGTGGCCTGGTATGGTTCAGGAGGGGGGCGCCCCCCCTTCCCTAACCTGTCAGGCTGCATACCCTGATAAGGGCCTGGTATGGATTTTGAGGGGGCTCCACGCCGTTTTTTTAAATTTTGGAGTAAGGCTCCCCTCCAAATCCATACCAGATCTGAAGAGTCTGATATGGACTGGGGTGGACCCCACACCAGATTTTTCTTTATTTTTTTACCAGCACTTTTTTTTTTATATTCAGCTGTCAGTGGGGGAAACCCATTGACAGCTGATGACTCATCGGTTGTTAAGGATGCCATGGCCGGCTTCCCAACCCTGCTCCTTAAAGCGGTTGTAAACCCAAAGTTCAAAAAAAAAAAAAAAACCTGCAAGACAAAGGCATAATGAGCTAGTATGCATCGCATACTAGCTCATTATGTATTACTTACCTTAGAACGAAGCCCCGACATGGACCCCCGGACATCGCTGCGGGCGCTGCCATGATCCCCCGCCGTCTCTTCCGGGTTCGGCGGCTCCGGCGCGGTGATTGGCTGGAAGAGACGGCTCCGGCGCGATGATTGGCCGGAGCCACGATGATTCTAGCGGGAGTGATTTTCCGGCAAGCTCCCGGCAAATAGATTGAAGGTCCCCCCGGACCTTCAGAGCGCATGCGCCGCTCGCGCGAGCGGCTGCATGCACTGTAAATATCTCCTAAACCATGCCGGTTTAGGAGATATTATTTGTACCTACAGGTAAGCCTTATTATAGGCTTACCTGTAGGTAAAAGTGTAAAAAAGCGGGATACTACCGCTTTAACAACCAGCTTACACTGCTCCCTGATTGGGCAAAGCTTTTCCCAGTCAGGGTGCAGCGCTCAGTGTATTGTGACAGTTGTTTGTTATTGCTGTATAGTTATGTTTGTATCCTCCATAAATACTAGAGCACCGGGTAAAGATGCCAAATGCCCCCCCAAAAGAAAAAAAGAATTGAGCACTAATCTTCACACTTACCTCCTAAGCGTAAAATCCCTTTGCAAGACAAAGTTCTCCCCAAGTAAAAAAATTCCTCCTCTTCCAGTACAAATCCCTCACCCTGCTTAAATCCTCTCCCTCCCAAAATCCCTCCTCCTAGTACAAATCCTCTACCCCAAAAGTTTTCCCTCAGAGCATGAATCCTCCACTCTAAGCACAAATCTCCTCTCCTAGCACTAATCCCCCCACCAATTTCCCCTCTTAGCACAAATTGCGCGGCCTCAACCATCCTTACTAGCACAAATCCCCCCCATACCCCTTGCTAACGCAAATCTACCCTGCTAGTTTAAATCCCCCCCTCCAAAGAACCCCTCAGCACATCCCCTCAAATCCTCACCGCGCCCAGGGCATCTATCCCTTCTGCCCACCCCTTTTCCCGGCCCTAAATACAGCTGACAGATGGGATCTGTAAAGATAGATGGATTGTAAAAATGTCATGCTTAGCAGTCTTCCATGAAAAAAATAAAAAAAACACCTAGAAATATAATTAGTGTTCTCTAAAAACTGCTTATGCTATAATGCTAGTCCCCAACCTAAGTTATTAAAATCCCTATTGTCTCACGTTTACGTAAAACTCTACACAAAGAAACAGCAATCCAACACTTGAACTCACAGTGACTGCGCGCTTCCCTAAAAACTAGAAGTCTCGGAATGTGTTGAATTGTCCTAATACACGATGCATGGTGATCTGGAGGCTGGCCAACAGCATTGTCAGCTTCAGCAGAGATTGGACTTGTCAGCATGCTGTGCGTTGGCACATCTACTTGGAGTTCCAGTTCAACTTATACAGATGGGTGACAGCGCTGTCACTCCATAGAGGGTATGCAAAAGCAGTGTTGTCACCCTGCCCGTGGGCGTGCAGAGGCTACATTTGTAAAAGCTCATTTTCAATAATTGTCATAAAGAAGAGGGATATTGGTAGAAACAGAAAAAATAGGTAAGAATTTTTTTTACCGTAGGTACACTTTAATTTAAAAAAAAAAAGTCGCTCTCTCTGTTTAGATTCTAGCTGGAATCAATGTTGTTTTCAACAGTAATAAAGTAAGTTGTTTATATGTAGAGGGGTGTCTCTGTCTCCTAATGACACCATATGCTGGGAAAACTGATAAACCACTTTAATGTTCCTTAGTGCGTCCATAACTCGTTCCAGCTAGTGTGGAGGTCAGCGAGCAATGTCCCCAGAGGGAAATATCTGCATAAAGTGCAATGTGTGCATATCTCTAACCTAATACTGTTGCTTGCTAACAGCTTCTAAATCTCTGTCAGGCACAAACTAATAAGACCATGTATTCACAGTTCGTGTGTTCTTAGGAAAATTGCATTAAAAGAAATCTCTGGGCAAATATAATAAACGATTATTTAGTTCACGTATTTATTCTTTCAAATGTTATGATATAATTGTTTCATTCTGCCACTGCAAAATTTGTCTTTATGTTTAACTCCCATTATCCAGCTGAAAGCGGAATTGGATTATGGAATTGGCAGCAGATACTTTTTGGTGCCGAGGTCCCAGCACCAAAAATAAAGTAAAAATCACAAACTTTCTCTAAGACTCCATTCACACTAGCGCGACTTGTCAGGCGACTTGGTCGCCTGACAAGTCGCGGTGGGTCGCCCGCCATTGATTAGCACAGGACCCGTTCTAATAAGAGTGACACAAGTCGCTCCGACTTTGAAAAAGGGTCCTGTACTACTTTGGGGCGACCTGGAGGCGACTTGCATTGACTTCAATTATATGAAGTCTGTGCAAGTCGCGCCGAGGTCGCGGTGCACAGCCCCAGCAAGTCGTGTCGCCCCTGTCTGAACGGAGTCTTAAGGTCCTCTACCTCAATGTAACAAAAATGGAATTTGAAGCACCACAGCACTGTCAGTGCCGGTTCACACATATGCGATTGGGGAACCCTGAGAATCCACTGTGGGTTCCCGCATCGCAATCGACTTGCAGGCAGTTTACACTGCCATATGCAAATCCCTGGGGGCGTCAATACAAAGTTAACGACACCCCCAGACAAGGGCAGACTGGCAACTTTCAGCCCAGGGGGCAAGTACAAACCAAAGGCCCAGGGTAAAGCGACTCTACACCGTTCCAATTCTCCCTCTTCCTGCCCTCCTCCTGAGCCTCATTCCAGGTTTAAGCTCTGCTCCCAGTACTCTCTACTCACCGGCTGAATCCTGGTTCCCACCCTGGCCAGTAGGAGGGCAGTTAGGGGTAGCTGGAACAGCTTGGTTGGGGCTGGCCGGGGGTAGGAGAGTCTCCAGTGGGGCATTAAACCGGTCTCTGCTCAGACACAGTTTACAACATCCATGTTGAGGGGGGGAAGGCCTGCCCTCTGTCCTTGTCTTCAACCCACACTCAGTAGATCAGCAGCAGGGACTTTTTACTTTTCCCTTTCCCAGGAATCCTTTAGGCATGTCTATAGCAGAAGCGGTGCAGCCTTTTTACAGGGCATCAGAGTGGCCAAGGGGGCAATCGCCCCCCAGCCCCCTGGCCCAGTCCTCCCCTTCCCCCAGATTAGTTTGCATATCGCAGTGCGAACTGTTAATTCGGACATGAAATGGATCGCATAGGTGTGAACACCCATGCGATCCAATTCTGGTGCAGACCAAAAAAAAGGGTCCTGTGCGACTTTGGTCCGAATGCGATGCAAATTCAGCCATATAATCTGTATGGTTGAATTCGCAATGCACAGACATCACATGTGATTTGCACAGCAGTGCGCTGCAAATCACATGCAATGTCTGACATTGCATATGTGTGAACTGGCACTTCATGGGATTGTATTTGTAAAGGCAGAAGGTTTTCTTTTATTATCTTAATGCATTCTATGCATTAAGATAAAAAAACCTTCTATGTGCAGCAGCCCCCCTAATACTTACCTGAGCCCATCTTTATCCAGCGATGTTGCAGGAGTTTTTCAGCTGCCCAGGACTCCCCTCCTTATTGGCTGAGACAGCAGCGAGGCGCGATTGGCACCCGCTGCTGTCAATCAAAGAGAGAGGAGGCGGGGCCGGGTCACGGCTCCTTGTCTGAAGAGACAGAGGGAGCTGTGACTCGGTTCAGGTGCCCCAACAACAAGCTGCTTGCTGTGGGGGCACTCAACAGGAGGGAGGGGCCAAGGGCACAAAAGAGGGACCTGAGAAGAGGAGGATCCGAGCTGCCATGTCCAAAACCAACTGCACAGAGCAGGTAAGTATAACATGTTTGTTATTTAAAAAAAAAAAACAAAAAAAAACCAAGACTTTACAATCCCTTTAAGACCCCATTCACACTGGGGCGATCCGACTTGCTGGGGCGACCTCACAGGTCGCGGCGCGCAGCTCGCACCGCGACCTCGGAGCGGCCGGCACGGACTTCATAACATTGAAGTCAATGCAGGTCGCTCCAGGTCGCCCCAAAGAAGCTCCGGACCCTTTTTCTAAGTCAGAGCGACTTGTGTCGCTCCTATTAGAACGGGTCCGCAGCTTCTCTACGGCAGGCGACCTACGGCGACCTGTCAGGTGACCAGGTCGCCTGACAGGTCGCCCCTGTGGGAACGGGGTCTAAGAGGTCCAGATACAATGTTTTTTTCAACAAAAGTAAGGGGACAATCCAAAAAGTAGCTAATGTGTTTCGAGGACCCAAGAGTGCCCCCTTCATCTGGGCTCGATTGACAACAATGTGAATAGACTAGAAGTCAGCTGGGCCCCTAATGGTATTTACGGTGACTACATACACAGGCCCTGTCAGCAGCTGGTTTAACAACCTGTCTATTCACATTGTTAAAGGGGGTGTTTTTGGACCCCAAAACGTGTTGGCTACTTTTTGGACTGCCCACCTAGCTTTTATTGGAGTAAAGTTGTATCTGGACCTCTTGGCAGTGATGTGGCGCTTCTGCTTCCATTTTTGTTACAATACACTACAAGCCAAAGAGACCGGCTTCCACTGTGCCTTGTGAATGGACCTGCAGCCTCCTGGGACATGTCTCAGAAGGTTGCGAGCAGAGGGGGGGGCAAACTTCTGCTCCAAGCGCCTAGGCCGTTGATGCAGAAGCAGGAGCAGATAACTCTCAAAGCTAGATTGGGGGGGGGGGGGGGGGGAAGCAGAACTTCCCTTTTTTGGGTGAAGTTCCGCTTCCATGGCAAAGTCTATTCACTTCCATGGCAAAGTCCTTTTCAGAGACTACATTTTCTACAGTTCAGTGCAGCCTGCCTTTCAGTCCTTTCGGTGCCTTAAGTCTCACTTGCTCCCCCTGTAGTTGCTGCCATCCTAGCACCCAGCCACAAACATATGTCAGGAGATATTAGTTACTCACCGGGATCGCTGGGATTGAAGGTGCAGGAAGGGTTTCAAAGGCGGAAAGTGGGGGGAGAGCGCTAGATTCAGTTTGGAGTTGGCTGAAGAAGAAGAAACTACCCAACCTCCCACCTTGTTGTTTGTTTCCGGCAAATACCACTGCTACAGTGCCTTGAAAAAGTATTCATACGCCTTAAAATTTTCCACATTTTGTCATGTTACAAACAAAAATGTAAATCTATTTTATTGGGATTGTTTTTTTTTGTTATCAATAACGATTTTTATTGAGATTTTTTTAGAAAGCACAAAGATATACGCACCGTATACAGAACAGATATTTTGTATGCTACAAAATTAAAGCCCAGTAAAAAAAACACTAAACGTTAAAATAAATAAAGAAACACCAGCAATGACAGAGATACATCATTGAGGGCCTCTAATGTGGAGCATGACTCAAAGCTGGCAGCGTGACAGCATTCAAATACCAAAAGAAGGCTCAAACCTGTAAGAGCCCATTCACACTAGCACGAGTTGTGAGGCAACTTGTGTAGCCCCAGGTCGCTTGACATAACAAAAGCAATGTTAATCAATCAGTGCCGTCTTAATTGGCACTACTGAAGTCGCTCCGACTTCAGAAAAGGGTCCTGTACTACTTTGAGGAGACCTGTGATCCGACTGTCCCATATACTTCAATGGGAGTCGCCTCCTTATCTTAATTGAAGCGACTTCTTATCAGACTTTCCAGGAAGAAGAAAGAGATTAGCCAGGCATTCCCCACACTGCAGCCATGCCTATATGGTATATATATTCCATTATCTCTGCTTGGTCTGTGTGAGTGGCACTGGTGGACACAGATAAGTGGCTCTGGTGGACACTGATTCATGGCACTGATACGTGGCACTGGTGGACACTGATTCATGGCACTGATACGTGGCACTGGTGGACACTGATTCGTGGCACTGGTGGACACTGATTCGTGGCACTGATATGTGGCACTGATACGTGGCACTGGTGGACACTGATACGTGGCACTGATACGTGGCACTGATGGACACTGATTCGTGGCACTGATATGTGGCACTGGTGGACACTGATACGTAGCACTGATACGTGGCACTGGTGAGCACTGATACGTGGCACTGATACGTGGCACTGATATGTGGCACTGGTGGACACTGATTCGTGGCACTGATATGTGGCACTGGTGGACACTGATACGTGGCACTGACACGTGGCACTGATACGTGGCACTGGTGGACACTGATACATGGCACTGATACGTGGCACTGATACGTGGCACTGGTGGACACTGATTCGTGGCACTGATACGTGGCACTGGTGGACACTGATTCGTGGCACTGATATGTGGCACTGGTGGACACTGATTCGTGGCACTGGTGGGCAGTGGCACTGGTGGACACATACGTGGCACTGGTGGGCAATGAGGAAATTAGTAAAAAAAAAAACAGAAAAGGGGAATTAGGTCAAAACACATCATATTCTGATTGGCCAAACACAGTCGTCTGTCATATAAGTTGTGCAAAATAATTCACAAGTCGCGGTAAAGTCACGGTAAAATTGCGGTAAAATCGCGGTAAAAAGTCGAATTTATGGTCGTGGCAGTGTGAACCGGCTCTAACAATTTTGGAGCCTACCAACTTAAGTGCAACATATCTCAATATTAAAGGAAATATGTGTAAAATAAGATAGAGAAAGCCATAACTTTATTGGGATTTTATGTGATAGACCAACACAAAGTGGCACATAATTGTGAAGTGGAAGGAAAATGATAAATGGTTTCTTTTCTGTGAAGCCCTCAGAGGTTTGTTAGAAAACTGTTAGTGAACAAACTGCATCATGAAGGCCAAGGAACACAGCATTGTTGTACTGGGTTGATGCCTTCAGTTAGAGGCATCATCCCAGTACCATTTTTTAGGGTCAGCTTTCAGGCGGTAAAAGCCGATACGGCTCGGGAGCCGCTCGATCAATACCCCAGCGAGCTGGAGGGGACGCCCGCCGCTTTCCGCGGCTCTGCCCGGGTCTCACCGGGAGACCCGAGCAACCAGCCGACAACTCTTCTTGGGTCCCTTTTTGGTGCTCCTGGCTCCTCCCTCCTGTTGATTGCCTCCACAGAAAGCAGCTTGCTATGGGGGACCCGAGCTGTAGCTCCCTGTGTCCATTCAGACACAGAGCCACAGTTTGTCCCCGTCCCCCTCTCTCTCCTCATTGGCTCACTAACTTTGATTGACAGCAATGGGAGCCAATGGCGCCGCTGCTGTGTCTCAGCCAATCAGGAGGGAGAGTCCTGGACAGCCAAGGAACTCGTGGACATCGCTGGATTGAGAGAGGGCTCAGGTGAGTATTTGGGGGTTGCTGCACATAGAAGGCTTTTTATCTTAATGCATAGAATGCAGTAAGATAAAGAACCTTCTATCTTTACAACCACTTTAAAACGTCGCCTATGGATAGTAAAGCTTACATAGTTTGTCGCTGCTGTGTGGGCGTGCCAAATTTTAAGGCGTGATATGTTTGGTATCTATTTACTTGGTATGACATCATCTTTTATACTTTACAAAAAAATTGGGTTATGTATTGTGTTGTTTTTTTGCTTTAAAAAAGTGTATTTTTTCCCACAAATTGCATTTGAAAAACCATAAATGACATAAACGATTGCAAAACCTACCAATTTATTCTCTAGGGCCCCTGTTTTTTTTTTCAAATATATGTAGGACTGCTGGATTTTCACACTTCCAGGTCCCACTGGGTTACCGTTAGCAAACTTGACATTCACAGTCTATCACTTTACTTCTTGGCTCAGTCGATAATTAGTCCAGGGGTATGTTGTTGTTTTGTGTTTTATTTATAAATTAGGGATGGGAGTAGGGAATTTGGAGGACATCTATCTGTAGATACAGCCAGGCTGTTGATCCACCTTGCCACTTAGATGGATTTAGGATTAAGTCTCTTTCTAGATGACTTGATAAACTAATGTTATCTTCAGGACACTCTCTTAGTATCCTCTTTCTTGACCACTGACACCTGTCCACTGACTATCCTACTCCGGGGTGGCCCCCCTCAGGTCAGACCCCTTGACACGATCCCCTGTACTCATGATACTGTTTTTCTAGGGTCTCCGGTGTCTCCCCTCTCAGTCAGCATTCCTGAACCTCTTGGTTCAGCTCCATTCCTCTGGCCCTCAGGGCGACTTACTGCCTCGTGCCACTGCTACAGAGGAGGAGGCGACCGCCACCCTCCCTCCATGACTCTGCTCACCAGCCAAAGACCCCGCAGCACATGTGCTCCTGGCTTTTATACAGTATCCAAAAATGCACCAAGACAGACTGTCTCCACCAATCACCAGGACTGTATCAAAGCCTATGTATCCATTGGTCAGGTATCCTCCCACTGTCCAACATGCCTCCCTATTGGACCAGTGTGAAACACTCTCTAGACTCAATGAATCGCAAACTGAGCACACTGAGCAGACCTAACTAACAGATCCTGCTCTCTGCTAGACAGAAAGAAATATAGAATTTACCTGCTGCTCCTCTGATAGGCAGACAGAGCCCAAAACTATACTCACTCACCAGCACCTACCTAGGAGGGTGCTACATATATAATGTTTGAGGGTTCTAAATAATTTTCTAGCAAAAAAAGAAAAATGATTGTTACTTGTGAACAAAAAGTGCCAGAAAAAGCCTGGTCTTCAAGTAGTTAAAGATCGTCAACCTTTAACCACTTCCCGACCACTCGCCGCAGTTATACTGCGGCAAGGCAACCATCCTGCGCGAACCAACGTAGGTATACGTCGGCCGCATGCCTGCAGCTAGGGGGTGAGCCCGTTAGCCCGGGACTCCGATGCACGGGGCAAGTAGCTCTGATTGCGGCCTGACCCCCCACGATTGCTCCCCGCTGAGAGAGACGAACGGTCAGCTGTTGTAAACACAGCCGACCGTTCTTCTCCCTGTTAGAGCGCCTGTGATCCTTCTATATAGGATCGCAGATCTCTAAAATCATTTCACAAACCCCACCCCCATGCAGTTAGAAACACGACCTTAGGTACACATTTAACCCCTTGATCACCCAATGTTAACCCCTTCCCTGCCAGTGTCATTATTACAGTAACAGTGCATATTTTTAGCACTGATTACTGTAGTAATGTCACTGGTCCCCCCAAAAGTGTCAAAAATGTCCGTCAGGGGTCCGATCTGTCCGCCGCAATGTTGCAATCCCACAATAAATCACAGATCGCAGCCATTACTAGTAAAAAAAAAAAAAACAATTAAAATGACATAAATCTTTCCTGTAGTTAGTAGACGCGATAACGTTTGCGCAAACCAATCAAAATACGTTTATTGCGATTTTTTTTTTTACCAAAAATATGTAGCAGAAAACAAATGTCGCTCTTTTTTTGTTTATAGTGCAAAAAATAAAAATCGCACAGGTGATCAAATACCACCAAAAGAAATCCCTATTTGTGGGAAGAAAAGGACATCAATTTTATTTAGGTACAGCATTGCACGACCGCGCAATTGTCCGTTAAAATAACGCAGTGCCGAATCGCAAAATATGGCCTGGTCATTAAGGGGGCAAATCCTTCCAGGCCAGAAGTGGTTAATATGTTTCTTTTTTTTTTTTTTTTTTCCAGTTTTTCTGTTCTGGCATGTTTGTTATACCTTGATTATATGTTGATACGTGGCTGCTATGGCCAATTTTCACTCCAGATTGCTGTTCACATAAAATGGTTGGATGAGTAGAGCAGTTTTTAGTACAAGGGTGGAATCCGTTAGCTACATTAGTTATGCACACTGCAGCTGCTAACGTCATAACGCTCAGATTGGCTTTGCACTTTGATCACTGATCATATCTCAGGTTATTTTTTTCTGTTTCAGTAAGTTTGAGGTAGACGTTCAGCTTGTAAGATGCTAAAGATCCAAAGGTTTGTGTTCTAGCAATCATCATATATTTCTGGTGATAATTATCACTCTTCTGTTAGAAGATTTTTAGTTTCCATAGGGAATGCAGATGAAATGACCCTTAAATTATGTTCACATGTTGCTGACTGTAATCTCTGTATTATCTTCACATGGAAAATTGTAGCTGCAAAAGGCTGAATTAGTAAAACAAAGGGAAAGAAAAAGGACAGTGTATGAAATGCAGCCTATCAGAAATCATTTTTAACTGATCTAGCTTGAGTAAAGTGAAATTGTACTGCAGCTTGTTTGCTCTTATATCGGCCTTAGGCCCCTTTCACCCTTGTGTGACTTGTCCTGCGACTTGGGACTGCAAAGTCGCATAACAAGTCGTACTTCATGATTTCCAATGAGTACCCTTCAAATCTGTCTCTGGGGCGATTTTAATGCATTTTGAGGTCCATAGACATAGGCATTGCTTTAACCACTTAAGCCCCGGAAGATTTTACTCCCATTCCGACCAAGGCCTATTTTGCGATTCGGCACTGCGTGACTTTAACGGACAATTGCGCGGTCGTGCGACGCTGTACCTAAACGAATTTGACGTCCTTTTTTTCCCACAAACAGAGCTTTCTTTTGGTGGTATTTGATAACCTGTGCGATCTTTTGATCATGCGCTATAAACAAAAAAAGAGCGATAATTTTGCAAAAATAACAATATTTCTCACATTTTTTTATATGAAATTCCCCCCCCCAAAAAATGTAAAAATCAAAATTTTTTAACATTTTCGGCCAATTTGTTTTATGCTACATATGTTTGGTAAAAAAAATCGCAAAAAGCGTATTTTGATTGGTTTGCGCAAAAGTTACCGCGTATACTAATAAAGGGAAAGATTTTTGTCATTTTTGTTGTTTTGTTTTTTAACGCGTAATGGCGGCGATTTGCGATTTTTTTTGCGGTACTGCGGCATTGCGGCGGACAGATCGGACCCCTGACTGACATTTTTGACACTTTTGGGGTTACCAGTGACATTACTACAGTAATCAGTGCTATACATATGCACTGTTACTGTAAAATTACACTGGCAGTGAAGGGGTTTACTTTTTTTGAGAGGGAGGAGTTAAGTGTGTCCCTAGGGGCGTGATTCTAACTGTGATTGGCTGTGGCTTGAGGTGTAGGAACAGTGATCAACGGTCCTACATAGTATGATCACTATTTCTACACCGGGGAGAATGACAGGCGGCTTGTTTACATTAGCCGCCTGCCTTTCTCCCTCTCCACCGACGATCGCCGAGTGACCGGCGGACATCGGGTCCGCCGGGCACACGCACGGGGGGGGGGGGGGTCCGTGACCGGGCGGGAGCGGGAGCGCGCCTCCGGCGGCGCACGCTCGCTCCCCAGAGCCCTCACAGACTAGCGACGTAGTACTACGTCGCTCTGCCTGTGAGGGGCTGACTGCCGCAGTAAATATACTGTGAGCAGTCGGCAAGTGTTTAAGTCCAGTCAAAATCGCAGCAAAATTGCGGTAAATTCGCTGCAAAAAATCTAGTCAAAATCGCTGTAAAATCGCGCGAGTTTTAGGTTTCAAAAGTATGAATAGGGCCTTATTGAATTTGCAATGCTTTTAATTATTTATTTGAGGTACTTATATAGTGCTGTCAATTTACTCAGTGCTTTATATATGTATTATACATTCACATGAATCCCTATCTTTAACCTCCCTGGCGGTCTGATTATGTCAGGATTTCTGTGCTAAAAGCGGTACATTGTTTTGCATTGAAATCTGTTGTTTTACATTTTAAAACTCAACTCCCCCTGCGATCCCCCGCTGTCCTCCCGCTGTCCTCCCGCTGTGTGCTCGGCAGATGCCGGCACCTGCCTTTCGGTTCCCTTCCCTGCGAGCGTTGCGACGCAGGGGGGTGGAACCGGCGGCAAATTCGAAAGTTTAAATACACCAAGGCCCCTTTCACACGAGCGATCCGATCAGATCCACCTGTCAGTTTTTTAGGCAGACCTAATCGGATCCTCAATGCATCCCTATGGGGCAGCGGGTGTCAGCGGAGACATGTCCGCTGACACCTGCTGCCATCCGTATCTGATCTTGTCCGTGAAATCCGGACAGATGGAAACCCTATTTTCCATCCGTCCAGGGGATCGGATCTGATGGGATCGGATTAGAGCAGACAGGTGGTCCGTTCCCATCCGATTCCCCCATAGAGATGCACGGGGCTCTGACATCGTATAGGGAGCTGTCACCTGCCTGCTCAGCGGGGTGTTTACGATCCCCTGCTGAGCAGCACAGATCCGCCTACGGAGCCAGACCGTGTGAAAGAGCCTTAATGAGATGATACAAAGCTGTGATCCTAACGGATTACACTGTATCATGTCACTTCACCACAGGATTGCACCTGTCGACTTTTCCAGTGCCCTGTCTGTGCTTTTCCCATTCTTTGTGCCTGAAAAATAGAGAACGACCATGGCGTCCAAAAAGCGATCTTTTTGCGCAAAAAGAGCTTTTAGACAAACTAGAAAACAGCGACAGCGAAACGGAGATACTTGTAGAACTGAGCAATAGCGATTCGTGGGAAAATTGGTCATGAGGTACGGAAAGTGACGACAGCGACGATTCTGAAGAATCATTTGATATACTTCCCAAATTCCACAAGCTATGTGCCAGTCGTCACTTTCCATACCTGATGACGAATTTTCCCACGAATCGCTATCGCTCGCTCAGTTCTTTAAGTAACTCCGTTTCGCTGTCGCTGTTTTCCAGTTCATCTAAAAGCGCTTTTGCGCAAAAAAAACGCTTTTTGGACGCCATGGCCGTTCAAAATTTTCCAGGCACAAAGAACTGGAAAAGCACAGGCAGGACACTGGAAAAGTCACCAGGTGCAATCCTGTGGTAAAATGGCATGATACAGTGTAATCCATTAAGATAACAGTTTTGTATCATGTCATTTGTGTATTTACACTTTTGAATTTGCCGCCGGTTCCACCCCCCTGCGTCGCTACGCTCACAGGGAAGAGAACCAGAAGGCAAGTGCCGGCAATCGGCCGTGCACAGAGCGGGGAGAGAGGGTGAGGAGGACGGAGAGGACGGCGGGGGAGCGCAGGGAAGGTGAGTAACATTCTGGGGTAATCCCGAGTGTGGCTCGGGGGTTACCGCTTTTGGTACCGAAAGTTAACCCCGAGCCACACTCGGGAATTCCGCCAGGGAGGTTAAGGAGCTTACAATCTAAGGTCCCTAAAGCTGGCCATACACTAGCCGAAAAATCGTTCAAACTCATTTTTAAAAAACGAAAAATTGACCGTGAGAACAGACGATCGTACTATCATGTAATGACCGAATTTTAAATCGTTCAATGGACATAAGTGAGTCAATTTTTTGTTCAGTTTGTCACATATGCCTAAACTGTTCGGGTGAGAAACACATTAACCTTTCAATTTATTGTTCGTTCGGCAGAATTTTCGTAACTGTTCCTTCGATTTTTCGGCTCTGAAAAGTTAAAACCGATTTTCTATTTGTGACCATTAACTGGACGAAAAACAAATGAACAGACCAAATGACAGATTTTCAAACGATTTTTCGGCTAGTGTATGGCCAGCATAACTCACATTCAAGCATACTAGGGCCAATTTCCCCATGATTAAAGTGTTACTAAACCCAAAACAGTAAAATCAGTGTGTATATGCAGTAAAGCATGCTTGTTATACTCACTGTACAACCTAAGGGGTTAATCATCCCCATTGTGTAAAAAGGCTGTTTGATTCTGTCTCCTCTGATTCTCCCCTCCTTTCACAGTCCCCAATATATTTCCTGATAATACATAGCCAGGAGACAGGCTGCACATGCTCAGTTTGGCGTGTATTGCTAGAGAGGTTTTTTTCTGCTTGGGAGGGTGCACGTGATCAGCACAGGGCCAATCAGCACTGTCCAGATAGAGGTTCATGGGTCGTGGATCCTGATAAGACAGTCAGTGCAGAATGAAAACTCCTTCTACAAGCTTTAACCGCTTGCCGACCGCCGTCAGTATATTTACTGCGGCAGTCAGCCCCTCCTGGGCAAAGCGACGTAGTACTACGTCACTCGCCCAGGAGCCTGCAGGGGGCGGGCGCGCCCCCGCCCCCGCTTGTTCCCTGACATCCCCGCGTGAGTGACGGGTGGCTTGCGATCTCCCGCTGCAGAGGGAGAAAGGCAGGCGGCTGATGTAAACAAAGCTGCCTGTCATTCTCCCTGGTGTAACTGCAGAGATCATACGATCCTGCTATGTAGGATCGTATGTCTCTGTGGTGACATCACAAGCCACGCCCCTTTACAGTGAGAATCACGCCCCTAGGGACACACTTAACCCCTTGATCACTTATAAAGTTAACCCCTTCCCTGCCAGTGTCATTTTTACAGTAACAGTGCATATGTATAGCACTGATTACTGTAGTAATATCACTGGTACCCCCAAAAGGGTAAAAAATGTCAGTCAAGGGTCCGATCTGTCCGCCGCAATGTCGCAGTCCCGCAAAGAAAAACACAGATCGCCGCCATTACTCGTTAAAAAAAAACAATAACAATGAAATAAATCTTTCCCTTAGTTCTTAAACGCAATAACTTTTGCGCAAACCAATCAAAATACGCATATTGCAATTTTTTTTTACCAAAAATATGTAGCAGAAAACAAATTGGCCTAAAATGTTAAAAAATGTTGATTTTTACATTTTGTTGGGGGAATTTTATATAAAATAATGTGAAAAATATTGTTATTTTTTCAAAATTGACGTTCTTTTTGTTTATAGCGCAAAAAATAAAAATCGCACAGGTGATCAAATACCACCAAAAGAAAGCTCTGTTTGTGGAAAAAAAAGGACGTCAATTTCATTTGGGTACAGCGTCGCACGACAGCGCAATTGTCCTTTAAAATCACGCAATGCCGAATCGCAAAAAAGGCCCTGGACTTTGAGCAGGAAAATTCGCAGAGGCTTAAGTGGTTAACCACTTCTGGACGGGAAGGCTTTCCCCTTAATGACCAGGCCATTTGTTGCGATTCGGCACTGTGTGACAATTGTGCGTTCTTGCGACACTGTACCCAAATAAAATTGATGTCTTTTTTTTCCCCGCAAATAGAGCTTTATTTTGGTGGTATTCGATCAACTCTGCGCTATAAACAAAAAAAGAGAGACAATTCTGGAAAAAAAAGCAATATTTTTCACTTTCTGCTATATAACATTCCCAATAAAAAAAAAAAATGTAAAAATCTAATTTTTTCATCATTTTAGGCCAATTTGTATTCTGCTGCATATTTTTGGTAAAAAAAAATCCAATAAGTGTATATTTATTGGTTTGTGCAAAAGTTATCGCATCTACAAATTAGGGGAAAGATTTATGTATTTTTTTTTTTTTACTAGTAATGGCGGCGATCTGTGATTATAGGGCGGGACTGCGACATTGCGGCGGACAGATCGGACCCCTAACTGACATTTTTGACACTTTTGGGTGGGACCAGTGACATTACTACAGTAATCACTGCTAAAAATATGCGCTGTTACTGTACTAATGACACTAGCAGGGAATGTATTAACAACAGGGGCGATCAAAGGGTTAAATGTGTCCCTAGGGGGTGCTTTCTAACTGTGTGGGGGATGGACTTATGGAATGAACACAGGAAGCTGTGTTCCTAAATTGGTCATTATTGACAGAACAGCGGTCTGTCTCCACGGGGAGCGATTTCGGGTGCAGGGCAGATCAGCCTCCCCTCTGGCATTTTTCCGGGAAACTGGCCGACCTGCCGCAGAGATTGGCGGCTGGCCAGCAAGTGGTTAACCAGACACTGATAAAAGTCACAAGACTGCTATACAGTATCTCACATAAGTGAGTAAACCCCTCACATTTTTGTAAATATTATATATCTTTTCATGTGACAACACTGAGGAAATGTCACTTTGATACAATGTAAAGTAGTGAGTGTACACAGTGCTGTATCTTGGCCTAGGCCAACAAGGCCCAGGCCTAGGGCAGCACTTTGCAAGGGGGCAGCAAAAAAGCTGCACCCTGCACAAAAAAAAAACAGCCTCCTCCCGGGTCCCGCACGAAAACGGTCTCCGTCGGCGTGCACTACACTTTTAATATAGTGCCAGTCTTATGGGGTGAATTGGGCCAGAGGGCAGAGTCCAGGAGGCAAATCAGTCTGGCAACCCCATAAAGCGGTCAGTGACGAGGCTGCACTGATAAGGCTGCACAGATGGGCACTGATGAGGCTGAACGTATGGGAACTGATGAGGCTACGCTGATGGGCACTGATAGACTTGTGGTCTGTGGTTCACAGATGACAGGGCGGGTTGTAAACAGTAAAGGGCATGGTGTTTACAGGAAGGGGTGGGCCATATATAAATTAGGGGGGTGCACAAGTTTAGTCAGGCCTAGGGCAGCACAAAACCTAAATACACCACTGAGTGTACAGCTTGTATAACAGTGTAAATTTGCTGTCCCCTCAAAATAACTCAACACAGCCATTAATGTCTAAACCACTGGCAACAAATGTAAGTACACCCCTAAGTAAAAATGTCTAAAGGGGATTTTATAAAGTTTGTATAATCTACAGTAATTGCATGGAGATTGGCCAAATTTGGAAAATTAACCCTTTGACACTGTGACTGTTCCATAGTCTGTGGATTACTCCTTTTTCTAGTAAAGGGCTTGCTGTTACCGTTCATAAATTCTGGAATAAAAACTGAAACAGAGATGTCACCAACAATGCCATCCCAATGGAAGCTTAGAAAGATGTAAGGAACTCCGGCATCTATCAAAACCCCAAAATATGAATTTGGTGCGGATTGACTGTTTGAAAGGGAACTTAACTGCCCCCTTAATTTTTTTCCAATTCCATCTTACCTTGTCCACTCAGCTGTCTTTAAAGCGGTAGTATCCCCTGAGTACAAGAAAAAAAAAAAAAACCTGCAAGACAATGGCATAATGTGCTAGTATGCATTGCATACTAGCACATTATGAAACACTTACCTTGGGACAAAGCCCCGACACCGCTGAGAAAGCTGTCATGTTCCCTCGGCGTCTCTTCTGGGTTTGGCGGTTCTGGTGCTGTGAGTGGCTGGAGGCGCGATGACGTCACTCCCACGCATGCGCACGGGAGTTCAATTTCCGGCAAGGAGCTCGGAAGGTTTGCCGGACCTTCAGAACGCATGCGCCACCATGCAGGTTTAGGAGATATTCATTTTACCTACAGGTAAGCCTTACTATAGGCTTACCTGTAGGTAAAAGTTAAAAAGCGGAGTGTACTACCACTTTAAAAACATACTGACCAGCCCCTGCGAATTCTGCATTGTCTGCTGTCGCATGCCATAACCGGAGACACCATCTTCCCTTTCTATGTCAACAGAGAGCCAGCTGCCTCTTCCTGACAGCCCCCTGATGACGTGTTATTGTGCAATGTGCTGTGGAGCATGCTCACTGTGTTAGATAATTCTTGGCCCATGCGCTCATTGCCCAAAGCCTCCTGAGATGCATGAGATGGGTATCCCAGAAGGATGCAGTTGGCTGGGGCTTTGTTATTCTCACCTAGTTGGGAAAGGCAGAAGCTCCATTCTTTTTTAGGAAGAAAAGAGATTTTGCAAATGTGGTAAAGGGGGATAAGGAAACACGTGACTAGGGGATTAAAGATGATTTGTCTCCATTCTGCTCTGACCACCACTCTCCTCCTCCGTTAAAAAAAGCCACATGACCACAGGTTGGAGTTAAATGGCCATAGCAGCCTTTTATTAACAAACTGTATACATAACAGGTAAATAATACGTTAAACCCAGTTTTTTACTGGAGCCTCAAGGTCCCGGTAGGCATAAAAGAAGGAGGTACCTGCGTCCGACTTAATTTGGCCTCCAGCCACCACAGCACCCGCTCAGAGACAAGCAGCCACAGGTACCAACTACTGGGAACCGTACCTCAGACGGGTCCCTACCAAGTATAAGTTTGCACCATCAGGGAGCTGTACCTCAGACGGGTCCCTACCAAGTAAAGGGTTGCACTATCAGGGAGCCGTACCTCAGACGGGTCTCTACCAAGTATAAGTTTGCACTATCAGGGAGCCGTACCTCAGACGGGTCCCTACCAAGTATAAGTTTGCACCATCAGGGAGCCGTACCTCAGATGGGTCCCTACCAAGTATAAGTTTGCACCATCAGGGAGCCATACCTCAGACGGGTCTCTACCAAGTATAAGTTTGCACCATCTGGGAGCCGTACCTCAGACGGGTCCCTACCAAGTATAAGTTTGCACCATGTGGGAGCCGTACCTCAGACGGGTCCCTACCAAGTATAGGTTTGCACTATCAGGGAGCCGTACCTCAGACGGGTCCCTACCAAGTATAAGTTTGCACCATCTGGGAGCCGTACCTCATACGGGTCCCTACCAATATAAGTGTGCACCATCAGGGAGCCGTACCTAAGACGGGTCCCTACCAAGTATAAGTTTGCACCATCAGGGAGCCGTACTTCAGACGGGTTCTTACCAAGTATAAGTTTGCACCATCAGGGAGCCGTACCTAAGACGGGTCCCTACCAAGTATGCACCATCTGGGAGCCGTACTTCAGACGGGTCCCTACCAAGTATAAGTTTGCACCATCAGGGAGCCGTTCCTCAGACGGGTCCCTACCAAGTATAAGTTTGCACCATCAGGGAGCCGTACCTCAGACGGGTCTCTACAAAGTATAAGTTTGCACCATCAGGGAGCCGTACCTCAGACGGGTCTCTACCAAGTATAAGTTTGCACCATCAGGGAGCCGTACCTCAGACGGGTCTCTACAAAGTATAAGTTTGCACCATCAGGGAGCCGTACCTCAGACGGGTCCCTACCAAGTATAAGTTTGCACCATACTAACCTACCAGGACCTTGTACCTCGTTTGCTGCCATGACAAAGAACCACCTGTGACGGAACAGGACACCCCGACTGGGTATCTCCGCCAAGAAGACTGCTTCCTTAGAAATCTGGAACACGGGATCCGTGAATCTGGCTATAGTTACCCCAAGAACTAGACAGTACAAGTTTTGGGGTCAAACCAGAATGAACTGTTTATTAAAACCAACTCACAGTCTTTTATACATTGGAGAAGTATGTCATTGGCCAGTCAAATATTTACACAAAATATCACACAATAGCTACGATAACGAGGTAGGGCTGACCATGATATCATTAACATACCAATTAACTGAGCACTTAAATCAGCCTAGGCAGAATGCACAGAATGCTAGCAGGCAAACAATAGATGACACAAACACCTGAACATTCAGGAATCTCATTCAAGGCCAGACACACCGGCATCGAGATCCCAAAGAACAATAGACAGCATTAAAGTGTAACACATCCCCCCAGCAGACGATGGGCTGCTGTGTGAAAGACAGATGGCTTGAGTTGATGAGTCTACCAAAAAGAATTGCTCCACACAGACAGTGGCCAGGAGTCTAGCCTCCTAATTCTGTGACAATACTTCCCCCCTGTTCCATAGTCCGGCAGACCCAGCTAGATCCAATACGGGTCAGCTTGGGGATGTCCGGGAGCCATACTACAATCACAGTTCAGTTTGCCGAGAAAGTCCATCTGCGTTGCCATTTTGTCGTCCCGGCCTGTACTGTACAGAAAAGTTGTAAGGCTGCAGGGCAAGACTCCACCTCAGTAAGCGTCCATTGTCCCCGGATACTCGATTCAACCAGATTAAAGGGTTGTGGTCAGTGAGCACCGTGAAGGATTGTCCATAGAGATATGGCTGAAGTTTTTTCAGGGCCCACACCAGCGCTAAACATTCTTTTTCCACGGCTGCATACCCCACCTCCCGGGGTAGTAACTTGCGACTGATGTAGGCAACAGGGTGCTCACTGCCGTCGGCGCCCACTTGGCTTAGAACTGCTCCCAACCCAAAGGTAGAGGCATCTGTATGGACACAGAAACGTTTGGTTGGGTCAGGAGCAGCTAAAACTGGAGCAGAAATCAAAGCATTTTTCAGGCACTGGAAAGCATTTTCACACTCTGGGGACCACAGGACCTGGCGAGGAAGATTTTTTCTTGTCAAGTCAGTCAGGGGTTTAGCTATTGTGCTATAGTCGGGTACAAACCTCCTATAGTACCCTGCACTGCCTAGGAATGCTAGGACCTGGGTTTTTGTCTGGGGGGTGGGCCAGTTTGCAATGGCCTCTACTTTTGCTGGTTCGGGTCGCTGTTGCCCACGGCCTACCCGATGCCCAAGGTACTGAACCTCAGATGTCCCTACATTGCATTTCTCCGGTTTTAATGTTAGTCCAGCACCCCTGATGCGATCTAACACAGTACCCAAGTGGAGAAGATGTTCCTCCCAGGTATCGCTGTAGATCGCAATGTCATCCAGGTATGCACAGGCATAATCCTGGAGGCCATCGAGCAGTTGATCTACCATCCTCTGAGACGTTGCCGGAGCATTCTTCATCCCAAACGGCATGACCTTGGACTGGTACAAGCCAAAAGAGGTGATGAATGCTGACTTTGGAACAGATTCCGGATCCAGAGGAATCTGCCAGTACCCTTTGCATAGGTCAAGGGTAGTTAGGAAACTACCTCGGGAAATGCGGTCTAACAGTTCATAGACCCGGGGCATGGGGTATGCATCAGTCGTTGTGCAGTCGTTTAGTCGACGGTAATCTACGCAGAAGCGGGTAGTACCATCCCGTTTTGGTACTAACACTACTGGGGATGCCCAGGGGCTATTGGAGGGTTCGATGACTCCTAAATCGAGCATGTCCCTTATCTCCTTCCGCATACCTTCTCTCACTGACTCGGGTACCCGGTAAGCCGCTTGCCGGATAGGTGGCTGTCCTGGGGTCTCCACCCGGTGCACTGTCATTGTAGTGTACCCAGGCTTGGTGAAAAACATGTACTGACGCTGCCTAAGGACCTGCCTGGCCTGGTCCTGTTGCTCTGGCCCCAGCTGCCCATCTAACCTCACTGTCTCTACACCTGCTCTGTCACTATCTCCCACCGGCAGCTCTGGTAGGGGAAGGTTCTCGGAATCTTCCACGGCGGGAGCACATATGGCGGCTATCTCCTCGGGCCTCTCTTGGTACGCCTTGAGCATGTTCACATGGAAGGTCCGCTGGACTCTTTCATCCGAGCACTTAGCTACCAAATAGGTAGTGTCACATATTTGCTGTACTACCTTGTAGGGTCCCTGCCAGGAGGCCTGTAATTTGTCCGTCTTGGTAGGCTTGAGGGCAAGAACTTTCTGTCCTACAGCCAAGGTGCGGTCCCGGGCAGTACGATCATACCACCGCTTCTGCCGCCCCTGCGCGGTCTGAAGGTTCTCCCGCACCGTGTCCGTGAGTTCCTTCAGCCGATCCCTGAGCGCTAGTACGTATCCTACAACAGAGGTCTCCTCAGCCCCTACACCTCCTTCCCAATGGGCTCTAAGTAGATCTAGTGGCCCCCTCACCCGTCTTCCATACAATAGCTCAAATGGGGAGAACCCCGTAGATTCCTGCGGCACTTCCCTGTAAGCGAACAGGAGGTGCGGCAGAAATTTCTCCCAGTCCCGGTGAGTAGTTGCGAACGTCCGCAGTAATTGCTTCAGCGTTCCATTGAACCGCTCACATAATCCATTAGTCTGGGGGTGGTAGGGAGAGCTCTGTAGAGGCTTTATTCCACAGAGCTTCCACAACTGCCGGGTCAGGTCCGCAGTAAACTGGGTCCCTTGGTCCGAGATAATCTCCTGAGGGAAACCCACCCTGGCAAAGATCCGAAGCAGTGCCTCCACCACTGTCTCTGCATGGATGTTTGTCAGGGGAATTGCCTCCGGGTAACGAGTAGCATAATCTACCACCGTCAAGATATATCTCTTCCCAGAGGGACTGGGTCGGGGTAATGGTCCTACCAGGTCTACGGCTATCCGGCTAAAGGGCTCAGCTATGATTGGTAGGGGGTACAAAGAAGCTTTCGATCGGTCACCCTTCTTTCCCACCCGCTGACAAGTGTCACAGGTACGACAATACTGTTTGATGTCCCTAGTTATCCCTGGCCAGAAGAATAGCTGAGTCAAACGGTGATGGGTTTTGGTCACTCCGAAGTGACCAGCTAGGGGAATGTCATGTCCGATGCTAAGCAGGTCGCGCCGATATTTCTGCGGCACGACCAGCTGTCGCTTGGGCACCGAATGGGATCCCTTCCCTTCGGTCACCCGATAAAGTAATTCCCGATCCCACTCTATCCAGATCGGGAATTTAGGTCTCACCTGGGTCCCATCATCGAGTGCCGCCTCTGCTTGCCTTGCTTGCTTTCGGGTGGTCACAGGGAAGGCTTCTGGGGATAAATCCACAAGGAAAGATGAAGAAAGATGCCCCAAATCATTTCCAAGTAGAACATCTGCGGGTAAATCTCTCATAACTCCAACTTCCACGTCTCTGGATCCTAAACCCCAATCCATATGCACTTGGGCCGTAGGGATGCGTAAAACTTTTCCTCCAGCCACTCGCACGGCTATGGACCTCCCGGTCTTCTCGGTCGATGTAACCATCCTGGGTTGTACCAAGGTAATAGTAGCTCTGCTGTCCCTGAGTCCTTGGGCAGGTCGCCCATTCACCCTTACAGCCTGCCGGTGGTGACTGCGGTTGTCATCTGCAGCAGCTTGGATCGGGTTCACCTCATGGAGTAGCCCAAACTCCTCTTCACCCCAACTGCTTGAGGTAGATGGTGAGGTGGCCCCCAGGCAATGAGCAGCCGCTCGGGCTGGGCTAGGGGCAGCACGGTGCCATGAACTGGCATTGACATTCAGAGGACAGTTAGCTCGTTGGTGTCCCATTTGATTACACCCATAGCAGCTAGGCCCAGTCTTCTGGATGGGTATAGCCGGTCGGGCCTTTGCGGGGAGGGTGACTGACTGCCGGGCAGATGGTTGGATATGGACAGGTGCTGGTAGTGGTCTGGGGAAGCTGCGAGGCTCTGGTTGGTGAGATCTCCGGGTATCCATATACTGGTCGGCTAGTTCCGCTGCTTTGTCTACCGTCAAGGGCTTTTGGTCTTGAACCCACTGGCGCACTTCAATAGGGGATTGTAGGTAGTCGCCTGACAGCCAGAGAACCATGCATCTACCGATCGGGACATCCGATGAGCCCATTCCGTATAGGGCTGACCCTCTTCCCGTTGTAATCTGCGAAATTTGGACCGATGAGCTTCGGGGGTGATTGCGTATCTTGCCAGCAGCCGCTCCTTGATCCGCTCATAGTCTTTTTTGTCTTCCGCAGGTATGGCTTCAAAAGCATCCAGTGCTCGACCAGACAGCTTGCTGATGAGGATGGTGACCCAGTCAGCTTTGTCAATTCCCTGGAGACCACACTGTGTCTCGAAGACATGTAGGTATCTGTCGATTTCCTCCACCCCATCCTGGAAGGGTCGGAACGCCGCAAAGGGAAGTTTCTTGCGGATACCCTGTTCTGCAACTGCAGTACCCCCCATCTCCTTCTGGACCTCAAGCATTTTCAGGCGGGTCATGTCTGTAATTATCTGGGTGATCACCTCTTGGGGGGGAGTGGTGCTGTAGAGTGACAGCCGCCACTGGATCTCTCGCTGGAGCTCGGACATTCTGGACCCCTCCATAGCTGGCCCTCTGCTTTGGTCGCTGGCTTGGTCACTCTCCATCAACTCAGCAATTAAGGTGGCCTTTGACTTGTTGCCAGCGTTCTGTCCTCTTGATTCCAGCAGATCCTTGAGTGTGGTTCGCTTAAGGCTGGAGTAGCAAAGCTCCATCCGACAAGATCCCGTTGGTGGTTTGGATGTTCCAGGCACAAGGAAGCATCCCACCGCTGCCAACCAAATGTGACGGAACAGGACACCCCGACTGGGTATCTCCGCCAAGAAGACTGCTTCCTTAGAAATCTGGAACACGGGATCCGTGAATCTGGCTATAGTTACCCCAAGAACTAGACAGTACAAGTTTTGGGGTCAAACCAGAATGAACTGTTTATTAAAACCAACTCACAGACTTTTATACATTGGAGAAGTATGTCATTGGCCAGTCAAATATTTACACAAAATATCACACAATAGCTACGATAACGAGGTAGGGCTGACCATGATATCATTAACATACCAATTAACTGAGCACTTAAATCAGCCTAGGCAGAATGCACAGAATGCTAGCAGGCAAACAATAGATGACACAAACACCTGAACATTCAGGAATCTCATTCAAGGCCAGACACACCGGCATCGAGATCCCAAAGAACAATAGACAGCATTAAAGTGTAACACATCCCCCCAGCAGACGATGGGCTGCTGTGTGAAAGACAGATGGCTTGAGTTGATGAGTCTACCAAAAAGAATTGCTCCACACAGACAGTGGCCAGGAGTCTAGCCTCCTAATTCTGTGACACCACCCAAAAAGAAGAAAGCCTCTGTTAAAACAAAAACCAAAAACAAGGGCGGTGGGCCACAAAACCAAAAGTCAGAAAAAACAAAAAAATACAAGAAAATGGGAGGGAGGGTGGGAAATATTCTCCAATGCAGCTTTCCTTTCTAGCTTGACCTCTCCCTGTATCCCCACCCCTTCCTGGCCAAAACACCAATTAAAAGTCCCACCACTTATATTTTCTATCGTACTGGACTACAAATCCATCCTTGTCCCAAACCCCTTTAACCCCTGTCATGCCAGCCCTCCGTCCATGTCTCTTCTCTCCTATACTCCGGGCCTCTCTATATATAAAGTAGTAAAGAATAGTAAAGATCCACTTTACCTACAATATCCTGGGTGAACTGACCCTTTCTTTCTAGAAATATTTGGGATCAGTCACTTTCCTAAGAAGAATCAGGCCTTAGAGGTGTATTAGCCTATATGGCACTTGTATTTATATTGATATTTATGGCACAGCTCAGTGACGTCTGTCTGTTTTCCATCAAATGCCAACTGTGTTTTCTTTGATAGAAAATCCTCAGATGTTCTTTCTGGTCCAGCTGCATGTTGGGAAAAGAGCACCTTTGTTCAGTGATCGCTCTAATGCCTTGCCAGCGGATAGAGAGGAAATCAATGATATAAAATGGACCGTCTCTTAGAAAGACTTTGAACTGCCAGGATATCTGAAATGTTACATAACAATTCAAAGACAAACTTAATGGTTTGTTATCCTCATTGGGACGACGGGTAGAAAACTGTTGTAGCGAACACATTTCCTCAAATGTAACAGTGTTAAAATGAATTTGTTTTTCTCCGAAAGTCTCCCACATGGATCAGACTTTCCCTTTTCTAATAACAATGTCAAATATATCACAAAGAACAATGGCTACACTCATATGTTTAGTTCCTGACCACCACCAGTATTCCATACCTCCCAAGGTTTGAACTTCAGAATGAGGGACACTTGTGGGAGGAAGTGACCTGCAGTGCACTAAGCATGCCGCAGCAAAATGTGGGTGTGCCCACACTCCTACCAGTGGGAGGGACTTAAGGGGCATGTTTAAAAAAAAAAAAAAAAACAGACTTCCTTGAACTATAAAATTTGCTTAAGTCTGCATTCACACTGGTACAACTTGGTCAGCCTGACAAGTCGTGCACCGTCGCGTCCCATAGTGTAGTACAGGACCGGTTCTAATAGGAGCGACACAAGTCGCTCCGACTTAGAAAAAGGGTCCTGTACTGCTTCGGGGCGACCTGGAGCGGCTTGCATAGACATTCATTTTATGAAGTCTGTGCAAGTCGTGCCAAAGTCACGGTGCACGCGACTTCACAGGTCGCCCCCTAAGTTGGATCGCCGTAGTGTGAACCGACACTTAATTGCTTTGTCTGAGCCTACCTTAACCACTTCAATACTGGCAACTTTCACCCTCTTCCTGCCCAGGCCAATTTTCAGCTTTCAGCGCTGTCACACTTTGACAATTGCCCGGTTATGCAACACTGTACCCATATGGAATTTTTATCTTTTTGTTCACACAAATAGAGCTTTCATTTGGTGGTATTTAAAACAGAGTTCCGGCCTCAAATACCTTTTTTAACTAAAAATACCCCTATAATACTGATCCATCCCCCTTTACAGAACTGCTATTCTCATACTTACAAGGTGTACAGTATTGGATTTTAGTCAAAATCTTACTTTTAACCACTTAAGCCCCGAAAGATTTTACCCCCTTCCTGACCAGGGGGTATTTTGCGATTTGGCACTGTGTGACTTTAACGGACAATTGCGCGGTCGTGCGACGCTGTACCTAAACGAATTTCACGTCCTTTTTTTCCCACAAACAGAGCTTTCTTTTGGTGGTATTTGATCACCTGTGCGATTTTTTAATCATGCGCCAAAAAACAAAAAAAGAGCGACAATTTTGCAAAAATAACAATATTTTTCAAATTTTTGTATACGAAAGTACCCCAAAAAAATGTAAAAAATCAAAATTTTTTAACATTTTAGGCCAATTTGTTTTCTGCTACATATGTTTGGTAAAAAAATCGCAATAAGCGTATTTTGATTGGTTTGCGCAAAAGTTATTGCGTTTACTAACTAAGGGAACGATTTTTGTCATTTTTATTGTTTTTTTTTTTAACGAGTAATGGCGGCGATCTGCAATTTTTTTTGCGGGACTGCGACATTGTGGCGGACAGATCGGACCCTTGACTGACATTTTTTGACACTTTTGGGGGTACCAGTGACATTACTGCAGTAATCAGTGCTATACATATGCACTGTTACTGTAAAAATGACACTGGCAGGGAAAGGGTTAACTTTATTAGTGATGCAGTGGCTATGTGTGTCCCTAGGGGCGTGCTTCTTACTGTTGTGGGATGTGGCTTTTCATGTAACTGCAGAGATATACGATCCTACATAGCAGGACCGTATGATCTCTGCTGTTACACAAGGGAGAATGACAGGCGGCTTTGTTTACATTAGCCGCCTGCCTTTCTCCCTCTGTAACGGACGATCGCGAGTGACCGGCGGACATCAGGTCCGCCGGTCACACGCGCGGGGATCACAGTGAGCGAGCGGGGGTGGGAGCGCACCTCCGGCGGCGCGTGCTCGCCCCCTATTGGCTCGCAGGCGAGTGACGTACCCATACGTCACTTTGCCTGGCGGGGGCTGACCGCCGCAGTATATGTACTTGCGGCGGTCGGCAAGCGGTTAAAAATGCTGTCTGGGCGTTTATTGACTGAGCCACGAAAGTAAAGTGCTAAGATTTCTGCAAGCAGTTGCTACGGGTAACCCAGGGGAAAAGTGTAAAAAAAAACAGCAGCTCCTAAGAGGGCAGTGCTACATTCAGAAGCATAGACTACCGGAAGGAAGAAAGATTGATCAAGACAGGTAGCCAGGCGCACAAGACCAAGGCCTGGGTGAACAAAATAGTCATGTTTGACGGGAGTGTCCCCTGACGTCAGCATCAATTACTTTGGCAAGGATATACATGGCTGAAAAATACTAGAATTATCGCAAACAAAATAAAAAGCAGATTTGGTGAGCTGTGAGTAAAGAGCTTGTAAGGACAGAATTCGTCTCTCCACTGGAGACCCGTGTTCTGAAATGAATCCGGAGTTCCTGGAATCCTTGGGCGGACAGCACAAGCCATTCATGAATTCTTTCTTCCATTTACTGGAGATAATATCCAATCTCAGGCCCTGCCAATTTTACAGTCAAATTGCCGGGGAGCAGAGGAGGCGAGCAGGTGCCTGAACCAGACATGCATAACTTCTGCTCTGCGCTCCCAACTCTGCACCATTTCCAAGAAATGTGTCTGTCAGTACGTCCGCAGATAAGAATGTGCTCTATTGTGGCAGAACCTGGATGGATGAAACCTAGAGCAGATGTATGGGAACACAGAACAAAGGGAGCACAAAAGGACGCTTTCTATGAACGGCCGTATCTGCCGTGCCATCGCATACATAAACGCACTGATAAACAGCATAGGTGTGGGCTGTTTTTTAACCACTTCTGGACCGGAAGGTTTTACCCGCTTAATGACCTGGCCATTTTTTTGCGATTCGGTAACTGTGTTACTTTAACAGACAATTGCGCGGTCGTTCGATGCTGTACCCAAATAAAATTGATGTCATTTTTTCCCACAAACAGAGCTTTCTTTTGGTGACATTTGATCACCTGTGCGATTTATATTTTTTGTGCTATAAACAAAAAAAGAGTGACAATTTAAAAAAAAAAAAAAAAACTATATTTTTCTGCTATATAACATTCCCAGTAAAAAAATCAAAATCAAATTTTTTCATCATTTTAGGCCAATTTCTATTCTGCTACATATTTTTGGTCTACAAACTAGGGGAAAGATTTATGTCATTTTATTGTATTTTTTTTTTTTTTTTTTAACTAAATAGAATTGATGTGCTTTTTTTCCCACAAATAGAGCTTTCTTTTGGTGGTATTTGATCACCTGTGCGATTTTTATTTTTTTATTTTTTGCGCTATAAACAAAAAAATAATGACAATTCTGTAAAAAAAAAAAAAAAAAAAAAACAATATTTTTCACATTCTTCTATATGACATTCCCAAAAAAAAGTCAAAATTTTTTTAACATTTTAGGCCAATTTGTTTTCTACTACATATTTTTGGTAAAGAAAATCCTAATAAGCGTATTTTGATTGGTTTGCGCAAAAAATAGATTTATATAATTTTTATTTATTTATTTATTTTTTACTAGTAATGGCAGCAATCAGCGATTTTTAGCGAGACTGCGACATTGTGGCGGACAGATCGAACCCCTAACTGACATTTTTTACACTTTTGGGGGGACCAGTGACATTGCTACAGTAATCAGTGATAAAAATATGCACTGTTAATGTAATAATGACACTGGCAGGGAAGAGGTTAACACCATGGGTGATCAAAGGTTTAAATGTATGCATAGGGGGTGCTTTCTAACTGTAGGGGGATGGGCTTATGGAATCAAGACAGGGACCTGTGTTCCTAAATAAGAGGAACACAGGCGCTCTGTGTTAATAGCTGACAGAACAACAGTCTGCTGTGTTCCGTCTCCACGGGGAGCGATCGCGGGGGGCCAGCGGCAATCGCGGCCACCGGCCCGCAGATCAGCTTCCTCGCTGGCGAATGGCGCTCCTACGATCGCTCCCGCGAAGCACCGTACGGGAACGGTGATTTGCGGGAACCTGCCGCCGTATATCTGCAGCGGCTGGTGGGCAAGTGGTTAAAGGAGAGTTGCAATATAAAAAAAAAAAGGAGGTCGCCTTTGCAGACCTCCATCTGAAAACGCTAGTTGCATGGCTAAACAAACTAGGTGAAATACAATGCAAAATAACACAAATTTCACAGTAGCACATCAATATAGAAAAATCATATCTAGATATTAAATATATATATATATATATATATATATATATATATATATATATATATAATCAAGACACAAAACTCTTGTGTATCTTCATAACATGTCCATAAATGTGTCAATATAAAAAAGTGCAAACTCAAGTCCAACCAAGTGTATACGAACAGGTGTAGCTGAGATTGAAAGCAATAAACCATAAATCCTCCACCAAGGGGATCTGTGCCGGTTCCACTCCCTTAAAGAGGTTGTAAACTTGTTTAAAAAATTTTTTTTTTTTTTAAAACCTGCAAGAGAAAGACATAATGAGCTAGTATGCATCGCATACTAGCTCATTATGAAATACTTACCTTAGAACGAGCCCCCGCCGTGCCGCTCTCTTACCTGTATGACGGGCGACATGACATGTCGCTCGTCTTCCGGGATCGCGGCATCCGGTCATCTGATTGGCCGGAGCCGCGGTGACGTCACTCCCGCGCACGCGCGCGGGAGCCGACGGTCACGGCACGGGGCTCTGAAGGAACGGCACGATCAGCCGTTCCTTCAGAGCGCATGCGCCAGTGACGTCACTGGCTGCATTAAAGGTAAATATCTCCTAAACGGTACATGTTTAGGAGATATTTACAGTACCTATAGGTAAGCCTTATCATAGGCTTACCTATAGGTACAACTTCCTGAGGAGGGTTTACTTCCTCTTTAAGATCAGATGCTGTTGCCATTCACTCTCCTGTCTGGCTTTTTCCAATAATGTGTTGTTCAAGAGCCGCTAGAGATTAGAGAACACCAAACTCCATCCAGATTAGACATCCAATCTCTACATGTAGGGATAAAAGTCGCGACAGAGCTTCCAATAGTGTAAAAACCTTAAGGCACCCGCTTTATTTAAAAGTATTGACCTTACACCACAAAAGTAGCAAAAACGCCTTCATATTTACAATCATTATTATTCAGGGTGACTCAGTGCTGTGATCTCACCATCTCTTCGCCCACACTTCCTGTGTCACCGTCTCAGTGTCAGATTCAGTTGCCATGCAGCCACATCCCGATGCGTTTCGTCCCTTCTGACTTTGTCATAGGGGGTCTTTGACTTAAAGAAGAACTGCGTGAGTTAACTGTTAATTTTCTTTCTAGGGGATTGCAGAGCGGAGATATATACCTACCTAATCTGCCAATCAAGTGCCCGCAAGACTGTCCTTGCCACTACTGCCCCCTGCACGCTAGAGGGTCTTGTGAATGGACTGTTCCTGACATCATCACGCCTATAGACCGGCTCTGGATGTGAGGACGGCAGAAACAGTCCTCCGCTTGACATGGGGGAGCGCAGTTCTCTCGAAGGACCAGGTAAGAACAGCTTTCCCTTGTGCCCCTAGACTAAAGGTAACTCATGCAGTGTGGGAAGAGCCCCACTGGATAGGAGAATAAAACATTTTCATGGACTTCTACTTTAATGTAAACCATATTATAACCGGTACCCAACTGGCCAGGAGTAATTTTACTGCTGACTGGCGGCTCCCCCGGGCACAGTGGCGTACCCGTACATTGCGCCAAAATTCCAGATTTAGAGGCACGCGTGTGCACCCCCTGCCTCTTGTGCTTTGGTTTGACACATCCCGAGTTTGTCAGCAGGTTCGCAGCCAAGGATTTTGGCTGTGAACCTGCTGATTACTGTGGCCAATCACAGCACGGATCTGTGTGTGTTAGTAAACACAACACTGATCTGTTTTTTATTTTTTTTCTTCCTGATTTCACTGACCACTTAGAGCTGAAATCAGCAAGATCTGTGGGTAAGTGCAATAAGCACACATACACTTGTTGGGCACACAGTTAACCATTTGATTGTCCTCCTGATCACCCCTGTCACCCAACCAGTGCCATTAGTGCAGTGTCAGTGTACGGCATTATCACTGATCACTTTATTAGTGTCACTAGTTATGTCAGATAGTGTCAGTTAGTTACTGTCCCTCCCAGCCAGTGTCACTTAGCTCCCGTTCCTGACTGCCCATCATACTATCACTGTCACACTATGGGGTTGATTTACTAAAGGCAAATAGACTGTGCACTTTGCAAGTGCAGCTGCTCCAGAGCTTAGTAAATGAGTAGAAGCTTTGCTGAGTTCTGTCATCCAATCATGTGCAAGCAAAAATGCAGTTTTTTTATGTTCCTAGCATGTGATTGGGTATTCTGTGCAAAGTGGACCTTTACCTCATCTACTAAATTCTGGAGCAACTACACCTGCGGAGTGCAATTGCACTTTGCAAAGTGCACAGTCTATTTGGCTTTAGTAAATCAACCCCTATAAGTCGCTGATCACCACCATTTCTAGAATAGTGTCTGTCTAGGTTCGTATATAGGTCATGGTCAGAACTATACTAGTGTCCCGAATATTATAGTGTCCCCAAAAATGCAGTGTTAGCAGGGTCAGCCCTAATCACTGCCAGTACTTGTGACATGTAGCAGAATCCATTCATGAAGAAATTCGATTTATAACAGGAAGTCGAAAAAAAAATGTTTTCAACATTTGGGTCGTCTTTCGAAAAAAAAAACAGTGGTGATGAAATACCACTAAAAGAAATCTCTATTTGTGTGAAAAAATGATATAACATTTCATTTAGGTACAGCGTTGCATGAACGAGCAGTTGCCAGTTAACCACTTTACGTCTGCCTGCGGCAGAGTGGCTCGTTATCGTCTGACGACGTAGTACTACGTCGTCAGACACTCCCCTTTCTCCCGCTGTATTCAGTCACAGCGGGAGTCGGGCCAGGGGAGGAGCAGTGGTGATTGCCGCTGCTCTTCCCCGATCGTCGGGGATCTAGTGTGGAGATCCGCCTGCTTGTGTAAACACAAGCGGGCGGATCTCCTAAGTGACAGGCAGGGTCAGATTGCAGGGTTCAGCATAGCTGAACCTGCGATCTGTCCTTGTGTCACATAGTCACCTCCCCCCACACACGTCAGTAAGCACCAGGCATACATTAACCCCTCCCTCTCCAATAAAATTAACCCCTTCCCTGCCAGTGTCATTTTTACAGTAACAGTGCATATTTATAGCACTGATTACTGCAGTAATGTCACTGGTACCCCCAAAAGTGTCAAAAATGTCAGTCAAGGGTCCGATCTGTCCGCCGCAATGTCGCAGTCCCGCAAAAAAAATCGTAGATCGCCGCCATTACGCGTTAAAAAAAAAAACACCAAAAATGACAGAAATCTTTCCCTTTGTTAGTAAATGTAAAAACTTTTGCGCAAACCAATCAAAATACGCTTATTGTGATTTTTTTTACCAAACATAGGTAGCAGAAAACAAATTGGCCAAAAATTTAAAAAAATTTTGATTTTTACATTTTTTGGGGGAATTTCATATAAAAAAATGCGAAAAATATTGTTGTTTTTTCAAAATGTATGCTCTTTTTTTGTTTATAGCGCAAAAAGTAAAAATTGCACAGGTGATCAAATACCACCAAAAGAAAGCTCTGTTTGTGGGGAAAAAAAGGACATAAATTTCGTTTGGGTATGGTGTTGCACGACCGCGCAATTGTCAGTTAAAGTCGCACAGCGCAGAATCGCAAAAAGTGGCCCAGACGTAAGACAGCAAAATCCTCCGGTGGTAAAGTGGTTAAAGTAGCACAATGCTGAATTGTAGTAAAATTCCCTGGTTATGAAGGGGTTGAACTCCAAGCAAAAAGCAAAATACACAAATTTAATACATAGAGAGGGGGCTGTTTTACCTGCCAAAGGATTTGTATTCTGGACTATCCAGTCCTGATATATAGACAGCTCTGTCCAGTATGGGAGAGGGAGCCAGAGCAGGTCAGGAGGGAGGAAGTTCTGTCCTCCTGGGAATGCTGGGGCAAGTATGTAATGCTAAGGAGTCACAGGCTTCCTTTCCCTGTCTGTTGCCGGCGTGGTGGGTGACGTCATCTCCCGTGCCGCGGCTGCTTCATTCGGCTCAGCTGTCCGGTGCGAGGGTTCTCTCCATCAGGGACTGTGTACCAACTGTTCATCCAGATCCTTGGTTAACCCATCCATCACTTAGGTCAGCCTTTTTCAACCCAGGTGCCCAGGCACACTGGGGTGCCTTGTGGTTTCTTCAGGGGTGCCTTGGCAAAAATGCCTACAAATTGATCAAAAATTGTATACAAGCCAGCAGGTGGATCAAGCCTGCCTTTTAGTTATACAGCCACGGGTTTTCATTATGTACCATTATGACTTTCTAGACACTGGTATCCTAACAACCAATGACGTCCTCCGTTAATAAGAAAGATGTCTGTTGCCTTTACCCTCCTGTACCCCTCTCCCTCAGCACTGGGGTGACATTAGCTGACTGATGGAAAGAAATTGAGGGAGAAGAGAAACACTGAAATACTGGTCAGTACTAGTGTGCAAAAGTTTATATGCTTTGGAAGAATAAATCACCTTTAACGTTGGGTGTCCTACATGTGGATGTTGCTGCATTATGTAAATCTAAATGAACAGTTTTTACATTTTACAATGGGGTGCCTCGAGACTGCCCATAATTTTAAAGGGTGCCTTGACTAAAAAAAGGTTGAGAAACACTGACTTATGCCTCGTTTCCACTGAGTGGTACGGTACGGTTCGGTTCAGTATGGTACGGTTCGGTATGGTACACATTGCGTTTCCACTGCCAATAGTACCCTTTTCATGATAGGCGTGGTGTAGCTGGTCACAGCAGGAAAGCTGTGATAGACGATTCTCTGTCAACCAATCAAAGTTCTGCAGAGTGTAGCTCCACCCAGTTGGTACGAGTCTAATGTGCTTGGTACCCCAACGAAAGGGTACCAAAAAGTGGTACGGTACGGTTCGGAATTAGGGTACCATTCATAATGGAAACGGCATAAATAGCATACCGTACTGAACCGTACCGTACCAGAAAGCTCAGTGGAAACGCGCCATTAGGTGACAGCGTGGACACCAGCTGACTGTGTTGCCTAGCCAGAGACTCATCCAGCAGTGTATCAGCAGTGGGGGCAAGTACACGGGATTAGCCCGACATCCTATCAGCTGTTGTTTTATCCCATTGCTTTTATTTAATAAACAATGTGACTTTTGGAATTCCCCCTTGGATGTGGAGCCTTATTTAGCCATACCTTAACTGTTTTCTTCATACATGGTGATTTTATTCAAACAGCCACAACCAGAAGCACTCTCTCCCCCACTTTTCAGTTTTATTATAGTATTCCTTTACCCCTCCCGCTACTTCTGAAAGCGATCCAGCGGCTAATCAGCCTCTTGGAATACTGATAGCTTCAGCCTTAACCCTTGTAAACCCCTTTAAACCCATAGCGTAAATGTACATTAGGGGGTCTTAACTACTTCTTTCACCTTTTTTCCATCCATTTGTTTGCATCCTAGCGTTGCTTTAGCCATTTCTGTGTGTACATGCAATCACTCCAGCATGGATCACCTCGATGGGTCCACCATGCCTGTGCAATGTTATGAATAAGGAAGTCACTGCACTATCACAATGAGAGTTAGCTGCTAGCACAACAACTGACAAAATTGTCCATATAAACCAATATAAAAGTGCAGCGCTTAAATGTGAATTGCAGATAAAAAATCATGCATGTGAAAAAAATCCATATAATGATGAATCACAGAAATTCTTGGAACAGAACACGTGAAACTGTGATAATGAGAATCCAAGGTGATCAGTGGAAGAAAAACCCAACACCAATGTGAAAAACAATATATGCACTCACCAGAAAGTATGGACCCAAGTGCTGTATAGCAAATGAGTCAACCGGGCTTGATAATCCTCTTGGAATGTGAAGATTCACTTGTGGAGGATAATGGATCCAAGGTTATCGGTGGGTTCCTGGACTAAAGTGGCTTATGGCCCCCAAGAGTGCATCCATATGTGGAGGCAAACTGAATGACAGACACATAGTGTAAAACTGCTAGTGTTGGAGTTTATTAAAAAGGGTCAAAAACACTGACAAACATCCATGGGTAACCAGCATGTAAACAGTAGAGGGACAAAGATGACAAATGTAGCGGGCACTGACGTGTTTCGTCATACATGACATACTTATAGAATAGTCATAGGATTGCCTGTGCAGTGGGTTTCAGCATGGCCACTAAAGCCTGTTTCACACCTATACTTTTTTTAGTGCGTTTACAGTTTTGCCAGTCTATTTAACATGGTTTGCTATGGGTCACGTTCACATCTGTGCATTTTATGGAAAAAGCCAGGGACCAGCAGGTAGTGTTTTTGGTTCCATAGACTTCAGTGGATCAAAAATGTGTATTAAAAAACACAAAATGCACCTGGAATATGCATCAACTGCAACCTGCATAGGTGTAAACCAGGCCTTAGGACGCATGCACAATGGATGCTTTTACAGCTGCTGTTTTGGGCGTCAGGCATTTTTTTCTACAGTCAGTAACTTCCCAGCATGTTATCCTATGTGTCCATGCACACACAGGCTTTTATCAGCGTTTTTTGGCAGGGGTGCTTTTAGGCTTAAAAAAAAAATCAGGCTCGAAAAAAATACTGTATTTGCAGAGTTGTTCAGCTTTAACCACTTTAGCCCCGGAGGATTTGGCTGCTCAATGGCCAGGCCCTATTTTGCGATTCGGCACTGCGTGAATTTAATGGACAATTGCACGGTCGTGCGACACTGTACCCAAACAAATTTGACGTCCTTTCTTTCCCACAAATAGAACTTTCTTTTGGTGGTATTTGATCACCTGTGCGATTTTTATTTTTTGCGCTATAAACAAAAAAAGATCGACAATTTTGAAAAAATAACAATATTTTTCACATTCTTTTATATGAAATTCTCAAAAAAGAAAATGTAAAAATCTAAATGTTTTAACATTTTAGGCCAATTTGTTTTCTGCTACGTATTTTTGGTAAAAAAAATCGCAATAAGCATATTTTGATTGGTTTGCGCAAAAGTTATTGCGTTTACTAACTACGGGAAAGATTTATGTCATTTTTATTTTATTTTTTTACTAGTAATGGCGGCGATCTGCAATTTTTTGCAGGACTGCGACATTGCGGCGGACAGATCGGACCCCTAACTGACATTTTTGACACTTTTGGGGGTACCAGTGACATTACTACAGTAATCAGTGCTAAAAATATGCACTGTTACTGTAAAAATGACACTGGCAGGGAAGGGGTTAACAGTATGGGTGATCAAGGGGTTAAATGTGTCCCTAGGGGCGTGATTCTAACTGTGGGGCGTGGCTTGTGAAGTCATTACAGAGACATGCAATCCTATATAGCAGGATCACATAGCCTCTGTGATCACTTCAGGGAGAATGACAGACGACGTGTTTACATCAGCCGTCTGTCCTTTTCTGTCAGCGGGGAGAGATCGCAAGTGGCCGGCGGCCATCGGAGCCGCCTGTTACAGGCACTGGCTCCCCGGCTGACGAGTGGGGGCGGGAGCACGCTGCCGGGGGCGCTCGCTTGCCCCCGGTTTTGCGCGCTTGCCCCCGGTGGTGCGCGCTTGCCCCCTAGAGTCTCCTTGAGCGAAAAAGCTAGTACTACGTCGGTTTGCCCAGGTGCAGCTGCCTGCCGCAGCGGTGGGCGGTTGTCAAGTGGTTAAAAATGCTCCAACACGGCAAAATGTGGCTATCTGGCATTTTTCATGCGTTCTTGAACATCATCCCTTTGTGGAAGTATAGTTTTGCTAAACAAAAACTATAACAAACGCAAAGGTGGCAAAACGCTAATGCAAAAACGCTTGCGTTTTTAATGTGGCATTCTACAGCTAATGCTACTGGTGTTTTTTTATGACATCCCGTGTGCACGAGGCCTTATTGTCACCCCATAACAGGAAGGGCCTGAACAACGACCGCCAGATATTTTTTTAATAAAAACTTTTGAAATGACCTTAACATTTTAAAGCTCATATGAATTTTTAGTGAATGGGTTTCCATCCACTTAATACACACTGAAAGATTTTTTAACCACTTTAGCTCCACTCACATTGCTGCTACTGCCGGAGGCTCGCTCCCGCTGTGTTCAGTCACAGCGGGAGTCGGGCCAGGGGAGGAGCAGCGGCGATCGCCGCCGCTCTTCCCCGATCGTCGGGGAATCTAGTTTGGAGATCCGCCCGCTTGTGTAAACAGAGCGGGCGGGTCTCCTAAGTGACAGGGAGTGACAGATCGGAGTGTTCAGCATAGCTGAACATCCGATCTGTCCCTGACTCACACAGTCACCTCCCCCCCCACACGTTAGTAAGCACCAGGCATACATTAACCCCTCCCTCTCCAATAAAATTAACCCCTTCCCTGCCAGTGTCATTTTTACAGTAACAGTGCATATATATAGCACTGATTACTGCAGTAATGTCACTGGTACCCCCAAAAGTGTCAAAAATGTCAGTTAGGGGTCCGATCTGTCCGCCGCAATGTCGCAGTCCCGCAAAAAAAATCACAGATCGCCACCATTATGCGTTAAAAAAAAAACACCAAAATGACAGAAATCTTTCCCTTAGTTAGTAAACGCAATAACTTTTGCGCAAACCAATCAAAATACGCTTATTGTGATTTTTTTCACCAAACATATGTAGCAGAAAACAAATTGGCCAAAAATTTTAAAAAATTTTGATTTTTACATTTTTTGGGGGGGAATTTCATATAAAAATTTTTTAAAAATATTGTTATTTTTTCAAAATAAACGCTATTTTTTTGTTTATAGCGCAAAAAGTAAAAATTGCACAGGTGATCAAATACCACCAAAAGAAAGCTCTGTTTGTAGGGAAAAAAGGACGTAAATTTCGTTTAGGTACGGCGTCGCACTACCACGCAATTGTCAGTTAAAGTCGCACACCGCCGAAACGCAAAAAGTGGCCTGGACGTAAGACAGCAAAATCCTCCGGTGGTAAAGTGGTTAAACCAAGCTGATCATTTACATATCTATATATGTTATATGAAACATGGAAGAGTTTTATTCTGCATTCCATTCAAGTCGATTCTTTGTATTTTTTGAACAGTGGGACCATTCTGATAAAGATATATTCCCCAGCTTCAGGCTTCAGTCTCTGATATAATTGTTGTGCAAAGTTATTTTTTTATTTTTATTTTTTATTTTTGGAAAGCTGAAGAAAAAAGGCCGTCCTGTTCCAAAACACATCTCCCATCAGTTTGATGTCTGACTCTGTTATTTTTAAAAGGTCAACAATTTGTTGATCCGTGATAAAAAGAGGCTGAAAAAGAAACTCAAAGCTACAGCAACGAACAGACACTTGGATAGACTATTGACAGAATTTGTGCCGAGCATTTAATAATCCCCGCAGTGCCAGCCCCTTCAGTCCTATCATGAAATCATACAAAGGGAACATGGCATCTGTTTTTCTCAACGCTTGGATGTTTTTGTTTATTTCTGCTGCTCGGCACCAATGAGCCCTGCTACAAAGGCAAAATCCTCAAGGAGCAATTGGGAATAAGTGCTGAAATGATTTTGTGAGTTAAATAAAAATTAAAGGGGAATAGTGGCCCGGTAATAATGGGTAAAAAAGAAAGTCTTTTTTATTAGTTGCCAAAATTCCAAAACAATTAGAAGGAATGGTGAAAAATATGTGGCCCACTGAAAGTGTGGATGTGCAAAAACATTTGATATGACTTTGCAGCAGTGTTAATTTTGCCATCAAATTTTCGATTAAGTTTTAGTCATAGTCTTTTGACCAAAATGCTATTTTAGTTTTAGTCGCATTTTAGTCATCTGCAATTGTTTTAATATACTTTATTTAAGCATTTCTGTACTATTTCCAAACGTATTATATACTTCTGGAGTAAAAAAAAAATCCAATATCATGTTAATATTAATGGTATTAAGGTTTGAACAAAATACATGCTCCTGACGGTCTGAGGAGGTCTGTAAGGCACACAGTGTTCTGGACAGTCTTAAGAGGCCTGTAATGCACAGTTCTCTGGATGGTCTGAGGAGGCCTGTAATGCACACAGTGCTCTAGACGATTTGAAGATCCCTGTAATGCACTATGCTCTGAACGGTGGTCTGAGGGGGCCTGTAATGCACAGTGCTCTGGAGAGTGGTCTGAGGAGGTCAGTAATGCATAGTGCTCTGTAAGGTGGTCCGAGGAGGCCTATAATGCACAGTGCTCTGGACATTGGTCTGAGGAGGCCTGTAATGCACAGAGCTCTGGACGTTGGTCTGAGGAGGAATGTAATGCACAGTGCTCTGGACGTTGGTCCGAGGAGGCCTGTAATGCACAGTGCTCTGGACAGTGGTCTGAGGAGGCCTGTAGTGCACAGTGCTCTGGATGTTGGTCTGAGGAGGCCTGTAGTGCACAGTGCTCTGGATGTTGGTCTGTGGAGGCCTGTAATGCACAGTGCTCTGGGCGGTGGCCTGATGAGGCCTGTAGTGCACAGTGCTCTGGATGTTGGTCTGAGGAGGCCTGTAGTGCACAGTGCTCTGGATGTTGGTCTGTGGAGGCCTGTAATGCACAGTGCTCTGGGCGGTGGCCTGATGAGGCCTGTAATGCACAGTGCTCTGGACAGTGGTCTGAGGAGGAATGTAATGCACAGGGCTCTGGACGTTGGTCTGAGGAGGCCTGTAATACACAGTGCTCTGGACGGTGGTCTGAGGAGGCCTGTAATGCACAGTGCTCTGGACGGTAGTCTGAGGAGGCCTGTAATGCACAGTGCTCTGGACAGTGGTCTGAGGAGGCCTGTATTGCTGAACAGTGCTCTGGAAGGTCTGAGGAGGCCTGTAATGCACAAAGTGCTCTGTACGGTCTGAGGAGAAGGCCTGTAATGCATTGCACACATTGCTCTGGACGGTCTGAGGAGGCTTATAATGCACACATTGCCCTGGATGGCCAGAAGGCCTGAAATTCTGCACAGTGCTAAGCACGCCACACCACTAAACATGTTACGGTCGCTACCTCGCTTGCTGGGAAGGGAAACACTCATGGATTTTACAGGTGGAGCACCAAGGAAACCCGAAGTTCACAAGGGTAAATGTCCCTCCCTCACATTTTTGTTCCCTTTTAGTTCGTTGACAAACATGACTCTCATTTTGGCCATAGTTTTTGTCAATTGATGAAAATGTGGAGTAATTTTTGTTTCGTTTTCATCACCGGAAATATGCTGCTAATGAAACCTATGAGGAAAATGCTTTAGTCAATTAAATTAATACTGCTTTGCAGTTTATGGCTTACAGTGTCATACCTTTCCCCCAATGCTTTGTAGATAAATGAGGACTCTGAGCAAAAATGAAAGCCCAGATGAAACGTATCCATTTATTACTGCATGTCAGAACTGCTGGCAGGAAAAAGCTGCTTTAAAAGCCGCATATTGCACATGCGTTTAGTTGCATTTGTGCATTTCTTCTGCTCTTCAGCTCCTCTCCTGAACACGCCTTTGGTGGGTTTTTTCAGCATCTAAACACTTCTCTTCTTATATGCATATATATTTACAGGCATAAATAAAACAAATTTAACCTCCTCCCAGCCGGCCTGTATATAAACGGCCCGGGTGGGAGCTCCGTCGGTCTGAGTGGACGTTCCTGTACGTCCCTCAGAAAGAGTGCCTCTTCGTGGCCGCGATCCTGTGAAGGCTGTGATCACAGGACACAGCCAAGACGAGATTGGGATATGGGCGCTGTGATTAGCCCTCCCGATCACGTGATGGCTGTGTCCAATCAATGTAAACAGAGACTGTCCAATCACTGCCTTCACCATGTAAGCAGAGACGCTTGTCTCTGTGACAGTTCTCCCTGCTGAGCTCAGTGCGAGGGGGGGGGGGGGGGATGATTTTACACTCACAAATCCTCCACAAACAGTACACTAAGCACCACTGTCACCCCTATCCCCATACACATCTATTAGTGTCCCCATAAAACATCTGTACCATTGCACAAAACATCTGTCAGTCCTCCATCACATCACCATTGTGACATCAACATCTGTTTGTGTCCACCAGTAGCCGTTCAACATCTTTCAGTGTACCAGTGTCCCACCAGTTAATAAATAGAAACATTTAAAGCCACCCCCCATGCACGTGTAAAGGTGAATGCACACACTGGTCCCGTACGCATACGTAAACAGCAATTACACCACACATGAGAGGTATCGCAGTGAATGTCAGAGTGAGAACAATAATTCTAGCATCAGACCTCCTGTGTAACTTTAAACTGGTAACCAATAAAGGCTTATAGAGCTTTGCCTATAGAGATTTTCAAATACCGAAGTTGGGCGCCATTTCACTAGCGTGCGCAATTTAGGTCTGCTCATGGTGCTCAGTGTGTGATTCATATGGCCTAGGGAGTGTTTCACACTGGTCCAATAGGAAGGCATATTGGACAGTGGAGGAAATCTGACCAATGGGTGCAAAGGCTTTGATACAGCCCCATTGATTGGCACAGACTGATTGTCTCTGGGCATTGTGAGGTGTGGTAAAAAAGCAAGGAACACATGTGCTGTGGTGTCTTTGGCTGGTGAGCAGAGCCCCGGAGGGAGGGTGGTGCATGCCTTCTCCTCTGTAGCAGTGGCACGCGGTCACAGGCAATCGGCCTGGGGACCAGAAGAAAGGAGCTGAACCCAGAAGTCCATGAGAGCTGGCTGGAGGGGTAGAGACACTGGAGACCCTCAAAAAACAGTATTGTGAGTACAGGGGATCGTGTCTAGGGGCCTGACCTGAGGGGGCCATCCCGGTGTAGGATAGTCAGAGGATGGGTGTCAGCAGGTGAAGTGAAAGGGGGTACTAGGTGTGTAACTCGAACATAATTCATCCTAACAAGTCAAGTACAAAGAGACTTAATTCTAAATTTATCTAAGTGGCAAGGTGAATCAGCAGCCTGGCTGCATCTTCAGACAGGAGTCCTCATTTACTGTTAATAGTTCAAGTTGGAGTATCCCACTCGTCCCTTCTCCCATCCCTAATTTAAATAATCCCACAAAAACGACTACATCCCCCACTGTTTATTGACTAAGCCAGAGAGTAAAGAGTTAAATTGTGTATGCTGCAGTTGCTATCGGTAACCCCGTGGGATCCCAAGGTGAACAATCCAGCAGTCCTCAAGGGAGCAGTGGTACACTAGCAAAAATACAGATTTGTACTTGTAAACAAAAAGGGTCAAAAGAAGGCCTGGTCTTTTTGATCTCCTGGATGATCGCATGAAAACGGAGCGCCTGTCCGTTTTAATCCGATCCTATTGGATCGGATCAGATAGCAGCGGGTGTCAGCAGACATGTCACCGCTGACATCCGCTGCTCCATAGGGGTGAATAGAGCATCCGATCAGTTCCGCCTCAAAAACTGACAGTCGGACCTGATCAGAAAGTCCTAGTGAAAGGACCCATAGGCCGTCAGTACATCAGGTGCGATCAATTTTCAGTGATTAGTACCATAGCTTCTAGACTCTATAACTTTCACACAGACCAGATAATTTACCCTGATTTGGGTTATTTTTACCTAAGAAATGTAGCAGTATAAAGTTTGGATGAAATTTACGAAGAGAAATTACCTTTTTGCAAAGGAAAACACATTTTTTTTTCTAAATTTTCGGTCTTTTTTAATTTGTAGCACAAAAAATAAAAATCCCAGTGGTGAATAAATACCACCAAAAGAAAGCTCTATTTGTGTGAAAATAAATGATAAAAATTTAATTTGGGTATAGTGTTGCATGACTAGCAGGAAAGCTGAAAATTGGCCTGGGAAGGAAGGGGGTCTATGTGCCCAGTATTGAGGTGGTTAAAAGTGGTGTTTTTGCGATCTGAGTGCAGGAGATCGACATTTGTAAAGCAGGTTATGGGTTTTCATGTGGAATTTATTTGACCAGCTGTAAAAGCCATATGATTACTTACACAGCCTGCCAAAGGTACCGACCCCCCACCTGACTGCCTGCACCATGTAACCTGGGCTCCGCTGTCCCATGTGTGGATCTGGGACAGGCATGGCGGGTATCGGCACGGAGACACGGGGGGGACCAGTGAACATCCAGCAAATGAACATGGAAACAATGAGTATTATGTAATTTTGTGTGTCACTTCCCCCGGCTGCTGTGGCTAGAGAAGAAGCTAATGGAGCATGATCTGTGCTCCTGTAGTGCACACCACACAGGAGCCGCTGGTGAATTGGGATCCCCCACCCTGCACAGCCAGGCACACCAAATCTTCACAGTATCCCAGAGTCAAGAAACGGTCCAGTGCCTGTTTTTATGTTTTATTCAGGGGATAAAACTTGGATAGGGAAATTATGGGATGCCCACTTGACTTTAACAAAACTCTCCAGGGACAACATTTCTATATACAGTCTATATACACGCCTTTTCCTCCAGACCCAACTGGAACACTGTTTGATGAATCTTGTAAAAGGCACTTAGTCAGATTAGGCAAAAGCCCTTTACTGGCAGGGTCCGCGGTAGGGTGACCACATTTCCTAACTGCCATTCGGGGACACTTACTTTCCCAAGTGCATTTCGTCAAACTTATACGTGAGACTGGCAAAAACATATCTGTCTGTGCATTTTTCAGTATTTCTGCACATTTTAACTGGCTACTTAGATATCTGATAATAACGGCCGGCCGTTGGATTACAGATCAGTGACTCAGTTACAGGCTTACAGCAGGCTGAGCTGAGGCGGCGCCGCACAGTAGATCCCGGCTCCGGCTGACGTCACCGTCGTCACGTGACTCTCACTCGGCCGCGCACTGCGTGCAGCAAGGCAGGGGAGGAGCCAGTGAGCCACACACACTGGACAGACAGTACTATGCGATGCCGAGTAAGGAAGTGACTGACTACTATCTGTCACGGCACAGCAGACATTCTATTCATTTACACTCCTCTGCTCACTGCTCTCGTATTGGCTCGAATTGTCTTGTACAGCCCGCCCTCTAACATGGTACAGCCCAGCCATCCTCCCTCATCCAGCGGACTGTCGGACATGGTACAGTCCAGCACATGCACTATTGGCTCGAATTGTCTTGTACAGCCCGCCCTCTAACATGGTACAGCCCAGCCATCCTCCCTCATCCAGCGGACTGTCGGACATGGTACAGTCCAGCACATGCACTATCCACTATGAATGCTCGCGCACTTCCTCTTCCTAAATTCTGCCGGTTCGGTGGGGGAGTGGAGCGGCAGTGCGGCAGCAGCAGCACGTGTTCTCACGGTCGGCGGACGGCGGCAGATCATTCCGGGACACTGCATTGTCCTGGAATGAGGGTGACCGGGACCCGGGACAGACTCTCCAAATGCGGGACTGTCCCGGGCAATCCGGGACACGTGGTCACCCTAGTCCGCGGGCCCCTTTGTTTGTGTTGCAAAGTTCAGTGTCCAGCATACATTCCTGTGGCTACTGATCCCAGCACCACCTCTTCAGGCACTGCCAGCACGCCTGGCTACAGCTGCCCCTCTCACTAGCCCTCCTGGCTACTTCCCACAGTCCTCCCAGACTGCACAATCACCAGCCCACATAGCTAACTTCTTATGGAGACCTCCTTGACATGCGACCTGCTCCTGCTGTCCTCACACTTGCTCCCGTGCCTCCAGAACAGCATTCAACTGTGTTGTGAAGGATCCCTCCAGAACTTGAGCCCCAGGCCTAATGTCACCCCCTCCCCCCCAGACTAGTGGAGGAGTATCCTCAAGGGCCACCGACAGCCTCCTCAGCACTCCTTCTCCATCTTCCACCCAACTGCCCCTGCTGTCATTACCCAGGAGTATTTAAGAGGTACTCGCCTCCTGCCAGCCCACTTGGCCATGGATTGGCTGGGGCCCTCCTCAATACTCCAAGCAGGTCCTCCTAACCTCCCACCCATTTAGCAAGTAGGGGGAGGTACCAGAGGTGCTGCTTGAGGAGTCACTCAACCCTGACCCAGATTCAACACAGGCTTGGCTGCCAGTCAAGCCAAATTTACCTACACTAGCAAAAACTATTTTCACTAGCACACTAAGCTAGACGGTGCTACACTCCATTAGCATCAGTGAAAGCCAAGTGAGACATCAGGGGTCTAATAATCCTCTGATGTCTCAGTTTAGAGAACCTCTGATAGCAATAAAGTTAATTATAAAAAATAAAAATGAAAAATAAAGGGAGTAGAGAGGAGACATCGTTGGAACTGGCAACAGAGGACACTTCACTGTTGGTGGCATACTCTATTTTTTGACCATTACCTCCAGCCAATCCAGTGAAACCAGACCCCTTAAAGGTGAACAGCAATTTTTCTGGGTCTAGAGATCTGATAAGTGGGAAGCATACCAAGCTCACCTAACACCCCAGAGAAGGGGACAAGCGCATGAGATCTATACCCTCTCAAGTTCAACACTTGAGGCAGAGGCAAGGGAGTGCTACAGCTGCACAGAGAGACACAGGAGGAGTTCTGTTCTCCTCTCTGCTGCTGAATGCTGAGACAGGCGGGGGCAGAGAGCCTCTCCATGGCTGCACGCAAAAGCGTAGGATCGGGGGGAGGAGTTTTGTCCTCTTCTCTGCTGCAGACTGCTGTGACAGGTGGGGGCAGAGAGCCTCTCCACGGCTGCACGGCGAAGCACAGGATCTGGTGGAGGAGTTCTGTCCTCCTCCCTGCTGCCCCAGCTGTAGGTAAGGTGCAAGGGTCACATGAAATGGACTGGCGGGTTGGATTCTGCCAGGGGTCTTGTGTTTGACACATGTGGTCTAGACAAAGGATCATGTTAAAAAAAATTATATTAAAAATGTTTTTTTAATTCCTCTTCTATATTGCCTATCAGGGAATTTCCCACCAGACACAAGCATACATTGTCATTCCTTTACCATAATAACTGTACATTTAATTTTATAAAGCTGGTCTGTTTATCTCATCTATAAATAGACAGCCCGTACATCTCTCCGCAAAGATAATACAGTGTTTGATTGTCGAAGTACGACACTGAACTTTGCCAGTCTTCAAAGCGATGCCGGCACTGCAAAGCATCAGAGAAACAAGGAAACAGATGGGGTCTGCCCAATCACCAGAGGCAAATGGAGACATCTACCATCAACATCTGCACACGAGCATCCCGACCGGAGATGACTGATGACCCGTCTTCACTCAGCAGATGCATCAATGTAAACATAATCTTGTTTGCAATTTAATTTGAAATTTTCAGTGTCGGAGGATCTGTAATGATGAAAATGAAAGGAAACAGGACAAGGCTGTGACGCAGGTCTCATAGTGTATAGCAATCCCGGATTTTAATGCATGGACATATTGTCTATCTCTAGCTGTTGTGTTTTGCCCTCAGTTTATAAAAAAAAAGCGATGTTATTTCGTTAGATTTAATGGAGTTCATAGTGTCAGCTACGTTGTGACTGGCTCTATACTGCGCTGTATAAGTTCGAGGTTAGGATTCAGAAAACAAGAGAAATATTTCTGAATTCAGGCGTCATGTAAAGAAAATATTACAGCGATAAACAGGCCACAGCGAAGATATGTGAAAGGCATTAATATAATTTCATGTATTACCTCTGTCAAGGGAACTGATGAAGATCAGGCTTTTTCTGGAACTTTTTGTTCGCATGTAACATTAATTTTTTTTTGCTAGAAAATTATTTTACATTATATATTTTTTTAAAGCAGAGGCCCTAAAGAATAAATTGGCGTTTTTTTTGCGATATCTTATGTCACATGGTATTTACACAGCGTTTTTCAAACACAATTTTTGGGAAAAAAAAACACTTTTTAAATTTTTAATGCAAAAAAACACAATAAAGAACCAAATTTTTTTGTAAAATATAAAAGATGATGTCATGCCTAGTAAATAGATACCAAAGATGTCATGCTTTAAATTTGTGCAAGCTGCGCGGCAGCGACAATGTAAATGTTACTATCCATAGGCAACACTTTAAAAGCCTTTACAGGTTACCACTTTCTATCCGCAGAGGAGGTGCGGGGCTAGAATTACTGCCCATGATCTGATGTTTGCTGCGACACCTCACATGTGTGGAACGATCACTGTTTCTGTGCGTACGGGACCGACACATGCATTCACCTTTGCGCGCTAGCACAGGGGGAGGGGGGGGGGGCACTTAACTTTTTTTTCAATTATTAATTAATTTTATTTTATTTATTTTTACACTGTTGCTTTCATTTTTTTATTTATTTTTTAGCACTTTTATTGCTGTCACAAGAAATGTAAACATCCTTGTGATAGCAATAGGCACGTGACAAGTACACTTTATGGAGTGATCTGGGGTCATGATCTGCATTTTTGAATACTTTCGATTTTCAAAAAATTGTGCCTTTGACAGCCAGGTAAATGGGAAGAGATGCCATGTCATTGATTCCTGGTTACCATAGCAGAGACCTGATCAAAGCCATATTATATGCGTCAACTGGCGGACAAGCCGGCTGGTAGCTTGGGTCTGCCAATGGGACAGGAGAGCCCAGAGAGAGCAGCAGAAGGTGGTGGTGGTGGGGGGGGGGGGGTGTCCCCTTCCTCTGCTTGTATTAGAAACAGAGTGACTGTCGGCTCTAAAAAATGGTACCGGGATGATGCCTGCAGCTGCGGCATCATCCCGGTACAATCACTTAAAGTCAAATGAAGTACCAGGTACATGATTTGGCGGCAATTGGTTAAATAAATAAATACATATTGAGAGTACCTTAGCTCCTTCAGTATATCTAGGTAAATAAAGCGAGTTAGCAAATAAAGACTTTTGCCTTTTTCTTTTCTCATCCTGTCCTTTGAGACCTGTTAAAAGGCTCCTGCCAATTTAAAATTATTTTTGTTAACGTGATATTAAATCTTACATTGAAAAATAAAACAATAACAAATGTAGTAGCATAGCTTACATAATTATTGCTTCTTGTCCTCTGTCTGAATACTTTGCTTCCATAATTCTAGTGTTTGCAGCTCCTACGCACAGGGTGTCTCCTTTCCCTTGAAGGATTCCCCTGGAGACACCCTGATGTGCACTTGAAAACATTCAAAACACCAAGATCTGCATTTTTGTATACTTTCAATCTTCAAAATATGGCGCCATTGACAGCCAGGTATACCAGAAGTTATGTCATGTCATCCCTTCCGGGTTACCATAGCAGAGACCCAATCAAAGCCGATTCCGGCGGATATGCCAGCTGGTAGCTTCCGTCTCCGGGTTGGATGGGAGAGCCTGAGAGAGCCGCAGAAGGGAGGTGACGGGTGTCCTCCCCTCAGGGGCTGGGGGGTGTCCACTCCCATCGCTTGTAATAGCAACCGACTAGTTATCTGCTCCGGTTGCTACTACAAGAGAGCCGACTGTCGAATCTAGAAAACGGTACCGGGGTGATGCCTGTACAACCAGCCCAGAACAACCACTTGAAGCCAAATGACGTACCAGATACATGATTTGGCGGCAAGTGATTAAATAAATAAATACATGTTGAAAGTACCTTAGCTCCTTCAGTATATCTAGGTAAATAAAGCGAGTTAGCAAATAAAGTCTTTTACCTTTTTCTTTTCTCATCCTGTCCTTTGAGAGCTGTTAAAAGGCTCCTGCCAATTTAAAATTATTTTTATTAATGTGATATTAAATATTACATTGAAAAATAAAATATTAATAAAAGTAGTAACATAGCTTACATAATTATTGCTTCTTGTCCTCTGTCAATACATTGCTTCTGTAATTCTAGTGTATGCAGCTCCTGCTCACAGGGTGACTCCTTTCTCTTGAAGGATTCCCCTGGAGACACCCTGATGTGTGTGCATTTGTACCAGATATGACAATTGGTGGTGCTGTGCTGGGGTACATGCACAGTGTGGGCGGCACATTAGTCTTCACAAACACAACACCAGCACGCTATATTATATATATCTATATTATTACTATTATACAGGATTTATATAGTGCCAACAGTTTGCGCAGCGCTTTACAACATGAGGGCAGACAGTACAGTTACAATACAATTTAATACAGGAGGAGTCCGAGGGCCCTGCTCATTACAGCTTACAATCTAAGAGGGAGGGTCAAGTGATACAAAATGTAATAGCTGTGGGGAATGGGCTGATGGAGAAAATACAGTATAAGTAAAGTTTTGATGTGGGGTCAGAATAGGCTTCTCTGAAGAGATGAGCTTTCAGGGATCGCCTAAAAGCAAACAGAGACCAGAGTGGAGACCAAAGGAGTGGAGTTTTTTTTTAAAGAAAGGGGTGGTCCACTGTGTCAAAGGCAGCAGAGGGGTCCAGGAGTAGGAGTACAGAACAGTGTCCATTGGTTTTAGCCATAAGCAGATTGTTTTTGAGTTTTAGAACAGTTTCTGTGGAGTGTTGAAGGTGAAATCCAGACACCTAAACTTGGCACAAGAGTGTTGCCCATACCGTGCATGCACCCAAAGACAGCAATAGGGGCAGTGCTCTAGTGCTGTGTTCAGACACATGTGCAGTACGGCAACGCACATGGAATCATGGAACATGTATTCTTAAAGATCACTGGTGTTAACAGGGCGTGTTCCAAACTGAAAACTGGGGAATCGCTCAAGACAGACAGAAGGAAGTACAGTAACAGCGCAAAAGTAAGACTGGTGTATGAAAAAATAAAATAATATATTATCTACTTGTTGGATGGTTCTCAATGTAAATAGCTATCTTACTTTAACTTTAAAGGGATAATATATTTTAGGATGCATATTCTGAGGTATATACAAGAATGAGTGGGAAGCGTTTTCTTGGATCAAAAACAATACCACCACCACCTCCATGCACCCCAGGTCATCCAAACCTCCCCCTCTGATGAACCTCAAACCTAGACAAAGGAGAAAATATGTGCCCCCACACAACTTAAACATTATATCCCATTCATAGAGTCAACAACTGGACTAAGACCAAGATAGCCACTGACCTTACTTTATTTACCCCAACTAACCCCCCTGCCTCACCCTCATCCAACTGTACCACCCCAAACAACATCAACATCAACAATTCCAATCCTCTGCCCTTTATCAACCAGGAGTCACAACCACCCTTACTGGCTGCAACTATAACAAGGAAAATACCTACTCTAGAGGCAGAGGAAGTAGAGGATCCATCACAGATTAACACCGTTACAGCTGGTACATCAGCTTCTGACCTCTCAATACACAAAGACTCCAGGATCTCCATAAGCATGGAACACCAGTAACCAAACGCCTTTTGTGATTACATCCTCAGATTCCTCCACTTGCTACAAACCCATACCCACTCATGTTTCATCAGACTTTTTGTTAGAGATTGCCCTCTCCCGACTTCAAAAGAAGAAAGACAAAATTTGTTTTGAGGTGGAAGGAAAAAGAGCAAAAACAGAAATTCAAAGAGTATAATAAAAATATTCAATTTGTCACAACACCCACTCTCCACTGATGAGATCTCTTTTTTACCTAAAGGCCTGAACTTTTCTCCCACAACAAAACCCAATTTATTTTGTTTGTTTAAAGATCTCAACAAATTCATCAAGAATCTCAAGGTTAAATATTCTTCATCCAATCTATCACATCCACCACTAATACCACAGAGGTAGCTATTGATCCACTCTCTTCACCCATCCTGATCGATAATACAAACTCAGAAGCTTTGCAAATCTTAGAGGAACTATTATGGGAAAATTAAAATATCAATCCAGATTTTGTTACAGATCACACCAATACAACATACTCCATTCAAACCTCAATCCATTTGTTATCCAACCCATGGTCAAAGGAGCTTTCATCTAAATCTTTTACACCATGGTATACACTGACTTTCAGAAATTATGCTCCCTCAAGACTTCCAGCCATATAAATCTTACTCCACCTGAATCTGCAGCTCTCAAGGCCTTACAAGAAAACCATTATTTCATCATCAAGCCTGCCGATAAAGGGGAAGGGATCGTGGTTCTCAACAAGGCAGATTAGATGAAAGAAGCTAATAGACTCCTATCTGAAACTCAGACCTACCAAAAACTCTGCAAAGACCTGTCTGAATCCTTTGCCAAAGATCTCAGAACCTTGATTATTGACACCAAAAAAGATAAAGTCATCAAAAAAAAAGGAAGCTGCCTTTTTTCGCAAAGATTTTTTATATGTACCTTATTTTTATTTTTACTGAAGGTCCATAAAGACCCCATAAATCCACCCTGCAGACTCATTGTTGCCTCCATGGGCAGCATGACAAATAGACTGGATCAATATATCAGTCAACAAGAACCCATACACATATTAGACTCCAACATGTACATGAGGGTATACTTCACCAGTCAGTGGCGCTGATCCTGAGTCCAATCCCTACTTGTAACAGTTTGTATGTTAGCATGAAATTTATCCTGGTCGCTGCAGCTCCTCTTGTACTCCACTGGGTGGCGGATATATAGCAGATTCCAAACTGTAAAGAAGGGAAGCGCACGCAGACCTCGGATAATATTGTTTTAATGAAGGACAATACAAAACAATAAGGTTGCACTCGCATTTCGGTCCTTGCATGACAAGCACATCAGCACATAAACAGTAGCTTCCAGCTCCTCCCATCCCTCCGGGGTAACCTCCGGTCTCATCTATCGCAGCAGACGCCGCTTAAGCCCACTCTCTGTTATTTCCTGCTACCAGCCTCCCCGCCAGATCACAACATGCCGATGCTAGTGCGCCTGCGCACCCGCCCGCCGTTATTCACCGCTGGAAAGGCTGGCCTTAGCCTCACCTGAGGCTGTATGCAGCGTGGGGCTGTGGAGTGGATTGCTCCAATCCACAGCCCCACGCTGCATACAGCCTCGGCTGAGGCTAAGGTCAGCCTTTCCAGCGGTGAATGACGGCGGGCGGGTGCGCAGGCGCACTAGCATCGGCATGTTGTGATCTGGCGGGGGGGCTGGTAGCAAGAAGTAACAGAGAGCGGGCTTAAGCGGCGTCTGCTGCGATAGCTGAGACCGGAGGTTACCCCGGAGGGACGGGAGGAGCTGGAAGCTACTGTTTATGTGCTGATGTGCTTGTCCTGTGGCTCAATATATCAACCTTTTCCTCCAACCCTTGGTACAAGAATTGCCATCCTATATCCGTGTCTCCAGTTATCTCATCGATATTCTTCAAAACTATACATGGGAACCAACCTACTTCTGGCTGTCCCCGGATGTCAGCTTACAATATACAGTACCTCCATACCTCACTCAGTAGGCCTCTGAGCAGTCGAACATTTTCTCATCCACCATTCTTTTCTTCAATACAAACAAGTTCAATTAATTCTGAATAATACTAAATACTGCCTTGAACATATTTTTTTCTGCTTTGATGACCAGTACTATCTTCAAGTCACTGGAACCGCCATGGAGGAAAGTTTCGCTCTGTGTTATGCCAATCTAACCATGGGCCTGTGGGAATCACTTCTGATATATAATCACAATCCTTTTGTGAAACAAATTATATTTTACGGGAGGTATATCGACAACATTGTTGCTCCATCTCCTCAGTCACAGGCAACCACAACCAATTCGGCCTTTTCTTCACCCACGTAGTTGATGTTGACTCCTTGGTATTCTTGGACCTAGTTCTCAGTTCATTAGGCTCCAAGATAAAAATCCTGTCAGATTAAAAATAATTTTAAAACCACAATTAGCAACTCCTAAATTCACTCCAGCTGTTGCTATCACCCCAGCAGTGTTAATTTTGTAGACTAAAACCGACTAAAACGTTTTCTCTACTAAATTAACACAATTTTAGTCGACTAAAATATGACTAAAACTAAAACAATTCAGATGACTAAAATACGACTAAAACTAAAATGGCATTTTAGTCTTAAGACTAAAATACGACTAAAACTAAAATGGCATTTTAGTCATAAAAACGAAATAAAAAATTGACATCATTAAAATTAACACTCCTCTGCTGGCCATTTCTATATCGGCAACACAATTCCATCCAGAGCATGTAATAATAGCACATTAAAGTTTAAACATGAATTGCACCACCGCATACGCATAAGTAAGGAGCATCTAATAGGCTGCTGAAAACTAAACAATTAAGAAAAAGGCTTTTCTTATATTTTTCCCTAATATTTAATGCTGGTAATATATTCAGGTAATATGTGCAATGACATTATAGCCAATGGAGTTTACAGCAGTGTTAATTTCGTCAACGAAAATGTTTTCGTCACCGCTTTCATCACTGGCATTTTTCAACTGACGAAAACGAGACGCAAAGTATAGCACATTTTAGTCAAATGACACCAACTATGACGAAAATCAAATCCGTTTTCGTTAACGAACGAAAACTAAACGAGAATGTGAGGCAGGGACATTTACCCAACTTCCGATTTTCACGGAGCTCCACCTCTGTGGCGTCTGGCGTGGCGTGCCCCTTGACGTCCGACGTGAGGAGTGGACTACTACAAGAGAGTTGACTCGAGACCAGTCACCTGACCTCACCAGAGCACTGCAGCTGCAGCACTACAGTCAGACGCGCCAGGCCCGACTCATCAGCCGATTGCTACAGACTCTTGCCACGTGGCTGATCAGTCTTTATTCTCAGAATCTCCATCAGCGGAGTCACCACAGCCTGCTGATTGGACCTTCATCCCCTCAGGACATCCCTACAGCTGATCTCAACATTCTCCTGCTATCTCCATTTTACAGCTGACCTGCTGCCATCCAAAGCACCTTCCCAGCCAAATGGATGCCCTCTCCCAGTGGCTCCTACAGCCTGCTCATAGAGACTCAGCCTCTACCCTGCCGAGCTCGGCATAGTTTTCACCAGGATACATGTTTTTACAATTTTCCCAAATGAGAGTGCCACCTTTCATTTATCTCTGGCTTCAATATTGGCATGGGAGCAAGTGTGAGGACAATGTGTGTACAGCAGCACTACTTGGGGGAGACTGCCACATGTAGCCAGTTCTCCCTGAAGGCCGTGCAGTGCCAAGTCTTCATCCCTTCCCTGGGAGATCTCCTGCAGAGTCAGCCAGATGGGCCGGTGAGAGAGCCAGTCTGGAGGACTGTGGATGAACATTAGCCTGGAGGGCTAGTTAAAGGGGCAGCTGAAGCCAGGTGGGTGGGCAGTGCCTGAAGAGGTGGTGCTGGGACTAGTAGCCACAGGAAGAGTAATACAAGCTTATCACTGTAATCCGCTACACAACAAGAGGCTTTGAGTACCTGCCTGCAAAGGGCCATTGCTAAATCTGACTGTGTCTGTCAAATTCAACTACAGTGATCCAGCTGGAGTTCTGCAAGCAGGTAAATTGCAGGAGGAGTGTCAAGGAGACTGTATTTAGACTGTATATAGACTTTGCATGAGAAGATGTCCCTGAAGAAGTTGTTAAAGCGTTGTTGCTGAAGTCAAGTGGGCATCCCATAATTTCCCATCCCCATCCAAGTTATAAACCCTCAATAAACCACACAAAAAAAAAAAAGTCACGGACTGTTCTTTGTCTCTGAAATTCCAGTTCATCTGTGGCTCTTAGGGGGATGCGCTACAATTCATATATATTTATCTAACTAAGGCCCCCCTTTTATGATGATGATAATAGCCTCAGAGAGCAGGAACTACTCTAACTAACTCTAACTCTAATTAAAGGAATAGCAGTCAGAGGACACGCAGACTGAATCCTGCCACCTCTGCCCTGCCAAAGGTAGGACTGTGCAGGGGAGGCAGAGAGTTAAAGGTGGTACTATGAATAGAGAGAAAGGAGTTGGGGACATGACTGCAAGGGGCACTGTGATGGGGGCTGTGATTGCTAGAGCACTGTAATGTAAAAGGGGACTGTGATTAAAGGGGCACAACACCCCCTGTTCGGTTCACACCAGAACATCTTAAACAGGGAAAAAGTTCTACCGAACATGCAAACTCTAATAAAGTCTATGGGACACGAACATGAAAAATCAAAAGTCCTCATTTTAAAGGCTTATAAGCAAGTTATTGCTATAAAAAGTGTATGGGGACCCGGGTACTGTCCTGGGGGACATGCATCAATTCAAAAAACATTTTTTAAATGTTCATTTTTACAGAAGCAGTGATTGTAATAATGCTTAAAGTGAAACAATAAAAATGAAAAATTCCTTTAAATATAGTGCCTGAGGGATCCCCTTAGTGTGCCTGTAAATTAGCGCATCTGTACGATGTATGGAGCCTGTTGCAGCAATATTGACATTTCTAAATTAAAAAATGTAATTTAAACTTGCTCGCGGCTGTAATGTATAGTAAGCTCCTGGCAATACAGATACAATTTTTTTTTTAAACGGCATGGGGTCCCCCCCAAAATCCATACTGGACCCTTATCCCAGCATGCAGCCTGGCTGGTCAGGACAGGGGGGGACGAGCAAGCGCCCACCCCCCCTCCTGAACCATACCAGGCTGCTTGCCCTCAATGGGGACAAGGGCCTCCTTCCGACAACCCTGGGCTGTGGATGTGGGGGTCTGCAGGTGGAGGGCTTATCAGAATCTGGAAGCCCTCTTTAACAAGGGGGCCCCCAGATCCCGGCCTCTCCCCTAAGTGAATGGGTATCAGGTACATCGTACCCCTACCCATTCACCAAAAAAAGTGTACAAAAAAATAAACACGAAAGACAGTTTTTGACAAGTCCTTTATACAAAAATAAAAAAAAAAGTGTCCCTCGATGTAAATCCATCGTCAATCACGACGCCTGTCGCACCTGAATAATAGAAAAAATTCAAAGACGGTTAACCTCTTCAGAGGCTACCTGCAGAATGAGGCTCTTGAGCTTTGACAGCTCTTTTAAAGGCAAGGGGTGGGGCCACCCGATTACGTCACCCGGTGGCACCAACCTGTCTGACGTCACGTGACGTCATGTGATGTCAGAAGGGGGTGGTGTCACTGGGTGACGTAACCAGGTGGCCGCGCCCCTTGCCTGTAAAACAGCTGTCAAAGCTCAAGAGCGTTATTCGGCGGGATACCTCAGAAGAGGTGAAGCATCTTTAATTTTTTTTTTTTTCGGGTGCAGTGTGCGTCATGATTGACAATGAATTTACATCGTGGGGCACTATTTTTTTATTTTCATTTTTTAAAACAATGTACCCGATACTCACTCACATAGGGGGAGGGGGCCGGGATCTGGGGGCCCCCTTATTAAAGGGGGCTTCCATATTACGATAAGCCCCCACCTTCCGACCCCCACAACCATAGCCCAGGGTTGCCGGGAAGAGGCCCTTGTCCCCATCAACATGGGGACAAAGTGCTTTGGGGGGCACCCCAAAGCACCCTCCCCATGTTGAGGGCAAGCGGCCTGGTATGGTTCAGGAGGGGAGGCGTCCCCCCCTATCCTGTCCTGCCAGGCTGCATGCTCAGATAAGGGTCTAGTATGAATTTTGGGGGGGGACCCCACGCCGTTTTCTTTTTTTTAATTTTGTGATGGAGTTCCCCTTAAAATCTGTACCAGACCCGAAGGGCCTGGTAAAGATTTTTTGGGGGGGGGACCCCGTGCCATATTTTTTTTCAGTTTTGGCGTAGAGTTCCCCTTAAAATTTATACCAGACCCAAAGGGTCTGGTACATATTTTTTTTGGTGGGGGGGGGGGGCATACTGTTTTTTTTTTTTTTCATAGGGTTCCCCTTTACTACTTAAATACAGGGCACTTTCACACCCTTCCTTCCTAGACCAAATTTCAGCTTTCAGTGCTCATTGGCATCTATGGAAAATATTGGTCGGCTTGGCATTGCATTGCTCATGAATTATAAGTGACAGGGACACAAAACTTGGAGAGCACTGAGAGGGGACCCAGAACTACAACATATCTATACATTTTAAAAGTGGGGTATAACCTGAACACTACACTGACTGCACTAAATTATCTCAACACACTATCCACTAACTTCCTGCCTAACCTCTAATATCACACACTATACACGGCTGCCATGTAAGCAGCAGCCTTATATAGTGTGGGGCGTGGACTAAGCCCCTGAGCCATGATTGGCTAAAGCCATCCTGCCTTTGGCCAATCATGGCTCTGACAGGACATTGTGCTGTGGTTGGCCAAAGCATACAGGTCAGGTGCATGCTTTAGCCAATCACAAGCACTTAATGAACTGCAATCACGCCCTGGACCCCTGCAGTCGGCGTTAGGCATCCTAAAACGAACACTAACTGCAGCACCCTGTGCATTGCACGTAGCCGACCCCTTGCCTTACATACTCCTGAACTATATACACATTGCTGTACATAATATACTTCTCACCAAAGTCTTCATTGTCTTAACAATTGCTGGTTGCTATGCAGTCCCTGACTATTTTAAAGAAGGTCTTCTTTAAGGTAGACTCAGATAAAGTGTAAGCTCTCTGTATATTTTCATTGTCTGCAAAATCATATGCAATGGAAGCTTTGCATTCTTTTTTTTTTTTTTTTTGTGATGATTCTTCAGGGGTTTATATGTATTCCTAAGATACTTGCTTATAGCATAGCAGTAAAAGCATGTTTTATAGGTTCAAGGAAACCCTGCTTTTGTTTAACCACACTCTTAAAGCAGAAGTTCCACCCATAAGTGCAACTTCCGCTAATCTGTTTGCTCCCCCCCTCCAGTGACACATTTTGGCACCTTTCAGGGGGGAGGGGGTGACGGGTACCTTTTTTTGACAGACAGGTACCGTTCCCCACTTCCGGGAGACAGCACCACGGCACCATCCCTCAGAAGTTTAGCCCCCTCCTCCTTCCTCCGCCTCTTTGCCCATGTGCAGTAGGGAACCGGCTGTGAAGCCGAAAAGCTTCACTGCCAGTTTCCCTAATGACAAATGGCGGCGGCAGCACCTCACAGCCATTCTGAAAATCTTCTGGGGTGCCAACATCGCAGGCTCCCTGGACAGGTAAGTGTCTATATATTAAAAGTCAGCAGCTGCAGTATTTGTAGCTACATGCGCCGCCTCAAGTGTCCCTCATTCTGAAGTTCAAAAGTTAAAAGTAATGCAGGTGGCAGGTGAGGGGGAGGGCACCAAAATCCCCCATTCACCTGTGTAGACAAAAATCCTTGCACCGGCCCTGGTAGCACCCTCCTACATAGGTGCTAGAGAGAGAGAGTATAGTTTGGGATCTTTTCTGCTTACCAGAAAGATTTCCAGGTAAATCTTTATTGCTCTCTGCCTACCAGAGAGCAGGTTCTGCTAGTGAGGTCTACTCATGGTACTCAGGTGCAGCTAAGTTTGTCTGAAGTGTTTCACACTGGTTGTCAGGGAACTATCAATATCCTGGCGAATCAGCGAATTCGCGCATTGGCGCGAATGCGCATGCGCGCCCAAACACAGGCAAACGCAGTCAGGAATGTGCGTGCGCCAATGCGCACACGCGTATGCCATGCGTAATGGCGCTTGGCACCAAACGGCCTATTTAAAGCCAGCAGCCACAACAACTAGTTGCTGGATGATCAACAGCCACCCTTGTTCCCTGTGCCTTGTAAACCTGCTGATCTTGACTTCTCGTTGCCGACCCGGACTGTTTGACTTTGCTTCTCCTGGCTCCTGACCCCTTGGCTTGCTCTTGGATTCCTGTTGTCTTCTCCAATACTTGACCTCGGCTTGGCTCCTGACTTCGCTCCAGTATTCTCCCAGTCTGTTCCTGTTTGCACCTTGTAACTGCCTGGTTTGCCAAAGTGTTCCAGACCTGCTTGGGACTTCTCAACAAGTTGGTTCCTGCTTTCATCTGGTCATCCCAACCGGCAACCCGTGCTACTTCGGGCACAGCACTCCCTGTCCCACTTCCAGGGGTGCTCTGCACCTAGCCCCAAGGGGAGCCCTCTCTACACTCCGGCTTCGGATCAGGTACGTGACAGTATCATCCAGCCATGACAGAAGCCGAGAGAGGTGCCTCCCCGCTGGAAGCCCTGTGCCAGCAAGTGACAGCATTAACCCAGGCGGTGAAGAATCTTCAAGATGGCTACTTCCAACTGGAAGGTCGTCTACAGTACCTGAATACACCATCTCTGGCAGCAACTCCAAATCCACCCGCTGCAGTCTCTACCACCGCTCCTTCAACTTCAGGAAAGTCAGCTCCAACTCCTACTATGATGGCTCCACCTCGCGAACCAAGAATACCTATACCTGAATGCTTCTCGGGGGATCGCAGAAAGTTCAAGTCATTCAAAAATGCCTGCCTGCTATACCTGGCCCTACAACCCAGAACTTTTTCTTTAGAGACAGTTAAAGTGGAGTTTATTATTTCCCTGTTGTCTGATGAACCCCAGTCCTGGGCCCATCATTTACTGGAACAGAAGGATCCTGCTGTCAGTTCCGTTGAGGTTTTCTTTGAGGCTATGGCACAGCTGTACGATGACCCGCAACGTATGGCCCCTGCCGAGGCTACACTCCATAAACTACAGCAAGGCCGACGCCCTGTAGAGGATTACACAGTGGACTTTCGTAGGTGGGCCGCAGACACAGGGTGGAATGAGGCCGCCCTCAAATACCAATATCGGTTAGGCCTGTCTGAAACCCTGAAAGATGAGTTGGCACGAGTAGAGACCCCCACCTCATTAGAGGGGCTCATTCAACTCGCCATCCAGTTGGACAGACGTTTGCGGGAACGTCGGTCTGAACAAGCTCAGTCTTATCAGCCTACTTGGATGTTACCCAAGGTGCCACCATCTCATGCTCCTCTACCCACTGCTACCAACCCAATGTCTCCTGAAGAGCCTATGCAGATCAGAGTGGTCCATACAGCTTTAACCCCTGCTGAAAGACTTAGTCGCAGGCAATTGAACTTATGTCTTTACTGTGGGGAAGATGGACACTTTCTCCGTAACTGCCCGGTGAGACCAAGTAAGCCCTCTGCTTCCAACCATCTGCATCTCTAAATTCCGGGACCTTCTCCCGCTCACCTAGTCCTTCTTGTTTCATTACAGGTGGCGGAAGGAGAGATCAAGCTGCCAGCAATCATTGATTCCGGAGCCTGCAGCTGTTTCCTGGATATCTCTGGGGCAATAAACCTTCATATTCCACTCCAGACCAAGCGCCATAAACTGGAAATCCACCTTGCAGACGGCACCACTCCCAGGTCCGGGCCCATCATTCAGGAAACCTTACCCCTACTTGCCACTACTGGCCCTGGCCATCAGGAACTTCTTCACTTTGATGTCCTTCCTTCACCCATGTTTCCTGTAATACTGGGAATTCCGTGGTTACGGGAACACAACCCGCTGATAGACTGGTCCAAAGGGGAAGTATCCTTCAAATCAGTGTACTGCCTCCAACATTGTATGACTCCTGAGATACCACCTCCTGCCAGCTGTCTTTCCATTCAGCCTGTTTCCAATGCCAGCCAAGATGTTCCCTCTGTCTATCATAACTTTCTGGACGTGTTTGATAAAAAGAAGGCGGACTCTCTACCACCTCACCGTCCCTATGACTGCCCAATAGAGTTATTGCCTGGTGCCGAGATCTCTTTTGGCCGTATTTTCCCACTTTCAGAGACGGAACTTGAAGCCCTAGGGCAATACATCGATGAAAACCTCAGGAAAGGTTTCATTCGTCCTTCTTCTTCTCCGGCTGGAGCCGGAATCTTTTTCGTGGAGAAAAAGGACCACACCCTTAGGCCATGTGTGGACTACAGGGACCTGAATAAAATCACTATAAAAAACCAGTACCCACTCCCTCTCGTTCCTGAGCTCTTCCAGAGGTTCCGTTCTGCTCAAGTGTTCACTAAATTAGACTTACGAGGTGCCTATAATTTGGTGCGGATCCGCAAGGGCGATGAGTGGAAAACTGCCTTTCGAACCCGTTTCGGGCATTTCGAATACTTGGTTATGCCCTTCGGACTGTGTAATGCCCCCGCCACTTTCCAGCACCTAGTAAACAATATTTTCAGAGAATTCCTGGACAATTTCCTCATAGTTTACTTAGACGACATTCTTATTTTTTCTACCACCCTGGAGTTGCACAGAATACATGTACAAAAAGTATTGGCCACCCTCAGAAAATACGGGCTTTATGCTAAAGCAGAAAAATGTGAATTTGAGAAGTCATCCATACAATTTCTGGGTCTGATTATCTCCACAGATGGAATAGCAATGGACCCTCAGAAAGTGTCTGCCATCCTGGAGTGGCTTGCCCCCTCTGACAAAAAGGGCATCCAAAGGTTTGTGGGTTTCGCAAACTTTTACCGAAGGTTTATTAAGGACTTTTCCCGCATCATTGCCCCCATTACGCAAATGACTCAGCATAACACTTGGTTCCAATGGTCCCCAGAGGCCCAAAGTGCATTCGACAAGCTCAAGGCTGTATTCACCAGTGCTCCTGTGCTACAACACCCAGACCTAGCCTTGCCTTATGTCCTTGAAGTTGATGCTTCAGAAGTGGCCACGGGAACAATCCTATCTCAACGCCAGGGACCCAAGGCATTGCTTCACCCTGTAGCGTTTTTTTCTCGAAAACTCAGTCAGTCCGAGAAAAACTACGATGTAGGGGACCGAGAACTATTGGCCATCAAGGCCGCATTAGAAGAATGGTGATATTTGCTGGAGGGCGCAGCCCACCCAATAATGATATTCACAGACCACAAAAACCTCGAATATCTCAGATCAGCCAAATGCCTAAGACCTCGGCAGGCCAGATTGGCACTATTCTTTTCGAGGATTAACTTCCACCTCAAGTACCGGCCAGGCTCTAAAAATGGGAAGGCAGATGCCCTCTCGCGGATGTTCCCTGAAACGCCTGTGGATGTCACCCCCAGTACAATTCTGTCCTCTCAAAACTTTCTTTTACTCCAGCCTGATCTTAGGACCACCCTTGAACTAGCCCGCTGCACTGCTCCTGAGACTGCTACTCTCAAAAAACGGGGAAATTTTTTTTGCATGAAGACAAGTTCTTTGTAACCCAGGAAGCCAGACTCACGGTCCTTAAAGCTCTTCATGACCATCAACTTGCTGGTCACTTTGGGGTCCGTAAAACCTTGGAACTAATTCAGCGATCCTATTGGTGGCCAAACCTAAGAAAGGACTGTAAGGACTATGTGAGTTCCTGTACGACCTGCCTTCGGAGTAAAGGCAGTCACGTCCAAGCCTGGGGTCTGTTGAAACCACTTCCGGTCCCAAAACAACCGTGGGAAATGTTATCCATGGACTTTGTAGTGGACCTACCTTCTTCAGAGGGATTCTCCACAATTATGGTGATAGTGGATCGCTTGTCTAAAATGGCCCATTTTATTCCCATGGTTGGCACTCCTTCGGCCGTGGACACGGCACATACCTTTGTCAAGGAAATAGTGAGGCTACATGGTCTACTTGGCAGCATCGTGTCCGACCGTGGAGTACAATTCACATCCAGATTTTGGAGTTCTCTCTGTAAAGCCTTGAATATTGAAGTCTGCTTATCTTCAGCATATCACCCCCAAAGTAATGGTCAAACAGAAAGAACCAACCAAACCCTTGAGCAATATCTCCGCTGCTTTTCCACATTTTCGCAAGACAATTGGGTAGCCTTTCTCCCGTGTGCCGAGTTTGCGTACAATAACACAATTCATGCTTCCACCCACTAGTCTCCATTTTTTGCAAACTATGGGTTTCACCCATCCTTCTTATCTAACTCTGTGTCTGAAACTACGGTACCTGCTGTTCAAGATAGGGTAGCCTCCCTCCAAGAAAATTTTCTACTATTACAGAAGACCATGCAAAAGGCACAAGAAGCCTATAAGGAATGCTACGACAAGAGAAGGAAAGATAGCCCGGCCTTGAAGGTGGGAGACAAAGTGTTGCTGTCCACTCTTAACCTTAAGTTGGCCTGCCCATCCAAGAAGCTGGGTCCAAGGTTCATTGGCCCCTTCCCAATCAAGAAAATGATCAACCCTGTGGCCTTTGAATTATGCCTTCCAGATACTTACAAGATTCACCCACGTGTCTTTGGTTAAACCGGCAAATCCTGGTCCTTTTCCTGGAAGAGATAGCTTGCCTCCACCTCCGGTTGTAGTAAATGGAGAAACTGAATATGAAGTGGAATCCATCCTGGACTGCCGTAGACGAGGAAGGCAAGTCCAGTATTTAATCAAATGGAAGGGCTATTCTCTGGAGGAAAGTTCTTGGGAACCTGCTGGAAATATACACGCTCCCAGACTGTTACGTGACTTTTTCAAAAAATTCCCTGAAAAACAGGCTCTGTTAGGCATCCGGAGGCTGCCCCTCAGGGGGGTCACTGTCAGGGAACTACCAATATCCTGGCGAATCAGCGAATTTGCGCATTGGCGCGAATGCGCATGCGCGCCCAAACACGGGCAAACGCAGTCAGGAATGTGCGTGCGCCAATGCGCACGCGCGTACACCATGTGTTATGGCGCTTGGCGCCAAACGGCCTATTTAAAGCCAGCAGCCACAACAACTAGTTGCTGGATGATCAACAGCCTCCCATGTTCCCTGTGCCTTGTAAACCTGCTGATCTTGACTTCTCGTTGCCGACCCGGACTGTTTGACTTTGCTTCTCCTGGCTCCTGACCCCTTGGCTTGCTCTTGGATTCCTGTTGTCTTCTCCAATACTTGACCTCGGCTTGGCTCCTGACTTCGCTCCAGTATTCTCCCAGTCTGTTCCTGTTTGCACCTTGTAACTGCCTGGTTTGCCAAAGTGTTCCAGACCTGCTTGGGACTTCTCAACAAGTTGGTTCCTGCTTTCATCTGGTCATCCCAAACGGCAACCCGTGCTACTTCGGGCACAGCACTCCCTGTCCCACTTCCAGGGGTGCTCTGCACCTAGCCTCAAGGGGAGCCCTTGTAAGATTCTGGTACCTTCGGTACCCTTATTGCCCATTTTCCTTTCTATATTGCGTCCCACCTTTTTAGTTAGGTGGAACGCATATACCTTTAAGCCGGATGACATCATCACTGAGCTTCGCTCTGAGCGGCTATTTCAATCGCCGGCTTTCTCTCTCACATTGTTCGTTCAAACCGCATGCTTAACAGCCTATGTCCTATGCTGCCGGAGCCTCCAGCTAAACCCCATACCTGGAACAGACCGGAACCCTGCTATTGATCCCGTATCCCGCTACCGGATCACTCTGCTACTACCGGACCCTTCTGCTTACTAACCTTCTAGTGATAAGTACCCCACATGGGGATTCCTCCATAACTTACTTACACTATCTACCTCTGCACACTAAGGACTGTTTCTATCCATGCATTACCATTCTATAATCTGCACTGTTATACAGATTGCTAGCTCTTGAGCCTACTACCATCTACTCTTGCACTAGGTTAGTCTCTCCTGTATATACCATCTGCTGTCCCCTACCACCTGTTACCATACATGATTACTAACCTATCTGCATTCCACCTGTTACCATCTACTACTCTCCTGAACATTACTATCTCTGTTCATGCCTGTCCCTTCAGCACATCACCTCTATACCACCGTATACATTCTACCACTCCAGGAACATCTTATTGAGTGTATGTATATGCTGAAGAAGGCTAAGACCACAATGATGAGTCTGGAGAGTTGGATCTGGTAATTCAACACATCTCTACACGACTACTGAGTGGAGTATCTGCAGCTGCAAATCCAGCACATTAGAATAAAAACGCAGGAGCGTTACAGATTGATCGAACCTAAAAAATGGATTCAGCAGATTTACCCACTCAAGTGATACAATTAACACAAAAAGTAGATGCATTAATACTTGCTCTTACTGAAGTAAAAAATGAAAATCAGACTCTGAGACAGCAGATAACCCGTCTTTCACAGCTTACTGCTGCTCAGCCCCGTGAACCTAAAATAAACCCTCCTCTAGTGTTTACAGGTGATCGGAAAAAATTTAGTGAATTCAAAAACGCATGTCAATTGCTTTTCTTGCTAAAACCTCGTACTTACCCTACTGATCAAATTAAAGTCTGTACCACTATCTCATATCTGTCGGGTGATCCACGGGTCTGGGCAGACTCTCTTTTTGAGAAAGATGATCCTCTTCTCAACTCCTATCCTCTATTCCTAGCGGAACTTGCTAGCTTATATGAAGACCCCAATAGGCAGAGTACTGCTGATAGCCAATTAAGGGCTTTAAAACAAGGAAGGAGACCTGTTGAAGACTTTGTAGCAGAGTTCAAAAGATGGACCCTTGATTCAGGGTGGAATGATACATCTCTGCGAACTCAATTCAGACTCGGGTTGTCAGAAGCCGTTAAGGACGAGCTCGCCCGAGCGGATCTACCTGGCACTTTCGATGCCTTAATCCAACTCAGTATCAACATTGACAGGCGACTGCGAGAAAGGAAGGCTGAGAAGATGGGAATACCATTGTCCAGCCCTTCTCGGATTTCGCCCGTTGACCCTACTCCTATGGAGGTAGGAACGATACGCCCACCTTTATCGACTACTGAACGAGCCAGGAGAAGATCCGAAAATCTCTGCATGTACTGCGCCTCCCCGGATCATTTGATAAGCATCTGTCCTCTTGCCCGCAAAAAAGAGGGTGAGTGCTCACATGTCTTGCTAGGGGGATTAACGACTTCCTTTTCTAATCCCTATCTCTTTATCTATTTAACATTACAGTGGGACCAAACTAGGATCACCACCAAGGCTATGATCACACAGGATCTTGTGGGAACTATATCGATACTCGTTTTGTTACCTTAAATAAAATACCTATTATTTCAAAACTTAAACCTGTCTCTGTTAGTTTCATTAACGGTATTCCGTTATCTTCTGGTCCAATCACCAATCAGACACAAGCACTCCTCGTCACTGCTAACGAGTCTCATAGGGAGACCACCACTTTTGATGTACTATCTTCACCACATTTTCCCATTATTTTGGGACTTCCCTGGTTACACATACATCAACCAAACATTGATTGGAAAACACGGACTCTAACCTTCCCTTCTCACTATTGCGAGATCACGTGTAACCTCCCATCATATGGAAAGATCCTGTCTGTGGTGTCAGATGAGATTACACCACTATGCTACCAGGATCTGTCTGAAGTATTCCTTGAGAAAAATGCTCAAGCGTTGCCTCCCCATAGGGACTATGATTGTATTATCGATCTACTCCCTAATAGCAAATTGCCTTTCGGTCATGTTTATCCTCTTTCACAGGATGAACTTTCTCATCTCAAGAAATACTTGGATGAGAATTTGGCGAAAGGGTTTATCAGACCCTCTACTTCTTCCACAGCTGCAGGACTTTTCTTTGTCCGCAATAAGGATTCAAGTCTCAGGCCTATTATTGACTATAGGCAATTAAATACCATTACGATAAAGGATCGCTATCCTTTACCGCTCATCCCTGAACTCATTGAACAAGTGCGCGGGGCTACCTACTTTTCTAAATTGGACCTAAAAGGGGCATACAACCTAATCCGAATCCGTGACGGAGATGTGTTGTCCAGATTACTCGCACACAATCTATACGTGAAATTAAAAAAATGCCTATTTCATAAAGAAGAAGTACTATTCTTAGGATACATCATATCAAAAACCGGAATCAAAATGGATATGAGTAAGAAATCGTGTATTCTGGATTGGCCTATACCAACAACTCGTAAGGCATTACAACGATTTCTCGGATTTTCAAACTTCTATAGGAAGTTCATCAAGAACTTCTCTGCTATTGTGAGACCTCTCACACAACTTACAAGTATAAAGAAACCATTCAAATGGTCAGAAGAAGCAAATGGAGCTTTCTGCTTGTTAAAATCAAGCTTTACTTCTGCTCCCATACTACGCCATCCAGACCCATCCCTCCAATATGTCCTGGAGGTAGATGCGTCAAATATGGCAGTAGGAGCAGTTCTCTCTCAACGACCAACACACACTTCACCGCTTCACCCAGTTGCTTTCTTTTCTAAATCATTAAGCAGCCCAGAGGTGAATTACCCAGTGGGTGAAAAAGAGTTGCTTGCCATAAAACTGGCACTAGAGAATTGGCGACATCTACTTGAAGGTACTCGATTGCCAATACTCATATACACAGATCATAAAAATCTTCAATACCTTCAGACAAATAATACTCTTTCTCACCGGCAGGTACGTTGGTCATTATTCTTCCTAAGATTCAACTTCCTAGTGACCTACACGCCTGCAGACAAAAATAAAAAAGCGGATGCGCTATCACGATTAACCGAAGATAACTGCGCCGAAATCCCTTCAATTCCTATAATACCCTATGAACGTATTATTGGTGTTGTTCGTTCCCTGAAGGAAGAGATTTTGCACAGTATAGGACTGGATTCACCACCACCACAACTAAGTGCTGATGCAGAAGGCTTCCTCTACTACAACGACAAACTCTACATACCCCCTACTATGCGTACCAAGATCTTGGAATTGTCACATGATGTGCCTATGGCAGGACATATGGGTATGACTAAGACCTTTAATTTACTTACCAGGCAGTTCTGGTGGCCGGATATGAAGACGTCTGTACAAAAATTCATTTCTTCATGTGACATCTGTGCAAGGTCCAAAATCGACACCACAAAACCATCTGGTCTACTTTGCAGTCTACCAATACCCCAGGTTCCATGGGAAGTTGTGTCCATAGACTTTATAGTAGAATTACCACCTTCCAAAGGATTTAATACCATTCTAGTGTCAGTGGACCATCTGACAAAGATGGCACATTTCATTTCTATACGCAGACTACCTTCATCTAAGCAAACAGCAGAATTATTAATGAAACATGTATTCAAGTTACATGGGATTCCAAAGACTCTCTTATCTGACCGTGGTTCTCAGTTCATCTCCAAGTTCTGGCAAGCTCTATGTCATATACTACGAATTGAGCGAAAACTCACTTCCCCTTACCACCCTCAGACCAACGGACAGACTGAAAGAGTCAACCAGTGCATCGAACAATATCTGCGTTGCTACACCTCATACCTACAGGATGATTGGGTGGACCTCCTCCCTCTGGCGGAATTTGCTTATAACAACGCAACCCACAGTACTACTAGGCAAAGTCCATTCTACTTAAACTATGGGTTTCATCCCACACTTCTTCCACCACGCATCCTGCCATCAAGTAACCCAGTAGCCTCGGATTATCTTACCCAAATAAAAGACTCTCTGGCTTTACTTAATACCACCATCTCAAATGCTCATAGTCAACAAAAAAGGTACTACGACCTTCGTAGGAAACCTTCTCCTCAATATGCTATTGGGGATCTCGTGTGGCTATCGACAAAAAATTTGAGGTTAGAGATCCCTAGTAAAAAACTTGGACCTTTATTTCTAGGACCCTTCCCAATCAAGAAACTCATTGGAAAAGCTGCAGTGCAACTCACTTTACCGGCAGATCTCAGAATACATCCCATCTTACTGTCGTTACTGAAACCACATGTTCCTAACCAAGGAATAAGGCCTACCATCTTGCCTCCACCTCCAGTACAAGTTGAAGGCGGAGAAGAATTTGAGATTAGGGAGATTTTGGATTCTCGTATCCACAGAGGAAAACTCCAATATCTCATAAGATGGAAGAACTATGGACCCCAAGACGACACCTGGTTAGATACTTCTGACGTTCACGCACCCAGGCTTATACGAAGGTTTCACTCCAAATACCCGGAGAAACCAGTGCTATAGGCCTTCCGGAGCCGGCCTTAAGGGGGGGGTACTGTAAGATTCTGGTACCTTCGGTACCCTTTTTGCCCATTTTCCTTTCTATATTGCGTCCCACCTTTTTAGTTAGGTGGAACGCATATACCATTAAGCCGGATGACATCATCACTGAGCGCCGCTCTGAGCGGCTATTTCAATCGCCGGCTTTCTCTCTCACATTGTTCGTTCAAACCGCATGCTTAACAGCCTATGTCCTATGCTGCCGGAGCCTCCAGCTAAACCCCATACCTGGAACAGACCGGAACCCCGCTATTGATCCCGTATCCCGCTACCGGATCACTCTGCTACTACCGGACCCTTCTGCTTACTAACCTTCTAGTGATAAGTACCCCACAGGGGATTCCTCCATAACTTACTTACACTATCTACCTCTGCACACTAAGGACTGTTTCTATCCATGCATTACCATTCTATCATCTGCACTGTTATACAGATTGCTAGCTCTTGAGCCTACTACCATCTACTCTTGCACTAGGTTAGTCTCTCCTGTATATACCATCTGCTGTCCCCTACCACCTGTTACCATACATGATTACTAACCTATCTGTATTCCACCTGTTACCATCTACTACTCTCCTGAACATTACTATCTCTGTTCATGCCTGTCCCTTCAGCACATCACCTCTATACCACCGTATACATTCTACCACTCCAGGAACATCTTATTGAGTGTATGTATATGCTGAAGCAGGCTAAGACCACAATGATGAGTCTGGAGAGTTGGATCTGGTAATTCAACACATCTCTACACGACTACTGAGTGGAGTATCTGCAGCTGCAAATCCAGCACATTAGAATAAAAACGCAGGAGCGTTACAGCCCTCTACACTCCGGCTTCGGATCAGGTAGATGACACTGGTGCAATAGAGAGGCATATTGGACAGTGGAAGGAAACCTGACAAATGAGTGCACAGGCATTTAGTACAGCCCTGGTGTTTGGCAGAGGAAAGTGACTGGTACATGCTGGGATACTGTATAAATTCCAAGAGCAAATGTGCTCAAGGTCTTTCAGCTGGAGAGCAGGGTCCCAGAGGGAGGGGGTGGCTACTCCTCCTTTGTAGAAGTTGCCATGTGGCCTCAGGTGGTCGCCCAGAGGGCCTGAGAGTTAAAGAGGAACTGAACCCGGAGGTACTGCAGAGCTGACTGGAAGGGAGACACTGAAAATGATTCTGATTCTGCATACACTGAGTACAGATCTGTGTCATGAGGCCTGTCCTGAGAGGGCTATCTCTTCAGCTAGAAGTCAGTGAACGGGTGTTAGTAAGAGGGATGCTAGAGAGTTTCCTGAAGATAATGTAGTGCATCAAGTCTGTTGCTGGAGAGAGAGCAAGAAGACTTAACCCCTTTCATACAAGTGGCAGTATGGTTAAAGCAGTGTGACTGCTTCCTAAAGTAACCCAGTGAGGCCAAGTTCCACAATAAATACCAAAAACTAAAACCCATGGACTGTTTATTGAGTAACGAGCCATTGGAAGTGTGAACTGTCCCTAAGTGACTGTATGCAGGTAACCAGAGGAGGCCCAAGAAGTCATCACACAGCAAGCCTTATGGGGACAGTGCTACATTTGGGGGCGTCATCTGACTTACAGCAGTGGTTGCGACCGGCAACGGCCGGGAAATTGCCCAAGTAACGCTGTGTCTTCTCAAGTAAAGTGCTGGAGTGTTGTTGGAGAAAATCATGTCTCTTTTACAGTAATCTGTGCAAGTGTGTTTTCAAACTACAGTATGGTCATGAAAGCCCGGGACCCGGGAATCGGCACATCAGGGGTTGTGTCAGTACATGTGCTGTAGAAGAAAATGTCTGCCATGCAGTCGGTGACAGCAGGACATTTTCTAACAGCAGTGAGGGAGTTTGGTTGGCTTGTAAATAGAAAAGTGAAACTGGAGCTCAAGTAAAGACAGAAGAGTCAGATGTATGTGTATCTGTGGCAGGGAGAAAATCTGCACTGCAGTACCATTCGTGCATGCTGGGCAGCATTATGGCAGCAGCAAAGTGGTTACTGCACTGCACGGAAGGGAGCGCGGCAAAGAGATCTACCTTGCAGGAGGAGCCACCGCCAGAGAATCAGCTAGTCTGGGGCCATGGGCAGAGTCACCGCCAACGTGCCGCCAATCCGAACAGAGGAAGGGAGCTGAGACGTCACTTCTGCTATTGGGTGTAGCTGAGGAGCAGACACGTGTGTGGAAGAGCAAGATGGCGGAGGCCGGAGTGAGCCGGAGCACAGGGGCTATCCCACATGTTGGCGGAGAACCTGTAGAGTGGACTGAATCACAGAATCCGACCTTGTTGGTCACAGGGGCTCGATTGATGCCCAAGAGAAGTATGGCCTTGTGAAAAGGAGCGGACACGGAACACCTTGGACTGGTATGTGGCAGATGCCTGAATGTGTGGCTGTGAGTGTGGGGCCAGTGTGGGCACTGCGGTAAATTGTTGCTGAAGCTAGAGCGGAGTGCTTGCCAGCCGGGAAGATTGCATGTAGACTGGGAAGTATGAACCACTTCAGAACTGCTGACACCTAAAGTGGCTATTCCTTTTGGGAGAGGACAGGGTGACAGTGCTCCCAGATTCTGGTTGGAGCCTGTTCTTTTTTTCCCTCCAGTGGTGGGTGGCCTGGACCCCAAAAGTGTCGCAACCTCCGGGGTGCTGGGGGTCAGTTCCCCACCCACCGCTACCGTTTTTTCCCCTTTTTTTTTTCTTTGGAAAATTGTGCGAGGCGGTAGGGCGGCCTGGAGAAGGTTTCTGTCTTTATTGTTTCTTTTCTGTCTCGCTTTTTCCACTATGTGCTGAGTTCTTTACCATTTCTGAAGGCAGCTGTTTCTCATTCATATTACTTAGATTGCTATAACTGCCTTACTGGGTTACTGTTCATCAGGCCCTTATACCGATTCGGTTCTCTTTGTTACCTACTGTTTTGATGAATCCTGTATCAAAATTTACACTTTATTGTTCTCTGATACGCACTTACTTGTTACCGGATAATGTTTTTTTGCATTTGCTTGTTACTTGTTGTTTTCTCTCAATAAAAACTATTGAAAGTAAAGGGAGAGGACAGGGAGTGCTGAGAGTACCCCTGGGGCTGAGACCAGTGATGCAAACCTTCACAACTATCTGGCAAACCAGGGAGACCCACATCTCAGAGGTGCAATGTACACAAGTTATAAGAGCCGAGCAGCGGTCACAAGGTTCATTGGTGGCAGTTACAGCAACTAGCAGTCCAGATCTTAAAGAAGCATAGGGGAGTCAATGGGCCCAGAAGTTGATGTCCTCCTTTTTGCCCAGTGAGGGGGAGGCAGGGGCCATTGATGTGGGGTCACCCAGTTTCCAGTATCGCTATGGATCCATGGAAATGGGAATCGATAACTGGGGATCAGAAGTGGAGTCTAAGTGGGACTGGGGAACTGAAGGAAAAAAAAAGTCCTGCACATTCCAGTTCACTCAGTGAAGAGACAGAGGCAGCGGTTGTTCGGATTAAGTATTCAAGGAACTAGGGGTTCTGTGAGGCCTATTCCACTAGGGTCGCAGACCTATCCCCACCTCACACTTATGCCCGGGCTGGGACACAGAACGAGGCCTACTCCAAACTGATCGAGAGAGTGAAGACCCCTTACACCCCACTTGGGAGAGGAGACAGGCAGAAACTCCCCAGGTTATCACGTTTTCAACGCCTTGTCCAAAGGAAGGTGGCCATGGAATACAGATACGATTATCCATACGCTCCCCAGAAGACAATGGAGAAAATCAAGAGTAAGAGGTGTGAAGAAGCTCTTTGGGACTTCCTATATGTCCCCAAGCCACATCAGAACCAATCCAGGCCTCAGTTGTGGGACACCTTCCTGTCTATCAAGGTAAACTTGAATCTGGGGCAGTCCATATACATTGACTGAGTGGACGTCAACCACCCAGATAAAAAAGGCCAAGCCTGGGCCATCAGTATCCTGAGTCCTGAAGGCAAGATCGTCAGCATACCTCATCCTGGCCACTACTACTGAGGTGTGCCAAGTTCTTGTTTCAGCTGAGAAAATCTGAATTGCAAAGGGGCTAGTGAACCTGAAGAATTTTGTTGTTGCTGTTGGAAAAGTTTTGAATCACAAAGGGGCTAGTGTGCCTGAAGAATTCCTTTGTTTCTATGTTGCTGTCAGGGCTGGGAGCCCTTTTCCCAAATCCCCCCTTTTCTATCCTTGCAAAAGAAGATGGGATCAGCAAAACTGCTATAGTTTCTTCACCTGGGGAAAGAACTTTTGCCACAAAGGACAAGGTTTCCTCCAATATCAATCTGGCCCATTGGCCCAAAGGAAGCTTTGCAAAGTGTCCTTTAAACAAAGTATCTTTGCAAAGTGTGCTTTCTCAGTACGTCTCTTAGCAACAGCATGGCCAAAAAGATCTTCACAAAGTGTCCTTTAGCAGGGTGTCTCTGTGAACTAGGAGTTTACCCCCTCCAGGTATCATCCCCTGGCTTTAACAGAAAGAGTCAGTGCCTTGGTAATTGAGAGGGACTGTGCCTATTTCTAGTCATATGTTTCCCAGATGGAACAAGTACAGATGTGTTTAGTTAGTTAGATTGTCAGGATTGTTCTGTTTGTCTATTACAGGTACACAACCGGGTGACGAGTCAAGCATGCCCTTAGTGGGGCGGATGCATCAGAAGTCTTTACGAGAATGTCAGTGCTAGAGATTCTGCAGGTGAGAAGGTCACCTCTGCGGAGAGGGCAGTCTCACCTTGAGTATATAGGATGTAGAGTTACTATGTGCTCACCCTTTTCCTTTACAGGCTTGTAGAGGATCTATTTCGTATATATACTGTATGTACAAATGTTATTTGTAGCATAGTTAGTCGGCATGTTTAACCTATTCCTGACAGACAGATTTTTGTTTGGTGGGGGTGCATTAATATAATGCACTTGGTGAAATCCTATGTGTAAATTTGTAAATATTGTACAGCAGAGGTCTATATTTTTTCACATAATTTATTGCATCTACTGGCCGCATATGGGGTATGCCCCATGGCCCTGTACGTATGTTATTTCCCTTTTCCCCCTTTCAAAGTTTGTGGGATACTCCATGTAAATTTTTGTACAGGTATTTTTGTAGGGGCGGATGCCCAGAGCCAGTGGGGACATGACTCAGTTTGGCGGAGGGTGGATGTAGCACCTTCCTAGGTAGGTGCTAGAGAGAGAGTATGGTTTCGGATCTTTCTTCTTACCAGAAAGAATGCCAGGTAAATCTATATTTCTCTCCGCCTACCAGAGATCAGGATCTGCTAGCGAGGTCTGCTCATGGTGCTCAGGTGCAGCTCAGTTTGTCTGAAGTGTTTCACACTGGTCCAATAGGGGGGCATATTTGACAGGGGGAGGAAACCTGACAAATGAGTGCACAGACATTTAGTACAGCCCTGGATTGGCAGAGGAAAGTGGCTGCTGGGATACTGTATAAATGCCAAGAGCACATGTGCTAGGGGTCTTTCGGCTGGAGTCCTGAAGGGACCTGTAGAAACTTCCATGCGGCCTCAGGTGGTCGACCTGAGGGGCTGAGAGTTAGAGAGGAACTGAACCCGGATCAGTGAAGATCCTGAAGAGCTGACTGAAAGGGAGACACTGGAAAGGATCTGATTCTGCATGCAGGCCCCATGACAGATCAGTGCCATGGGGCCTGTCCTGAGCGGGCAATCCCTTCAGCTAGAGACTCGGTGGATGGGTGTCAGTAAAGGAGACGCTAGAGAGTGTCCTGAAGATAATATAGTGAATCAAGTCTATTGCTGGAGAGAGAGCAAAAAGACTTAACCCCTTCCATACAAGTGGCATTATGGTTAAAGCAGTGTGACTACTTCCACAAGTAACCCTGTGAGGCCAAGTGAGAGTTGTCCTTATCAACTGTAAATAGTTCAAGTTGGAGTACCCCACTATTCCCTTCTTCCATCCAAATTCCACAATACAGTAAATACCAAAAACCAAAAGCCCTGGACTGTTTGTTAAGTAACGAGCCATTGGGAGTAAGGATGAATGTGTGAGCTGTCCCTAAGTGACTGTCTGCAGGTAATAACAATGGGCCCAAGAAGTCATCACAAAGCAAGCCCTACGGGGACAGTGCTACATTTATATATAAATGTCTCTTAACAATCCACAGGCCACCTGGCTTTAGGTTATGAGATCCTTCCAAACTTTTAGGATCTGGAACCCGGGAGAGAATACATAAATTGGTTTGTCAAAATCTTAAAAGATCATAATTTTTCTCTGTGAGATCTGAGTGGAGGCCTTTAATTGCTGAGACAAATATAAGCAAGTGGGCAACACGCTCACTATCCAAATCTCATAGGGAAAGTGTCCAATATCCCCTTACGGGCTTATTACAAAATATATGAAGACATTCAGGTCACAGTTTTCTAGTTTCTTACTCTACTTTTATTCCACTACATTGTAGATGGTAAGGAGTGTAAAATAAAACCTCCATACTTTTTTTAAGGACTCTGCCATAAAAATAGTTCCTTTGTTACTCTCTCTAGCTTCTGGGACTCTGTACTTACAAACTACTTCTGATAACACTTTTTACTGTGGCCTTTGCAGAAGCATTTTCCACTGGCCAAACTTCTGGCCATCTAGAAAACATGTCCATACAGATAAAATGCATACTCTTAAGATCCTGACTTAGGCATCTGGATATAACTTTTTGTAATCTCAGGAAGGGATCTTTAGCTTTTGTTAACACCTTTGGTAACAGGTAAAACAAGAAACAGTCATTATAAAAACAACGGTGGTGAATCCTGGCACTATCCCACACTTATTTACTAAGATAGCCATAACTGCCTGACTGACTTATGACACGGACCATGTGTCAAGCTGGAGGGAAAAGAGTGGCTGGCAGACATAAAAGATCATCTTTTTCCAAAGTCTTGTTTCTTAAGAAGTTGCCCCCTGTGGACCACTTGTTTTTCTTGTTCTTGGGTCCTTAACCACTTGCACCCCGCCCACCGTACATATACTGCGGCACTCTGCCGCTGCTGGGCAAAGCAACATACTTCTACATCGCCCGCTCAGGCGCCTGTGGGGGGCCAGCGTGTGCTGCAGTCGGTGCGCTCCTGCCCCCCGCTCATTCCCTGGGGAGCCAGCGTGTGTGACCGGCGGCTCCAATGGCCGCCGGCCACTCGCGATCTCTTGCAGCTGAGGGAGAAAGACAGGCGGCTGATGTAAACACAAAAAAACAAAAAACAAAATGAGTCCATTAAGTTCAGTGTGTGTGTGTGTTGATCCAGAGGAAGACAAAACAACATCAACCCCTACAAACATGGAAACCACATACTTTCACTGCTAAATGGGGTAACAGACATATCTTTATGACATAAAACATGGCCCTATGGGTGGTGTAGCAGGAGCTCTGGATATTCTTCATTGACTTTATCTTCTCGTTTAAAGTACGGGTTTTTCAGCATAAGTTTCTTAATGTCCTTTTGATGGCTTTATTACCTGCAGAGGTAACATTTAATTACCAGTGTTTTTATTATTGAAATAATTTTTAATGACCTCCTAAAACTATATTTAAGTAATGTTTTCTACAGAGGTTATACTTTAATTAGATAGTTAGCATGTACTAAAACCGATTTATGGGCTCGGACAGGCTAGTCTATGCAAATGTAATGCGCACTGCAGTGCTAAAAATCACCTTTATTACTGATTAATAGTTGAAGGAGCTTCACTCTACAAAGACAAATCATGTCTATTGTGTGTACAGTCCTAGAAATAAGATTGTTTTATTAACAACTATTTTAGAGGGTGCATTTAAAAAGACACTCCAGGCAAAATGAAAAACCTAATATTAAACATTTACTGAATGCTGTTATCCTGCAAAAAGAGTTTCCAGCCAGTCCTTGGGTCTTCCAGTGTTTCAGTGTAATGGCTTCTCTTCTTTATCCTGGAGAATAGGATTCCCTTTTTCTGAGTATTCGCTGGAGTAAAAAAGGCAGTCAAAATGCCCTCTAGTAAATCAACGAAAGTATATCCAAAACATACTTTTTAATCTTTGATAGTATATGGAGTGGTTAGAAACCCATTCAAGTTTTAAATGGCTGTCTTTGTCTCACCTGGAGAGATTTACCTTCTCAATACGCTGTATTACCAAAAGCATTGGGACACCTGCCTGTACACGCACATCAAGCCCATCCACTGAAAAACAACCCCACACCAACCCCCCCCCCCCCCCTCCACTAAATGATTTGGACCAGTGCACAGAGCAAGGTCCATAAAGACATGGATGAGCAGGTTTGGGGGTGGAGGAACTTTACTGGCCTGCACAGAATCCAGACCTCAACCCAATACAACACCTTTGGGATGAATTAAAGCAGAGACAGACCTTCTGGTCCAACATCAGTGCCTGACCTCACAAATGCGCTTCTGGAAGCATGGTCAAACATTCCCATAGACACACTCCTAAACCTTGTAGACAGCCTTCCAAGAAGAGTTGAAGCTGTTATAGCTGCAAAGAGTGGGCCAGCTCAATATTGAACCCTACAGACTAAGACTGGGATGCCATTAAAGTTCATGTGCATGTAAAGGAAGGCGCCCCAATACTCTTGGTAATATAGTGTATGTCTGGATGTGGTGCCTATTATCGCCTACCAGTCTGCTAGGTATATAGTTACATAGACAACAAGGTTAAAAATAGACCAATGTCATGTTAGTAATGTTGCCATATTACCAGAAAAACTGATGTTTTATCAGAGAGACTGACATGTTATTAAAAAGACTGCCATGTAACAAGAGAGACTGCTCTGTTATTGGAAGGACTGTTGTTATAATAGAGAATGTTAAAAGAGACTGCTCTGTTATCAGAAAAGCAAGTGGAATGTAGGGCGCTCTGGATAAACTAGAACGACCAGAATTGATAATCCCCTGTATTTATGGAAGGCAGGGCAGGCAAACAGATGTCCTGGGAAAACACTTCAACAGCACTCCATAAGTGGGAAGCAACTCTATGGTAAAAGCAGAACACAAACAGAAGGCGCTTCTAAGTACAGTATTAACAAGACTTTTTCTGCCCAGAGCCTAATAAAACACTTACTAGAAATATAAAGTATACAGGCTCATCAAGTCTAATGAAGTGTCCAGCAGTAAATGTCCTAAAGGAAATCCCAAAAAGGTGGCAACACTAGCAGGTAGATCTTAGCTGACCAGCAGCGGGGAGCTGTATTTCTAATATCCAGGAAGGATAGCCGCTCTGACAGGACCAGCATAGAATGCAGATACCCGGATTTGACGTTAAGGGGACAGGACACGTTTCAGAGCATGCGTGATGGGCGGCAGCAACACAAAGCCACACAGATAAGAACAGAGTAGGGATGATCGAACCAGAACACCAGAACTTCCAAAAAGTTTGGCCCGGATTTCAGAACCCCATTGAAATCAATGGGACCCGAACTTCGGTAATCAAAAAACCCCATTTTGAAGCCCTAAAACCCAATAAATGCCCCTAAAAAGTGCCTAGGGTTCTGGGTCATAATCACACAAAAAAAAAAGATCTTAAAAATTGTCATTTTTGATAGAGAGCCAATTATTGAAAAAATTATTGAAAAAAAAAAAGAGATTTTTTGATTTTGACTTTGGATTTAGTGTCTGCGGGGGGGGGGGGGGGGGGGTCTAAAAAGTGTACCTGTGAAGTTTCAGCTCTGTAGCATGTCCAGAACCAGAAAAAAAAAGATCATTTCTATTAGGTCACTTATAGAACAGGGATATGGCTCCGCTATTTTCACACCTTGCCGATTTTGTAGCAAGCGTTTTTTTGGGCATTTTTGGGGGGACTTTGGAGGCAGGCATAACATCAGAACTTCTGTGTAGGGGTATATACATACATACACCCATGTATGTATATATATATACACATACACATATATAGGTGTGAAAGTAGCAGAACACTATGCTGGCTCTAATGAAATAATTAACAGGCATATAGCTCCGCTCCTATCACACCTATATATGTGTATGTGTATAATACATATAAGTGTGTGTGTATATATACCCCTATACACAAGTTCAGATGTCATGCCTGACTCCAAAGACCCCAAAAAAATGCCCAAAAAAACGCTTGCAATAACACACCTGGGCGTTTTTTTGGCGCAGGCGTTTTTTTGGGCATTTTTTGGGGTCTTTGGAGTCAGGCATGACATCTGAACTTGTGTATAGGGGTATATATATACAAACACATGTATGTATAAATACACCTACATATATATAGGTGTGAAAAGAGCAGAACACTATGCATGCACTAATGAAATAATTAACAGGCATATGGCTCCGCTCCTATCACACCTATATGTGTGTATGTGTATAATACATATAGGTGTGTGTGTATATGCCCCTATACACAAGTTCAGATGTCATGCCTGACTCCAAAGACCCCAAAAAAATGCCCAAAAAAACGCCTGCAATGGCACACCTGTTTTTTTTTTGGCGCAGGCGTTTTTTTGGGCATTTTTTGGGGGTCTTTGGAGGCAGGCAAAACTTCTGAACTTGTGTATAGGGGTATATATACACACACACTTATATGTATTATACACATACACACATATAATTGCTAAATGACACTTTTGAAGCAGAAGTAACAGAACTGCTTCCACTCTCTTCCATGTCCCTGTATTAAAATGCTAGGAATTTGGCGGGGCTATCTTATATACTGGGGGGCGTATTCACTAATGATTGGCCTCTGGACCCCCTAGTCACTCCAATCACATTCCTAGCATTCTCCTGCCCCCTCAATTGGCTTTTACTAATGGTTCTGGTCCAATCATGGGCTTTTAAAGCCCATTTCCTGTCCCATTGCATTTTGGTCGGTTCTGGTTGCCGAATTCTGAACTTTTTCAGCAAAAAGTTCTAAATTCGGCCGAACCTTGAACAGTCAATGGTCGACCCGAACCGTTCGATCATCCCTAGAACAGAGTAGATGACGATATGGAATATATGACAAGTATCATCCCATACAAATCAAAAGTAAAAATAGAAAATATATAAAAATAAAAGCATTTAAATGGACATGTTTAAAAACCAAACGCAATAAGAGTAACACTTAAGGTGAACAAAAAATAGACAATGTTCAAACACACAAGAAGCGCGACCTACAAATCAGAATCACTAAGAACTCTAAAAATGGATCTTACATAAAGCAATATGTAATTTTGGCAATACCTCTCTACTCTTACTTTTGATTTGTATGGGATGCTACTTGTCATATATTCCATATCGCCATCTACTCTGTTCTTATCTGTGTGGCTACGTGTGGCTGACATTCTGGTCCCCCGCCCATAGCTCCACCTTGGTTACCATTAATAGCTGAAGAAGGAGCCATCACCCATGCTCCAAAATGCATCCTGTCCCTTTGACATCACATCCGAGTATCTGTGTTCCACATTTGTCCTAGCAGCCCAGCTGTCCTTCCTAGATATTAGACATACAGCTTCCCGCTGCTGGATGACCGGGATCTACCTGATCTGAGAAACTGCCAGGTTACAGAGACTACCTGTCAGGGCTAGGCTCACAGCAGCTCTCTTCTCTCTGCTCAGGCTGCTCAGCTGTTGGATAATTGTCAGCATTCATTGTTTCCTCAGTGGCTCACCTCGTTATCATTATCTGCTCTTCAGTCCCACCTATAGCCAGCTCCTTCTGGCTATTTAAGCTGCCTTTTTCATACCTTTTCTGCCTTCGCCTAGTCAAGATCCTGAGTGTCTCTGTTGTGTTCCTGTTAAAGACTTTGCCCAGCTGACGTCCCTTCTGGTTCCTGATCCTGACCTTCTGCTTCCGACTACGCTGATTTCTGGCTCCCTGATCACTGATGTCCCGTTTTGGCTTCTGAAACCTGGCTTATGTTTTGACTACGATCCTGATCTGTACTATTTTTACTATTACATTAAAGGTGTGTTTTCTATTGCATGTTCTGTCTCAGTCTGATTAATGGTTCCTGACATTAGGCGCAGGCCATGAATTCAGAAGATGCAGGCAATCCACCTAGTGGTATAATTTTTTTCTAGATTGAATGAGCAGGATCACTGCATGGATCAGTTTGCCATAGCGTTACAGATGCTCCTGATTCATATTGCTCACCTGAATCCTCCCACTGTGGCTGTTCCGGTACAACCAGTGTTGCTCCAGTCTCTGCGGCAACCATCTCAAATGTTACCTCTGTATGAGGTATGTCTGGTTCTGCTTTGCTTCCCCAGCGTTTTAGGGGCAATCCAGTTCAATGCAGAGGGTTTCTCAACCAGGTTAGGATATACTTTGAGATGCTGCCCCAGGCATTCCCCACAGACAGAAGCAAAGTAGGCTTCATTATTTCTTTGCTTTCTGATAGAGCCTTGGCCTGGGCAAACCCTCTATGGGAGATGCAAAAACCCATTGTCCTGAGTTACCCTGAGTTTGTGGCTTCCTTTAAACAGGTATTTGATGTTCCAGTTCGCTCCAATTCTGCTGCCAAGAGCCTCATGTCTATCAAACAGAGTAGGAGAACTGTTGCCGATTACGCCATTGAATTCCATACCGTGGCAGCAGAGGTTGCTTGGAACAATGAGGCCCTCATGGCTGCTTTTTCTCATGGTCTCTCATGGTCACTCATGGTCTCTCATTAAAGATGAGATAGCAGCTCAAGACATACCTACGGATCTGGAGAAGTTAATAGCATTTGCCATTCTCATTGACTCCAGACTCCGAGAGAGACCTTCTTTTAAGGAGCACTTGCGGAAGCCTCCTATACGTTTGGCTCAAAGATTTGCATTCCCACCCATGCCTCCCTCACCTCCAATGCCTCCTGGTACCGAGTCCGCCCGTGAAGTAGAACCCATGCAGTTTGGTTTCACACGTTTCTCTGCTGAAGAGTGGGCCTTTAAGAGGAGGGAGTGATTGTGCTTTTACTGTTGCCAGGCAGGTCACTTTTTGAAGTCGTGTCATACCCATCAAGGAGGACACCCACACCTGAGCTCCTGTAGGTGACAGACCTTAGGTGGCCTTTTTGCATCCCCAGCTATCCTGAAGGATAAACCTCTAGTTCCGGTTACCCTTTCTTGGTCTGAATTGTCTATCTATACACAGACTCTAATCGATTCTGGGGCTGCAGGCTTGTTCAGATAGTGCCTTTGTGTCTAAGCACTCAATTCCGTTGCATCTTTTTGCCACTCCACTTGCCATTTAGGCTTTTGATGGGAGACCTTTACAGCCTGCCCATGTGACTCTTGAGATTGCTCCATTGTCCATGGCTGTAGAGGCTCTGCACCATGAGATAATCCAATTTCAAGTCATTTCCTCACCTCATTACCCGGTGGTTATTGATTATCCTTGGTTACAGAGGCACAACCACTCTTTTTAGACCCGAACTGGGACAAAAATAGGCCCGGGAATTTTAGACTGAGCAGCCCATGACATGTTAACCGGCCCTTCCCCACTCTTTATCCGAGAGAGGGAGGGGGGAACCCGGCAGAGCTTCGGGTGGCGAGGGGGGCCGGAAAAGAGCATGGGGGACCAGAGAACACATGGAGGAAATCAGGGAACACAGGGTGGAACCGAGATCTGCGGGTGGCGAAGGGGGCCGGAAAAAAACACAAGGGTCCAGTGAACAGAGGTGAAAGCGGAGAACTTGGGGGGAGGCAGAGAATACGGAGGGGCCAGAGAGCACTGGGGGGTCAAGAGCAGAGGGGGGAGTCGGAGAGCACAGGGGGGAGGTGGCAGGGAGTACTAACACAGGGGGAGCTGGAGATCACAGGGGAATGTCAGAGAGCATTGGTGGATGTCAGAGAATACTGGGAGATTTCGGAGAACACTGGGGGATGTCGGAGAACACTGGGGGATGGCGGAGAGCATGGGGGGATATCAGAGAGCATGGGGGATGTCAGAAAGCATGGGGGGATGTCAGAGAGCACAGGGGATGTCGGAGAGCACGGGGGGGATGGCGGAGAGCACTGGGGTACTTGGAGAGCACTGTGGAAGACAAAGAGCACTGGGGGATGTCTGAGAGTGCTGGGGAAAATCTAAGAGCACTGGGGGAGGTGGAGAGCACTGGGGGGGAGGCAGAGAGCACTGGGGTATGTAAGAGAGCGCTGGGAGATGTCGGAGAGCACTGGGAAATGTAGGATAGCATTGGTGGGCCGGAGAGCACTGGGGGATGTCGTAGAGCACTGGGGGATCGGAGAGCACTGGGAGATTTCAGAGAGCACTGGGGGGCGGAGAGCACTGGGGGATGTCGTAGAGCACTGAGGGGGGGGTCGAAAAGCACAGGGGGATGGGAGGACACTGGGGGGGAGGGGCAGAGAGCACTGGGGGGGCGGGGAGAGCACTGGGGGGGCAGGGAGAGCACTGGGGGGGTTGAAGAGGCTGGTCAGAGAGCAATGGGGGTCAGTATAAAGACACTAGATAGGAGGAGCAGTAATGGCAGGTGCATTTATTAGAATCAAGCGCTACATTTCCTTCTGCAGCTTCAGAATGCCTGCTTCTCCTCCTCTCCCTCCTGCAGGCTTTCAGAGGATGCAGAAGGAATTGTCGAGCTTGATTCTTCTGATTGCAACCGCCCCATCGTTCCTCCTATCCAGGCTCATATTCTCTCTACTCTGGCTTTGTGGTGTCTGCAGCAGCTGCCTCCTCTGCTCCTCCCCCTTCATGGTCACGCCCCCCAAACACGGACAGCTGAACTTAGCTGGTTGCCATGTGGCCGCGTAAAGGTCAGAGGTGTTTACTGTAGCTCCTCCCCCCTCATGTTTTCGCCCCCCCCAGTGCCGATGGTTGAAATGAACTAGCGGCTGAGCGGCCGCAGAGAGGCTGGAGAGACGTGGGCTCAAGGAGCAGCCCAGCTTCCTTGGGCCCCTAAAGAAAATGCGGCCTGGCCCACCGGGCAAGTGACGGCATCATGCTGAGGTTCTTTGCTGGTCGCCACAATGTAGTAAGACATGTTTTCCAAAAGTGGTTAAGGTCTTGTGCACCTCTTCACTCTCCTCCTTGCCAGAGGAATACCGCAAATTTAGCGATGTCTTTGAAAAAGTTTAAGCCTGTAGTTTGCCTCCACACCGGTCGTATGATTGCACAATTGACCTTCAACCTGGTGCCATGCCCCCTCATGGGCGAGTCTACCAGTTGTCTGTCTCAGAGGATAAAACCATGGAGGACTATGTTGCCAATTCATTTTCTCATGGGTTCATCCACAAGTGCTCGTCTCCTGCCGGTGCCGGCTTATTCTTTGTGAAAAAGAAGAGTGGTGAACTGAAATTTTGTATCGATTATAGGGGTCTCAATAGCATCACGATTAAGAAGGCTTATCCGATTCCATTCATTTATTTGACCGCCTCAAGGGGACAACGATTTTCACTAAGCTCAATTTGAGAGGGGCATACAATCTCGTGGGGATCAGGGAAGATGACGAATGGAAAACTGCGTTTAATACAAGAACCGGACATTATGAATACCTTGCAATGCCCATTAGTCTCTGCAAGGCTCAGCAATTTTTCAGGAATTGATCAACGATGTCCTCCGAGATATGTTGCAGCAATGTGTGGTGGTTTATCTCGGCGATATTCTCATATATTCAAAATTCATAGAGAGCCACCACACAGATGTCTCCCGTGTGCTACAGAGGTTGAGAGCAAATAACCTATTTTGTAAGTTGGAGAAGTACGAGTTCCATCGTGAACAGGTTACATTTCTGAGTTATGTCATTTCTACTGCCAGTTTTTCGATGGACCCAGAGAAACTATTTGCAGTGCTACAGTGGCCTCTACCGGTAGGTCTACGTTCGCTACGTTTTCTTGGATTTGCCAATTATTATCGTAAATTTATTTGTAACGTCTCTTCTCTGGTCAAACCCCTGGCTGATATGACCAGGAAGGAAGGCAACCCACATAATTGGTCTCCAAAATCCAATAAAGCCTTTGAATCTATCAAAGCTGCCTTCATGTCAGCTCCTGTGCTGGCACATCCTGATCCTACGTTACCCTTCATTCTTGATGCGTCTGAGACTGGAATAGTCGCCCTTCTGTCTCAAAGTCCTACCTCTGAGAGTGCTATGCATCCTTGCTGCTACTTTTCTAAGAAATTGTCTTCTGCAAAATGCAATTACGAGATTGGGGACAGAGAATTGCTAGCTATCATTTTAGCTCTTAAAGAATGGAGGCATCTCCTCGAGTATACCACTGTGCTGGTACTCATTTTGACTGACCATAAGAATTTAACATTCTTGTTGGAGGCAAAATGCTTATCTCCCCGAAGAGCAGGATGGGATCTTTTTCTGTCAAGCTTCAATTAGCTTAGTCTCATTCTTACCTGGTGCTAAGAATGTAAGGGCTGATGCATTGTCACAACAGTTTTTCTCCTCCTCCAAGATGGAGACGGTTCCTATTCCTGTGATGCCTCCAGGTCGCATTCTAGCCACTATTCGCACTAGTCTTATTTAACCTTTGGGAGACAGAATTCTTCCTGCTCAGATCCATTCTCCTCCTAAAAAACCTTGTGACCGCTGCTTTGTCCCGGAGACTCTCTGCACTGCTTTGCTCCAGACATACCATTCTCCCAAGGCAGCTGGTCACCCTTGGAAGAATCAGCTCATCTGGTCTATTTCTCAACAATTCTGGTGGCCTAGTCTCAACGCCGATGTAACCGCCTTCGTAGCCGCTTTTTCCATGTCAGAGTAAGACACTACAACACCTTCCAGTGGGTCTCTTACAACCCATACCCAATGAAGAGAGGCCTTGGACCCACTTGTCTGTAGATGTTATTGTGGAGTTACCTAACTCCCAGGGGACAACACAGTTATTCTTAGGATAGTTTACCAGTTCTCGAAGATGTCTCATTGTATTCTACTTAAGAAGTTGCCTACATCCAAAGAACTGGCATCCGTTTTCGCTCGGGAGATCTTTCGGTTACATAGGCTACCCAAGGTTATCATGTCGGACAGGAGTAGCCAATTTTGTGCACAGTTGGGAATTCAGCTTTCCTTCTCCTCGGAGTATCACCCACAGTCCAATGGGGCCACAGAACGAGCCAATCAAGTCTTGGAGCAGTTCCTACGTTGCTATATTTCTGACCAGCATAACAACTAGTCAGACCTCTTACCTTGGGCAAAGTTTGCTCACAATAGTTGCCATCAATGCTGCTTCCCGATTGTCTCTGTTTATGGCAAATTATGGATTCCAGCCATCCATGGTGCCTGACACATTTGTTCCTCAAAAAATTCCTACTTTAGAGGAGCATCTCCATGATCTCCATTTCACTTGGGTGCAGGTCCAAGAGTCCTTGCAATGTACCAGTGATAGATACAGACTCCATGCTGACCACCGACGCCTACCTGTGCCTTCCTACCAGAATGGGGAGATGGGTCTGGCTGTCATCTCATAACCTCAGACTCCGTGTTCCCTCACTGAAACTTGCACCGCGGTATATTGGGCCTTTCCTTATTCTCTGTAGGATCAACCCTTTGGCTTACGCATTAGACCTTCTTTCTAACATGTGTATTTCAAATGTATTTAATGTTTCCTTATCAAAACCTTTGGTGTGCAACCGTTTTACCACCTTGGTACCACGTCCTTGCCCAGTTCAGGTTGAGAACCATGAGGAGTATTAGATACAAATGATCATTGACTTCCGTAGGTTCCGTGGGCACATACTGCACCTTGTTCATTGGAGAGGGTACGGTCCGAAGGGACGCTTTTGGGTCTCATCCTCGGACGTACATGCTCCTGTCCTCCTCTGTGCATTCCATAGATGTTTTCCTCAAACCTGGTGCCCCTCCGAGGGGGAGGGGTCATTGAGGAAGGGGTACTTTCAAGGCTGAGCTCGCAGCAGCTCTATTCTCTGTGCTCAGCCTACTGAGTTGTCGGATTAAAGTGAGCACTCATTGTTTCCTCAGTGGCTCACTTTTTTATCATTATCTGATCATCAGTCCTGCCTACAGCCAGCCCCTTCTGGCTATTTAAGCTGCCTTGTTCATTCTTTTCTGCCTTTGCCTGGTCAAGATATCCTTAATGTCTCTGCTGTGTTCCTGTTAAAGACTTTGCCCAGCTGACGTCCCTTCTGGTTCCTGATCCCGACCTTCTGCTTCCAACTATGCTGATTTCTGCCTTCCTGATCACTGGCTTGTTTGATTTCTTATTTTGGCTCCTGAACCCTATTTTTACTATTACATTAAATAGTGTAGTGTTTCTGACACTACCATGTTATTAGAGAGACTTCTATGCTACTGAAAGCAAACAATGTTACCAGAGAGACTGCTATGTTAGCAGAAGGACTGCCATCTTATCAGAGAGGTCACTGTATTTTCAGAAAGGCTGCCATCTTTCCCAACAGACTATATTACCAGGAAGCCCATGATCTTATCAGAGAAACTTGTCACCTTATCAGAAAGACTGCCTTCTTATCAAAGAGACTGCTATGTTAAACTGGTTGTAAAGTCTCCACAATAAATTCCCATGACATGTTCCCTTATGGGGCAATAGCAATGGCAGTGTTTTATTTTCAGCAATCTAATCTCTAAATACCTTTTCCTAGCAGTGCATATGTGCAGTCACATGGCTTTCTCAGGTCCAACTCCCAAGCAGAGAGTCTCCAGTGGAAGGGGCTCACATTCTCCTGCTGGTTTAGTTTCAGGAGGGGAGGGCAGAGGCAGGGAGAGGAGGGGCTTCAAACAGACCATGGAAATGACAGGAAGGGAGGGGGAGAAAGGGCGATACAGATGTTGCAGAGAGAGCAGGATGATGGAAAGTCAGTTTACTCGGATCAGTCAATAGATTGCAGGAAGGATCAGTTGATCAATTGCAGGAAGGATCTGTCGATTTATTGCAGGAAGGATCGGTTGATCAATTGCAGGAAGCATGTTTTGTTGTATCATATAGATTTTTGGCTGTCATTAACCTATATGTACAGTTTTATAGAAGTCTTCTGTTTTTGCAATATGCAATACCTGTTGGCTAATTATGCTGCACACCACATGAAAGAACATATGAAAACATGGAGCTGTTATTGAAGTACATCCAGTACACCACATTTAGCTGAAAGATCTGTGGAGATCTAAAAGTAGTGGCTTTGCTGCTTGGAATAATGCTTGGGTATACCATGTACTGTTGTTACATTTGTGAATGGTACATACTTGCAAGAGAGTCACATTACATTGAAAAAAATGTCACGCCAAAATAATTTGATTCCAGGACAGAAAAATGGGGCACACGTGTACACAAAAGAGAATCTAGCGGGTGGCAGGGATTCTTAGGGCACCAAAACAACCGGCACAACCTGTTAATAAAAATATGATACAAAACTTTAATATTACAAGGTAATACCTAGATACAGGCCGAAAAATGTTTGCATATCTCTTATACTGAATAAGATCAAAGACATAGCACTGTCCTGAAGCATTACCGTGTAGAAGCACTGTCTCAACAAGAACCTAGCCTTTGGCCGGAAGGTCTTACAGGCAGTGGTCCCACCCTAAAGTAGGCCTATGGGTAATCTATTATCCTCTCATGTTGGGCCGTCCTGGAAGGCGAGGAGAGAAAACTTACCGTTAGTTAACCGGTAATGGTCTTTCTGACAAGCCTTCCAGGACGGCCGGCCTATTCCCGCCCTGTTAAAAGGGTAGGGTAACAATGGATAAAACATAGGTGGTAAGTACCTATAGAATTTTTGGAACACTTCCCTCGGAAATGGTTGTGGAAGATACTTTTTTTACAACTGAGGGGCAGAGGGAAGGGTAGGGCCTTTAACAACTGTTAATTGATTGTGTTTCCTGTGGGGAGGAGCCTATAATCTCTCATGTTGGGCCGTCCTGGAAGGCTCGTCAGAAAGACTGTTACCGGTTAACTAACGGTAAGTTTTTTTTACTTTCTGCTATAAAACCTATCCAATAAATAAATTGAAAAAATCTAATGTCTTCATTCATTTAGGCCAGTATGTATTCTGCTATGTATTTTTATTTTTATGTTTTTAAATCCCAATAAGTGTATATTGATTGGTTTGCGCAAAAGTTATAGTATCTACAAACTATGGGATATTTTTACTTTTTTTTTTTACTAGTAATGGCGGCGATCAGTGACTTATAGCGGGACATTCAGACACTAACTGACACTTTTTGCGGACCAGTGATACTAATACAGTGATCAGTGCTATAAATATGCACTGTCACTGTACTAATGACACTGGCAGGGAAGGGGTTAACATCAGGGGTGATATGAGGGTTAACTGTGTTCTCTTGGTGTGTTTACTAACTGTGGGGGATGTGCTTTGACTGGGGGAATGTAAAGACCCATGTTCTTGCTTAGCCGAAACACAGGATCAGCACATTCCCCTCTCACAGACGGCGGTCTGGCTTGTTTACATTGGCAGACTGACGTTCTGCCTTTTTCCTGAACGATCTGCAGATCCTGGCGGACATCGCTTCCGCTGGACCTGCTAATTGGCTTCTGTTGTGTCTGATCACAGTGGGAGTTTGTTGCCGGCGGCGCACGTATGCACCCCAGACCCAGAAGTGTCAGATTATGTACTAGCTACGTACCTAGTATGTGATCTGACACAGAACAGCCACCCTGCCGCAGTATATCGGAGTGGGGTGGTCGCTAAACAGTTAAAGTGGTGCTAAAGGCAGAAGGTTTTTTTTCTATCTTAATGCATTCTATGCATTAAAGGGTAACTCCACTTTTGTGGGGGGAAAAAATAGCAAATAAAGAAAAAACAATATAGTGTATACAATTGCGACACAAATCATATTGTGATTGAATGTTATTAAAAATGTCCTTTCCTTTTCAATCTGCATATGTTGTAACTTTCTGAAGATGCAATGCAATGCAATGCAATGCAATATGGCTACCTGGAGGTGTTCTGTACACAGAATGTATACTGACCACACCCCAGAAACATAATTTCCTGCTTGTGTGATTGGCTCACCAATTTTCCCAGAAGTCTGATAAGATACAAGTCAGATTTCCGGCATCCCCTGCAACAAAATTTTAATTTTTGGTGAGATACTTCCAATAGGAGCACATCTAAAGGGATGCAGGCCCAGCAGATTTTCTCATTGAAACCCTGCAGATGCCACAGCTGATAGATAATTATGAAACCACTCCCATTAGACCCACTCAGCACAGAGGAACAAACAATGATTTCTTCAGAATAACGAAAGGTAGGAATCTGCAACAAAGTTTGTTAAAATCCTTGCAATGTACAGAGATCACCCAGAGGGGAATGTTTTTTTATCAACAAAAGTGGAGTTACGCTTTAAGATAAAAAAACCTTCAGTGTGCAGCAACCCCCCTAATGTCTACCTGAGCCCCATCTCAATCCAGCGATGTGCACAAGTGCCTCGGTCATCTGGGACTTTCCCTCTTGATTGGTTGAGACACAGCAGCGGCGCCATTGGCTACCGCTGCTGTTACTCAAAGTCAGTTAGCCAATGAGGAAAGAGCACACTAAGAAGAGGAGAGAGCAGAGTGACAGGGAGAGGAGCTCATTAGGCGGCTGCTCCTTCTTTCACTGCCCAATCACAGGCTGTGGGAGGGACAAAACTTGTCATTTTTCCAGAACTGCAGCAGCAAAAAAATCAGGTCTGTAAACCTCAGAAGTCAGAACTAGATGGGCAGAAATTCCAATCTGTTGGCAGGAAAAACATCTCTTATATATGTACTTAGCCTGGAATTCCCCAACAAAACTAAGCAATAGTAAAATAGATACAATAACCTATAAATATATATCTGGACACACGTATGTCAAGCAGGATATCTCTGCGCTTGCTGGAGGAGTCAGCTGGTTAACTGCTAAAAACAAACAAACTGCTGCTACTTCACCAAATATCGTATAACTTGGAAAAACATGAATGAAGAATAATAGTAGCGCAAAAAGTCACTTATGATGTAACTCACAAATTGCATAAAATACAACCATAAACTAAGGGGTGTTTTAAAACACTTCAATATAGGATAAAAAGTCCTTTAAAGTCCATAGACCGTCCAGGATAGAGTGATGTTGTTAATGGATCACCTTTTTCAACCACCACCAAGTGTCACACAGTAGAAGTGGCAACTCACCAGATATAGTGGCTCAGGTGTTCTCACACAAGAGCACAAAAAGCAGGAATCAAAGGTATTAATGATGGGTGTCAGAAACAGCCTTGATCAATCCTTGCTGTATACACTAGATCCGATATCCCTTCCACAAACTCCACTCAGTATAATGGCCACATGCAAGGTAAAATGACTACAATAGTGAAGTACTGTAAAACTCAACTTTATTATAAAAAGAGAATTGCACTCACATATGTAGGAAAAGGTAAGGCTTCCATATAACAATCAACAGCGGTCAGGCAGGAATCCTCACACGAATAGCCTCCCGGGTTGACTCCACGCCAACCCCGATACTTCCGGGTGGGTCCTCTACCGTACCACGTGGTGTCGGATGCGTCGTCTGGTCACGCCCCGACGCGTTTCGTCATTTCCGACTTCAACTGGGGGCGTGACCAGACGTCGCCATCCTCCATCTATATACCTCCGCTGGAGCGCACCGCAACCAATCAGCATAGCGGTGAGCCGGCCGGAAGAGAACCAACGCTTCCGGAAGCGGAAGTAACCAGACACATCTGAAATTACGTATGTCCTCTGTAAATAAACAAAGGCCATGACACTGCAGAGAACTTTTAGCAGCGCCGGAAGTGCCCGGCTTGATAAGCAATGGGCCCACGGATGCTCAAATAAAAATGGAGCTAGCTGATGCCAATTACCATGTTTAAGGCAATATATTAAGGGTCTCCCCTATGCTGATATAGAGTCTGCAGGGCGCCCTCAGCCATACATATAATTCAATGTCAACATATGTGCACATGACTCTAAAATCATAAAGGACATAGCTAAATTACATGAAATATACCAAAAATAGACATAAATAAAAAATACTACAAAGTCACACCCATATACATTGTAGTATGTCAACCATAAAATACAAAAGAAAATGTAAAAAGATGGTAACTTATTGGTATTATTCATCCACAACCAGATAATCTCATGGGGTCCTAAAACATAAGGAATAACCCCAAAAAATAGGCAGACTATAAGTATCACGAATTACTAATATAGCAATTCAAATCCAACTCTATATTTAACCCCGTCGGGGCGAGGGCCTGGGTGAGAAAAATCCACTTAGTCTCACGTTTGGATAATTCTCTCACCCAATTGGCGCCCCGCCACGACGGGGTCACACGCTCTATGCCCCAAAAGTGAAGACTCCTAGGATCTTTCTGATGGAATTTACGAAAGTGTGCGGACACATTGTGTTCTCGCAAACCTTTCAAAATATTGGTGATATGTTCACCTATTCTCACCTTCAATGCCCTCTTAGTGTGACCTATATATATTAGGTTGCAGGGGCACATCAATCCATAGACCACATGTGTGGTATCACATGTGATCAAATTTTTTATTTTTAAAGTTTTAGCAATAGCCGGAACTGTGAAGGATTCTCTTCTCCTGAAATTGGTCGGTGTAAAGGAACAAGCCCTACACCTACCACAGGTGAAGGAACCCCTCATGTCCGGAAAGAAGGAGACGTTTGGGGGATCTAATACCTTCTTAACGACCTGATCTCCGAAATTCGGGGCTCGTCGATCAATGAACGAGGGTTTGGCTGGAAGAACTGGACCTAGTGTTCTATCCATTTGTAAAATGGGCCAATGCTGTCTGAAGATCTCCTCTAGCTTTTTATAGTCATTGGAGAAATCCGACAGGAAGCTCCATTGTTTGGGATCATCGTTGGTATGCATAGATTTTATTGAGGGTCTGAGAGGTCTGGGAGCATTCTTGATTTTAATAATCTCCCTATCAAGACAAGATTCGTCATAACCCTTGGCGACGAATCTGTCCTTCAAGACCTCTGCCTGTTCCACATAGTCAGTCACAGAGGTACAGTTTCGCCTGACGCGGACAAATTGGCCTCTAGGAATATTCCTAAGCCAGTTAGGATGGTGTCCGCTCTGGATCGCCAAGTAACTGTTCCTGTCTGTGGTTTTGAAAAAAACTTTTGTTGTCAGTCTCTCACCTTCTCTTTTGATTACAACATCCAAAAAGTTGATTTCCTTCAAACTATGGTGGAAATCTAACTTTATGTTATTCCGATTGGAATTGAGATGTTCCATAAAGACAATCAGGCCATCTTCAGATCCCTGCCAGATAAAGACGATATCGTCTATGAAGCGCCTATATAGTAGGAGCTCCTGCCGATCTTGGTTGAACACAAACTTGTCCTCCCACTCCGCCATGAACAAGTTTGCTAGGCTAGGAGCAAACTTTGCGCCCATGGCTACACCTGTTTTCTGGCTAAAGAAATCACCCTGATGCCAAAAATAATTATGGCTCAGGCAAAAGTCCAGAGCCCTGCCAATGAACACTTTCTGTTCCCTGGGTAGATCGTCCCTTTGACACAATGCCCAATTTAGGGATAATAAAGCATCCTCGTGCTGGATGATGGTGTACAGGGACGACACGTCGGCCGTAACAAGAAAGACCGGCGAGCCATCCCCCAGCACAACACCATCCAGCACGAGGAGGAGATCAGCAGTGTCTTTCAAGAAAGCCTTGGTCTTAACCACACTCTTTTGTAGAAACTGGTCCAAGTACTGGCCCAAACGTGCACTTACTGATCCAATCCCATTCACAATTGGGCGAGGAGGTGGGTTGGTGGCGTCCTTATGGACTTTTGGTAATGTGTACAGGATAGGGATGCGACACGCACTTGGTGTTAGATAATTACGTTCTTTTTTAGTTAGAACACCATCCCTAAAACCTGTATCCACCAAACATTTTAGATCTGCCACAAAATTATTCGTGGGATCTCGAGCTAATCTCGTATATGTAGAAGTGTCACTTAGCATGGTTTTAATTTGGTCATGGTAGAAGGTTTTATCCATGACTACCACTCCGCCCCCCTTATCGGCAGGGCGGATAATGATCTCTTTGCGAGATTCCAACGAGTCGAGTCCCTCATGTATATGCTTATACTTTTTGTTAACCTCGTACCCGGGTTCCAGAGCTTGTAGATCACGCAAAACTAAGCTCTTAAACACTTCCACATAATGGTTGTTACTCACTGGTGGATTAAAAGTGGATTTATTACGCAATCCACTATTAACCATCCCTCTACTAGTTATATTGCTAATTGATGTAATGGGATTGTTTAAAAAATGTTTCTTAAGATTCACCTTTCTTATATATTTATGTATGTCAATATACGTATTGAACTTATTGACAGGTTTTTTAGGGGCGCATTTCAGCCCTTGGTCCAAAATGTGGAGTTCACTTTTAGTTAAACTTACACTGCTGATGTTAAATATTCCCTCGTTTACCAGTCTCTCCTTCTTTTTTTGGAGCTGTATCCTCCTTCCGGCCCGTACTCCTCTTCGGGGCACGTATTTTCTTGATACAGTTGCCTGTCGGGTTGTGGATGCTTGTATGGTCGACTCCGACCTCTCCCCCTGCCCCTGCCCCGCCCCAAAAAAGGCTGCCTGGGTGGGTTCAGGGGGGTCTTGGGGCCAGTGTCCTCTGTCCCTCCATTCGACCTATTGGCAAGGACCTGGTATTGGTTATGGGTTGGGATCCCTGTTCCCTGAAAATTACCTCTTGATAACCCCCTCTTGGTTTTATTACCCCTATTAGTCCCCTTGATGGGGGGTCCTGTCCACTCAAGTACAGGTCTAATGGGAATGTGTGCTACACCCGTCCTAGGGCGCACCACTGGGGGTTGAGTTGAGGGAGCAGGTACTTGGCCCCCAACCGCTCCATTACTCGCAGCCTCCATGGGTTCCTCTCCCATCGGGGCTGTTGCAAGAATAGGTCCTGGTAATGTTGCTTGCCAGCAAAAGACCTGACCATTTTTGAAATCCTGCCGGTCCCTTGTAAATTTCTTAACCTTTTTAAGATGTGTTTCTTTATCTATTTTATCTAATTTGGATTTGGTGTTGACACTGAAGTCTCTCACCTCTGGGGAATCATTTTTAGTTTCTATTTTAGTTTGTAGGTCTTGGATCTTTTTATTCAAAAGGTCCATTTTTCTTTTCTTTCTTTTAAGAACCAGGGATTGTAGGTCAAGCCCCACTCGATGGAAGAAATCATACCACTCTGTTACAGAGAGGTCATCGTCCAAACCATCCTGTGGTGCTATATCCCACCGAAGACCACGACTAATGATCCCCTCAGCTATATAAGCCTCCAGGGTGGTGATGTCCCACCATGCTCTTACTTGTTTCTCAAGAATGAGAGATAATGATTTAAGTGTTACATTAATGTCCTCATCCACTGAGGGTGGGGCATTAGTCACAGAAAAAATACTTTTAATATCCAAAGTTCTAGTGCTTAGAAATTTGATTGCCTCCATAGCTGCAAAGTTAAATGAAACAAACCAATAAATATATATCTGGACACACGTATGTCAAGCAGGATATCTCTGCGCTTGCTGGAGGAGTCAGCTGGTTAACTGCTAAAAACAAACAAACTGCTGCTACTTCACCAAATATCGTATAACTTGGAAAAACATGAATGAAGAATAATAGTAGCGCAAAAAGTCACTTATGATGTAACTCACAAATTGCATAAAATACAACCATAAAATAAAGGGGTGTTTTAAAACACTTCAATATAGGATAAAAAGTCCTTTAAAGTCCATAGACCGTCCAGGATAGAGTGATGTTGTTAATGGATCACCTTTTTCAACCACCACCAAGTGTCACACAGTAGAAGTGGCAACTCACCAGATATAGTGGCTCAGGTGTTCTCACACAAGAGCACAAAAAGCAGGAATCAAAGGTATTAATGATGGGTGTCAGAAACAGCCTTGATCAATCCTTGCTGTATACACTAGATCCGATATCCCTTCCACAAACTCCACTCAGTATAATGGCCACATGCAAGGTAAAATGACTACAATAGTGAAGTACTGTAAAACTCAACTTTATTATAAAAAGAGAATTGCACTCACATATGTAGGAAAAGGTAAGGCTTCCATATAACAATCAACAGCGGTCAGGCAGGAATCCTCACACGAATAGCCTCCCGGGTTGACTCCACGCCAACCCCGATACTTCCGGGTGGGTCCTCTACCGTACCACGTGGTGTCGGATGCGTCGTCTGGTCACGCCCCGACGCGTTTCGTCATTTCCGACTTCAACTGGGGGCGTGACCAGACGTCGCCATCCTCCATCTATATACCTCCGCTGGAGCGCACCGCAACCAATCAGCATAGCGGTGAGCCGGCCGGAAGAGAACCAACGCTTCCGGAAGCGGAAGTAACCAGACACATCTGAAATTACGTATGTCCTCTGTAAATAAACAAAGGCCATGACACTGCAGAGAACTTTTAGCAGCGCCGGAAGTGCCCGGCTTGATAAGCAATGGGCCCACGGATGCTCAAATAAAAATGGAGCTAGCTGATGCCAATTACCATGTTTAAGGCAATATATTAAGGGTCTCCCCTATGCTGATATAGAGTCTGCAGGGCGCCCTCAGCCATACATATTCCATCAGAAAGATCCTAGGAGTCTTCACTTTTGGGGCATAGAGCGTGTGACCCCGTCGTGGCGGGGCGCCAATTGGGTGAGAGAATTATCCAAACGTGAGACTAAGTGGATTTTTCTCACCCAGGCCCTCGCCCCGACGGGGTTAAATATAGAGTTGGATTTGAATTGCTATATTAGTAATTCGTGATACTTATAGTCTGCCTATTTTTTGGGGTTATTCCTTATGTTTTAGGACCCCATGAGATTATCTGGTTGTGGATGAATAATACCAATAAGTTACCATCTTTTTACATTTTCTTTTGTATTTTATGGTTGACATACTACAATGTATATGGGTGTGACTTTGTAGTATTTTTTATTTATGTCTATTTTTGGTATATTTCATGTAATTTAGCTATGTCCTTTATGATTTTAGAGTCATGTGCACATATGTTGACATTGAATTATATGTATGGCTGAGGGCGCCCTGCAGACTCTATATCAGCATAGGGGAGACCCTTAATATATTGCCTTAAACATGGTAATTGGCATCAGCTAGCTCCATTTTTATTTGAGCATCCGTGGGCCCATTGCTTATCAAGCCGGGCACTTCCGGCGCTGCTAAAAGTTCTCTGCAGTGTCATGGCCTTTGTTTATTTACAGAGGACATACGTAATTTCAGATGTGTCTGGTTACTTCCGCTTCCGGAAGCGTTGGTTCTCTTCCGGCCGGCTCACCGCTATGCTGATTGGTTGCGGTGCGCTCCAGCGGAGGTATATAGATGGAGGATGGCGACGTCTGGTCACGCCCCCAGTTGAAGTCGGAAATGACGAAACGCGTCGGGGCGTGACCAGACGACGCATCCGACACCACGTGGTACGGTAGAGGACCCACCCGGAAGTATCGGGGTTGGCGTGGAGTCAACCCGGGAGGCTATTCGTGTGAGGATTCCTGCCTGACCGCTGTTGATTGTTATATGGAAGCCTTACCTTTTCCTACATATGTGAGTGCAATTCTCTTTTTATAATAAAGTTGAGTTTTACAGTACTTCACTATTGTAGTCATTTTACCTTGCATGTGGCCATTATACTGAGTGGAGTTTGTGGAAGGGATATCGGATCTAGTGTATACAGCAAGGATTGATCAAGGCTGTTTCTGACACCCATCATTAATACCTTTGATTCCTGCTTTTTGTGCTCTTGTGTGAGAACACCTGAGCCACTATATCTGGTGAGTTGCCACTTCTACTGTGTGACACTTGGTGGTGGTTGAAAAAGGTGATCCATTAACAACATCACTCTATCCTGGACGGTCTATGGACTTTAAAGGACTTTTTATCCTATATTGAAGTGTTTTAAAACACCCCTTTATTTTATGGTTGTATTTTATGCAATTTGTGAGTTACATCATAAGTGACTTTTTGCGCTACTATTATTCTTCATTCAGATACAATAACCTGCCTTGCTCCAAGGCAACAAACTTTATATTGTAAGGAAGACCCTAAATTATACACATCCTACCAGCCTGCAAGTATTCACTTATACCACCCACATCTTTCAGCCAGAATTCATTACAGCACAGCAAAGCATGGAGCCATCCCTGCTATGATAATGTTCCTATTATATGATATTTTACTGCACTATGTCATGTGGGAACAGGAGAAAATAATATATTACTCCATAATGCACGCATATTACGGAGGGACATTGAGAAGATTGAAGGATATTTGCCCGTGATTTGCAGGAGGTACAGCGACACAATGGCACTTCTATAGCGAAAAGCGTCTGGACAAATTCTCCCACTGAGCCTTTTCGTTACAGTTATTAGTTTGCAGGTTCAGTAAATGATTTCTCATCTGATCTGTATGATGCACTCGGAGCAGCCTAAAAATGAGTTATTGATTCGGCGACGTTTTAGATTTAACTTCGACTGCCTAAAAATAAATAAAAGGGATGAAATATGCACTTTCAGCAAAGTATCCTGCTTGATTTAACGGCGAATCAAGGGGAAAAAAGCCATGCATTAAATAATAAACTAATGTGGAAATAAAAAGGGATGGTAAATACAAATATAATTAGATTCTGAGTTATGCACGTAGAATACCGAAATTTTCTTTGCAGCAGGATTAAATCGTTCCTCATTTCATTACTTTGTCTCCTTATATAAGTTAAGTGGATATAAAGTCCAAGGATTTATTGTGGAACATTGAGATGTGTGGCGCTAAGGTATCTTTCTGGGCTTGTCTTGATTTACAACAAATATAAAGATGTCAATAGGCAAACGCAGTGTGCTCCAAAGTGTCTTGAGTTTAGTTTAGTGCGCTGCTGAGATCATTCATACATGGATGTGACCAGGAAAGAGGTTGGGTTCTTTCTGAACTGGGCTTAGTCCGGACCCAGAAGTTAGCTGTATTGATGGACCAATGAGCAGTGGGTGAGAGATTTTATTATTATATTATATAAAGGGGTGGAGATGCTCATATCACCATTGGCCTAATATAGCCACATAGAGAAAGAGATGTACATTGCTCAGGCAGTTTGGAACTTCACAGCCAGCCTTGGGTGCAGGACCTCGGATCGCCACCGCAGACAGGATACAAGAGAAATGGCCGCACACCAGGCAATAGCTCACGATGAAAGGCTTTACTGAACAAGGATGCAAGGTACAGCAAAATGGATGGTAGACATGTTTCACACGTCTCACAGCGTGCTTCTTCACTTCTCTAATGAACAAGCACGCTGTGAGTTGTGTGAAACATGTCTATCATCCATTTTGCTGTACCTTGAATCCTTGTTCAATAAAACCTTTCATCGTGAGCTATTGCCTGGTGTGCGGCCATTTCTCTTGTATCCTAATATAGCCACATGTCATTGTACTAATATGGCCATGTGGCCATTATAGGTCAAAGATATCACACATATCCTCACCCTTAAGTTTAGTGCATGCAGGCAGGGAATCACTGGCCCTCACCTTTGTGGGCCCATAGGGAAACGTTCATGTGACCGCTTTCCACAGGTTCACATACCTCCCAGCTTGGTATAGGACACACCCTCTGCCATGCCCCCTTAGAGGAGAATTATAAAAAAATATATATTTTTACCACTGCTTTTTATTTATACTGGCTTTTAAAATTTACAAATGGAACAATTTAGAAATTTAAAGAAAGGTTTAGCACTGGGAAGATATAAAGTGATGTTTTATACAACTATATAGATCAGAGCATGAGAGACGATCAAGGAGAAAAGAAGAACAGGGGACTTTGTTCCAAATCAGGGACAGTCCCCCAAAATCAGGGACAGTTGGGAGCTATTGGTTCAGGAGAACTGGGCTCAGACAAGGTATAGATTTGAGCCAAGATCTTTGCATCAAAAGTGTATAGTATTTCGCAACAGAGTGTTGGTGACGTTTCATCATTCTATTATGGTTGATCCTTTTCTAAAGTGCTTTAGGGGACTTTTGCATTCTCATTTTGGTTGTATGGAACAGAACAGTCCATGTAAACAGGTCCTAAAGGAGAATTTCATAAATTAGAGGGTTTAATCTGCTGCATTTTGCCACATTCCTTTATAACTAAAGAAAAATAGTTTCTCCCCCATTTGATGGGACTTTAAAGGCTCAGAGAGTAGACATATGCTTAAATGTAGAAGCTGTATTTTTATTCATAGAAAATTACATACAACAATTATTGAAAAATGTATCATGAATTAAAGAACTATCCCTGAGGAAGGAGCCAAGTGCAAAACACATTGGATATGCCTATTCAAGCTCTGCAATAGATATGTATAGCACATTTTTGCAATGTGCAATTGTGTACCTCATTTTTTACTGTTTACAATTCTTGATACACTTTTCAATAATTTTTGTGCGTAATTTTCTACAAATAAAAATACTGTATAACTTTTGAATGTAAGCTTATGTCTACTCTCCGAGCCTTTAAAGTCCCATCAAATGGGGGGAAACTCTTTTTCTAAAGGAGAATTTCACACTTTGATGAGGACAGGGGTGGACTGGGCTGGAGGGCACAGAGGATTCTTGACTTCATGGCCAGTATCCATAATTTATGTTAAACTGGGGGCACTAATTGGAGATACAAATGTAATATTCCCACCACATACATTTCCGAATGATAGCTGTAGATATGACTGGGGGCTGCAGTGACCACTGGCTGGAAATTGAAGACATTTAAACCGAAAGTATGTCACCAGCACACAAAGGTTAACAAGATTGGGTCCAAAGCTTTATTCAGCGATCACATCATAGTTACAGAAAGCAACGTTTCAGAGCTTCGTAGGATCCCTTCATTAGGCATATGAGCCTGAAGAAGGAGTCCTGTGAGATCTTTAATACAGGAATACTTGAAGAGTAACTTCACTCTCTCAATCATAATGACTATTTTTCATTCCCAGTCTGCCAGCGTTAGTAAAGAGATAGGGAAGTATATCATTTTTACTTGTTTAAGCTCATTTCTATATTTCTTTAGCTACTTCCTGGTTTCCAGGTCTAAGCAAATGATGCCATACATCCCAGGAGTCTTCATGGACATTTTTGTCTTTCTTCTGGAGGAGGGGAGGAGGGGCCTTCTCAGCTAAGCACTCCCTCCTGCATGCAGACAGATGATTTCCAGGAAGTAAATGCTACATGAATCATCGGCCCTTACTCAAGATGGCCATGGCCAGAAATGCTAGGGGGGGTTTAAAATGATTTCACAGAAAAAAAAGGATGAAGACATGGATGGATGGATGATGCGCGTGGTAGCCAATCAGCTTCTAACTTCAGCTTGTTCAATTAAGCTTTGATAAAAAACGCGGAACCTGATTGGTTTTTATGCAGAGCTGCAGCAGATTTTGCACTCTCCAGTTTTAGTAAATCAACCCCAATGTGTTTAGAGCTGCCAGAATAAAATGCTTGTAATAAAAAATAAAACAAACATTACAATGTCTTTCCTTGTCAATAAAACTTAAAATAAATACAATTTCAAACAAATGTGCTTGTTTAAAAGTAAAACCAACTCCCATTCATATCTAAACAACACGTTTTACAAAATGAGGTTGAAGGATTGTAAGAGGTGCATGAAAGTCAGCCAGCCCCCAGTCTGATGTACTCACCCTCCAGTCTGTCACCAACCAAATAAAACCTGTCTCTTGGTACAAAGAACAGGGGTTTAGTTGACACACATTTGCAAACGCATGTGAAAGCTGCAGAGCCACTTCACGGCACCCTGTTGTATCTGCAGTCCTACACTCTTAATTTAGTGTCCTCACACTGGAGGCACATGGCCGCTAATGGGTGGATGGGGGAACAGGTGAGAGGGAGACAGCCCAACCTCCCCCAACCCATCCCAATCCACAACTGGCTGTTGTCTCAAAGACTCAATAATTTATAACCATGGTGCAAACTGGAAAAGACTGGGGGCTGGCTGACTTTCATGCACCTCTTACAATCCTTCAACCTCATTTTGTGTTTTGTTATAGGGATGGAGACGCCGGGCAACACCAGCTTGGGTCTCATATAAAGTCCCACCTAGTCCAATATGTTTAAACAACACGTTTTATACCACTGTGATATTCCAACCAATTTGTATACTGCACTCAACACCACTTTCACTCGTATGATAAGACATTCACCAAAAGGAATGACTTCAAAAAGTAACAAAGGTCGTATGCTATTTTTACTCCAAATATCTTGAAACTGCTTTTTGTTAGTGGATCATACTTCCATGATCAAGTGTGCTGTCCTGAGTCCTGCTGCTTCCCTCGGTTCTCTTTGGGTAGATAGTGGTTCGGAGGGGTGTGTATTTTTAAATAGGGGGACAAAGATGCTTTATTGGAATATGATCTTTCTTGACAACGTCCTTCGGGGACAAAATGTGTTTAGGTTTTGACTTAACCGAGGGGTGTATGCAGGCTGTCAAGTGAGGAGAGAGAAGGACCAGAGGCTGATACCATAGGAAAGTGCCAGCGAGAGCCGGCAGCTGTCTGATGAATAAATACAGGGACCTGGAGACTCTAAGATATGCTATATAAAACCAGCATGTTTGTGAGTAAAATCCAAGCTGTTTTTACCAATCTGTTAGTTCAGAAAGGCATGAGCATTTGGTGAGTGGTATTTTGATTGGAAGTGGGTCATGATCACAAGCTTTAAATAAAAAATAAAAAAAATGGATAACCCAAAAAAAGAAATACGCATCACATGGAGCACTTTGTGATTTGGACTTGGTTTATTAGAATTTTTTTATATACTGTACATATGAATTTGAGTATTTTATACTTACATGGAACACTTTATTTGGATTTATTTATGAATTTTCTATGCTTTTTTCTGCTTGCATTGAATTTTTTTGGAGCACTTTGTGATTTTGGCTTTATTTATTTGATTTATATTTATATAAATTCATTTAAATATTTTATACTCACATGGAGCACTTTCATCTTTCATTTTTATTATAATTTTTTATAATATTTTTAGCACTGAAATTTTTGGATACTGAATTTATTGATACTAATTTTTCAAATACACCAAAAGTATTGGGACGTCTGCCTTTACATGTACATGAACATAAATGTAATGGCATCCCAGTCTTAGTCAGTAGGGTTCAATATTGAGTTGGCCCACCCTTTGCAGCTCTAACAGCTTCAATTCTTCTGGAAAGGCTGTCCACAAGGTTAGGAGTGTGTCTATAGGAATGTTTGACCATTCTTCCAGAAGTGCATTTGTAAGGTTAGGCACTAATGTGGACCAGAAGTGTCCGCTCTAATTCATCCCAAAGGTGTTCTATCAGGTTGAAGTCAGGACTCGCTCATCCATGTCTTTATAGACCTTGCTTTGTGCACTGGTCCAAATCATTTCATGGAGGGGGGATTGTGGCATGGGGTTGTTTTTCAGGGGTTGGGCTTGGCCCCTTAGTTCCAGTAAAGGGAACGCTTAAGGCATTAGCATACCAAGACATTTTGGACAATTTCATGCTCCAAACTTTGTGGAAACAGATTGAGGATGGCCCCTTCCTGTTCCAACATGACTTCGTACCAGTGCACAAAGAATGGTCCAGAAAGACATGGATGAGCGAGTTTGGTGTGGAGGAGCTTGACTGACCTGCACAGAGTCCAAACCTCAACCCGACAGAACACCTTTGGGATGAATTAGAGTGAGGACTGCGAGCCAGGCCTTCTCGTCCACATCAGTGCCTGACCTTACAAATGCGCTTCTGGAAGAATGGTCAAACATTCCCATAGACACACTCCTAAACCTTGTGGAGAGAAGATATGAAGCTGGTATAGCTGCAAAGGGTGGGCCAACTCAATATTGAACCCTACAGTCTAATGCCCCGTACACACGTTTCCGATAATCGTACGACAAAACTCGCTTTCAACCTGATCACACCATAATCTGATCATTAGTACACAGCTTTCGACAGCCGATCACGACAGTTGGTCCAACAAAATCCGAAGGGACAAACAGGAAAACTTCTGTCGTACGACAGCTTATCGAACGATAATCGTTTCATCAGTACGCTAAAAATCGATCGACAAATACCACGCATGATCGGAAATAGTAAAATGACGTTGCACGACGCAGGGGTCAGACGTATATGACATCACTTCCGATACGTAGTTACGAAAAATACACTTGGTCAGTGAATCGTACGAAGAAAATCCGATGGCTTGTACGCAGAGTTGGTTTCGATTTTTGTAACATGCAACAATTTGCGAAACATTAGTCCTACGATTATTGGAACGTGTGTACGGGGCATGAGTCTGGGATGCAATTAAAGTTCATGTGCGTGTAAAGGCAGGCGTCCCAATACTTTTGGTAAAATAGTGTATATGGCGCTAAAAAGTGAATCTTAAACTATTGTGATTCAAAGGGATACAATTGTAACTAGGGATATTTTACTGTGATTCAGGTGTTATTCATTTAGCGCGGAGTGAGGAAAATTGTGTGTAATTTGGAAAGTTTCTTTTCTTACGGCTGAAGGAATCACAAGTTTACTAAATTAGAAACATAGAAGAGTGGCGACAGAAAAAAGACCAAGTGGTCCATGTGGTCTGCCCTATATTTTTTTCTATATACTGTATGTTATTTTGTTTGTCTGACTATAGATCTGAGTTTATCCCAAGCATGTTTGAATCCACTTACTGTTGACTGACTGGCTACCTCTGTTTGAAGTCTTTTCCAAGCATCAACTATTCTTTTGATAAAATCATTCTTTCTATGATTAGTTTTGAAATTTCCTCATTCTAGTTTGAGTTCATATCCCCGTGTTGGTTAAAATATCACAGTAGAAAAAAATTTAGTTATTGTTTGAGATTATATTTATTTTAATTTTTATTATACAAGGGCACATTGTTATATGTGTTTCATTTTTTATTATTGACATTTTGTTCTGGCAGTGCTTTACACATTGTATTTAATATTTGTTTTTGGAGTTTGTTCTCTACTCATGTATAGCAACAATCACAAGATGTATTTTTTAGATAGCGCAGAGATTTTTTTTTTTTTTCATACAATTCATATACACAGGAATGAGTTCTCGATAGATATATTCATAGTGATTTCAGCTTCAAAATTACAGAATTTTGCCATCAATGAAACTTTGCCAAAGCTGAAATTCACTAACCTATTACTACTACTACCAAAACGTGCTGGAAAATAAAAAAATATATATATATATTTTAAAATATGTATTTATTTCTTTAGAGCTTTTTTTTCTTTTTTTTCTTTGGAGGAGGGGGGGGGGGGGCATAAAAGGTAGCTTCTTTTTTTAGCTAGTGTTCTTTGTATTATCCTTTTTTTTCACTTTTGATCATTATTTTTGTGTTTTCAATTTAATTCTGTTATTTTTACGTTTTTTCATTGTCTGTTTTTTCTTTCTGGCAAAAAAGTAAAAAAAAAATGAGGCTAATAAGGGGTCATGTTTTGGCACATTAAAAAAAGCAGTCCATTACATCTTTGATAACCATAACAAGTCACTTTAATTTATCATCTGCATCAACTCCAATGCATTTTGTCAAAAATTAGAAATTTCAGTAGACTCATGGGCTTTTTGCGTAAATTTAGAGGACATGAAAAATCGAATTTATGCTAATCTAGTAAATGACAATCAGCAATCTGATGTGTGGGTGGATGTGTGCCATCTCTGGCAGCCCTGTGCCATGGGCCACAGCATATGTTGCCTATGAAGAAGAAATTGAGATTTCAAGCCATGTGTCTACCAGGAAGCAAACCAATCCATTAGAAACATTAACCCTAGTAGTAGTTTCATTTAAATTCTCTAAAACTACAATTTACATTCTATGCTAAAATATTTCCTACAAATTATGTTTTAAATATGGCAAAACAAGGGCACATACATTCCTGTATGTGTTCTTAAATTCCCCTTAAATTAAATAAAATGCACTCTGGTACATAAATAGCTAAATAAATAAATATACAGAACAGAACTCTCAGCAAAATAAAAATAATAAGCTGTTTACCAGATCATATGACAATCTATTGTGATAACAATACATTTGAAATTAAAATAATAATGAATTAAAATATCAAGCGCAATGTACAATAAATATAATAAAAGTGTGAATTTTAAAGATAAAGTGACAATTTCCTATTATTTATGCGGTAACCAATGAATCACTGTAATGTGGAGAAACATCATAATCCCCACTCCACAAAATTATTTGGACCGATGCACAAAGCAAGGTCCATAAAGACATGGATGAGCAAGTTTGGGGTGGAGAAACTTGACTGGCCTGCACAGTCCTAACCTCAACCCGATAGAGCACTTTTGGGATAAATTATAGCAGACTGCAATTCAGGCCCTCTGGTCCACATCAGTGCCTGACCTCACAAATGCGCTTCTGGCAGAATGGTCAAATATTCCCATAGACACACTCCTAAATCTTGTGGACAGCCTTCCAAGAAGAGTTGAAGCTGTTATAGCTGCAAAGGGTGGACCAACTCAATACTGAACCCTTCTGACTAAGACAGGGATGGCATTAAAGTTCATGTGCGTGTAACGGCAGGTGTCCCAAAACTTTTGGTAATATAGTGTTTGTTGTTTTTGTGGAGAAGAACTGAGCGCTCTTTCTGCAATATTGCTTTAAAAAAAGTAGTTTTTCTGTAAATGAAAAGTATACATTTTATTTTGTTATTTGCCCTGCTTAAAATTACACTAAAATTATGTTTTCTTAATTCAATATTGTGTATTTATTTTGTTATTCAACACTAAAAAATAGTAAGAATAAAAAAAAAAAAATATATATAAATATATATATATATATATATATACAAACCCGATTCCAAAAAAGTTGGGACATTGTCCAAATTGTGAATAAAAACAGAATGCAATGATGTTGAAGTTTCAAATTTCAATATTTTATTCAGAATACAACATAGATGACAAATCAAATGTTTAAACTGAGAAAATGTATCATTTTAAGGGAAAAAATAAATTGATTTGAAATTTTATGGCATCAACGCATCTCAAAAAAGTTGGGACAGGGCCATGTTTATCACTGTGTGGCATCCCCTCTTGCCAAAGTTGCCCAAGTTTAGGAATAGGAATGTTGTCCCATTCTTGTCTAATACAGGTTTTTAGTTGCTCAACTGTCTTAGGTCTTCTTTGTTGCATCTTCCTCTTTATGATGCGCCAAATTTTTCTATGGGTGAAAGATCTGGACTGCAGGCTGGCCATTTCAGTACCCGGATCCTTCTTCTACGCAGCCATGATGTTGTAATTGATGCATTATGTGGTCTGGCATTGTCATGTTGGAAAATGCAAGGTCTTCCCTGAAAGAGACGACGTCTGGATGGGAGCATATGTTGTTCTAGAACTTTGATATACCTTTCAGCATTGATGGTGCCTTTCCAGATGTGTGAGCTGCCCATGCCACACGCATTCATGCAACCCCATACCATCAGAGATGCAGGCTTCTGAACTGAGCGCTAATAACAACTTGGGTTGTCCTTGTCCTCTTTAGTCCGGATGACATGGCGTCCCAGTTTTCCAAAAAGAACTTCAAATTTTGATTCGCATTACCACAGAACAGTTTTCCACTTTGCCACAGTCCATTTTAAATGAGCCTTGGCCCAGAAAAAACACATGTACTTCTGGATCATGTTTAGATTTGGCTTCTTTTTAAGCCTATAGAGTTTTAGCTGGCAACAGCGAATGGCACGGTGGATTGTGTTCACCGACAATGTTTTCTGGAAGTATTCCTGAGCCCATGTTGTGATTTCCATTACAGTAACATTCCTGTATGTGATGCAGTGCCGTCTAAGGGCCCAAAGATCACGGGCATCCAGTATGGGTTTCCGGCCTTGACCCTTACACACAGAGATTGTTCCAGATTCTCTGAATCTTTGGAAGATATTATGCATTGTAGATGATGATAACTTCAAACTCTTTGCAATTTTTCTCTGAGAAACGTCTTTCTGATATTGCTCCACTATTTTTCGCCGCAGCATTGGGGGAATTGGTGATCCTCTGCCCATCTTGACTTCTGAGAGACACTGCCACTCTGAGAGGCTCTATTTATACCCAATCATGTTGCTAATTGACCTAATAAGTTGTAAATTGGTCCTCCAGCTGTTCCTTATATGTACATTTAACTTTTCCGGCCTCTTATTGCTACCTGTCCCAACTTTTTTGGAATGTGTAGCTCTCGTGAAATCCAAAATGAGCCAATATTTGGCATGACATTTCAAAATGTCTCACTTTCAACATTTGATATGTTATCTACAGTATATTATATTGTGAATAAAATATAAGTTTATGAGATTTGTAAATTAGTCCATTTCTTTTTTACTCACAATTTGTACAATGTCCCAACTTTTTTGGAATTGGGTTTGTATATATATATATATATATATATATATATATATATATATATAGTATCTCACAAAGGTGAGTACACCCCTCACATTTGTGTAAATTTTGTATTATATCTTTTCATGTGACAACACTGAAGAAATGACAATTTGCTACAATGTAAAGTAGTGAGTGTACAGCTTGTATAACAGTGTAAATTTGCTGTCCCCTCAAAATAACTCAACACACAGCCATTCATTTCTAAACCGCTGGTAACAAAAGTGAGTACACCCCTAAGTCAAAATGTCAAAATTGGGCCCAAAGTGTCAATATTTTGTGTGGCCACCATTTGTTTTTCAGCACTGCCTTAACCCTCTTGGGCTTGGAGTTGACCAGAGCTTCACAGGTTGCCACTGGACTCCTCTTCCACTCCTCCATGACGACATCATGGAGCTGGTGGATGTTAGAGACCTTGCGCTCCTCCACCTTCTATTTGAGGATGCCCCACAGATGTTCAATAGGGTTTAGGTCTAGAGACATTCTTGGCCAGTCCATCACCTTTACCCTCAGCTTCTTTAGCAAGGCAGTGGTCATCTTGGAGGTGTGTTTGGGGTCATTATCATGTTGGAATACTGCCCTGCGGCCCTGTCCCCAAAGAGAGAGGATCATGCTCTGCTTCAGTATGTCACAGTACATGTTGGCATTCACGATTCCCTCAATGAACTGTAGCTCCCTAGTGTCGGCAGCCCTCATGCAGCCCCAGACCATAACACTCCCACCACCATGCTTTACTGTAGGCAAGACACACTTGTCTTTGTACTCCTCACCTGGTTTTCACCACACACGCTTGACACCATTTGAACTGAATATATTTACTGTATCTTGGTCTCATCAGACCACAGGACATGGTTCCAGTAATCCATGTCCTTAGTCTGCTTCTCTTTAGCAAACTGTTTGTGGGCTTTCTTGTGCATCATCTTTAGAAGAGGCTTCCTTCTGGGACGACAGCCATGCAGACCAATTTGATGCAGTGTGGGGCGTATGGCCTGAGCACTATTAGGCTGACCCCCCACCCCTTCAACCTCTGCAGCAATGCTGGCAGCACTCATACGTCTTTTTCCCAAAGACAACCTCTGGATTTGAAGCTGAGCACGTGCACTCAACTTCTTTGGTCAACCATGGCGGAGCCTGTTCTGAGTGAAACCTGTCCTGTTAAACTGCTGTATGGTCTTGGCCACCGTGCTGCAGCTCAGTTTCAGGGTTTTAGCAATCTTCTTATAGCCTAGGCCATATTTATGTAGAGCAACAATTCTTTTTTTTCAGATCCTCAGAGAGTTCTTTGCCATGAGGTGCCATGTTGAACTTCCAGTGACCAGTATGAGAGAATGAAATCGATAACACCATATTTAACACACCTGCTCCCCATTCACACCTGAGACCTTGTAACACTAACGAGTCACATGACCCCGGGAAGGGAAAATGGCTAATTGGGCCCCAGTTGGACATTTTCACTTAGGGGTGTACTCACTTTTGTTGCCCGCAGTTTAGATATTAATGGCTGTGTGTTGAGTTATTTTGAGAGGGCAGCAAATTTACACTGTTATACAAGCTGTACACTGACTACTTTACATTGTAGCAAAGTGTAATTTCTTCAGTGTTGTCACATGAAAAGATATAATAAAATATTTACAAAAAATGTGAGGGGTGTACTCACTTTTGTGAGATACTGTGTATATATATATATATGTATATATATATATATATGTATATATTTATATATATATTCATTTTAGAAAAAAAATACTAGCTAAGGGGAGAAAGAGAGGAAGGAGTTAGGGCTACTTAGGTTATTATGGGGTTAAAAAGTGGGTAAATAACAATTAATGTAGTTAAAAAAAACAATTTCTGTATGGTTTCTTTATCTGTTATATGCAGTTCAAAGCTTTAGGGTCCTTTTACACGGCCGCTCCGCTGCTTTCCGTGTGTCCGCAAATCATCCTATTTTTTTGCGGATGATTTGCGGACATCAATGTAAGTGAATGGCACTGCGTGTGTCAGCGGAATACCATCCGCTGACACCCGATTTTCCTCCTGTCAGTTCTGTTCCGTTTTTATGAACGGAACAGAACCCTATTTTTCCTTCCGTGTAAAAAACGGAAAGGAAGGAAAATCGGATGTCATCGGTGTCATCCGCTGACATCCGCAGTGCCATAGACATACATTATGTCCGCATATCATCCGCAAACGGATGGGATGATATGCGGGCACACGAGCGGATGACAGAAATGTCATCCGCTCCGTGGAAAAAAAAAAAAAAAGTCCCGCAGCGGACCTTTCACACGGAGCGGCCGTGTGAAAGGAGCCTTAGCCTTTGTTCTACATACTGTTTGATTGAAATAGTCAGTACAATAAAACAATTAATTGTTACATTGTATTTACTCAATGAAATGGTATTATACACAGAAGCAGTTGTATTTTGAAGGCAGCTTCTGCTGTCCCTGCAAAAAAATTCCCAGCTGTCATTTTGACTGCCGGCATTTGCTTTTTTTAGCGGAAGGATGAGCAGTAGCAGGGGGAAAGGAGCTGAACTTTGCTGAAGTTTTCGTCAATTGGTTAATAATGCTGCAAGTACAGAAAATACAATTTCTATTACCAGACCTCAAGGCCTAGCCAGTGCACATTGCATGGCCACTTTTTTACTTATTTCATTTTTCTCTTCACGTTTTGTCACCTTTTCCTTTTTCCTCACTGGATGGAGGGTGTGAGTCCTCAGGCTTGCCCTGAAGTCTACAGGGAGGATGTGTGGCCCTAAGGTTTCTTCCTCCCCCGTAACCTAGGGGGGTTTCTCTTTGGGAGAGCCCCTCGACCTAGTACTCAGGAGAGGGGTCTGCCAGGTCTTTTGGGTAGGTTGTATTCTATGTCCCTTTCAGGAGCCTTGCACCTGGGGGATCAGGGAGACAGACAAAGCACACCCTTTGGTGCACTTTTTAGTGTGTGTTCACATGCACGTTTTTTCTTTACATAACGGTTTGTACATTTTTTATTTTCAGCACTGTGGATAAAAAAAGAACAGACTTTGTTGATTTTTTTTTTTAGGTAAATAAATGGCGACAAATTATACATAGGTTGCATAAAATGATCATTAGGTGATGTAAAATATTAAGGCCCGGTTCACGCATCGCATTCAAATAGCAGGCAGTTCACACTGCCATATGCGAATTGCTGGGGATGTCAATACAAAGTTAACGACACCCCCAGATCAGTTTGAATATCGCAGTGCGAATTGACAGTTCGGACATGAATCGGATCTCATTGGTGTGAACCACCATGCGATCTGATTCTGTTGTGGACCCAAAAAAAGGGCCCTGTGCGTGTTCAGTCCGAATCAAATTCAGCCATACAATCTGTATGAATTCGCATCACACAGACATTGATTTTAGGATCAGTGCGCTGCGAATCACATGCAATGTCTGTCATCGCTATAGTGTGAACAAGGGCTTATACCAAAAGGAAAAAAAACGGTTTGCTGTAACTGATTGTAAAGTGTGAGCTGGAGTTTGGCTTTAAATGAGTTGTAAAGTCAGAAGGTTTTTTTATCTTAACCACTTGCCGACTGCTTACATGGAGCGTAATGCGGCAAAGTGGTTCGTTATCGTCCAGCGACGTAGGTCTACGTCGCTGGACTCCTCCCCTTGTGGGCGGCGTGCGCACGCCGCCGGAGGCTCGCTCCCGCTGTATTCAGACACAGCGGGAGTCGGGCCAGGGGAGGAGAGGCGGTGATCACCACCGCTCTTCCCCAATTGTCGGGGATCTAGTGTGAAGATCCGCCCGCTTGTATAAACAAAGCGGGCGGATCACCTAAGTGAAAGGCAGGGACAGATTACAGGATTCAGCATAGCTGAACCTGCGATCTGTGCCTGTGTCACACAGTCCCCTCCCCCCATTTTTACCTTAATGCATCCTTCTGTGTGTATCAGCCTCCCTAGCAGCCCCCTAATACCCACCTGAGCCCCATCTCTTTTCAGTAATGTCCACAAGCCCCTCGGCCGTCTCCCTCCTGATTGGCTGAGACAAAGCAGCATTGGCACCATTGGCTCCCGCTGTTGTCAATCAAAGTCAGTTAGCAATTCAGGAGAGAGAGGGGGTGGGGCTGAACAGCAGCTCTGTATCTTAATAAACACAGGGAGCTGCAGCTTGGCTTGGGTGCCCCCATAGCAAACCGCTTGCTGTGGGGGCACTCGACAGGATGGAGGGGCCAGGCGCAGTGAAGAGGGACCAGAGAAGAGGAGGATCTGGGCTGCCCTGTGCACAACCACTTAACAGAGGAGGTAATTATAACATGTTTGGTATTTAAAAAACAAGAAAACACGAGACTATACAATCACTTTAAAGTGTTAGTGCATATAAATCTGCTAATATATTTAACATTCCTCAACCCCCCCCCACACACACACACACACACTGACAGTGCTGCTGTCTGCTGTGCATGCTGTGCTCATTGCTCCAGAGTTGTGTCTCACTAGTACTGGAGGTGTGTTACTAGAAAAGAAAAGGAATGCAGCCATCACATCTAATGGTTGGGTTGGCAAGCTGCAATATAATACATTTTTGGTTTTGGGTTTAATAGTGCTTTAAGGTTTAGAGCAGCTTAGTACAGGTATGCTTTAGGTCCAAAATCAAACTGTTCCCATGTTTCATTGTGTGACATTAGCTACAAGGGCCAACTGATGCTGAGGGACCCCCTGAGGACTTTTTGATTTTAATGGAAGTTTTTACACCTGGATTAGTCATTATAATCATGCTTAATCTCCCATGGTAATGAAAGATAAAGATTTAATCACTCATTACGCTACAGTAGGAACTGCTGATATGAAGCAGTGTAGGTGAATTAACCGTTACTGAACGGCATTTGTTGCTTGGGGTCACGGAAGCTTGATTATCTGTCCCTGTCTCAGTGCTCATTTAAACAGAGATAATGAATAGGCACAAGGAAGCGCTCAGTCCCAGTGTGCTGCCCAGTCAACCGTAATCAGTTCTTTTTGATTGATAGAAATAGGAGGGGTCACTGAAAAGACTGCGGCCTGAAGAGGAAGGGGTCTTGTCAGAATCCATACCGCTTGTTGCTTTTTTACTGGAAACCACACACCGATACCACCAATGTTCCAGTGAATTGATCCTGGTGTATACTATATTACCAAAAGTATTGGGACGCCTGCCTTTACACTCACATGAACTTTAATGGCATCCCAGTCTTAGTTCGTAGGGTTCAATATTGAGTTGGTCCACCCTTTGCAGCTATAACAGCTTCAACTTTTCTGGGAAGGCTGTCCACAAGGTTTAGGAGTGTGTCTATGGGAATGTTTGACCATTCTTCCAGAAGTGCATTTGTAAGGGCAGGCACTGATGTTGGATGAGAAGGCCTGCTCGCAATCTCCGCTCTAATTTATCCCAAAGGTGTTCTATTGGGTTGAGGCCAGAACTCTGTGCATGTCAGTCAAGTTTCTCCACCCCAAACTCACTCATCCATGTCTTTATGGACCTTGCTTTGTACAGTGGTGCGCAGTCATGTTGGAACAGGAAGGGATCATCCCCAAACTGTTCCCAGAAAGTTTGGAGCTTGAAATTGTCAAAATGTCTTGGTATGTTGTCGCCTTAAGAGTTCCCTTCACTGGAACTAAGGGGCAAGCCCAACCTCTGAAAAACAACCCCACACCATAATCCCCCCTCCACCAAATGATTTGAACCTGTGCACAAAGCAATTCATTTTGTGCCCATTTAAAAGTACTGAGATCTGGTCTTTCTCCATACCCTGTTGTAAGGGAAAGGGGAGGGATCAACGCAGTAAATAATACCATGTGATTACTGTGATGTCCAATCACAGCGTTCACATGGTGCCCAGCCTCTTGAATCATCTAGGTACAGCATGGGTGTCAAACTCAATTTCATCAGTAGTATGGTAGCTCTCAAAGGGCCGGGTGTAGCTGGGGTGCGCTACGTGCAGGTTGCAGGGTTTAGGAGTGTGTTATGAATAGAGTGAAGAGTCCCGAATAACGCTGCGCACAGAATGCAGGGTGCAGGAGTGTGGTATGTACAGAGTGCAAAGTCATAGATAACACTGCATACAGAGTGCAGGGTTCAGGAGTGTGTTATGTACAGAGTGCAGAGTCGTGAATAACGCTACGTATAGAGTGCAGAGTTCAGAAATACGTTATGTACAGAGTGCAGAGTCCCGGATAACGCTACGTACAGGTTGCAGGGTTCAAGAGTATGTTATGTACAGAGTGCAGCGTCCCGGATAATGCTGCGAACAGAGTGCAGGGTTCAGGAGTGTGTTATGTAAAGAATGCTGAGTCCCAGATAATGCTACATACAGAGTGCAGTGTTCAGTAATGCAATATGTACAGAGTCCCGGATAACGCTACTTACAGGTTGCAGGGTTCAGGAGTGTGTTATTTACAGAGTGCAGAGTCCCAGATAACACTGTACACAGAGTGCAGGGTTCAGGAGTATGTTATGTACAGAGTGCAGAGTCCCGGATAATGCTACGTACAGAGTGTAGGGTTCAGGAATGCATTATGTACAGAGTTGTAGCTGGGGTGTGCTACATACAGGTTGCAGGGCTCAGTGTGCAGGGTTCAGGAGTGTGTTATGTACAGAGTGTACAGTTCCAGATAATGCTATGTACAGAGTGCAGGGTTCAGGAGTGTGTTATGTACAGAGTGCAGAGTCCCGGATAAAGCTACGTACGGAGTACAGGGTTCAGGAATGAGTTATGTACAGAGACCAGGGTCCCAGATAACGCTGCATACAGAGTGCTATGTACCAGTTGCAAGGTTCAGGAGTGTGTTATTTACAGAGTGCAAAGTCCCAGATAATGCTGCACACAGAGTGCAGGGTTCTGGAATGTGTTATGTACAGAGTGCAGAGTCCCGGATAATGCTACATACAGAGTGCAGAGTGCCAGGTAATGCTACATATAGATTGCAGGGTCCAGGAGTGTGTTATGTACAGAGTGCAGAGTCCCGGATAACGCTACATATGGAGTGCAGGGTTCAGGAATGAGTTATGTACAGAGAGCAGGGTCCTGGATAACGCTACATACAGAGTGCAAGGTTCAGGAGTGTGTTATTTACAGAGTGCAGAGTCCCAGATAACGCAGCACACAGAGTGTTGGGTTCTGGAATGTGTTATGTACAGAGTGTAGAGTCCCGGATAACGCTACATACAGAGTGCAGAGTCCCAGGTAATGCTACATACAGATTGCAGGGTCCAGGAGTGTGTTATGTACGGAGTGCATAGTCCCGGATAACCAGGGCCATCTTTAACACAGGGCAAAAGGGGCAGCTGCCCCAGGCCCAGTCATTGTTGTGGGGCCCAAGGCAGCTTCCCCTTGAGACCACACTGCCTGCAAATAGTTGATAAGTTGATTCGGGAGGGGCCAAGAAAATGTTTGCCCAGGGTCCAGTCAATATTAAAGATGGCCCTGCGGATAATGCTATGTACAGAGTGCAGAAGGTAATTGTTTATGATACAAAGTGATTTAGCAAATAATTGTTATCCAGCTATAGTTTATATCCAATTTCAAAGACAACTGTATTTTTAAATACCCTGCCCGGTTAATTATGATTGTGAGGATATTATGTAGACCTCAGATGCAAACACCTAGACCTGAAGCATTGATGGACATTCTTTTAAGCCACCAGCATTAATTGCTTTAGCTTTGGCTTAGCAGCCTGTGTTGTTGACAACATGTCAAGAGGCTTAACTGAATTTTTTAAATTAGTAATTTTCTCTTGCTAGTAACAAACATTATCACAGGTACTTAAGCTTTTAGAGCAGGTGTTTCACTGTGTTAATGCTGCCATCAGGCATTTGCGACTGTAATGTCATTTATAGAACAGACACTGTTCTTATTAAAGCTGAATTCCAGGCAAACAGCTACATACACAATTAGAATATACACGATATTGTCAAAAGTATTGGGACGCCTGCCTTTACACACACATGAAATTTAATGGCATCCCAGTCTTAGTCCGTAGGGTTAAATATTAAGTTGGCCCACCCTTCGCAGCTATAAGAGGTTAAACTCTTCTGGGAAGGCTGTCCACAAGGTTAAGGAGTGTATATAAGGTAGCTATTTATCCTACAACGGATTTCTATTTCTGTCTATCCAGTCCAAAGATTTACACAGCCTTAGCACACAGCACAGCCAGGTGGATGATACTACCTATAGTGACAGAACCTCCACCCCAAGCTGCTGCTTGGACAGTGGCAGACCGATGAGGTCATCCCTCTGATCACTGTACTCTCTCTACCTATCAGCAAGTTGCTTGGTAAGACATATAGATGCAGCACACCTGATTTGCTTCCAATCCTGCCCTTCTCACTATTATTCTCTTACTATTATTTAAACAATACATGTAATAATGTATTAAAGCAGAGTTCCTGCCACGGGGGTGAAATTTAGCTAAAAATACCCCCGGGACAGTCAGGGCTAGTACATTCCACAATGGATAGCTTCTGTACTGTCCCGGGTCGCACTTACCTTTTAGAAAAAATACTTACCTTGAAAATTTCTTCTCCAGCGCTGCCATCTCGGATGTGGGCACCTGAATCCAGCGCGTCCTCTTCTGCATCCTCTTCCGTGTCCTCTTCTCCCAGAATGCCCCTGCACCGCCCCGCTCGTCACTTCCGGTGCAGGCGCGTCATCCCTCCACAGCTTCTGGGCATGCCCAGAAGCTGTTTAGCAGGGAATGAGGTGCCGCACCAGAAGTGACGAGCGGGGTCAGTGCAGGGACATTGATTCCTGGGAGCGCTGACGTTCAGCGGCCGCAGAGGGAGGAAGTGGAAGACAGGTGAGTATATTTTTCTTCAATAACAAAGTAAATAAACAAAAAACAAAACCGTAACTATTAATTTCTTATTCAGGTGACCAAGAGCAATCGGATGGGCCAAAATCGATTATGTCGATTTTGTGGCTGGAACTCCGCTTTAATAAATACATAGCTGCATAATGTTTCTTTTACATCTATCTGGAGTTCTGCTGCAGTCAGAATTGAACCTTCAGATATATACATGGATAGCATCCAAAAGGCACACGTTTTCTAAGCCAATGGGTTTGGAGGCCTCTCATAGACTTAAAATACATCAGTAATACATTGTAGAAATTTTGTGTATTAACTAACAATTCTGAACAGCAGATGCAGAACGGTCAGTGGTCCAACATAGGAAGAAATATGCAAAGCCTTCTCTTCATTCTTACCAAGACCTCCTGCTCTTTAGCTCCCTTGTCACCTGCACACATGCTCTCCTCTGGGACTTCTCCTGAGAACTCCCTACCCTTATCTGTCCTATTATTTCCTACTCTGTCCACTTTTATGTGATCCCTGAAAACCCCTCTCTTCAGTGAAGCCTGTCCTGCCTCCACCTAACAACTATACTTTTATTTTCTCCATCAGCTCATCCCCCACAGTTGTTACCTTTTGTATCGCTTACCCTCCCTTTTAAATTGTGAGCTCTATGGAAACAGGGCCATCTGATTCCTCCTGTACCAAATTGTATTGTAACTAGAGTTGAGCGGACACCTGGATGTCCGTGTTCGGCGGGTTCGGCCGAACTTGAAAAAAAAGTCCGGGTCCGTGTCCCGGACTTTTTCCGAACCTTACCCGGACACCGAACCCCATTGAAGTCAATGGGGACCCAAACTTTCAGGCACTAAAATGGCTCTAAAACACCAATGGAAAGGGCTAGAGTGCTGCAAACGGCAGCAAAACGTAGTTAAGAGCATGGCAAGTGCTCTGCAAACAAATGTGGATAGGGAAATAACTTAAAACAACAAAAAAAAATGTTCTTCATCTGTGAAGGACGAGGCCCATATGGAGTAGGAGGGAGGTTGAGGTGGTGGATGTGGCGGTGTAGGTGGAAGCGACGGTGGAGGAGGACGAGGTAGCCAACACTGCTTTTTTTCAGTCATTTTAAATGAGGGTACACCCCAAAAGAGTGAGAAAGATCAAAAATAGAACAATGGCTGGGTAAGGTCGGTATCCATCTCTATTCTGCACAAGGTACGGAAAAGTCCTGTGGGATCCATGCCTGGTTCATTTTAATGAACGTGAGCTTGTCCACATTGTCTCTGGACAGGCGGCTGCGCTTGTCTGTGATAACGCCCCCAGCCGTGCTAAATATACGTTCAGACAATACACTGGCTGCAGGGCACGCCAGCACCTCCAAGGCATAAAGGGCAAGCTCAGGCCATGTGCCCAATTTGGAGACCCAGAAGTTGAAGGGGGCAGACCCGTCATTCACTACATGTAGGCGTGTGCACACATACTGCTCCACCATGTTGGTGAAATTCTGCCTCCTGCTAAGACGTTCCATATGAGCTGCTGGTGCTGCTGTTTGTTGTGGCGTGCTGACAAAGCTTTTCCACATTTCGGCCATGCTAACCCTGCCTTCTGAGGTGCTGGCGGTGCCCTGGTTGCGTTGGCGACCTCTTCCTCCTCCTCCTCTGCCTTGGCCTTGTGCTTCCACTGTGGCCCCGCTGTCAGGTGGGAATGCCAGCAGCATTGCGTCTACCAGCGTGCGATCGCGCTCCAGTGAGTGAATTAAGGACGGTACGTTGTCCTTGTAACGTGGATCCAACAGCGTGGCCACCCAGTAATCAGCACAAGTTAGAATGTGGGCAACTCGGCGGTCGTTGTGGAGACACTGCAGCATGTAATCGCTCATGTGTGCCAGGCTGCCCAGAGGCAACGAAAGGCTGTCCTCTGTGGGAGGTGTATCGTCTGTGTCTCCTCCTCCATCTCCTCCTCCTCATCCTCCTCATCCTCCAGAACTGTGCCCCTGCTGGACAATTGTGTCCCTGGCATTTGTGGGTGCAGGAACCCACCCTCGGAGCCACTTGCAAATGACTGCCCTGAAAGCCTTGGAAATGTTACCTCTTCATCCTCCTCCTCCTCATCCTGTGCCACATCCTCTTCCATCATCGCCCGAATCGTTTTTTGAAGGAGGCATAGAAGTGGAATAGTTAAGCTGACAACGGCGTCATTGGCACTGGCCATGTTGGTGGAGTACTCAAAACAGCGCAACAAGGCACACAGGTCTCGCATGGAGGCCCAGTTATTGGTGGTGAAGTGGTGCTGTTCCGCAGAGCGACTCACGCGTGCGTGCTGCAGCTGAAACTCCACTATGGCCTGCTGCTGCTCGCACAGTCTTTCCAGCATGTGCAAGGTGGAGTTCCACCTTGTGGGCACGTCACATATGAGGCGGTGAGCGGGAAGGCCGAAGTTACGCTGCAGCGCTGACAGGCGAGCAGCAGCAGGGTGAGAACGCCGAAAGTGCGCACAGACGGCCCGCACTTTCTGCAGCAGCTCTGACATATCGTGGTAATTTTTAAGGAACCTCTGCACCACCAAATTCAGCACATGCGCCAGGCAAGGGATGTGCGTCAAACCGGCTAGGCCCAGAGCTGCTATGAGATTTCGCCCGTTATCGCACACCACCAGGCCGGGCTTGAGGCTCGCTGGCAGCAACCATTTATTTGTCTGCTGTTCCATGCTCCTCCACAACTCCTGCGCGGTGTGTGGTTTTTCCCCCAAACAGGCAAGTTTTAAAACTGCCTGCTGTCGTTTACCCCTGGCTGTGCTGAAGTTGGTGGTGAAGGTGTTACGCTGTCCGGATGAGGAGGCGGTAGAGGATGAGGAAGCGGAGTAGGAGGAGTTAGGAAAAGGAGGCAAACTGAAGCGCCCTGCAATCCTCGGTGGTGGAAAGACATGCGCCAAATTGCTATCCGCCTCAGGCCCATCCGCCACTGCATTTACCCAGTGTGCCGTTGGGGAGATATAACGCCCCTGACCGTGCTTACTGGTCCACATATCGGTAGTTAGGTGGACCTTGGCACAGATGGCGTTGCGCAGTGCACACCTGATTTTTTCCCCCACTTGGTTGTGCAGGGAAGGGATGGCTTGCCTGGAAAAGTAGTGGCGGCTGGGCACGACGTACTGTGGGACAGCCACCAACATAAGGCTTTTAAAACTGTGCGTCTCCACCAGACGGAATGACAGCATTTCAAAGGCCAAGAATTTTGAAATGCTGGCATTTAGGGCCAGGGATCACGGGTGGGTAGGGGGGTACTTCCTCTTCCTCTGAAGTGTTTGGGAGATGGAAAGCTGAACGCTTCCAGGGGACATTGTGGAGATGGTTGGTGACCCAGGTGGTGGTGTTGCTGACAGATCGTCTGTTTGCGGGGTGGCAGGTGCCGGTATCACTACAGAGGTGGATGGAGAGGCCGAGACTGCAGCAGAAGAGGAAGCAGGAGGAGCCAGAGACCTGTCTTGGTTTTGAAGGTGTCTACTCCACTGCAGCTCGTGCTTTGCACTTAGATGCCTGATCATGCAGGTTGTGCTCAGGTTGAGAAGGTTTATGCCTCGCTTCAGGCTCTGATTGCACAGGGTGCAAACCACTCGTGTCCTGTCATCAGCACATTTTCTGAAGAACTTCCATGCTAGAGAACTCCTTTGAGCTGGCTTTGGTGCGCTCGGTCCCTTGCTGCGTTGGGCAGTAGCAGGCGTAGTGTCTAGGGCACGGCGGCTCCACTTCTGCACCCTGCTCCCTCTTCTGCTGTGCTGGTGGCTCTGTGCGACCACCGCCTCTTCCTCCAAACTACTCAGGTCACCTGCATGACCTTCATTCCATGTGGGGTCGAGGACCTCATCGTCCTCCAAATCATCTTCCACCCAGTCTTCACCCCTGCCCTCCTTGTCGGTCTCCACAATTCTGAGTGCCGCAGCAGTTGGCACCTGCGTTTCGTCATCATCAGAGACGTGCTGCGATGGTCCTTCCATGTACTCATCTTGAGAAATAAGTGGTTGGGCATCGCTGCACTCAATCTCTTCCACTTCTGGGGCAGGGCTAGGTGGAAGGCCCTGGGAAACCCTGCTGACAGAGTCATCAAAAAGAAGAAGAGACTGCTGCATGACTTGGGGCTCAGACTGCTTGCCTGATTTGCAAAGGGGTGAGGTTGGACATTGGCTGCAGGTGCCAACTCTGACCTTTCTGCAGTAGACTGGGTGGGAGACAATGTGAAGGAACTGGAGGCACTGTCAGCAACCCAATCTACTATCGCCTGTACTTCTTCTGGTCTCATCACTTCTAGAGGCGCATGGTGCCCTACCAAATACTGCTGCAGGTTCTGTCGCCTACTCACACTTGAGGAAGGTGTTTCACTTGTGCGTGTAGCTGGCACAGATCGACCACGTCCTCTCCTTGCAACAGGAGCTCTACCAGCAGCACCACGACCCAGGCCACGGCCCCTATTTGACGGTCTCCTCATATTTCTGTAATTTATGATCTTGCCCTAGAAAGGTGTTTATTGAATAGCGGAACAAAACAACAACAGTATCGCACGGGTGTATCTCACAGTCAAATATGCAAACTATGCCGCAATTAATTTTTTTCACCCCAAGAGGGTGTATATTGAATAGCGGAATAGAAAAAAGTATGTAAAACGGTGTATCTCACACGTACAAACACAGACTAGGCCCCGATTACAATTTTTTGTACCCTAAAGGGAGGATGAGGAAGAGGAGTAGGAGGAGTTCGGAACAGGAGGCAAACTGAAGCGCCCTGCAATCCTTGGCGGTGGAAGGAGATGCGCCAAACAAATTTAAAAGGTGTATCTCACACGTACCGATACAGACTATGCCGTAATTTAATTTTTTATACTCCAAAAGGGTGTATATTGAATAGCGGAATAGGAAAAATTTTATAAAACGGTGTATCTCACACGTACAAACACAGACTAGGCCCCGATTACAATTTTTTGTACCCTAAAGGCAGGATGAGGATGAGGAAGAGGAGTAGGAGGAGTTCGGAACAGGAGGCAAACTGAAGCGCCCTGCAATCCTCGGCAGTGGAAGGAGATGCGCCAAACAAATTAAAAAAGGTGTATCTCACATGTACCGATACAGACTATGCCGTAATTTAATTTTTTACACTCCAAAAGGGTGTATATTGAATGGCGGAATAGGAAAAATTTTACAAAACGGTGTATCTCACACGTACAAACACAGACTAGGCCCCGATTACAATTTTTTGTACCCTAAAGGCAGGATGAGGATGAGGAAGAGGAGTAGGAGGAGTTCGGAACAGGAGGCAAACTGAAGCGCCCTGCAATCCTCGGCGGTGGAAGGAGATGCGCCAAACAAATTTAAAAAGGTGTATCTCACATGTACCGATACAGACTATGCCGTAATTTAATTTTTTACACTCCAAAAGGGTGTATATTGAATAGCGGAATAGAAAATTTTTTATAAAACTGTGTATCTCACACGTACAAACACAGACTAGGCCCCGATTACAATTTTTTGTACCCTAAAGGCAGGATGAGGAGTAGGAGGAGTTCGGAACAGGAGGCAAACTGAAGTGCCCTGCAATCCTCGGCGGTGGAAGGAGATGCACCAAACAAATTTAAAAAGGTGTATCTCACATGTACCGATACAGACTATGCCGTAATTTAATTTTTTACACTCAAAAAGGGTGTATATTGAATAGCGGAATAGAAAAAATTTTATAAAACGGTGTATCTCACACGTACAAACACAGACTAGGCCCCGATTACAATTTTTTGTACCCTAAAGGCAGGATGAGGATGAGGAGTAGGAGGAGTTCGGAACAGGAGGCAAACTGAAGCACCCTGCAATCCTCGGCGGTATAAGATGCGCCCCAAAAGATTGGAAGGTGTATCTCACACGTACCGATGCAGACTATGCCGCAATTTAATACTTTTTACCCCAAGGGTGTAGATTGAATAGCGGAATAGAAAATATGATATCAAAAGGTGTATCTATCTCACACGTACAGACCCAGACTAGGCCCTGATTACTATTTTTTGTACCCTAAAGGCAGGATGAGGAGTAGGAGGAGTTCGGAACAGGCAGGAGGCAAACTGAAGCCCCCTGCAATCCTCGGTGGTGTAAGCTGAGCCCCAAAAAATGGAAAGGTGTATCTCACACGTACCGATACAGACTATGCCGCAATTTAATTCTTTTTACCCCAAGGGTGTAGATTGAATAGCGGAATAGAAAATATGATATCAAAAGGTGTATCTATCTCACACGTACAGACCCAGACTAGGCCCTGATTACTATTTATTGTACCCTAAAGGCAGGATGAGGAGTAGGAGGAGTTGGGAACAGGCAGGAGGCAAACTGAAGCACCCTGCAATCCTCGGCGGTGTAAGATGAGCCCCAAAAAATGGAAAGGTGTATCTCACACGTACCGATACAGACTATGCCGCAATTTAATACTTTTTACCCCAAGGGTGTAGATTGAATAGCGGAATAGAAAATATGATATCAAAAGGTGTATCTATCTCACACGTACAGACCCAGACTAGGCCCTGATTACTATTTTTTGTACCCTAAAGGCAGGATGAGGAGTAGGAGGAGTTCGGAACAGGCAGGAGGCAAACTGAAGCACACTGCAATCCTCGGCGGTATAAGATGCGCCCCAAAAATTGGAAAGGTGTATCACACACGTACCGATACAGACTATCCCGCAATTTATTTCTTTTTACCCCAAAGGGTGTAGATTGAATAGCGGAATAGAAAATATGATATAAAATTGGTGATTTTTCAATAGCACATGTGAACACAGCAGTGTCTTATGTCAGTCAGCTCTGCTGCAGGCTATGAAGGGGAAAAAAAGAAAATTCCCCTTTAAGTATTGTAATTTTTAAATAGATTAGTACAGACTATGCCACAATTTTATTTTTTTTTAACCCAAAAGGGTGTATATTGAATAGTGGAATAGAAAAAAGTGTATAATATTGCAAATCACTAGCACATGTGAACACAGCAGTGTCTTATGTCAGTCAGCTCTGCTGCAGGCTATGAAGGGAAAAAAAAAGAAAATTCCCCTTTAAGTTTGTAATTTTTAAATAGATTAGTACAGACTATGCCACAATTTAATTTTTTTAACCCAAAAGGGTGTATATTGAATAGTGGAATAGAAAAAAGTGTATAATATTGAAAATCACTAGCGCATGTGAACACAGCAGTGTCTTATGTCAGTCAGCTCTGCTGCAGGCTATGAAGGGAAAAAAAAAAAGAAAATTCCCCTTTAAGTTTGTAATTTTTAAATAGATTAGAACTACTAGACCGCTCCATGTACGCATAGGTGAGCATATGAGTAAGATCAGGAAAGGAAAGACTAATCATAGCGTGCCGAGACACTTTAAGAAACACCACAATTGCAACCCTACCAGTTTAAAATTTTGGGGCATTGAAAAAACAGCCCATCATTGGAGGGGTGGGAATTTCGTGCGACAATTGAGTCGCAGAGAATCCTTCTGGATTTATCGGACCCATGTGCTGTCACCAGGAGGTTTAAATGCCGATTTTGATTTGAATTGTTTTATCTCTAATAGTTAATAGATCTGTTTTATTTATTATTCAGTTTTTCTTTTGGAATTTTATTGCATGTATCATGTAGGTCATGCATATTGTATGTTTTATATTTATATTTATACATATATGTATTTCTCTATACGCAGGTTTTATATGTATATGTTTTTAATCTGCATGATGTTCCAATCGGAGAGCTGCGGTTGTTGTCATATTCCGATTTTATATTGGTTTTAAATTGGATATTTATTTTAATATTTAATATTTTGCTCGACTGTCTATGTTAGGCAGTGAATTATTCGGGCATTTCCAATTATATTGCCATAATTTATTTAGTCACTGATGGTGAGCTGCAGCGGAGCTTCAGGGGTTAATCCGTGTTGTTTATTTCCTCTGACCACTGCTGTTCAGCTCTGTTATTCTTATTTCCTGTGTCTACAGGAAGTTGGGCTGGTCCTTGGTTGAAGGGGGTGGAGGATTTCCATTCCCCTTCACTTCCTGTTTTGTAATGACCTGGCTTCTGGTTGCTATGAGACGCCTTTATAATGAGCGGGTGCGGTCTCCCTCCTTACCCCTGCTGAGGAAGTCATGCTTATTGACGTAATGCATACGGGGGAAGGAGTCTGATGTCACCCGCAGCTCTCTGAGATCCTGGAACACATATCTGCACTTTCGCTTTCATCTGGCACTGTGACAGTGCCTTGCTTGTGAGTGATGCTTTATTTTTTACTTTAATAAATGTCCTTAATTAAGCGGAGAGCATTAGATCGTTTCATTTATCTTTTCCGGATTGCCATACACGAGTTTCTGTGAACCTGTTGGATCCTGGATATACAGATCTTCTGGCTGCCTCTGGCTTACTGATACAAAGTGTTGTGACCCCTAGTGGTCGAATACAGGAGGTGAGAGGCTGTATTATCTGTGGTGGAGGAGTCACGTTTGCAGTGTCGTTTTAAATATTCCTGTTTTTCACTTTGGAAATCAGCTTTTAAGGACTTTATGATTTATGATCCACATGCTTTTTATTGTGCATTTTATACATTTTAATGTGAATGATTTTATGCACTATTTGTAATTTTATAGCGCTGCACTTTATTTTCTTTTACTTTAAATAGATTAGTACAGACTATGCCACAATTTAATTTTTTTAACCCAAAAGGGTGTATATTGAATAGTGGAATAGAAAAAAGTGTATAAAATTTAAAATCACTCAATAATAGCACATGTGAACACAGCAGTGTCTTATCACAGTCAGCACTGAAGCAAAAACGCTGCACACAACTGACTGATAAAAATAGATTTTTTTCTCCCTCCTCCTCAGCGGGCAAAAAGATTGTGTTCACTGCACCACCCCACACACAGCAAAATCGATGTAGAACACTGACCCTGCCTATTCTCCAGCCTCGCCCTAAAATGATCGATAAGATCGTTCACTGGCACTGCACAACCAACCCCCCACACAGCAAAATCGATGTAGAACACTGACCCTGCCTATTCTCCAGCCTCGCCCTAAAATGCCCTAATAACTCGCCCTGCCTGCACTCCGACCTGACCCTGCATTCTTTTCGGACACAATACAATTTTTCACTGGCTGTCCCTAATCAGCAGCCAGCACGTATGATGTGTGCTCTGTCCCTAATCTACAGCAGAATGACGCGGCGCGCTGGGGCTCTCGAACTTATAAAAACATGGTCACATGCTTCAGATGGCCAATCACAGCTACTAATACATTAGTAGGCATGGCTTGGATAGCTTAAGGCACACCAGTTAAACGCTTGTTGATTGGCTGTTGAAAGCCCGCCATTAAAAGCGCGCCATTACATACAAACCCGGAAATAAAATGACCGAACACTGATTTTAAACCCGAACATACAGTAAAGTTTTCGGGTCCGTGTTCGGGTAACAAAAATCAAATTATTCGGTACTAACACGAATAATACAGTCCGTGTGCGCTCAACACTAATTGTAACTGTACTTTCTGTGCTGAGCAAACTGTTGCCGCTATATAAATCCTGTATTATTAAAATAATCATGATAATAATAATATAGCCCAATATGTAAAAGTAGAATTATGGCTAGGCCTTTCAAATATATATAGTATTCTTAGCAAACAGGGAATAACTTTTAAAACATGGCCTCACTGACCTCTGTAGCTGCATGCACTCTGGAGCAATTCATCCTCAAAATTTATAAGAGAAGCAGTGATGTCCTTCATATCAGTGCTCTTGTCTCTCCCCTCATCCTGTGCACCTGTTCTGTGTTTACATTAGAGATTAGAAGGCTGCCAGGTTGCAAAGTCCCTTCTGGGAAGGGGTGCAAGAACAAACTGTCTTTGCTGTAAATTTGGAGGATGAATTCAGATACAAAGCTTGGTAAGTACCTCTTACCTCTAGGATTAATCCCCCCTCTCCCCGGAGGTTCCCATATGTATGTATGTTATGCTTTTTTACAGTTATCTTTTTCAGATTTCTTCAGGCTGATCACTGTTTGCTTCCTTACAGTATGTGTGGCAATGGCTCTTTCAGGATGTGGCCTTGACACTCATTCACTCATAATATGAGTTTAGTCTTTCAGGTTGAATGATGCTGGCAGATGTGTAACTAGAACCTTCAGGGCCCTGGCAAGAAACCATAAAAGACCTCCCTGGCCTCTGACCGAGGCCCTTTCCACCAATCCCCGGTCCCTTTACCCCCATCGTGGGACCCTTTATTATGGTCCCGCAGCGGGCCTCCTTCCTGCCATCTTGGAGTTCCCCCACTGTGGCAGAACGCGAGAGACCAGTCGCAAGTATGACTTTTGCAACCCTGATAGTTCCGCCACTGGTGTCAGTAGTTTTTTATTTTTGTTGTTTTATTTTTTATAATTTTTTAATCATTTTATTTTATTTTGCAATTTTATTTTTTATATTTTTTTTTTACATATTTTTTAGGACCCCTCTTGGGGGCTTTGGTGAAATATCAGGAGTCTAAACAGACCCCTGATGTCTCACTTCTGAGACAGAGGAAGGGACTGAGGACAGATTTATAAGTCCCTTTCTCTGCAGCCTCAGCTGCACAGAATAAATGAACAGGAATAGCTCTGTAAAGGGATGTCTGTGGGAAGGAGAAGCAGGCATTCAGTGGCTAAATTAAGGGATTGGTTCCTCAACATGTCGTTGCCCCCACTGCCCTCCTATTCAGGTGTACAGGGGGGCCACATGAGCCCCTGGAGCATGGGACTAGGTCTCAGTGGCAACCCCTGCAACCCCTGTATGTATGCCCTTGGATGCTGGTGTTATCTAACCCAGAAGATTGAGGGCATTTTGTAGGGGAACAGAAGTACTATAATGAATAGAAATACTGTGGATTAACGATGAATATTGAAGCATGAGCTGCTTTTTCTCACCTGTCTGTGGTCTTTAAAGTGGATATAAACCTGATTCATGAACTTTGACCTGGGCACATCTATCTGTAGTGTTTACTTACAGTTAGGTCCATATATATTTGGACACAGGCCCAATTTTCATACTTTTGGCTCTATACGCCAGCAAAAACAAATGAAAACAAAACAAAACAATCCAAATTAATTTGAAGTGCAGACTTTCAGCTTTAACTCAAGGGGTTTATACACAGCCTATCCATTTTCAGGGGCTCAAATGTAATTGGACAAATTAATATAATCATGAATAACATGTTCATGTTTAATATTTTGCTGAGAATCCTTTGTTGGCAATGACTGCCTGATGTCTTGAACCCATGGACATTACTAAAGACTGGGTTTCCTCCTTTCTGATGCTTTGCCAGGCTCTTACTGCAGCTGTCTTCAGTTGTTCTTTGTTTGTGGGTCTTTCTGCCTATAGCTTTGCCTTCCGCAAGTGAAATGCATGCTTAATTGGGTTGAGATCAAGTGATTGACTCGGCCATTGCAGAATATTCCACTTCTTTTCCTTCAAAAGCTCCTGGGTTGCTTTTGCAGTGTATTTTGGGTCATTGCCCATCTGTACTGTGAAGCGCTGTCCAATCAACTTTGCTGCATTTGGCTGAATCTGGGCTGACAGTATATCTCTAAACACTGCAGAATTCATCCACCTGCTTCTGTCTTCTGTCACATCATCAATAAACACCAATGACCCAGTGCCACTGGAAGCCATGCATGCCAATGCCATCATACTGCCTCCACCATGTTTTCCAGATGACGTTGTTTGCTTTGTATCATGAGCTTTTCGTTTCATCTATCCAAAGAGTGCTTTTCCAGAACTAGTCTGGCTTTTTCAGATGTTTTTTGGCCAAGTCTAATCTCACTTTTCTATTCTTTAGGCTTATGAATGGTTTGCACCTTGTGGTGAACTCCTCTGTATTTGCTCTCATAAAGTCTCTTGATTTTAGAATTTGACAATGATACTCCCACCTCCTGGAGAGTGTCCTTCACTTGTCTGGATGTTGTGAATATGTTTTTCTTTACCATAGAGAGGATCCTGCGATCATCCACCACTGTTGTCTTCAGTGGACAGCTGTAACGCTCCTGCGTTTCATGTATGGTGTGGATTTTCAGCTGCAGAAATATTCCACTTCAGTAGTCATGTAAGAGAGATGCTGAGATACCATTCCCAACCTCAATGACTCATCATGTGTGGAAGGTCTTAATTCAGCTAGTAAATACACACACTCAACAAGCTGGTTCCTAGAGTGACTTTATGTATGTAGTAACACAGTGATGAAGATTTAAGAGACAGGTTGAGTGGAGGTGGTAGGTGACAGACATTTGAAGGTAAGACAGTAGCAGATGGATGCAGGTAGGTTTAGCAATCATGTATGGTAGCAGATGACAGAGTAGCAGGTGAACATACAAGAGTGATCAACCCAGTGCAGGAATAAGTAGCAGTAGTCTTAAGAGCTAGCAATCTAGATATGCAGATGTGATAAATAGTCTTTACTATGCAGAGCTAGATAGTGTAAGCTTAGTATAAGTTTATAGAGGGTTCCCCTGCGGGGTACTTGGCACTAATAGCAATACAGCCGAAGGTTGGTTCAGGAGGAGCGGATGATCCGGAAGCGGGATGCAGGGATCAGCGCAGCGAGGTTCCGTCAGCGAGGTATGCTTGCAAGCACGAAAGCTTCAAGCCAAGTTAGCATCCAGGTAAGGGTGTTTGAACGAACACATGTGAGTGAGAACCGGCGCTTTAAATAGCCATCTAGTCCGGCGCTGAGTGATGACAGCTTCAGTCTTAAAGGTGTATGCGCACCTTTCCAAAAGAGAATGGTGGGGCGCATACACTTGTGAAAAGAGTAATTTAGGGTACCAAAGGTACCGGAACATTACAATACCCCCCCCTTAAGGCCGGCTCCTGAAGGCCTCTGGAGCTGGTTTGTCTGGGTATCTCGCATGAAAATTGCGGATTAATCTAGGGGCATGTATTTCAGAGGTGTTTAGCCAGGTGTCGTCTTGGGGCCCATAGTTCTTCCATCTAACCAAGTACTGAAGTCTTCTTCTGTAGATACGAGAATTCAGAATCTCTTTTATCTCGTATTCTTCTCCACCTTCAACTTGTACAGGAGGCGGAGGTGGAATATTAGGCCTTATTCCGTGGTCCGGAACATGGGGCTTCAGTAGCGACACATGGAAAATGGGATGGATTTTTAGGTCTATTGGCAATGTAAGCTGTACTGCAGCTTTTCCAATAAGTTTTTTGATTGGGAAAGGTCCCAAGAACAGAGGTCCAAGCTTTTTGCTAGGGATCTTCAGTCTTAAATTTTTTGTTGAGAGCCAAACGAGGTCCCCGATAGTGTACTGTGGAGAAGGTCTTCTGCGAAGATCATAGTACTTCTTTTGTTGACTGTGAGCGTGTGCCATGGTAGTATTTAATAAACCCAGAGAATCCTTTATTTGGGTGAGATAGTCTGAGGCTACTGGGTTGTTTGAAGGAAGGATGCGTGGTGGAAGAATAGAGGGATGAAACCCATAGTTCAAGTAGAATGGACTCTGCTTGGTTGTACTGTGGGTTGCGTTGTTGTAGGCAAAGTCTGCCAGAGGGAGAAGATCCACCCAATCATCCTGTTGGTAAGAAGTGTAACAACGTAAATACTGCTCGATGCATTGGTTGACTCTTTCAGTCTGTCCATTGGTCTGCGGATGGTAAGGAGATGTGAGCTTCCGCTCGATCCGTAGTATGTGACATAGTTCTTGCCAGAACTTAGAAATAAATTGGGATCCACGGTCAGACAGAAGAGTTTTTGGGATACCATGTAATCTAAAGACATGTTTCATCAGGAGTTCTGCCGTTTGTTTGGACGAAGGTAGTCTGCGAATAGCAATGAAATGTGCCATCTTTGTCAGATGGACCACTGACACCAAGATGGTATTAAATCCTTTGGAAAGAGGCAATTCTACGATGAAGTCCAAGGACAAAACTTCCCATGGAGTTTGGGGTATTGGTAGACTGCATAGTAGACCGGATGGTCTCGTAGTGTCAATTTTGGACCTGGCACAGACATTGCATGAAGAGATGAATTTTTGTATAGATGTTTTCATGTCAGGCCACCAGAATTGCCGGGAAATCAAATTAAGAGTCTTTGTCATACCCATATGTCCTGCCATAGGCACATCATGAGATAATTCCAAGATCTTGGTGCGTAGGGTAGGTGGTATGTAAAGTTTGTCGTTGTAGTAGAGGAAGCCTTCTGCATCAGTATTTAGTTGTGGTGGGGGTGAATCCAAACTTATACCATGCAAAACCTCTTCCTTCAAGGAACGGACAACTCCAATAATGCGTTTGTGAGGTATTATAGGAAAGGAAGGGATTTCAAAGTAGTTTTCTTCAGTTAGTCGTGATAGTGCATCCGCCTTTTTGTTTTTATCTGCAGGTGTGTAAGTCACTAGGAAGTTAAACCTTAGAAAGAATAGTGACCATCGTACCTGTCGGTGCGAGAGAGTTTTGCTAGTCTGAAGATATTGGAGGTTTTTATGGTCCGTGTATATAATTATTGGTAATTGGGTGCCTTCGAGTAAATGTCGCCAATTCTCCAGAGCCAATTTTATAGCAAGCAGTTCCTTTTCACCCACGGGGTAATTTATCTCGGGACTGCTTAGGGATTTAGAAAAAAAGGCGACTGGATGAAGTGGTGAAGTGTGGGTTGGTCGTTGGGAGAGTATTGCTCCTACTGCCATGTTTGACGCATCTACCTCCAGAATGTATTGGAGGGATGGGTCTGGATGGCGTAATATGGGAGCGGAAGTAAACCTTGTCTTTAACAAGTGAAAAGCTTTACTGGCTTCTTCTGACCATTTGAATGTTTTTTTTATGCTAGTGAGCTGTGTGAGGGGTCTCACAATAGCAGAAAAGTTTTTAATGAACTTCCTGTAGAAATTTGAAAATCCCAGGAATCGCTGTAGCGCCTTGCGTGTGGTTGGTGTAGGCCAATCCTGAATGCAGGATATTTTACTCATGTCCATCTCGATTTCTGTTTTGGATATGATGTAGCCTAGAAAGAGTACCTCGTCTTTATGAAACAAGCATTTCTTCAGTTTCACATAAAGGTTATGTGCAAGCAATCTCGATAATACAAGTCTTACATGTCTTATGTGTTCAGACAGGGATCGTGAATATATAAGTATATCGTCCAGATATACCACAACACAGACATCTAGTAAGTCTTTAAAAATATCGTTTATAAATCGTTGGAAAACTGCAGGGGCGTTGCATAGCCCGAATGGCATCACAAGATATTTGAACAATCTGTATCTGGTTCTGAATGCAGTCTTCCACTCGTATCCATCACGGATTCGAATGAGATTGTATGCTCCTTTCAGGTCCAATTTTGAAAAATAGGTAGCTCCACGCACCTGCTCAATGAGCTCAGGGATAAGCGGTAGAGGATAGCGATCTTTTATTGTGATAGCATTCAATTTCCTGTAGTCGATGATAGGTCTGAGACTTGAGTCCTTATTGCGAACAAAAAAGAGTCCTGCTGCTGTGGAAGAAGTGGAAGGTCTAATAAAACCTTTTTCCAAATTCTCATCCAAATAGGTTTTGAGATGGGAAAGTTCATCCTGTGAAAGAGGATAAACATGACCGAACGGCAATTTGCTATTTGGGAGTAGATCAATGCTACAATCATAGTCTCGATGAGGAGGTAATGCTTGAGCATTTTTCTCAAGAAAAACCTCAGAAAGATCCTGATAACATAGTGGTGCAATCTCATCTGTCACCATAGACAGAATCTTCCCGGAAGAAGGGAGGTTACACGTATCCTCGCAATAGCAAGAGAGGAAGGCCAAGGACCGTTCCTTCCAATCTATGGTTGGTTGGTGTGTGTGTAACCAGGGAAGTCCCAACACAATGGGAAAGTGGGGTGAAGGTATTAAATCGAAGGTAGTAGTCTCCCTATGAGACTCGTTAATAGTGACTAGAAGTGCTTGTGTCTGATCGGTGATTGGACCAGAGGATAATGGAACACCGGTAATAAGACTTACTGAGACAGGTTTAAGTTTAGAAATAATAGGAATTTTATTTGAAGCAGCAAAACATATATCAATATAATTTCCACAAGATCCTGTGTCAATCATGGCCTTAGTAGTAATCCTGTTCTGGTCCCACTGTAATGTCAAACAAACAAAAATGTAAGGGTTAGTGAATGAAGTTGTCAATCCCCCTAGGAGGACATGTGAACACTCACCCTTCTTTTTGTTGACTAGGGGACAGACATTTATCTTGTGATCCGGGGATGCACAGTACAAGCAGAGATTTTCATATCGTCTTTTGGCTTTTTCCATAGTTGATAGCGGTGGGCGTATGGTTCCTACCTCCATAGGAACGGGGTTAACGGCCGGAATCCGAGAGGAAACGGATAATGGCATTCCCATTTTCTCAGCCTTTCTTTCTCGTAGTCTTCTATCTATGGTAATACTGAGTTGTATTAATGCATCCAGGGTTTTTGGTAGATCCGCTCGGGCGAGCTCGTCCTTAACGGCTTCTGATAGGCCAAGCCTAAATTGGGTTTTCAGAGATGCATCATTCCATTCTGAATCAGGGGTCCATCTCTTGAATTCCGCGACAAAGTCTTCTACAGGCCTCCTTCCTTGTTTCAAGGATCTTAATTGAAGATCGGCAGTACTCTGCCTATTGGGGTCATCATATAGGCTAGTGAGTTCTGCTAGGAACAAGGCATAGGAGTTGAGAAGCTGGTCGTTTTTCTCAAAAAGAGAGTCTGCCCAGGCTCGAGGATCGCCTGTTAGGTAAGAAATAATAGTACAAACCTTAATGTGATCAGTAAGGTAGGTACGAGGTTTTAGCAAAAAAAGTAACTCACATGCGTTTTTAAATTCGCAAAATTTTTTGCGATCGCCTGTAAATACCAAAGGGGGATTTATCTTGGGTTCAGGGGACTGAGCAGAGGTAAGTTGTGTCAGTCTAATTACCTGCTGTGACAGAGCCTGATTGTCTTCTTTTAATTCAGCAAGTGCGTGTATTAACGCAGTTACTTGCTGTTTTAATTGTGTCACCTGAGTGGTTATTTCTGCTGAATCCATTTGTAGGTTCGTTCAATCTGTAACGCTCCTGCGTTTCATGTATGGTGTGGATTTTCAGCTGCAGAAATATTCCACTTCAGTAGTCATGTAAGAGAGATGCTGAGATACCATTCCCAACCTCAATGACTCATCATGTGTGGAAGGTCTTAATTCAGCTAGTAAATACACACACTCAACAAGCTGGTTCCTAGAGTGACTTTATGTATGTAGTAACACAGTGATGAAGATTTAAGAGACAGGTTGAGTGGAGGTGGTAGGTGACAGACATTTGAAGGTAAGACAGTAGCAGATGGATGCAGGTAGGTTTAGCAATCATGTATGGTAGCAGATGACAGAGTAGCAGGTGGACATACAAGAGTGATCAACCCAGTGCAGGAATAAGTAGCAGTAGTCTTAAGAGCTAGCAATCTAGATATGCAGATGTGATAAATAGTCTTTACTATGCAGAGCTAGATAGTGTAAGCTTAGTATAAGTTTATAGAGGGTTCCCCTGCGGGGTACTTAGCACTAATAGCAATACAGCCGAAGGTTGGTTCAGGAGGAGCGGATGATCCGGAAGCGGGATGCAGGGATCAGCGCAGCGAGGTTCCGTCAGCGAGGTATGCTTGCAAGCACGAAAGCTTCAAGCCAAGTTAGCATCCAGGTAAGGGTGTTTGAACGAACACATGTGAGTGAGAACCGGCGCTTTAAATAGCCATCTAGTCCGGCGCTGAGTGATGACAGCTTCAGTCTTATAGGTGTATGCGCACCTTTCCAAAAGAGAATGGTGGGGCGCATACACTTGTGAAAAGAGTAATTTAGGGTACCAAAGGTACCGGAACATTACAACAGCCAGGCCTTTTTATGTTGCAGAGCTCACCAGTGCATTCTTCTTTCCTCAGAATGTACCAAACTGTTGATTTGGCCGCTCCTAATGTTGCCGCTATCTCTTTGATGGATTTGTTTTGTTTTTGAAACATTACAATAGCCTGTTTCACTTGCATGGACAGCTCCTTTGAATGCATAATGTAGGTTCACAGCTATAGATTCCAAATGCAAATATCACACGTAGAATCAACTCTAGACAATTTACCTGCTTAATTGATGAAGAAATAATGGAGTAGCCCACACCTGGCCATGAAACAGCTTTTAATTTAATTGTCCAGTTACTTTTGTTTCCTTGAAAAGGGGGGTGGGTACTCTTAAGAGCTGTAATACCTACACCCTTCCTACAATTAAACCTGAGAGTGTGCACTTTCAGCCTATATACATTAGTTATATATATATATATATATATATAACTATAGCTTGAAGATGTTGTGGTAAATTCCTGAATAAAACTAAAATCGTGCCTGTGTCCAAATATATATGGACCGAACTGTGTCTCTCTTCAAAACCCTAAGTCCCGTGTGTTTATGCTGCTGCATTCTTCTTTTATCAGCATGATAACTTCTGACAAGTTCTCAGAGATGGGAGATAAAAGCAGCTTTGTGTCGGGGGGGGGGGGGGATGCTATAAATAAATTAGCAGGGAGCTGGTCTATTCACAGCATGGCTCTGAATGTTTCTTCTTCCTCTGCCTATTTGGAGTAGGGGTGTGTGCCTTTCCTCCAATTAGCTGTCACACAGTGTATGCTAAAACTAAATACCCACAGCTGAAACAGGAAGAAAAAAAATACATCCACTTTAAAGCTTATTTACTGCTTCTTAATCATGTGTAAATATTTGAATGTCCGGAGCTTGGCCAAATTTTAAAATAAATTTATACTCTTTTACCATCCCATCTGGTGCCAGCAAACGCATTGCATTTGCAATCTACATATGGGGGGCCGTTAACAATATAATGACACCCACAGCAGACCGCAAAGGCAGCGCATTTTTAATGCAATACGGGAAAGGCTCACGTGCGTTCTAGTGTGAACCGGATCTGAAACATAGATTTTTTGAAAATACATTTTCAGTCTCTTTTAGTTAGGTAAATGTTTCATATAAATTTGAATTTAAATAAGTTTAGCGCTGATTGTATTCACATTTTTATAGTTTTATATAAATACCTTATATTTACCCTTTTGCAGCAATCAGGTGGTGAGTGCATGTCTGGCTGAGATATATTGTTTCCCGCTGTGCTTAACAAACATGAATAGCAAGATCTTCAGGCTTAGAGTGCATTTCCACTTTTGCAGCCAAACTGGGATGACATTTATGTTATCATTGTTACACGATCCTAAACACATAGTATATATTTAAAAAAAAATTGCTGCTTACATTTTACTTGCCCTTTTCCAATTGTTTTAGTCATATTTTAGTCGGCTAAAATCTCCAGTACATTTTAATTGAATAAAATAATTTTAGTCAACTAAAATCTAATGTGTTTAGTGAAATTGTAATGCATTATTTAAGCTTTTTAAAAGAATTTCCAAACTCATTATATACTCCTGGAGTAAAAAAAATCTAATATCATCTTTTTATTTATGGTATTAAGATTTAAACAAACTCACAGATACAGATTTAGACACTCTGGATGGTCTGAGGAGGCCTGTAATGCTGCACAGTTCTATGGACAGCGGTTTGAGGAGGCCTGTAATTCTGCACAGAGTCCTGGACAGTGGTCTGAGAAGGCTTGTAATGCTTAACAGCTCTCTGGATGGTGGTATGAGAAGCCTGTAATGCTGCACGGTTCTGTAGATTGTGGTATGAGAGGACTGTAATGCTTCACAGTGCTCTGGATGGTGGTTTGAGGGGAGCCTGTAATGCACAGTGCTCTGGGATTGTGGTCTGGCTCTGAGAGGCATTTAATGCTGCACAGTGCTGGATGGTGGTCTCAGATCTGAGGGATGGCCTGTAATGCACAGTGCTCTGGATGGTGGTTTGAGGGGAGCCTGTAATGCACAGTGCTCTGGGATGGTGGTCTGGCTCTGAGAGGCATTTAATGCTGCACAGTGCTGGACGGTGGTCTCAGATCTGAGGGATGGCCTGTAATGCACAGTGCTCTGGATGCTAGTGGTCAAAGGAGGCCTGTAATGCACACAGTGCTCTGGGTGGATGATGGTCTGACTCTGAGAGGCATGTAATGCTGGATGGTGGTCTCAGATCTGAGGGATGGCCTGATGCTGCATAGTGCTCTGGATGCCAGTGGTCAAAGAAGGCCTGTAATGCACACACAGTGCTCTGGATGGATGATGGTCTGAGGGGAGGCCTTGTAACGCTCCTGCGTTTTATGTATGATGTGGATTTTCAGCTGCAGAAATATTCCACTTCAGTAGTCATGTAGAGAAACGCTGAGACACCAATCCCAACTCCCAAAGACTCATCATGTGTGGATGATCTCAATTCAGCAAGTAAATACACACACTCAATAAGATGTTTCCTAGAGTGACTTATGTATATAGTAACACAGTGATGATAGGCTGAAGAGACAGGTTGGGTAGAGATGGTAGATGACAGACACTTGAAAGGAAATGTTCTTGAAAGTAAGATAGTAGCAGATGGGATGCAGATAGGTTTAGCAATCATGTATGGTAGCAGATGACAGAGTAGCAGGTGGACATACAGGAGAGATCAACCCAGTGCAAGAACAGGTGGTAGTAGGCTCAAGAGCTAGCAATCTTAGATAATGCAGATGTAGTAATAGTCCTTAGTATGCAGAGCTAGATAGTGTAAGCTTTAGTATGAAGGTTATAGAGGTTTCCCCTGTGGGGTACTTATCACTAATAGCAATGTAGCAGAGGAGAGGTTCGGCAAGAGCGGATGATCCGGTAGCGGGATACAGGGATCAGCGCAGCGTGGTTCCGACAGCGAGGTATGCTTGCAAGCATGAGAGCTTCAAGACAGGTTAGCATCAAGGCACAAAGCAGGTTGAACGAACACATGTGAGTGAGAGCCGGCGATCTAAATAGCCGTCCAGTCCGGTGCTCAGTGATGACAGCATCAGTCTTAAAGGTGTATGCGCACCTTACCAAAAGAGAATGGTGGGACGCATACACTCATGAAAGAGTAATTAGGGTACCCAAAGGTACCAGAACATTACAGGCCTCAGGCCTGTAATTTTAATATAAACTCTCATGGTGGGTGCTCTCTGCTCTGGACGGTCGTCATCGTGACTCATGAGTCGGGAGTGGGACTCTTGTCTGGACTCGGGAGGCCTGTAATAATGGCTGAAGAGTCGCTTGCTTGCTGGGAGCAGAACCAGGTAGAGCTCAATGGAAACCGGAACTTAGTTCACGAGGATAAATGTCCCTGCCTCACATTTTTGTTTCATTTTTGTTTGTTAACGAAAACGGATTGAAATTGCGGAGTGGGTCATATTGTACCTGCTCTGCATGTATGGGTCGGTGGCATGACAGCATTAAAAAGAAAAATAATAATAATTATAATTTGCAACAGTTAATTGGTCAGTAACAAATTAAAATTGATTGGTCAGTTAAAAGAACAATTTAATTGGACAATTATATTACTTAACTGTAATTGGTCAAGAATGACAAAATTAGCCACCTTGAAGAAAGACGTTTTCCTAAAAAAAGAAGGAGAATCCGTTAGATTATTCAGTCAGCGGGAACAAAGGAAGAGCATTCGTTGGATTCGTATCTTACCTGGTAATGGAGTCGCTGCTGAGACAGTTGATGAAGAGAGCCAGCGGCGCTGATGGGGAAGCCTGGCTGCTGAAGTTGCTCTCGATTCCGCCTGAAGTCCCGGTTCCGACAACGACTTGTCTACCATCTTCGTCCCGTTCTAATGATTCAGTTCCTGTTGACCTTCCCGCTGACGCGACTTCCGTTCTTCGCGAACAACAAATGGGAGCTGAGGCCGCGATTGACCTTGGTGACGATTTCCGTGATCGTCATTTCGATTGACGCCTGTTGTCGGAAACACCGGCAGGAAGTCGCTGAGGGTCTCTAAGGGGCCTAGAAGATTCGGTCCGGCTCCGGTTCTATGTCCATCCCAGTGCTGCGCTGCGAAGAAGGGGAGGGTAAATAAAAATTATTTGTGAGCCCAGGCTCTGGTGTCCCCCTCCGGTTAACGATTTTGCTTTTCAGGGTGAATTTTCGGTTGGAAGTTGGCGATCCACCTCTCCCGTGGTCTCAGGATCAGTACTGACGCCGTCAACCTCCACCTCAACGGTTCCTGCCGCTCAACAGTCTCCTTCTGCTGTTACTGTGGTCAGTGGTGACGCAGTAACTGAAGGTGAGCAACCATCCAGTATTGTAATGCTTGAATTTTTTAAGTTAATGTCGTCTTTTTGTTCTAAAATATTGCCTAGTAATGTTGTTATCCCTAGTAATGTGGTTAACACTGGTACTGTTGATAATGTTGCTAATGATATTCCTGTTTTAGGCGATGTTTGGGGTACTGATATTATTGATGACATTTCCAGTCCAGTGAGGGGGGATTTTAATTCTTATAGGCAGACTGCTGATATTAACCACTTTACCACCGGAGGATTTTGCTGTCTTACGCCCAGGCCACTTTTTGCGATTCGGCGCTGTGCTACTTTAACTGACAATTGCGCGGTCGTGCGACGCCGTACCCAAACGAAACTTACGTCCTTTTTTTCCCACAAACAGAGCTTTCTTTTGGTGGTATTTGATCACCTGTGCGATTTTTACTTTTTGCGCTATAAACAAAAAAAGAGCGTTTATTTTGAAAAAATAACAATATTTTTAACATTTTTTTATATGAAATTCCCCCCCCCCAAAAAATGTAAAAATCTAAATTTTTTTTAATTTTTGGCCAATTTGTTTTCTGCTACCTATGTTTGGTAAAAATAAAATCACAATAAGCTTATTTTGATTGGTTTGCGCAAAAGTTATTGCGTTTACTAACTAAGGGAAAGATTTCTGTCATTTTTGGTGGTTTTTTTTTTAACACGTAATGGCGGCGATCTGCGATTTTTTTTTGCGGGACTGCGACATTGCGGCGGACAGATCGGACCCTTGACTGACATTTTTGACACTTTTGGGGGTACCAGTGACATTACTACAGTAATCAGTTCTATATATATGCACTGTTACTGTAAAAATTACACTGGCAGGGAAGGGGTTAATTTTATTGGAGAGGGAGGGGTTAATGTACGCCTGGTGCTTACTAACGTGTGGGGGGGGAGGTGATTGAGTGACATAAGGACAGATCGCATGTTCAACTATGCTGAACACTGCAATCTGTCACTCCTTGTCACTGAGAAGATCCGCCCGCTCTGTTTACACAAGCGGGCGGATCTCCAAACTAGATTCGCCGCTGCTCCTCCCCTGGCCCGACTCCCGCTGTGACTGAAAACAGCGGGAGCGAGCCTCCGGCGGCGCGCGCGCCACCCACAAGGGGCGGAGTCCAGCGACGTAGGTCTACGCCGCTGGATGATAACGAGCCACATTGCTGCAGTAGCAGCAATGTGAGCAGTGGTAAAGAGGTTATTGTACCGGTGTCCTCTCTATCAGGGCCTGAAACTGCCCTTAAAGAAGCTTTGCCGTGCAATATTTCCCCACTTGGTTTTCACTTGAAAGATACTGTTAAAGAAAAAATATGGAGGGGTGAATATGTTGATATTTTATCTTTGTTACCTGGGCATAGGCCTTCGAAATTTGAAGGAGACAATTCGAGTGACGATAAGAATAGAACTGCCCCTCGCTCATTTAATAATTGGCTACAAGGTTTTTATATCTTTGCTAGTGTTTTGGGGGGGAAAAACAGCATGAGTTGTGTAGTGGGTTGTTCCAACATTAGGATATTGTGCTGGAAGTGTACAAACATTTTCCAGGATTTGCATGGTTTGCTTATGACGAATCATTTCGTCAGAAGCTTTCCATTTACAAATCCATTAACTGGGGTGTCAAAGATGTTGGCCTCTGGATTAATTTATTGTTGCCTCAGAGGCAGTGCTGTATTTTGGCCTAGGTCGACAAGGCTCAGGCCTAGGGCGGCACTTTGCAGGGGGGCAGCAAAAAAGCCACCCCCCCCTCCACCTGAGACTCTATTGGCCACTGGTTGCTAGAGCCATCGCTCTCACCCTCCCTTTCTCTCTCTCTCACCCCTCTCTCTCTCTCTCTTACCCCCTCTCTCTCTCACCTCCTCTCTTTCTCACTCATCCCCTCTCTCTCTCACCCCCTTCCCTTTCTCTCTCACCCTTTCTTTCTTTCATCCCCCCCTCTCTCAATCCCTCCTCTCTCATCCCCCACACTCTCTCTCTCATCCCCCCTCTCTCTATCGCCCCCCTTTCTCTTTTCCCCCTTCCTCTCTCATCCCTCTCCCTCTCTCTTTCTCTCTTTCATCCCCCCTCTCTCTATCCTACCCCTCTCTCTTTCCCCCCTTCCTCTCTCTCTCTCTCTCATCCCCCCTCTCTCTCTCTCCCTCTCTCTCTCTCTCATCCCACTCTCTCTCTCTCTCTAATCCCCCCTCTCTCTCTCTCTATCTCTCTCACCCCCCTCTCTCTCTCCCTCCCTCATCCCCGCTCTCTTTCTCTCCCTCCCTCCCTCCCTCACCCCCCCTCTCTCTCTCCCTCCCCCTCTCACCCTCCCTCTCGTGAGATCTCAGGGGTTCATGCTGGGACTTGTAGTCCTTCAATTGTGGAGGGAGTCACATCCATTAAAAAGGAAGGAGTGGAACAAATTTACATATGAGGGGGAGGGGGGCGTCCAATTTTAGTCTTGCCTAGGACAGCACAAAACCAAAATACACCACTGCTCAGAGGTCTACTAATTTTCAGAAATCTAATAACTTGGGACAACATCGTAAGGGTGTTTGTTTCAGTGCTTCTCTTACAGCACAGCATAACAAGGAACCGCTTTTTCTTAAAAGCGGTAACTCAGGTGAATTTGGGAAAAATGCTGCCTTGGCTGCAAGCTTACCGAGACCGTGAGAAGGCTCATGTGCTTTTTGTGGTTTTAGTTATGATTTCGATCTGCCTTCTTTTTCTAGCATAGGTTGTTCTATACAAGCTAATCTGCCTTCAGTAACTGCCTTTCCTGAGATAGTCCGCAGTAAATTATCTAAGGAAATTGCTAGTGGTAGAGTAGCTGGCCCTTTTTCTTATCCTCCTTTTAGCAATTTTAGGATATCCCCTTTAGGTATTATCGCAAAGAAGGAACCTGGTGAATTTCGTTTAATTCATCATTTATCCTACCCTGACGTTATGTAGTTGAATGAGGACATTGATTCATCTTTATGTACAGTTTCTTATGCCACGTATGAGGATGCTTTGGATAAAATCAAGAGACTTGGTGGTTCAGCATTGCTTGCTAAAGCTGATATTAAGTCAGCTTTTAGGCTGCTACCTATCCATCCGAGGGCTTTTAATTTGTTAGGTTTCTTTTTTGATAATTAATTTTCCTTTGATAAGTGCCTACCAATGGGCTGTTCGCTTTCATGTTCTTATTTTGAGCTGTTCTCTACTTTTTTGGAATGGGTGGTATCTTGTAGCGCTGGTTCAGATAATTTGTTACATTATCTGGATGATTTTTTATTCATTGGACCCTCTGGATCTTTGGATTGTTTACACTTATTTGCTGCATTTCGTCTAGTTTGTGCTGATTTTGGTATTCCGTGAGCAGAAAAAAAGTTTACCCAACTACTTGCCTGGAATTTTTGGGTATAATAATAGACACTGTTAGGATGGAATTTTCGTCTGCCTGAGGCTAAGATATCTAAAATGAACTGAAATTCCTGTTGAATTTTGTTTTGGGTAAACGCAAAGTCCAATTAAAAACGATTCAATCTTTACTTGGATTGTTGAACTTTGCATCCCGGGTAATGCCTATGGGCAAGGTGTTCTCCAATCGGTTGTACACGGCTATTTCGGGTATATCAGCGCCTTCCCATTTTGTTGAAATATCATCTGAAATTAGAGAGGATTTGTTGGTTTGGTTAACATTTTTGGAATCTTTTAATGGTTCCTCTATGTGGCAGGAGTGTTTTTGCTCCTCAACTGCGTTGAATTTATTTACTGATGCCTCTGGTGCCCATGGTTATGGCATCTTTTGGAATGGCCATTGGTCAGTAAATTCATGGCATTCTAGTTGGGTCGCCAGAGGCCTTACAAATTGCATAGTTCTTTTGGAATTGTTTCCTGTCATTGTGGCGTTAGAGTTGTGGGGTCCTCATTTTAAGAACAAAAGGATTCGTTTACACTCCGATAACAAAAGAGTTGTTTTGCTATTAATTGCTTGTCTTCTCGCTCGCTTCCGGTTATTTCGTTACTGCGGTATTTAGTACTGCTATGTTTGAGATTTAACATTTGGTTGAAAGCTAAATTTATTCCAGGTCATGCTAATGCTATTGCCGATTCCCTGTCTCGCCTGCAGATAGAACGTTTCAGAAGTTTGGCCCCAGGAGCCGATCTTTTGGGCCTATCTTGCCCTCCTCATTTATGGGAATTGGTTTGAATGATGTCACCACTGCGATTAGGATTTCTATGGCAACATCCACCTGGAGATCTTATCAGTCTGCTTGGAAATTGTGGTCTTCCTTTTTCTTGCACAAGGCTTGCCCGTTTTATCTTTTGTTGAACGCAATTTTTTATCATTTTTGGATAATTTAATGGGGATGCAGTTTTCTTATTCTGAAGACTTTGGCGGGCATTTCATTTTTTGCAAAGATGAATGGTTGCCTCTCTTGTCTTAGTTTCTTCTCGGTTAAGACTGCTTTGAGTGGCTATCACAAAACTCATGTCATTCCAGATAAGAGGTTTGCGATATCCCTGTCGCTTCTGCGAGACCTCTTTGAGGCTACGGATTCTGTTTGTTTTTCACATTATGAATCCTTGTTGTTCAAATGTGCCTTTTGCTTCTGCTATTTTGGTGCTTTTCGCGTATCAGAACTACTGGCCTCTAATGCTACTGCGGCGAATGGTTTGAGCTATTGGGGTGTCTTCATATTCAGGGACACTCTGAGAATATTCTTGAGATGCAGTAAGACTGATCAATTAGGTAAGGGGCACTGGATTTCTCTAAAGCGAACTTTGGATAGAAATATTTGCGTCGTTCTGTTGGCTGAGAGATACATGAATCTTTGGCCCCTACCTTTCCCTCAATTTTTTGTACATCAGACTGGTTCTCCACTGACTATCTTCCAATTTAATGCTTTTTTAAAGAAATGTTTGTCTTTCCTGCATTTGAGCCATCTACCAATATCTGCTCACTGTTTTAGAATAGGTGCTGCTACTACAGCTGCTGAATTTGGTTTCTCTAATGCTTCTATTAAAGCTATTGGTAGATGGCATTCAGATGCTTTTAAGTCATATGTTAGGCCTAATGCTTGCATTTGGGTCTGGTTTGGATAATAGGACATTCTTACATATTTTGGGCCCACAGAAGAGCAGAATTACGTACTTATGGTGTGAACTTAGGAATTTTGCCTTCTATTGTCAACACTTATTTGTATGGTGGTAAGGGTATGGAATGGAGCAGTCTTTCTTCTGTTTTTTATGACCTTTGTCTTCGATGGCCCTCCCCTGATGTTGTTATCATCCATCTAGGTGGTAATGACATTGGTTTTAGGAAAACGATAGATCTTTTCTGTTTTTTAAATCGATTTTTCCTCAGTGTATGTTTATTTTTTTGGAAATGATTCCCCGTTTATTTTGGTTTTCAAACGATACGAAATAGGTCTATACAAATTCATGCCTTCAATATCTGGGTTGTCTTTTAACCACTTTAATACAGGGCACTTCCCTCCCTTCCCGCCCAGGCCAATTTTCCCCTTTTAGCGCTGTTGCATTTTGAATGACAATTGCGCGGTCATGCAACACTGTACCTTCACCAAATTTATGTCATTTTCCCCCCACAAATAGAGCTTTCTTTCGGTGGTATTTGATCACCTGTGCGATTTTTACTTTTTGCTAAACAAATAAAAAAAGACCGAAAAGTTTAAAAAAAAAAAAAATTTTTTTGTTTATGTTATACAATTTTGTAAATAAATAATTTTTTTCCTGCACTGATGAGCACTGATGAGACTGCACTGACAGGCACTGATGAGGAGGCACTGATGGGGTGGCACTGATGGGGTGGCACTGATGGGGTGGCACTGATAGGCGGCACTGATAGGCGGCACTGATAGGCACTGATATGTGGCACTGATAGGTAGCACAGATATGCAGCATTGGTGGGCACTGATAGGCGGCACTGCTGGGCACTGATAGGCGGCATTGATGGACACTGATAGGTGGCACTGACAGGCATTGATAGGTGGCACTGACAGGCACTAATGGGCACTGATAGGCGGCACTGGTGGGCACTGATGGGCACTGATGGGCGGCACTGATCGGCACTGACGGGCGGCACTGATGGGCACTAATGGGCACTGATAGGCGGCACTGGTGGGCAATAATGGGCACTGGTGGGCGACACTAAAGGATGGCAGTGATGGGCACTTGTGGGCAGCACTGATAGGGAGGACACTGGTGGGCATCACTGATGGGGAGGGCAATGGGGGGCTCCCTGAGCCCTGATTGCCATCCCTGGTGGCCATAGTGGGCATCCCTGGGGTCATAGTGGGCATCCCTGGGGTCATAGTGGGCATCCCTGGTGGATCTAGTGGCATCCCCCCCCCCCCCGAGGGTCTGCACTGGTAATCAATGATCTGATTACCAGTGCCGACCCCCCCCCTGTCAGGGGAGCCGCCGATCGGCGCTCCTTTACTCGTGCCTGTCAGGCACGAACTAAGGAAAGCCGATCAACGGCTGTTCCTATTTACTATGTGACCAGCCGTGATTGGACACGGCTGATCACATGGTAAAGAGCCTCCGTCAGAGGCTATTTACCGAGATCGGAGATGCAGGGTGTCAGACTGACACCTCGCATCACCGATCGCCGCTCTGCGCGCCCCCGGGGGGCGCCCAGAGCGGGGTTATCCTGCCGCCGTCATATGACGTCCGGTCAGGATAACTCAACCACATTCCCGCCGTCAATCTGTAATAGGGCGGGCGGGAAGTGGTTAAGCATACAGCTCTTGAAGGTGGTTTGAGTGGTTTTTACAAGTCAGATATGGTGCACCTGTAATATGTGGCTAATGACATCCTAAATTTGAATTTTCAGACTTGCATTGAATTGGCCATAGGCTTGGTGGTGATGCCATGCCCATGATGTATGTGCATGGCTGGTGGGATTGTTTGTTGAAATTTTTATGGGTAGTTTGAGCTTTTTGGGAATAAAATTGGTTAGTTCGAGCTTTTTGGCTGATCTAAAAGTTATACATGTTTATTTATTTCATAATTTAGAGTTTTTATTTGAATTTAATAAATGGCTGTGGCCAATTACACTAATTGCAAGTCCATATGTCATATGTGTTTTTATTTAATAAATGTATAGGTTTTATGTTACTGTTCTGCCTACAGCACCATTGATTTTCATCAATGTTTTTGTCAGTGGACGAAAATGAGATGTACTTTTCGTTTCGTTTTCGCCAGTGTAAAAATTACGCTGACAAAAATTTTGATGAAAACATTTTCGCTGATGAAATTAACACTGCTGGGCACATCCTAATCACTCTGTGTGGTGCAGATTTCCCCTGCTTTCTGGCATCCCCTGTCTCTCCCTCGCAGTGCTGCCAGCTTCTCCCCCTCCTCTCCCACTGGCTGCTGCGGGGGCATGTTTCAAGATGAATTAATGAATGAACACAGTGAGGAATCTGTACCAATACGAGAATGTGTTCATTCTTAACCGAAGCATTGTAAACTATGTTTACTGTGCTGCAGTTTGGGAAGGAACAGGAAGCCGCCCAGCACAGAGCATTTACCATTCATTCACTATCCAGTGCAAATGAGGAAGCAGAGAAAGGGACTGGGGAAGCTCTTTCCTCACGTCCTTTCTCTCTGCTTGGACCCTTTCCACAAAGCCCCCAACAGGGCTCCCAAAAAAATTGTGAAAAAAAATAAATAAAAAAGAATATTATATAAAAAAGAAAAAAAAAGTAAAACTACTGACACCAACCTCTGCTCTACTGACACAGTCCACTGCACTATTGTCACCAATCTATGCTCTACTGACACCATCCACTGCTCTGCTGATATACACACATGTGTGTTAGTGCTCTGGGGTTTACACCCTAATGCAATAGGCCATATAGAGGCATAATCTGATAGATATCCATATACAATTAGACTTACATATACCTATATACTGTATAAATATACAATAATATATTACATATACATATTAATATATTGGCGGCAGGTGCATGATAATTTGGGGGGGGCAGAAAATCCACCCCCCCCTGGCGGGAGGGATGGCCAGCAGGCAGGCAAACACACTAACCCCCCCCCAGTGGGATGGACGGACGCCGGCAAATACACCACCCCCCCCCCCCCCCAGTGTGATGGACAGCCAGCATTCTTATTTCCTCCGGCCATGCGTCTCCTCCCTCTTCCTGGCCAATGCCCAGTAAAATCGCTTCTCTTTGCAGCCAATCAGGAAAGGGGTCTCATAACCCGCTTCCTGATTAGCTGGGAGGAGAATCAGTGTGATAATTCGCTATTGCCATAAAACTGGGTGGGCTCAGGGTGCAGTACCCTGCGCCCCGAGCCCACCCTTTTTTGAAGCCTATTAGAGCCTCTGGCTCTAATCACGTGCTTAAAAAAAAAACCCATTGGAATCCATGCATCTGGTGCCCTGCATGTAGATTAGGGGGCCGGATGCATGGATTGGGGGGGCGGCGCTCCTGTGCCCCCGATGGACGGGCCACCACTGATATATTACTACCTAAAGCCAGAAAAAGTGAATAATGTTCACAATGAGTCTACCAATATCATCCAAGTGCTTTTATGTAATAGTCATTACATACAGTCAATAGTAATTAAGTAAATGCTGTAGCACTGGCAGCCCAATGGCAAAGTGTGTTTTTCTACATGGTATTCCTAACGTTGTCGCTTGAATCCCAGACCACGGCACTACCTGCATGTAGGTTGCATGTTCTACCTGTGACTGCGTGGGTTTTGTCCCACACTCAAAAAAAACGCTGGTAGGTTAATTGGCTCCTGTCTAACCTAGTATGTGTCTATATAAATGTGAGTGATTAATCTCCTTGAGGGCAGGGGACGATGTGAATGTATGAGTAAAGCAGTGCGTAAATTGACAGTGCTATATAAGAAGTGCTTGTAATAAATGCTTTAGGCGCAATCGCATAACAGGTCCTACAGGAAAAATTGCAGTATGTTTTTCAGGATACCACTTAGGCTCAATTAACATTCCTAGATGTTGCCTATGACAGAAAATTCTACATTTTTGAGTTTAGGTCCACTTTAACAAAAAGATTGTTACCTAATTTACCCATAGGAGATAACCTTTGTGTAGTGTGCTATAACCAGTGTAGGTATTTAACCACTTCAGCTCCGGAAAGATTTTACCTTCTTCCTGACCAGGTCATTTTTTGCGATACTGCACTGCGTTGCTTTAATTGACAATTGCGCGGTCATGGGACGCTGTACTATAATAAAATTGATGTCCTTTTTTCACACAAAAAGCGCTTCCTTTTGGTGGTATTTGATCACCTCTGCAGTTTTTTTATTGTTTGCGCTATAAACAAAAAAAGACCAATAATTAAAAAAAAAAAAAAAATAAACAATATTTTTTTACTTTCTGCCATAAAACATATCTAACAAAAAAATGTAAAAAAATCTAATTTCTTTATAAATTAAGGTCTAATATATGCTAATAAGCATATATTGTTTGGTTTGTACAAAAAGTTATAGTGTCTACAAACTATGAGATAGATTTAGTGGCTTTTTATTTTCTTTATATTTTTTACTAGTGATGGCGGCGATCAGCAATTTTTGGCGGCACCGCGACATAGCGGCGGATAAATCTGGCACTAAGGGGTTTATTTCCTAAAGCTAGAGAATGCAAAATTAGTCACAATTCTGCACAGAAACCAATCAGCTTCCAGGTTTTATTGCCAAAGCTTAATTGAGGTTAGAAGCTAATTGGTTTCTATGAAGAAATATGACAAATTTTGCACTCTCTAGCTTTAGTAAATAAACCTCTAAGTGACACTTTTTGGGGACCAGTGACGCTAATACAGTGATCAGTGCTAAAAAAAAAAGGCACTATTACTGTATAAATGACACTGGCAAGGAATGGGGTTAACACCAGGGGCAATGAAAGGGTTAAATGTGTTCCCTATTAATGCTTTTTTTAACTGTAGAGGGAGGTGATTTGACTAAAGGAAAACAGAGATCTGTGATTCTGCTTAGGAGAAACACGAAATCTCCATTTTTCTCTCTGGCAGAACAGCTGTCTGCCTTGTTACATAGGCAGACTGCCTTTCTGCCTCTCTATGAAAGATCGCATTGAATGCATTAAGGTAAAAAAACCTTGAGGCTTTAGAACTTTAAAGGGCAGATTTTGAACCTTGCAATTCTATTACAGAGGCCTTTATTCTCTAATTCATTCATTTCCACCTTTATTTATGGGTGGTACCAGGTCAATCACCCCGTGGCTCCATGAGATATTGATCTGGTCCTTATTTGCCTTACAAGGGTAACCCTTAAACAGATTGTGAGACAAGTATATTTTAGGTCTGTTTGTATTAGACATGCAAATATTAAGGACTAGTTTGCAAACTGCACTTTGTTTGTGATTCAGCATATTGGAGAAAGGTAGATTTTATGATAAATGTAATAAATAAAAAATAAACATCCAGCTTTGCCTATACTGTACATTGTTCTACCCTTTCCCCCACAATTATCTCTAGGAATATTCCCATCATGGGTGAAAATGTGTCAATATGGCTTGGGCATGTCTGACCAAAATAGAGACTTAACAGGTGAAGACCTTGTTGATATGGCACCGGCCACTTGTGTAAGAGCAGAAAGAAAGAAAAAACAGAAAAGAAAAATTGTATATATTTTAATTAGCTTTTTTTGTGTTTTTTTCCCCAGGCTCATTGGGGGTGAATATTTAGAATAGTTACCCCTAAGGCAAGCAAAAAATCCTTATAAATCAAAATCTAATTTGGTCCAGTAATGAAAAAATCCTTCCCAATCAGATAACTCCCTGGATCATTGCTAGTTCATAAAAAGTCTTAAGGCCCATACACACGATAAGAAAATCTGTAGGGAAAATTCGTCCAACGACCAATCTGTCGATTTTCGGATTGTTAGTATGGTGCTTTCGACAGCCAACTCCGACTTTTCGGCTGACAAAATCCTGATGTGCAGGCTATAAAATTTTTGTCGTCAGTCAAAACACGTCCGATTTTCTTCTCATTAGTAGAGATTTTGACGGAAAAAAATCTTAAGAGCAATACTAGGCATGCTCAGAGATGAAAGAACACATACAAAAAAATCCAACACATGACATCACTTCTGAAGTAGAATTCTGTGGTACGGGAAAATTCTTATGAAAATAACCTCTTCACTTTCCACATCAGACTAGCATGCCACAAAAAACGGACGACAGATCGTTCGATAATCTGATCGTGTGTACGGGGCTTTAGTCCGCTATTCCAGAGGAAGATGAAAAATCATTTTTCTTCGAAGCGTGACATTTCAGAACTCTTACCCCCAAGAAAATTCAAAGGAAAGCAACTAAACCCCCAAAATTGGAAACTAATTTGTTCCAGTTAGGGAAAAGATCCTTTCTGACCCCTTAAAGTAGGAGGAAACCCCTATCTCTGACTTTTACCTGTAGGTAAGCCTAAACAAGGCTTACTTATATAGGTACTGTAAATATGTCCTAAACCTGCACCATTTAAGAGATATTTACTGCACATGCAGCTCTTGACATCACCAGGACATGCGCTCTTAAGGAACTGCCTCTTTCGGAGTCCTGTGCCGTATATGGCAGCTGCCGCGCACATGCACGCAAGTGACATCATTGTGGCTCTGGCCACTCACACAGCAAGGATCTGCAAACCCAGAAGGAAGACTGGGTGAAGGCGTCAGCCCTCTTAGCAGTGACCGTGCGGCACTGGGGGGCTTAGATTTCAGGTACATTTCAAATAATGTGCTAGTATGCAATGCATACATGCACATTTTATTATTGCTTTGCAGATTGCAAAAAAAAAAAAACACACCACAGTTTAATACTGCTTTAAAAGTGATTGAATAAGTCCCTGGATTTTTATTCTTGATGGGTGATTTTTTAGAACTCTTAACCCTCAAGGAAATCCAAAGGAAGGCAAAAACACTGTTACATTGGCATCCTTTTTTTTTAATTTAGGGAAAAATCATTATTCCTCAAGGAAAGGGGGAAGCGAGCACGCTGAACAATACCAGGCTTCCATCCCCTCAACATAGAGAAGGTACCATGTTTATGAGGACCCTTCTCCACAAGTAGTTGTGGAGGTCTATGGAGGGATGAACTGTTACAATTTTTAAAAATTTTTTAAATAAAGGAGCGCCCAGATACAAGCCCCCTATACATGAACAATTAAGGGGTTTGGAGTAATACTGGTTACTCATTTACTCAAAAAAATAAAATTAAATAAAGACACACACAGTAGAAAAAAAAAGTCCTCTGTTAGAAATACCATATACACTGTGACAAAATTATTTATTAAAAATAAAAATAATTCCCTTATTTCAAATGGAACTTCAAGATTCTGATAAGTTCCCCCACCCACAGACTACCACAACCACTGGGAAAGAGTCGTAGAGAAGAGGCCCTTGTCCTCATCGATATGGGAACAAGGTGCTTTGCCAGCCACACATTCCACACCACCTTCATTCCCCTCCCACCTCCTTATCTCTTTTTGACCAGCCAGGCTGAATACTCAAGTTAGGGTCTAGCATGGATTTTGGGGGGACCCCATACTTCTGCTACCAAGAAATATGTGACTTCTTAATCCAGTAGCAAATCCAGAGGAAGACAAAAACCCTAATAAATTGGAATTCTATTTGTTCCCTCCTGACCTTTTCCTGGATTTTCAGACTTCTCTGGCTTTGCATTTCAAAGCAGGTTGGCCATTGCTCTCCTCCTTGAGTCTGTTTTCGTCATCCGGTTTCCTTTTCTGGGTGATGCTGTTTCCTAATAACCCAGCTTTAGAAGACTCTTACTTTATCTCTTTATGTTGGAAAATGGAATTGGAGTCAGAGTCAATCTTCTTCCTATTGGCAGGGAGGTCCATGGAACTGTCTTCCCTTGTTTTCCATGTTTTATTCACACCAGTCCTGGTCCTAACCGCTGCTCTTGTGAAGGACTGAGGTTTTTGTGTTTTATCCATAAACTGCCAAGCCCTCGTTTTTACATTGACTAGGAACTAAAGCATGTTACCAATACAGGAAAGGCAATCCTGCAGATAGTTTAGCAGAGCATGTTAATACATTTGTTTTAATTGGTCTTATTTAAAAGCTCTCAGGTACAATTTAAACAGTTTTCATCATAAAATACAACAGTCACTAAATTAACTTTATTGATGTGCTGCAAATGGTCCTGTTCCACCACTAATGTTATGTCAAACAAATGTTTATTGTTTAATGAAAGGGTGAAAAGGGTTATAAGAGTTTACTTCTGTATGTGACCCCAAAGTATGCTTCAACATTTCCATAACCATTGTGTGCTGGGTTCTCTACAGGAATATATGGAGAATTCCCTTTCCCTGGGGCACAATAATTTGGTGTACATATTCCTGAACTGTGCACGATGCATATTGCTAGTAGAAATTGATATGACATTGAAGACAGTATCAGCAAGAACCTGCTGTCATTCACTATATTTGATATTGGGATTTCACCCTCCAGGAAGCATCTGGTAGGTTGTGATCTGCGGTGCTCAGTTGGTGCTCTGATACAGATAAATGTATGATAGTATGGAATAGTAAAAATTTAAATTGTAACATGAAATTATAAAAAGGTCACAGTAAGCTACATGATAAATTATATTGTGAAAAAGCATACCTCATGTAGAAGTGCAAATAGACCTTCTGGTTTAGGGACCATCCTAACGTTGCAAGGGTTCATCAGACTGTGGGTGGGTCCTCCTCGCCATTCACGTCTTCCTCTTGTAGGCACTGATCAATGCCCAGGGCCTGGCTGGGCCGTGTTTGTGTGAAACTCAAACATTATGGCGGTACCCCAGCTTAGAGATGAGCCGTACACTGTGTACACTAGGTAAAGTGATCGTAAACAATCACATTGTAAAACGGACCATTCAGTTTAAAATAGAAATGAAATGCAAAGCATTTGTGTATAGATATATTTAAAAAAAAAACAAAAAAAACAACATAAATACCTTTTTTTTCCTTTTTTATAAGTGATCACATTCCCTCTGTTCTCAGTTGCATAAGAGCTGGGGAAGAGTAGCAACAGCGCACTGACACAGAGGGAGCCAGATAACTGAACCCTCACTACCAGAGGACCTGTCACCTTCGCCAGGTACCATCCTTCATAACCGGCTGCTGTTCTTTCCCACCAAGTTCATGGTTACTCATGGCAGCTACTCTCTTGGTCCATCTCATCTGCTGAGTTAACCCTTCGTAGCAGTTTTCCTCCTGTACCCCGTGTGTGTGTTTCACAGGCCCTGTTCTTCTGATACACCATGTACCAACATGTATCACTTGGAATAACTTCAGACCAGGATCAAGACAGGTCTAAGCGCTTTACTGCAACTCTTGTATTGCAAATAAGACAGTCACATCGAACGCGTTTATAGAACCCTGTCTATCTATCCTGTGTTTCCCAGGTGTACCTTAACAGAAAGAGTCCCATATGTGGATGAGTCCTTGCAAGTTTAGTCCCTTACGGTGGAAAGTTTTGCGTTGCTGCGATCCTCATCTTTCCTGGATCTGAACCTCCTTGCTTCCCACGTGGTCCTCTCTCTGACTCTGGCTATATATATATATATATATATATATATATATATATATATATATATATATATATATATCAAGGTGGAGAACAGAACTAAAAAAGCCCAGTAATGTATTTGTATGTATTTATGTATTATGTAAAATTTATTTATAATTTTTTTCCTTTAATTCTATTGTAATTGAATGGTTTGTTTTACAAAGTGATCGTTTACAATCACTTTAAGGTTCCTATATTGGGCTGTATTCCTCCTATGACACACTGATATCCCTAACAGCAATCTTTTTGGTTCCATCATTTTATTGTATATTGAGCTTGGAGAGCATCCGAGTATAATGCCAGATGACCTACTATTTATGATGTTGATTGTATAAATACACTGTTATAGTTTGTACATTAATGTTGAAACGTTGAAACATTGAATATATATGTTCAATTTATACTGGGATTTTTTTATTTATTTGTAGTGATATGATATTCTCTACAGTGCTTCACAAGTTTCCTGAGGAAGCCATTAAATGTAAAAACATGTTGAGCGGAAACTACTGTACATATGACCACATGAATTTCATTATGATTTGTTTTTATGATCAAATTGTTTTTAATTTTGGTATATGTATAATAAAATGTTTGTGATTTTATAATTTGAATATCTTGGTATGTTGCTTTGTTCGGCACCTTAAAAATCCAATTTGTGTATTTAAAAACATTTTGAGTTTTCTTGGGATGTGGTGCCAAATCTTTGGCTGATCATCCAAATATTCACATAAGATAAATGCAAGAAAATAATGCTTTATTTTTAATAGTAGTAATGATGTCACAATATCACAAGTCAAAGTAAAGCATCAGTGTTGGTTGTGTTTGTGTTTTCTTGGTGCATTCGTTTTGTGAACTGAACCTTTTAGCTCAATTATTCACAAAGCTTAAAATGGACCTCACTCACTTTTTTCTCTTTCTTACTCTCCCTACCCTTGCAGAAAACTGTCTTTCCTGAGGGGGATTGTTCTCTGCGTTTACAAAGATACAGGGTTTTGGGGGCTGTTCTGAGGTGTTTGGATTCGATTACAGAGCATTCTGTGGGTAAAAGGACATTTGTCAAATATGTGCAGTGAGTATTGTGAGTAGACTCAGACCCTATTAAAAGCAGAACTACACTGTATCTGAGCACCGCAAACCAAAAGCACTATTTCATTCGATTTTATTATTCAAAGTAAACTCATCCATGCATCCATGTCTCTATGCTTTAATTTGCTGATAAATCACTTTAAAGAAAAAAAAACATACCCCTAGCATTTCTGGCCGTAGCCATCTTGAGTAAGGGCAGGTGTTTTATAGAAAAAAAGAAATGCCTTCTTTACTGGATTTCAGAGCATCTCCTGGTACTCACGTGACCGGCCGGCTCTCTCCTCTCCCCGTCTGACAGCTGCAGTGCGGCTAAGATTCCCCCCACTGAAGATTCCCCCCACTGATGTCAATAGGGACGAGATCAGGAGAGGAAAGAGAGAGAACCCGGCCGGTCACGTGATCGCCGGGGAATGCTCTGAAATCTGGTAAAGAAGGCATTTTTTTTTATAAAACACAGAGACAGGAGCACCTGTCATTAAGAAACGGTGGATTATATAAGACAATAAAAGTAATTTTAGAAGCAGAAGGGTATGGGGCAAGCACTGACACAGAGGCAGAAAGGCAGGGAGGGGAAGACAGTGATTATGGCTCTGCTGGAGGGCCATTGTCAGTGTTGATGGGGGAATTAAGTGAATTTCTTTCCTGCAACTCATGCTTGCAGGAAAGAAATTCACTCTGTGTATGTCTGGCCTTAGGCTGTAACCTTGTAATAAATCTGTCTCATGGTGCATATCAGTTCTTCTGTTTAGCATTGCTCTGCTTTCTGACAAGATAGGTGAATGTCCCCCACTGTGTAAGATAGATAAGCTGTGCAATATAACCACCCTACTGTGCAATATAACCACCCTACATCTACAGAAAAATATTAGACTGCAAAATGGTTTTGTTGCATGTTTACTATCCAGCCGAAAACATCATTTTGCACTGGAATCTATAGGTTCCATATTGGTCTCTTTAAACCAGAGGACATTTTTTGCACATTTCTTATAGCTAATACAATCTCTTCCAAGGAATTTATATTGTGTTTTTTTTTTTTTTTACTAATGACTTTCTTCTCAGTTTTCTTCCAAAAAGTCCACCTTTCTGTTACATTTGTCTCATGAACACTTTCTCCCATCTCTGCTGCAGACCTCAGCAGCTACTTCATGGTCAGTGATGGCCTCTTGGTTGCTTCTCTGTCAAGTTTGTGCTATACTATATTCATTTTATTTTGGATTTGTTTTCATAGCACCTTGGTCTTCAGGGTGTATTTCATCATGTTCAGTAATAAATTCTGGGACCAGTAACATGTCTATACATTTTAATGAGATGCTGTCACCAGAAGAACAACAGCCCAGTAAAAGAACAGACACTGTGCTCACCTTTCTGGTGATCTGTATCTTGAAATGTTTGCTATTGGTTTTCCACACTTCCAGGTTTGTGAATATCTGCTTCTCCTGCCACACGCAATCCTTCCCCTATTCTCTCTTACATCACTACAGAACATAAAAACTGGTGGGAAGAACCATTGTGTGCGGCAGGGGGAGCAAGTACTTAACTAATCTAGGAAAATGTCCTGGAGAACCATAAAGAAGAGGTGTTTCATCAAGACAGAGGCCACTAAAAAGGTTAGTGTCTCCTCTTTTACAGGGCAAGTGTTTTTTGCATTTGATCCCATGAATATAAGGTCATTTCACAATCATGTGGCACCTTAATAGCTCACAGGTAGATTTATTCAACTAATTAAAATTAAACTAAAATATGACTTATGAAGTTTTCCAAAGATGAGTTTGTTGTCCAGCGCAAATCTGTGTGAAGCCTAATATACAGCATAGTACCTCTTCATAAAAACAATTCAATAATAAACTTCTTCTGAGTCATTTTGATATTACAATGGATTTTTATCCATGTAGTTCTTAAGGTTTTTTAGGTACACTCAAATATGGAAACTGTTCTTATTGCAAATGCATTGATGATATCAGGGAGATAGCTCTGCCCAATGGGAAACTGGGGAAAACCAAACGCCCAAACGGAAGATAATTTTTGATCACGTGTGTGAAGCCTGGTGGTTCTACACTTTGCAATATGTCACCCTTGCAAAACTTCCAGGTAATATTTCAAGACACTAGGTAGAGTTCTTTCTCAATCTAGGGGAGGCAGCTTTGGTAGGAAAGTATTGCAAGTCAAGGCTACGTGAAAATACAGTTTGAAGTCAAACTCTCCTAACAACCAGGTCTTAACTTCTAGAATTGTTCAGATGGGAAATCAACAAGAGGCCACCATTTTTCTCAAACAGATTTAGAATAAACCCGTCATACGCTGCTGAAGACGTTGTATGACGAAACGCGCATGGCGCCGTCACATCACTTCCGGTTCCAGCTTTTGCTGGAACGCATTGCGTTCCGGAAGCTCATACACTGCGCTGTTTTTCTTGTGATATTGACCCCCCCCCCCCCGGAGTACTTGAAATAGGACCCTAGCGTGGACCCATCCGCAGGACATCCGTTAGAAATCCTAGAGGGATTTCAGGCCCATATACCAGTACCCCCAGAGGAAACCAGGACCCACAGGAAGGATCGTCCATTCATATATATATATATATATATATATATATATATATATATATATATATATATCCACCTTATACCCCTGTGTGGAGTGGGTATTCCTGGTGAGTGTGCTGTTTATCAGAGGGATCACGAGCACCCCACCACTATACCCATCACTGGATTATCTCGGGGATCATCACTTACATTGCACATTGGTGCTGCTCCATATTTGGACTGCTTTAATTATTTTCCATAGATTGCCTCTGGCACACTTCACCATTTATTCGTTTTGCACATTGTCACTTTATTTGCATTGGATATATTGTCACTTTAACCGTTAAATGCCTATTGTATAGGTCCACCTATAGATATATATTTTATATTATTTTTTATTTTTATTTTTACTGTGCCTCACTTATTTATATTTATTTATCTATTGGCTATTTAATCACCATCACTGGATCACCTTTTTACATGTATAATACCTTCTGATATATTTATACTCTTGGAATTAATTTATATATACCACTTTCTTGGTATTCACCAAACACTATCCGTTACAACATTGTTTGTTTACACCACTAGTCACTTTATCACTTATATTTATTGGTGATCTTATTTTGTATCGATTTATTATGTGACACATATATTACTCTTTATAAAAAAAAAAAGATAATTTTATGTGTATGTTACACCATCATCCATATTTATCCTTTGCCTTTTATTTTTCACTATCTTTATATATCCTTTCGAATTGAGCCTTTAGGCAGCGCCAATTCCCTCTCCCACCCCCCCCCCCTTTTTTACAACCCTTCATACATGCTCCTGAAAATGGTCCAAAGCAAATGGGTGCCGTAGCAACTACCAGCTGGAAACCAATGCCAGCACAAGCCAAAACATATATCGCTAGCACACCATGGATCGCCCACATGTTCAGTAAAGTGATCACATCACAGCAATGTTTCGGAGCTATGCAGGAACCCCTCATCAGGCATGTGATTACTTTAATAAACATTAGGATGCTATTATGAAAATCCATGGTGTGTTGGCAAAATATGTTTTATTGAGACAGCAAAAGAAGTCCCAGGAGCCACACATCACATAAAACCTCATGTAAAGAGTGGAAGCAGCCTCAGCCTAGACACTTTCCAGGCCATTACCCCGACATGTTTCGCCCCGCTTACGGGAGCCTGAAGGGGCACCCTTTAATTCTTTGTATGGCGATACATGTTTTGACAGATCCTTATACAGCTACGTGACGCTTACCATTTTACCATGTTTTTGTTTTTTGTTTTTTTACTATATGGCCCTTTTCACACATACGGTTCGTTCAGTTCATCAGTTCAGTCACGTCAAAATGTATCAGTTTTCCATCCATTTTTCATCCGTTTTTCATCAGTTGTTTTCCTTTTTTTTCGTCAGTTGTTATCCGTTTTTCATCCGTTTTTCATCAGTTTTTCGTCAGTTGTTATCCGTTTTTCATCCATTTTTCATCACTTATCTGTTTTTCATCAGTTGTCATCCGTTTTTCATCCGTTGTCATCCGTTTTTTTGACGGATGAAAAATAGAGCATTCATACGTTCAAAAAAACGGACATTGACGGAAACGGATGAAAACGGATGTTAACTGATGATCATCCGTTATCATCCGTTTTTACATAGAGATACATTGATGTCCGTTTTTCATCCGTCAACGGATGGATGAAAAACGGACAAACGGACAGCATGTGTGAAAGCGGCCTATAGCAAAAAAAAGGTAAACTTGGATTTGACTTATGATCATCTCTGGAAATATAGAGTTAAAATAACAATTACCATACATTTTTTACTAGGGCCAAGTACAGAACTTTAGTCCTCTGCACACTGCTAGTACAGCTATAAATGTTTACTTGCATTAAAATGCCAAGTCTCTGTGCATTAGTCAGTTGTATTGCTTCTTCACCGGAATCCACCGGGGACTCTCAGATTAGAACTGCTGAATATGGTGAATTCAGCTTTATACAGAATGAGAAGTGTCCTTGCTTGATCTGAACCTGCAATGCCTGCACGGGGCAGATAGTGGAGTTTAACCTTGGAAAGTTTGGATTGCCTTCAAAAAAAGTTATTTATTTATACATAGAGAGTGGACTGCATTACTTGCAGGGAACTATGGCTGCCCAAAAACTGAAGGAACCCTTATCAAGAATGATTGCCAGTACGACATTAGCACTGCTGACAACTACTGTCACCCTTAAGCCAGATGCACACATGTTAATGGTGTGTTAACTTTTCTGTGGAGAATAGGAAATGGTCGGTCATTGGCTTCCTGTTAGATTTTATGCATGCAATCACAAGATCCTTTGACTCTTGTAGGCCTGTTTTCTCTCTTTGGGAGTTAAAAAGCAAATACAATTAAAATAGAACTAAAGGCATTTTTTTTCATTTTGGATAGCATAAGGGAGAGTTATAAACCTTTTATTTGTCCAATTGGGGAGATCTCCTTTTCACTTCCTGTTCAATAGTCAAAACAGGAAGTGAGAGTAAATCCCTCCAAATTAAGGGAATTCCTGATTGTCGCCAGAACTAGAGCAGCCATTGGAAGATTTCCCCTCTATTCCTCTTCTGTTGACAAAAAATGAAAAAATTGTGACTTGTCTTCACTTTCTCTCATGGGGATAACAGTAAACAGGACAAATGAAGAGGTTGAATCTCCCTAAAGGAGAAGGGTATGGCTAAGTAAAAGGAGTTCTAATCCCTCTCTACTCTGTCCAAAACAAAAATAAAGTTTTGCCTTTAGTTATACTTAAAGTGGAACTAAATCCATTGATTTAACTGTTTCCCAAAACAGCTGCATTCAAGGCAAGCCGTGAAGGATAACTGTCACAGATGCTTTTGCTGTCAACTAAACTGTGAAGCCATCAAATGGCTGGTATCATACAGAAAAATGATCACATGTGCAGCACCATGGCAACTGCAGATCAAACATAGGCTAAGATGGCAGCTTCCTTTGCTATAAAAGGTAGGAGGGTTTAGTTCCGCTTTAGGAAGCATAATCTGTTAGTGAACTAATGGTTGTCGAGGCCATGGTTCAACCATGGTTCCCATGGCAAAATGCCTAAAAATTGCCCAAAAATTGTATACAAGTCAACGTGTGGATGAAGCCTTCCTTTAAGTTACACAAAATCACAAGTTTTCATTGTGCACAATTACAACCTTCTAGCTGCTGGCATTCTAACGACCACTGGCATAATCAATTGATAAAGAGTATGTCAGTCGCCTGCATAGCATCTTTGCTTGACCCTCCCCTGCCTCTCTCTATCAGTGGTGGGATCACATTAGCTTAGTGATGGAGAAACATTGGAATACTAGTCAGTACCAGTTTGCAAAAATAGAAAAAAAAAATCACCTCTAATGTTGGGTGTCCTACTAGGACTTGTGGATTTTGCTGCATTATGTAAAACTATTAGAATCATTTTTACATTTTAGACTGGGGTGCCTCGACACTGTCCATCATTTTTAAAGGATGTGTCTAGATTGCCCAGAATTTTTAAAGGGTGCCTAAAGGTTGAGAAACACTGATCTGTATAACTGATGGCATTTTTCCTTCTTCAAGATCCAAACTAGTGATGCTGCACTATGAAACCTCATTTTTCTCAGCGTGGGATGGGCAAGAATGAGAGTATCTATTCTACATATTCATGTGGATTAGTAGTTGGTGTTCCCAGAACACCAGATTTCTGGAAACGGATGGATTTAAAGCGGAGTTCCAGCTAGTAGCCAGCCAGAATAAAAAAAAAAAGAAAAAAAAATATTTTTTTAGTTTTGAAATGCATATAGCAAAGACACAGAGATTCTTTTTTCCATTCAGACAAGCTGTTGTGTACCAGACCCTCCTTCTTTAAGGCTGAACCATAGGCAGATAATATATACGAAATACAAATTATTGCAGCTCTGTAATCATTAATACATCATTAAATGTTCACTGCTGGACAGATCTAGGCAATGCATCCTCATAAATATCCTTATAGTCTGACAACCCTTTATTTTGGACATTTTCCTCATACGAAGTGCAACCACCGATGATATGCCTACTTCTGCATTGTAACTGTCTCTGTTAAATTTCAGTAAACATATATTATATAAATGTAGCCAGGTTTCTAGGCCTGTGGCCTGATGTGGGTCTGCCATTAGTACTGGAACCCTCTCTAGCCCATGTGAGCTGAGTCCCCAGGTGTGACAATTGAAACAGTGACAACTCCGGCATCTTTGTTTGTGGTTTTTATTATAAATTAGGGGATGGGAGAAGGGAATGAGTGGGACACTCCTCTTGGCTTGAACTAATTACAATTGTTCCTGGAAAAATGCCCGTTGTCGCTTCCTTGACGCTAGCCAGCGCCAGCCAACGCTCACTGACTCTGAGAACACTCTGTAAAACAGAGGAATTGCTGAATCCCCGACCTATAGTCCAGTAGATCCAAGGCTGAGAACTGTAGAACTCCTGACACTGCTTCACTGTGTAAGTCTTTGAATACTTTTCCCCCGCCTGGCACAGCTTGAGGTAGTAGTTTGTAGAATTCCAAATAGCTAACACGGTAACTGGCACACGCAATGCAATTCAGGGCCCAGACTGCAGGTACCCAACTTTTCTCCTTGAACTCTTCAGGGTCCAATGACTATGTACCCCCTTTACATTTCAGGGTCCTCAACCTAGGTACCCCCTTTTACAGCTAGCTGACCTTGGATTCCTGAACCTCTTCCGGAGTGGTCCCCTCTGACTCTAGGCAGACCCCCAGGGGCAATCTGCAGTACTCACGAACTGTGTAGGCTTTCCTGGGACTGGACCCCTCTCTCTCTCCGCAGGCTCTCGGCACACCGGATCCCCTCAGCTCAACTCAGCACTCTCTGGATTCTCAGGTGACACCCCAAGACTATATATTTTACCTAGCACATAACTGTAGGGTGCTACGTAAAAAAAAAATCATTAATTGTATTTTATATAAAAAAAAGCAGCATGAATATCCGCATTTGATTTGATATTAGCCTCTTTTAGCCCCTGTACAGCAGGGCTGGAGTGCTGTCAAGCAAAATGCTGATAGGAGGAGAGACCAAAGTGACAGAAAGATGAGCTTATCACTGTGCTGCTCCTTTTTTCCCAGTCCAGTCACAGGTTGGGGGGAGGGTCTGGGACAACACAGAGGAAGTGGGTTGTACCATGCTGGCCATCAAACAAATCAGAAAAATAGTATTGTAGGGAAATTCATGAATTTAAGGTTAATATTGCAGAAAAAATGTTTTATTAAACTTTTAGTGGTCTATTCTTTTATTTATCTTGTTATTGTTGGCTGGAGTTCTGCTTTCAAGTCAAACTTCAGATAAAAGATTTTCCTTTTGTTTTGGATAGAAAGAAGAAGAGTCAGAGCCTTGGAAAGATTGTGTAGATCAACAGCACATTGTATGCTTCTCTTAAGCTTCTTATATTAGTCACATGAGTGAAACTGCACTTTGGATCTCTTTCGTCAGCCCCTTCATGAAGCATGTCACTGTGCCTGATGAAGGAGCCGATGAAAGAGCATTAAAACATAGTTTTACTCATCCGGCTTCGTTTGGGACTCTAATCAGCCAGCAGACATGCTGACCGGTTATTTGGGTCCTGGGCACGGAAGGCGGCGGGGGGGGGGGGGGGGGGTTAGAACGGCCAAGCGGCTGTTGAACCGCATCGGTTGTTATCTCCCGAAAGTCCACCGCCAGCTCTAAAAACGGTACCGGGTGATGGCTCTAGCAGCAGGCATCACCCGGTACAACCACTTCTATAAGCCAATGTACAGATACCTCGGTTTGCGGGAAGTGGTTAAGACCGGAGACCATTTGGAGTGCACCGCATTCCTTTAGTCATGGGTTAAAAAGTGACTAAATAGTTGGAAATATGAAAATGTTTTTAATGCTGTTGGTACCTTCCTGTCCCAGTGACACCCAGGCTTCCTTTTTCTTGTACTGCTGTCACAGCAAGTTAAAGTGGAGTTTCAACCAAAGGGGAATTTCTGCTTGTTTGCACCCTACCCCCCTTAACTTTCACATTTGGCACCTTTTGGGGAAAGGGGGGAGTGGGCATCTGGTTCTGAAAGGTACCCGCTCCCACTTCCGGCTCAAATCGCTCAAAGCTTTACTTCTTATTTCCCTTTCTTGCTATGCTGGCGCCTGCACCCAAACTTGACTGAAGAATCAGTTTGGGTAAAGGACATCGCTGGATCTCTGGACAGGTAAGTGTATTTATATTAAAAGTCAGCAGCTACAAAAATTAAACTCTGCCAGAAGTCCTGACTTTTACCCATGCTATTGAGAACAAAAACTACATTTAGAACTAGAGTTGAGCTACAACTTACTATGCCCCAATGTTATTTCATGCTGTCAAACACATTCAGGATGTAGGCTGGTTGAAATGTGTTGGTTCTAGCCCTGGTTGGGGAAAGGGTAAAACTTGTATGCTCAGTTCTTGGGCTTTTTGGTCCTAGCCAGTCCATCTGTGCTATAAAAAAATGGGATCTGGGGAGTGAGGGGGGGGGGGGGTGGTTTAGTTAAACTGGTTGGCTCTGTTCTGCTTGTGGCATGGAGGCTGCTGCACCTTTCAGTCAGCTGAAGACACTAGGAATTTTGGGGACATCCAAGCCACGGTTAATGCCATTAAGGACTTTCGCCACACAGAGGTATGCCTGGGCAGCCACACTACTATAGTTAGGGTTAGGGAAAGGACATTGTTCATAATGAACTGTTATGCCACACTTGTTCAGTAAAGTTAGATTAACTTTTCTAAGCCCGGTCTAAAGTTATTCAAAGGGGAGCATACTGGTTCTGGCGTATGTAAAAAAGCACTACGGAGTATGAAGTACCACTGCTACAGAAAGGGTAACTCTGTACTTTATATCTGTGCACAGTCAACGCTCATCTCTAAGTCAGGGAACTGCCCTAATGTTAGATTTTTCATATGACTTCAATCTCTACCTGAATCCGGGCATTGATGAACGCGATCCGTGCGAGAGATACCCCCACATGCAGGGCGAAGATGACCCCGCCCACAAGGAGTTTAGAGACAGCATGTGTTACCAGCATGAGATCATGCAGTTTCTGGGCCATAAAGAATTATAGAGCCACTAAGTTGCATAAGTGCAGTTTGACTGGTTTTCTTTAATATTTAAAGTGGCACTAAGCTCCCTCAATCAACATTATCCACTTGACCTTCGGAAGATTTACCCCCTTCATGACCAGGCCATTTGTTGGTACGGGACTGCGTTACTTTAACTGACAATTGCACGGTCGTGCAACACTGTACCCCAAAAAACTTTTTGTTCTTTTTTCCCCACAAATAGAGCTTTCTTAGTGGTATTTGGTGGTATTTGATCACCTCTGCGATTTTTATTTTTTGCGCTATAAAGATAAAAAGTCCAACAATTTAAAAAAATATATATATTTTTTACTTTCTGCTATAAAACACATCCATTCTGGAATTGTAAAAAAAAAAATCAAATTTTATCATTAATTTAGGCCAGTATGTATAATGCTACATATTTCTGGTAAAAGAAAATCCCAATAGGCGTATATTGATTGAAGTTATAGCATCTACAGTCTTTGGGATATTTGTATTAACTTTTTTTTTTTTTTACTAGTATGGGTGGTGATCAGCGAGACTGAGATATTGCTCCAGACACCAAACTACTTTTTGGGGATCAGTGACACTAATACAGTGATCAGTGCTAAATATATGCACTGTCACTGTACAAATGACACTGGCTGGGAAGGGGTTAACATCAGGGGTGATCAAAAGGTTAAGTGTATGCCTAGGTTGTGCTTTCTCACTGTTGGGAGGTGCTTTGCCTAGGGGAAGGCATTGATCCATGTCATTCTGCCTGTGTAAACGGCGGGTGCCAGCAGGCATCGAGTCCACGGTACCCGCTGCTGGGCTCCTGCTGTGTGTGATCATAGCGGGAACAGATTGCGGGTGGCGCATGCATGCCCCAGACCCGGAAGTGTCAATTCACATACTAGATGCATGATTTGGCATACAGCAGCCGCCTTGCCGCAGTAAATGTATGGTGGGGGGTTTGCAAGTGGGAGAAGATATTGTAACCCTAAAAAAAAAAAAAGATCCTGTTCCTTTAAAGCATGTTAAACTGCATAGTACTTGTGCAGTGTAATTGGTCCCTTTCTATGCTTTAAAAAACCTGCTTGATCCTGCCTGTTCCTGTGTCCCCCTTAGTGTGCTGACTACATTAATCATGGCTGCTGATCCATGTTACCGTGGTCAGTTTACGTGTCTCCGTCATTCCACTGTCTCCTCTCTGCTCTGAATCTCTCCCTCTCCCCCTCCCTGCCTGCCTGTCATCTCCTGCATGTGAGCCGATATCCAAACCCGCCCCTCCCCTCCTGCCACTATTCCGTGTTGCAGTAAAGTTAGTGATCACAATTACAGCCAGCCCCTCTGTTATAACAAGATATAATACACAGTGTACTGTATGTGTTTTTTACTAAATTCTGCAGCTAATAAATACATTATTACACAACGTCAATGTGCGGTCTCCTGACCACCCGGCTGATGGCAGTGGGAGGATCTCAGCCCCTCCCTCTGTAGTCCTTAGATCAGGAAAGGAGAGCGGCGGACGGTCACGTGACCGCACATCGGCGATGTGAAAAAAAGGTATTTGGCTACAGGATTTTAAAAAAAACACTGTATAGTATAGCTACTGAAAGGGGCTGACAGTAATTCTGAGTACTGACTGTATAACCACGTTTATTATTTTTAATCCTCATGCTGCTAACATTAGTAAATACATAGGAGCAAATAAATATATTTTAATTTTAACCTTTTCTTTACACTTCTTCAGTTGCTTCCTGGTTTCTGCCTTGGCCAAAATGATGTAGTACATTCCAGCAGTCTTAATGGGCATTTACTTCCATTCATCATGAAGAGGGGATGAGAGGCTTTCTCAGCTAAGCACACCCTCCTGCTTGCATGCCTGAACTAAGGGCAGAGGGATTCCAGGGAGTAAGTGCTACATGAATATTCTGCCCTTACTCAAGATGGCAGTGGCTAGAAATGCTCGGGGGGGGGGGGGGGGTTCAAAGTGATTTCTCAACTAAATAAAGACATGGAGACATGGTTGGATAGGGGAGTTTGCTTTGAATATTAAGAATGAATTAAATAGGGTTTTTGGTTTGTAGTGCTCAGATACAGTTTAGTACAGGCTTTCTCATCCTAATTGGATGTCATATGATGTCCTGTCAGGAAGCGCCACTCGCTGTGCCGTGCAGCGACGCAATCTGATCAGTCATCAGACACAGCTGATGACTGATTAGTGTACAAGCTGCTGCCAGTACCATGTGACCACCATGAAAAACCACAGCAGGTCACATGACAGTTGTACAAAATGAATGGTTTCCTTTCATGCCATTCATTGTGTACAAGTGTTGCTAGCTGTGATTGGTCAATTTGATCACAGGGTACAGACAGGGCCAATCAGAGTCCATGTACCATGTGATTAGCTTTGACCAATCACAGCTAATCACAACAAACCAAAATGAATGAATCAGTTTTACTCAGTAAAATACTTGCTTATAGCAATATAATTCACTGCTATGCTATAAGAAAACATAATGTGCAAAAAAAAATAAATAAATAAATAAATCCTGATCACTTCCCCAAAGTAGTACAATGTTACTATGGTAACATTAAATTGCAAAAAATCATTAAAAAAAATTGTAAAAAAAGAAACACAGTAATTAAAAAAAAAAAAAAAATATATATATATATATATATATATATATATATATATATATAACTTTATTTTTTTTTTTTTTTTTTTAAGTGTCTCTGATCCCTGCCATGCCATTTACAGTGCCTTAAAAAAGTATTCATACCCCTTGAAATTTTCCACATTTTGTCATGTTACAACCAAAAACATAAATGTATTTTATTGGGATTTTATGAGATAGAAATTTCCCTGAACACACCATCCCCACCGTGAAACATGGTGGTGGAGGCATCATGTTGTGGGGATGCTTTTCTTCAGCAGAGACAGGGAAGCTGATCAGAGTTGATGGGAAGATGGATGGAGCCGAATACAGGGCAATCTTAGAAGAAAACCTGTTAAGAGTCTGCAAAAGACTAGAAACTGGGGGTGGAGGTTCACCTTCCAGAAGGACAATGACCCTAAACATACAGCCAGAGCTACAATGGAATGGTTTAGATCACTGCATATTTATGTAAAAGAATGGCCCAGTCAAAGTTCAGACCTAAATCCAATTGAGAATCAGTGGCAAAACTTGAAAATTGCTGTTCACAGACATTCTCCATCCAATCTGACAGAATTTGAGCTATTTTGCAAAGAAAAATGGGCAAAAATGTCCCTCTCTAGAGGTGCAAAGCTGGTAGAGACATCCCCAAAAAGACATGCAGCTGTAATTGCAGGGAAAGGTGGTTCTACAAAGTATTGACTCAGGGGAGCTGAATACAAATGCGCACCACACTTTTCAAAGATTTATGAGTAAAAATATTGTGAAATGCATTTTTTTATTTTCCTTACACTTCACAATTCACAGAGGTATGAATACTTTTTCAAGGCACTCTATATGATGACTCTGAACTGCACTGGTGACAGTATGTTTTTCATTTCTTTATTTCCCGAAAAATTATGCCAAAAATGTACACCTTCCAAAAACCCGCCATGCCTCCTACTAAATACCTTGGACTGTTTACTTTCCAAAAAGGGGTGATTTGGGGGGTATTTATACTGTCCTGGCATTTTAAATATGATAAGCCATCAGTACATCAGAATTGATCAGTTTTCAGATATATACCAAAGTTTGTTGACTCTGTAACTTTTCATACAGACTAAATAATATACACTGCTTTGGGTTATTTTCACCAAAGAAATGTATTTCTTTGCAAATTTTTATGAAGAACTTTTTTTATGAAGAACAATTATTTGTTTGCAAAATTTTATAACAGAAACAAAGAAAAACAATTTTTTTTTTTTTTTTTTACAAAATTTCCAGCCTTTTTCGTTTATTTAGCAAAAACTAAAAAACCCAGTAGTGATTAAGAGCCAGTTCACACTGGGGCGACTTGTCAGGCGACCTGGTCACCTAACAAGTCGCCGCGGGTCGCCTGCCATAGATTAGCACAGGACCCATTCTAATAGGAGCGACACAAGTCGCTCCGACTTAGAAAAAGGGTCCTGAGCTACTTTGGGGCGACCTGGAGCGACCTGCATTGACTTCAATGATATGAAGTACGTGCATGCCGCTCCGAAGTTCGCACCACGACTTCACAGGTCGCCCCGGCAAGTCGGGTCACGCCTGTGTGAACCAGCTCTAAATACCACCAAAAGAAAGCTCTAGTTGTGTGAACAAAATGATACAAATTTGGTTTGAGTCCAGTGTTGCATGACCGCGCAATTGTCATTCAAAATGCGACAGCACTAAAAATTGTCCTGGGCAGGAAGGGGGTAAAAGTGGCCAGTTTTAAATTGGTGAAGCATTAATGGCTTGTGATACATATTTAGGAGGGTGCTGTCACACTGAGCAGTGATACTGTTCAGGTGGAAAGGTTTGCTTATTGCCCCACTTGGATGGAGTTCTCTGTTTTCCGATTGGACAGATATATTGGACCCAGAGAGGCTTTAAATAGCCCCTGTTTCTTTGGTCTGGGGTGCTTGCACTGTGGGGAGTACAGATGTATCTCCCTCCTAGACTAGTTCTAGTTCCTAGTTCTTTGGTTCCTTTGTAAACATTTTTGGCAGTTCTGGGTCTCACTGGCTGCAGGCTTCTGCCTGCCTTTTAGTATATTCTAGAATGTAGTGGGTTGGAAGGGGCAGATCCTTGGCCTGAATATTTATGTGGTCTCAGACAATCCCTGGGTGAAAATGTCCAGTAGGTGGCTGATGAGTGCATAAATAATTTCAGGCCTGGAGCAACAGGATTCTTGTCCAGGAGGAGAAGATCCCAGCCTGAAGTATTTAGTGTAGCTGAAGTCTGCATAATTTCATCGAGGACCCACCTCAGTGAGAGCTGGTGAGGTGAGGGTATTTACTGGAACCATTAGGATCCAAATAAAGGGGATATATATGACTTTGACCTGGAAACTCACGGGAGAGGTGTCTGACCGATATTGCGCAGAGGCATCCAAATATGGGAACATTATGAGTTTAGGCCTGGATAAAGTATTCTAGTGACTGTCCGCTGCTTTAACCCCTTGGGTAGCTGCTCCAGTGTTGTTTGATCGGGACCCAGGGTTGCTGTCTTCCTACTGTTTGCCAGGAAGGGCATTATCCTGAAGAGTGTAGACAAGGCAGAGAGTGTCCTCTGGTTTCTTTGTGCATTAAATCCAGAGTATTCCAAAGCCCACCCTCCACCCCAACCAAGTCAACAAGCATTGAAGCATGAAAAGACATCCCTTGTGTGGTGATTTTTGTGACTGTGTGTTTGGTTGCTTGTACACCCAAATGGGAAGATATACCCTGCATATAGATAGGGGGAGGTGAACACTGGACCAGAGCAGTGAAAAGGTTCCTACTGAGCAGGGACAGTGCAGGGAGGGTCCAGAGTTCCCTTGAAATACTTCCCTGAGTTTGGGGAAGGACCCTGTGCCCAAGTCTGAATCTGGATCAACACATGCTTGTATCCTACTTTGAGTAGCACCCTATCTAGAAGGTTCATTGCTAGAACCTAAGGGGACCTAGTTAAGGAGCACTTCTCTGTCGTACAGTATTTCTGCCTGTAGGTTCATATTGATTGCCTTGTTACAGAACTTTTATATTCACTACATAAAGCTAAAAAATTCCAAGAAGATGTGGTCTGGCCTGGTCCTATTAACCCGTCCACACATTAAAAATAAAGGAGCTTTACAAATGACCAGAATCTTTAATAGGTGTCTATATGACTAAATCTGGAACCATTCCTCATTGTAAATACACCAAATACAATTATCTGAAATGTCCATAAGTAACCCAAGACCTAATAGGTATTCCATCCATCTGAAGGTAGGTCATTGCTGCTTGATGATATAGATGGACCCGTAAACAAAGGATTCCTAGGCATTTCACAAGTTTATTGTCTGTAGTCTCTTATTGTAGGTAGGACGTAGAGCAGATGTAGAACAATCCCATTTTTCATGGACGTTTGGCTCAGTCATTGGGCTCATAGCAGAACATACACTCAGGATTCTGTTCCTCCAATGGTTCAACTTGTATAGTGACCGAATGGAAGGGGAAATTGTCAAAAACATTCCGTGTGACTTCATTTAAAATTCTTCTGGAGTCATCTGAAGTCTCTGTGAAAAAAAAGAAAAAGGAAGGCTCGTTATATACTGCATATTTACATAAAGTAGGTAGAACACTTCACACTTTTTTTTTTTCTGTGTCTCGTTTGGAAGATATTCCCTCATGCAGTAGGATAAGGAAAGGGATGGTTGGCACTCAGGATGACATCCAAAAAATATTATTCCTTTAATGAAAAGACATGTACAATGCTGTAAAAACAGCCTACAAGTTTGGGACATTAAAGCGGAGTTACGGGCACAGAAAACATTTTTCAGTGAACATACCCCCGGGACAGTCAGGGCTAGTACATTCCACAATGACTAGCCTCTGATCTGTCCCGGTTCGCACTTACCTGCAAGAAGAAATACTCACTTATAAAATTTCTTCCACAGCGTTCCCATCTCTCTTGTGGGCAGCTGAAGACGGCGCGGTCCTCTTCTGCGTCTTCTTCCGCGTCCTCTTCTCCCAGAATGCGCCTGCACCGGCCCCTCTCGTCACTTCTGGTGCGTTGCCCCGGAAGTGACGAGCGGGGCCGGTGCCGTCGCATTGATTCCTGGAAACGATGACGTTCAGCTCCCAGGAATCATCGCAAGACAGGAAGTGACGACGGAGCCGCGGCTCAGAGGGAGGAAGTGAAGAATAGGTGAGTATATTCGATCTTCAATTACAAGGTTAGTATTAAAAAAAAAAAAAAAAAACCTAACTATCCAATTCCTTTTCAGGTGAAGGAGAACAAGCGGACGGGCACAAAAAAAAAAGATCGATTTTGTGCCCGGAACTCCGCTTTAATCCTTAATCATGGCCATGGAATGGAAAATAATTTTTTCGATATATTCTGAGTACTGACCATCCCTTCCCTTATTCTGGTACGTTGGAGGTCATGGTGTTGGCAACCTTAAGAGCACCGAGCAGGGTGGTTATGTGGGAAGGATGTAGTTCCTACACACCTGTATTTCCTCATTTAGTGTCTCAAAATATAACATGACAAATGATAACATGATTAAATCTCTTCAGTAACGGTTCAGCAGTGACTGGCCAAATTTCGAACCCTCTATGGCCGTTCCTGCTAGACAGAAGTCGAACAAAAGATCAACTTTTTTTTTAAAGCAATGTTGGAAAATGTTCATTCAATCAGTGGCTACAGCCAATCAGCTGCAGTGCTGATCAGTGTATTCTGACAGCCGGGTCCCTGCTGTAAGGAATACAATGGCGCAGCAGCGAGGATTTCCCCATTCACCTCTAATGCACGGAGGGGAAATACATTCAATTCATTTGGATCAGTCAGCAGCCAAAATCTGACCCAGGTATGCCCAGCCTTAGACAGGTTTTACTGTAGAAATGATTCTAATTAGAATTTTTTTCTAATCTCTTTCCAATCAAAAATGGTTAGCATTATATATTGGCTAATTGTAATGTTTATTAATCTTTTGACAGATGATTGTCATTCTATGCATGAAAACAGCTTTACTAAATGTCCTGATGAAGCAAAGAAATTCACAAAACACGTAGATAGAAGTTGACATGTTTCCTTTTCACCGAATTGACCCAAGTTTTTTGGGCTTTATATAATACAATAATATTGGATTTTAGATTTCCTATTAATAAAATTGTACTTTTTTGGAATTTGGTGTTATAATATTGTTAATATAACACTGGTGAGGTATGTGCAAAGCCCCATTGTTTTAATCTGTTTCATATTTTCCCCTCATGGGTTTTGTGAATTATAAACAAAAAAAATTAATTTGCAAATACACATTTAATACAAGGTTGATCCATGCCACTCCATTGGCAAACCAAACTGTATTCTTGCTGGCAGTCCGTGAATAAGAAATTAAAGTGATTGTAAAGCTTTAATTTTTTTTCAATAAACAAACAAGTTTTACTCATCTGCTCTGTGCAGTGGTTTTGCACCCTTCCTTTTCTCGGGTACTTTGTTGGCGCTCCTGGCTCCTCCCTCCTGTCGAATGCCCCCACAGCAAGCAGCTTTCTATGAGGGCACCTGAGTCAAGCCGCTGCTCTGTGTGTCTATTTACACAGCCCCCCTTCCCCTCTGTCTCCTGATTGGCTCACTGGCTGTGATTGACAGCAGAGGGAGCCATTGCCAATGGCCAATCAGGAGTGTAAGTCCCCGGAGAGGCAAGGCTTTCTTGGACATCCCTGGATCGAGAGGTGGCTCAGGTAAGTAATAGGGGATTGGGGGGCTGCTGCACACATAAGGTTACAGAAGGTAAAAAAAACCCTGTGCCTTTACAACCATTTTAAGCTGGGAGATTCTGTCTATATTGGGAAAGAAGAAGGTATGTACAACCTAATCACGCTATTCAAGTCTGTTTCATAGCAAAGTTATAAGAATCCTACTGCAGCAACTGCATTATGCTTTTATAAATCACATCCAGTCCTGAGATGTACACAGCTCCACCATACAGAACAGCTCTGTTTGGCAAAGCAGGGGACCTGATTGTTTTTCTGGTGCAATTCTGTAATACTTTCAGGTTTCTCCTCTAGAAGCAGACCGACAAATTCATCTTTGTCACTCTGCTCTCTCTCGTTCTATCAGAATGCTCCTTTAGCTGCTTCTCTTTCTCCTAGTCGGAGCTCCGCTGTACAGGAGCAACAAGCGCATAATACCAAGTCAACCTAAAAATAAAACAATAAATTGAATTATGTGTTAATGAATGCAGAGCTGCAATAATTTGTATTTTCTTTACCTACATGCAGCTTAACCTGTTGCCGACATCTGCACAGAATCACGTACCTGTTAGTGATTCTGCAGCTCTGGGTCTGGGGCACACACGTGCACTGCTGGCAACTCACTTCCGCTGTGATTGGACACAGCTGGGGCCATTCAGCGGGTCCGGTCGACTCAATGTCTGCCGGTACCCGACGATCATTCTGGAGACAGGCGATCTGCCTATGTAAACAAGCCAGATCGCCATTCTGTGACATGGGAACACTGTGATCCTGTGTTCCTACAAAGAAGAAGACGGATCTCTTTCTTCCCACAGTAAAAGCACCTCCCACACAGTTAGAAGGCCCGCACTAGGAACACAGTTAAACCTTTGATCGCCCCTGATGTTTAACCCCTTCCCTGCCGGTGTCATTCGTACAGTGACAGTGCATATTTTTAGCACTGATCACTGTAATAATATCACTGGTCCCCAAAAAAGTGTCTAATTTGTCCCCCGCAATGTCGAAGTCCTGATATAAGTCACTGATTGCCACAATTACTAGTAAAAAAAATAAAAAAAAATAAAATTCCATAAATTTATCTTACTTTTGCGCAAACCAATCAATATACACTTATTGGGAGTTTTTTAAACAAAAATATGTAGCAGAATACATATTGTCCTAAATTTATGAAGAAATTTGATTTTTTTAATTTTTTTTATTGGATATGTTTAACAGCAGAGAGGAAATATATATATATATATACAGAGTTGTATAAAGTACTCGAAACCCATACTTGAGTAAAAGTACAAGTGCTCGATCAAAAAGTGACTTGAGTAGAAGTGGAAGTGCTCGATCAAAAAGTGACTTGAGTAGAAGTACTAAAGTATTCAACATTTTTTGTACTTAAGTATTGCAAGTAGTTTTTTAAAAAATTTTGCTACTCAAGTACTGAAAGTAAAAGTACAAGTACTGTGTTATGTAGTTATTAAAGAAAGAAGTCAAACGTTTGCACATCATATTGTTTTTTATTATTTCAAATGCAGCTTTTATTTATATATACAGTAGCTTTTATTTTCGTATGCGCTGATAATACACATGTTTTGAGCTTCATGAAACCTGCCATCTACTGTTCTGGCAGTGGTAATTTTTATAATTGGAACGAGTAACTATGCAGCACAAAAAAAAAAAATATTGGAGTAGAAGTATTGAAATCATTGAAAAAATGTAGTGAAGTAAAAGTGGAAGTAGGAGAAAAAAATGATACTCTAGGAAAGTACAGATACCGCCTTTCGGTACTTAAGTACAGTAGTGAAGTAGTTCTACTTAGTTACTATACATCTCTGTAATATACTTTTTTTTTTTTTCAAAATTGTCTGTATTATATTTTTTGTTTCTAGCACAAAAAATAAAAACTGCAGAAGTGATCAAATACCACCAAAGGAAAGCTTTATTCGTGGACATCAATTTTATTTGGGTACAGTGTCGCACGACTGCGCAATTGTCAGTTAAAGTAATGCAGTGTAGTATCACAAAAAATGGCCTGGTCATGAAGGGGGGTAAATCTCCTGGAGCTGAAGTGGTTAACTTTAGCCCACTAGTACACAGAGAAGAAATAGAAAACTCCACACAGATAAAGTCCATGGTGGGAATTGGACCTCCAGAGAAAGAGTGGTAATTAATGGAAGGACATGGCCTTCTTTATGGAAAATAAACTGAGTTCATTACATAAACCCCTTCACAGGCCGAATAAAGAAACAAGAGCATTTAGCCTGTAATTTCCATATGAATTTATGCTGGGGTTCAGGACGTTGGTTGAGGTAATACATGCAATTTATATTTACTCTCTGGGGTCTGACATATTTGATCTGAATTTATTTCCACCTGACTGATTAGTATGCGCACAGGAATGAGGAGAAACACGCTGATTAGGCACCAAAGTTGTTCCCAGTAGACCAAGGACTGATTTCCCTGCAACAGAGTAAAACTCTCCTAAATTCCCACATCTATGTGCTTTGATTGCTTTTTGATACTTTTTTATTTTAATAAAGTTTGATCTTTTTCTGTCTGAAATAGTTCAGACAAAGGCATTTTGTGAACCCAACCAGTTAGATCGGGCCTCCAAACTTTCTAAGGAAGGGGCCAGTTTACTGTCCTTCAGACTTTGGGGGGGTCAGACTGTGACCAGTGGGAGTAGAAAATGTCCTGGTGTCAGTAGGAGTAACAATGACACATCTTTAGGGGTTAGGAATAGTGCCCCATAGCTTGTGTCAGTGGGAGGAGCAGTGCCCCATCATTGGTGTTAGTGGGCGGAATAGTGCCCCATCATTGGTGTCAGTGGAGGAATAGTGCCCCATAGTTTGTGTCAGTGGGAGGAATAGTGCCCCATCATTGGTGCTAGTGGGCGGAATAGTGCCCCATCATTGGTGTCAGTGGGCACAAGAATATTCCATCGTTGGTGTCAGTGGAGAAATAGTGCCCCATCGCTTGTGTCAGCGGGAGGAACAGTGCCCCATGATTGATGCTAGTGAACGGAATAGTGCCCCATTGTTGCTGTCAGTGGGTGGAATAGCGCCCCATCATTGGTGTCAGTGGGAGGAATAGTGCCCCATCATTGGTGTTAGTGGGAGGAATAATGCCCCATCATTGGTGTTAGTGGGAGGAATAATGCCCCATCATTGGTGTTAGTGGGCGGAATAGTGCCCCATCATTGGTGTTAGTAGGAGGAATAATACCCCATCATTGGTGTCAGTGGGCAGAATAGCGCCCCATCATTGGTGTTAGTGGGAGGAATAATGCCCCATCATTGGTGTTAGTGGGCGGAATAGTGCCCCATCATTGGTGTTAGTGGGCGGAATAGTGCCCCATCAATGGGAGGAATAGTGCCCCATCATTGGTGTTAGTGGGAAGAATAGTGCCCCATCATTGGTGTCAGTGGGCCGAATAGTGCCCCATCATTGGTGTCAGTGGGCAGAATGGTGCCCCATCATTGGTGTTAGTGGGCGGAATAGTGCCCCATCAATGGTGTCAGTGGGAAGAATAGTGCCCCATCATTGGTGTTAGTAGAATGAACAGTGCCCCATCAATGGTGTCAGTGGAATGAACAGTGCCCCATCATTGGTGTCAGTGGAATGAACAGTGCCCCATCATTGGTGTCAGTGGGCAGAATAGTGCCCCATCATTGGTGTCAGTGGAATGAACAGTGCCCCATGATTGGTGTCAGTGGAATGAATATTGCCCCATCATTGATGTCAGTGGGCAGAATAGCACCCCATCATTGGTGTTAGTGGGCGGAATAATGCCCTATCAATGGTGTCAGTGGGCAGAATAGTGCCCCATCATTGGTGTCAGTGAGCAGAATAGTGCCCTGTCATTGGCGTCAGTGGAATGAATAGTGCCCCATCATTGCTGTCAGTGGGTGGGATAGTGGCCCATCATTGGTGTCAGTGAGCGGGATAGTGCCCCATCATTGCTGTCTGTGTTCGGGATAGTGCCCCATCATTGGTGTCACTGGGAGGAATAGTGCCCCATCTTTGGTATCAGCAGGCAGAAGAGTGCCCATCATTGGTATCAGTGGGTGGGATAGTGCCCCATCATTGGTGTCAGTGGAATGAATAGTGCCCCATCGTTGGTGTCAGCAGGCAGAATAGTGCCCCTCATTGGTATCAGTGGGAGGAATAGTGCCCCATTGTTTGTGTCAGTGGCACGAATTATGGCCTCATTGTTGGTGTCAGAGGGAGGAATAGTACCCCAAGGGTAAGCAATGGGCTGCATCTAGCCCCTGGGCTGCAGTTTGGAGACCACTAAGTTAGAGGCATGGTGGCCCAGTGGTGCTTGAGTAGTGAGTAATACTGTCCTGTCCTTCTCCCAATCCAGTGCACTCTATAGCTTTAAATGCTAGATTCACATTTATAAAAAGAATAATAATAAATAAACATGTTTTTTGCAGAAAAAGAATGTGCATTTATTAATTTTTTACATAGGAGCCTGCAAAGCATTGCACCAGGGATCCTGCAAATTTTTCCCCTAGCTCTCTGCCTGGACCTCTGTGTGGGCTCTCAGCTGGATAGCTGGAGGAAGATTCCATAAACTATGACTGCTCTGATTACTGCACTCGTATTCCATTGAGAACTACAAGACTGTCTGCCGCAGTTGCAAACAGGACATGCAGCTGCGCCACGCCAGTCTAGTTTCATGATTAATTGTAGATTCTTACCTGCATCTGTTCTGCAGATACAGATACAGTTCTTCAAACTAAAGGAAGTGGAAGTACCTAAGTAGGGAGGGTCTGACTAAATACGTATATATTAATTTTGATTTTTGTGACGTCTGTCTTTCTCTTTCTTTCTCTCTCTCTTTAATTATACACTATATTACCAAAAGTATTGGGACGCCTGCCTTTACACGCATATAAACTTTAATGGCATCCCAGTCTTAGTACGTAGGGTTCAATATGGAGTTGGCCCACCCTTTGCAGCTAAAACAGCTTCAACTCTTCTGGGAAGGCTGTCCACAAGGTTTAGCAGTTTGTCTATGGAAATGTTAAACTATTCTTCCAGAAGCCAATTCATAAGGTCAGGCACTGATGTTGGACGAGAAGGCCTGTGTCGTAGTTTCCACTCTAATTTATCCCAAAGGTGTTCTATCGGGTTGAGGTTAGGAATCAAGTCTAGTTGAGGTCAGGAGGTTCAGGCCAGTCAAGTTCCTCCACCCCAAACTCACTCATCCATGTCTTTATGGACCTTGCTTTGTGCACTGGTGGGCAGTCATGTTGGAACAGGAAGGGGCCATCCTCAAAGTGTTCCCACAAAGTTGGGAACATAAAATTGTCCAAAATGTCTTGGTATGCTGACACCTTACAGGTCCATTCACACCTGAGCGTATCGTTTTCAGGTGTTTTTTCTGGCTTTTTTCATGCATTTCTTTGTCGTTTTTTTGCAGGTGTTTGGAGGAAGGCATTGACATCTTGACAACAAAAACGCTTATAATCTGCCAAAAGAGAAGCTCATGTACTTTTTTGAGCTTCATGCGTTTTGCTTCAGGCAATGAAACGCTCAGATGTGAACAGGGGACATTGAAATGAATGGGATTTTGCTTGTTGGGCGTTTTGAGAATTCAGAGATGAGCGTTTTATGAGCTGAAATACGTTCAGGTGTGAACAGGGCCTAGGAGTTCCCTTCACTGGAACTAAGAGGCTGAGCCCAACACCTTACTTAGTTAGTGAGGTCTGAAAAAAGACATCAGTCCATCCAGTTCAACCTATGATGTGTGTGTGTTTGCTGTTAACCATACATTGTATACCCCTGTATGTTGTGGTCTTTAAGGTGCCCATCTAATAGTTTTTTGAAACTATCGATGCTCCCTGCTGATACGACTGCTTGTGGAAGAGAATTCCACATCCTTACTGCTCTGACAGTGAAGAACCCCCTACGTACTTTAAGGTTAAACCGCCTTTCCTCTAGTTTTAGTGAGTGGCCACGTGTCTTATTGTATCTCCTTTCTCTGAATAGTTTGTTCCTTATGCTAGGGTCACCAGTACAGTATTTGTACATTGATATCATATCCCCGCTCAATCGTCTCTTCTCCAGAGGGAATAAGTTCAGTGCTTGTAGTCTTTCCTCATAGCTGATGTCCTCCATTCCCCTAATTATTTTTGTTGCCCTTCTCTGGACTTTCTCCAGTTCCAGCACATCCTTCCTGAGGACCGGTGCCCAGAACTGGACAGCATACTCCAGATGTGGCCGGACCAGAGTCTTGTAGAGCGGGAGAATAATCTCTTTATTTCTGGAGTGAATCCCCTTTTTTATGCATTCCAGTATTCTGTTGGCTTTCCTTGCAGCGGCTTGGCATTGGATGCCACTGCCAAGCCTGTTGTCCACCAGTACCCCCAAGTCCTTTTCCATCCTAGATTCACCCAGAGGTTCCCCCCCTAGTGAGTAGCTTGCTTTCTGGTTTCTGGCCCCCGAGTGCATTACTTTAAATTTTTCAACATTAAACCTCATCTGCCATGTAGTTGCCCACCCCATTATTTTGTTCAGGTCCGCTTGTAAGGTATTGGCATGCTTAGTTTAGTATCATCCGCAAATACTGAGATTGTACTAGATATCCCCTCCTCTAGATCATTTATGAATAAATTAAACAGGATTGGCCCCAGGACAGAACCCTAAGGGACCCCACTTTCCACTCCCGCCCAATCCGAGTACTCCCCATTAATCATCACCCTCTGGACTCTCCCCTGGAGCCAGTTCTCTATCCAGGTACTCACCTTATGGTCCATACCTACCTTCCTTAGTTTGAACAGTAAGCGTTTGTGGGGAACGGTGTCAAAGGCCTTTGCAAAGTCCAGATACACCACATCCACAGGCTTACCTTTATCTAGGTGGCAGCTCACTTAATCGTAGAAGGTTAATAGATTGGTTTGGCAAGAACGATTTTTCATGAATCCATGCTGATTACTACTAATAATACCGTTTTCATTACTAAAGTCTTGTATGTGGTCCCTTAACATCCCCTCCAAAATCTTGCAGACTACTGATATTAGGCTGACCGGCCTATAGTTACCCGGGATATATCTCGGCCCTTTTTTAAATATTGGTACCTGTGGGAGATGGGGAGATATCAAATTCTATGTGTCCTCCATTTTGTATGTCCCTACCCCATTTTGTATGCATTAATGTCTTATAAGCTGTGTGTTTGTGTGTGTATGTGACCTTAGTTACACAAGATATGAAAAGTGCCTACGTACCATGGAAAATTTCTGCAGTTCGAGATAAGGCTGTGTCAGGTGATTCTAGTCACACGAGATATATGTCCTATATGGTATTATTCCCCAAGGTGACCTTTTGTCTCCTGAAGCTGTTTAACCAATAAGAACGTAACAAGTGCCCTATACCTATGATTATATGCCTTTATCTTTACTATATAAGCCGCAACGAGCCTATAATAAACTGAGAGCTTGGTTTCACTATACATCTGTCTCCGTCTGTGTTATTTCCAGAAACCAGCCTCCCAGGCCTGCCAGACACAAAACGAGCAAAGGAGCCATAGGTGGTCCGGGACTACCATTGAGACCAGGGGTCTCAGTTACTAACAGCTGGGGGCTCGTATGCCGGGATATGAAAGTCATCCCTCGCGGACAACCACGCTCATTCGGTAAGTAGAAAAATCCTTTTCTATACGGCCGATTGTAGTGTGGCTCCGGGGCGGGACACTGACTAAAATCATATCAAAGTGAACCAAGGGGGTTGGTGTGTTCCGGGAACACACGCAACAGACCCATAATTGAACCAAGGGGGTTGGTGTGTTCCGGGAACACACGCAACAGACCCATAATTGAACCAAGGGGGTTGGTGTGTTCCGGGAACACACGCAACAGACCCATAATTGAACCAAGGGGGTTGGTGTGTTCCGGGAACACACGCAACAGACCCATAATTGAAATATTTCAGGGAAATATTTTTAGTCTCAGGGAGACTTAAGAAGTGTTAGAGAAATTGCTCGTTTTGTGTCTGAAAAATCTTTAAGCTTTCCTTCTCTGTCGCATAGAAGTATAAGATAATTTGTATTGTTTGTCTATAATGGTAGGAAAACTTTCTTGATAGCCACTGTACCCGGGAGGTATTGGTCAAGACTCGGAAAGGGTTTTTTTTCTCTTTGTCCTAAAAGGGACACCCGAGTCCAAAAGTATATGGGTTTAATTTATATACATCAGTGGCTTGAAGGAGGGTTTTGAAACCATAAAAGGTTACCATGGTAACAAGTGATTATGTGAATGTGTAAATCATAGAGACATGTCTTATTGAGTGAGAGAATATTGGTATTTGTTTATTGTCTTGTTATGTAAATGGCCAGGAATATTTGGTGAGTAATATTCCTGGAAGTAAATTAAGGTAGAAGAACGGTCTACCTTAAGTTAGAGTATTAAGAATTAATATACATTGTTATGTGAAATGTATTAAAGGTTTTAGCCTAGAAGATATTAAGAGTCAGGTATATCACAGAAAAGAAAGCTTTGTAATCTGTACATATTCTCTGTCAGGGAGAGATATTTGTGATATCCTTGGGAATGGGGAAAAGTCAGTCTAAGAACATCCCCCCACCTGAACCGGGGGGAGACATGCAAAGCGTGTGTCACCCGGGTATCGGGTGGATATACGTATACAGACCCGTGGGTCGATAATTTAGCAATCTGGACAGAGATTAATAAAACAGACAAGAGGACAAAAAGGCCGAAAAGTAACCTGAAAGGCAAAGAAGCTCCAGGTCTCCACGCCGTGGAGAAACAGAGATTCTGCTCAAATACAGAAAAATCACATCTGGGTCATTCGGGATGTCCACCCTCATATGCCCCTGGTGCCCCCATTGCTAGTCTATATCCTTCACTTGCCACAGCAATCACCTGTAAGCAGAAGTCAAGTGAAACCGTCCTGGAATTTTGGACAAGGTTTAAAAATGTATGGAATCAGGAGGCCGGTTTAAGTGTCACCAAGGAACGGCACAGCCTCATGATTCAGACATTTATCAATAATTTAAAGTCCCAATACATGGTGATTGTGAAACAGCAAGTTTCAGACTGGACAAACAAAGACATGGATGGTTTCCAGAAAGCCTCAACAGAAAAGGATGCGGCGGGATGTTTTGATCTCCCCAGAGAGAAACAGCCCGTTGCTACATATTTTTAGACACCCTATCAGGGACGCTATCAAAGTGGAAGAGGCAAGGGGGGATTCAGGGGCAGAGCAGAGCATTCTCAGAATAGGCCCCCTTTTAATAACCAACAATGATGGTGCCCAGAAGGCGGGGACTCGGCATTTCCCCGTGTGTCTCTCAATTACCAACAACTGCCTATGATTTCACTTTGTGTAGATGGCATGAATCTTCTAGTTCTCGTGGATTGTGGAGTGATTAGCAGTTCCATATCACAAGAATTCTGGAATGGAGAGACATTAGAAGCCGAACCTTCAATGGGATCCCCACCAAGACATTTAGAAACCCCCCCCCCTTTACCAATTATAGAAGAGTCAGGAGAGTACTCAATCATTTGGCACTGTTTCAGAATAATACCTAGGTGTCCACTTAGTTTGTTAGGGAGTATGAAGTCAGGCATACATTAGACAGACTCTTGGCCGAAGGTACATTTAAAATAGTGTTACCTCACAAGATAACATGGCGCCCCTGTTTTTGTTGTTCTGAATATTCATTTTCCAAGTTAGATATATATAATTGTTTGAAGCTACGACGTTGACCCTGACGTTGGTACATTTCTAGGGAGAGGCGGTTCCCACATTCCTAGGGAGGGGGTCAATTCTTGTGCGGAGCCTGATAGGACTATGTGTTCCAGCTCGTGGGACTATGGGTCCCAGCTTGTGGGACTATGCGTCCCAGCATTGCCAACCATATGCAATTATCTTTTTATGGAATTTTTGGAGTTTTGCCATTTATACATTTGTGCATAAAGCATAGGAACCTCTGGGAAGAGTAATAATAGTGAACAAATACAGTTTTTATCAGGCAAAACATAGTTCGCCGTAGTCGGCAAGATATTTTGAGGTTATTTTTTATAGAATTATAGATAATGAGAAATTACATTTTACAAATGGGTCCCTTGTGTCCCTAAATGTAAAAGGGAGCTCTGGTGCAAAATTTTGAAAATTGGCTACTTGCCAAGAAAGGGTTCAAATTTAAATATTTTCATTACTGTTATAAGTTATGAAATTTATTTTGGGACAGAAAGGGTTACCGCAATTAGTGTGACCATTGGACCCTATTGGCACCGAGCCAAAAGTTTCAAATCAGATTAACTTTTTATCTGATTTCAGTTTTTGGGTGATATTTTAGGGGAGTCCTCTATTGAGGGAGGGGAACCTCTGGACAGGTTTTTGTTAGATTGGCAGAAGAAAAAAAATAAAAAAGTTTTTTTTTAGTAAGATTGGCACAGAGCCAAAAAGTTTTAGTTTTATCTGACTGAAGTATGTAGTATGCAAGTGGTATCTGATGTGCCATCTCTACTGATAGCCATACCATCCGATGCTACCCACTTTACAGTGATTGGTTGAAGTAATGCGTTTTTTTTACCGTCCTAGTGGACGAGGAGACACAGCCATCTTTGTTTCTTGTTTTGATAATCAGTCCAGGTAACTGACCTGGTGTAGAAATGCCTCAGGGCTAAATAGACAGTTTTAGTTGTCTGCTCTATAGTTCTCCAGACCACGCAAGAGGGGATGGACACCTGCTCATGAGTCAGTCCCGCTACAATATGTGGATAACATATGTAGTCACTCTGTGGAGGCCAGTCAGAGCGAGTGAGTTCATTGAGAAATGTACATGTATGTGGACACAAAGTGTCACAGGAATAATGACAATGGTGTCAGGAAAGTGTTGTTTACCTTGGTTTTGTTCTCACAGAGGGGGAAAAGGAGAGTCAGTCACGTGGGTCTTGCCAGCCCACAGTGGGTCTTGCCCGCCCACAAAACCAGGATCATTGATTGCAATGGATCCGACTGCTCCTATTTTATGACAACATTTTGAGACAAGCCACAGGTCCAGAAATGTCACAAGTAATGTTGAATGCGTTTATGTATCTGAAAAATGCTATGGTTGTAGCGCCTGCACTGGGCCTCCCAAATTATGGAAAAATGTTTTGTGTTTATGCAAGGGACAATTGTAAGACCATGACAGGTGTACTTGCCCAGGAGTATGGTGATGGACTTTGCCCTATAGTTTTTGTCCAAAGATGGTCGCAGTCCAGGTCTAAGGCATGCCTGAGGTGACTCCAAACATAGCATCTTGTGAGATGGTAATAGGGATGGCCACATCTTTTGCCCTAGGTAGGCCCCAGTTTTAAATGGGTTACTGGGATTAAAGGGTGTGTTACACAACAACATGATTGTATAGACATAATATATCTAGACAGCCATAGAGGGAGAAGAGGATGTTTTTGTAGATGGTTCCTGGTTGTAGAGCTGAAAGTCAGGCCAAAAGATCACACATTATTAGAGCTACAAACGCATGCTACAGAACAGGTTTAAGGAATTAGGTGATGGTTTAGAAAAAGTTGAGAGTGGCCTTTTTCTAGAAGAAGGGGAGATCTTGTATCCCCGCAGCTAGCGCCCCACTGTCTATTGCCTAGTATGATGGAATAGGACACAGGGGTGGGAAAGAACATATGAAGTATTACTGAAGTTTTTTTTTGCATTTACAGGCCTAAATTAGTGAAAGCATATGTTGCTAGGTGCATCACCTGTATTAGGAACAACACAAACAAACACATAATGCCAAACATGAACATCTAGAAATAGGTTTTTACATATAGGCCCAAAGCAGGGAAGAAATAAGAGTTCCTTTTAGTCAATAGTAGATGGATTCAGCAGATGATATGGGCCAAAGAACCACATGACTGCCTAGAAACTATTGAAAGTGTCACTTCACCCCGTGCAGACATGATGAAAGAGCTCATCACCAACCTTCTTCAGGCTATGTTGTTACCCTCAGAGTTAGCTATCATTCAATGTAGGGCACATACCAGAGGTACTGATGACATCTCCAAGGGCAACGCACTAGCAGACAAAATAGCAAAAGCAGCCGCACAACAGTTACCTTTAGGAGCCCTAAAACAAATGCCTGTCCTGACCCACATCCTCCCCGATGATGCCCAGTTGATCACAGATCTACAGGCCTCAGCCACTGCTGAGGAATTGGAGGACTGGTGTTATCCTGTTTTGCAAAGGAATCCTGAAACAGGATTGATTTGCAAAGAGGGGAAACCGTGTATACCCCGTAATAGTGCTCCTATTTGCATTGCCCAGAATTCAGGTACAGTGGAAAGGATAAATAGGACAATCAAAGACGAGTTGAGAAAAAGTAAATTGGAATTTTGAATCAAGTGGAACGAAAAAGTTGCTCGCACCTTTCTTTTCTTTTCACAGGTATCAACCCATCACTTGAAGGAAGGAGATGAAGTAGCATCACAAGACCAAGGCCGGATTTCGTTTTGGACCAAAAGACAAAGGTAGTCGCAGTGACCAGAATCGCTGTCCTTGTGGAGAACCAACAAGCCTGGATCCATGCTACTCGAGTGAAATTGGTGAAGGAGGCTCCACCCCCAGAAGCAAGTCCAGATCCAGACCCAAGAGAGGTACTAACGGGGGCGGACGGCCCTGACCTTGAACAGGAAGGTCCAGAAGCAAGAGAGGTACTAACGGGAGTGGACGACTCTGACCTCGAACAGGATAGTCAAGAAAAGGGGGTTTTTCAGAGGCAGGCGGCCCTGACCCTGTAGAAAAATGACATTCCTAATAGCACCAGATTCTGGAAAACTTTGGCTACTTATGGGACTCGTATCATTTTCAGTCTTCTCTGTAGTATGGGTTACCACTAGCTGTATTTATTATCCAGAAGACCTGGTAGGGCTACAGGCCATTTGCAGAGCTTCCAACACCCCAACACAGAGTAATGCACATAACAGACAAAAGAGAGATGAAAGCTCAAAAAGTCTTACAGATAAAATGTCATTGTTGCAATTTAAATATGCATATGCCCAGAAGTCCGGATATGAAAAATGTTGGATATGTAGTAAACTCCATCCTAGCACCGCTAGAATCCCCCTAATAGCGATACCTTTAAACTTCACCCCTTTCCTAAATGGTACACCTCCTGTTGTCCTCACCAATGTCACGAGAACACTCTCAAATGATACCCTCACTTTCCAAATTATTGGTAGGAGTCATTCCCCAGACTGGTGTTTTAGGTTGGGAAACTCCACCAAGGGAGCTGAAGTGTGCCGGCAAACTAAGATTAATTTCTCAATGACCTCGATGGACAGCTCCTTCTGGCACACCTCAGAACCAGCCCTAAACGCCACTCTAATGAACTTTCTTAACTCCAGTTCCACTTCCTCTTCCCCAGTAGGACAGTTGTTGTCAAATTTAGCTTGGTCCAGTTATGATGATCAATTAATGGCACTACTTCACAAACGTCCCCTGGCTTTGGGAAACAGTACTTATATTTGTTGTGGAAAGATTTGTCACCCTTGGATCCCCATTGAACCCCAAAGGTGGTGTTACCTCGCATCCCTAGTTCCCATCATGGGTGTAGTGGGAGACAACGAAGGAGGACATCTCCTCGAAGCTAGTATGTATCCTAGGTACCCCCTCAAACACCGCAATAAAAGGGAATTATTCCTTGAAAAGGATATGGTATGGGCCTGGTTCCCCTCATGGACCGGATGGGGAATAGACATGATGAAAAGGTTGAATAATTACTCTAAAATTCTCGATGACATCCTAGATAAGAACTCAGGGGACATTACCAAATTAAATATAGAAGTGAGGGCAATTAAGAAACAACTTGAGCTCCATGACCTAGCCATAGAAAGCATGAGTGCTGCTCTTACTGGGTTATGTGAAGTTACGGAGGATTATGAATGTTGCACATGGATACACAATACATCTGTTGAGATACCCGATTATTATGATATTATTGCACAGCACCGGAAAGAAGTAGACAAGTTGCAACAGGAAGCTAGGAATATTGCTAAGACATGGAGTCCTTTTGGTAGTGGGAATTTTGAATTTGGAGGAATATCCTCATGGTTGAAAAATATCGCTATGACTGTTATAATGGTTTTGCTTTTTTTATTATTCCTATATGCATGCTTCAAACTCGTAATGTGTATTATTGCTAGAGTTTCCCGACCAAAGGTGAAAAATGTCTCTATGCTATCCCACCAAGTCCCAGGCTACCAGACCTCCTCGACTAATAACCCTAAAGAATATACTGAGTACATTAAGAGGTATAAACAGAAAGAAAAAAAGAACCTTATTGTTTAAAGGATGATATATGATCTGGTCTTTCAAGCAGCAGGGATATAGAAAATTAATCTGCCAATCGTGGTACTATATTCCTAGGAGGTTTAGGACTCCTGATAATATCCCTAAGAATTATATATTCCAATGATATACAGGGTGACAAGGGAAAATCAATTTAGGGTTAATGATTTTAAGAGGGGATTGTGGGAGATGGGGAGATATCAAATTCTATGTGTCCTCCATTTTGTATGTCCCTACCCCATTTTGTATGCATTAATGTCTTATAAGCTGTGTGTTTGTGTGTGTATGTGACCTTAGTTACACAAGATATGAAAAGTGCCTACGTACCATGGAAAATTTCTGCAGTTCGAGATAAGGCTGTGTCAGGTGATTCTAGTCACACGAGATATATGTCCTATATGGTATTATTCCCCAAGGTGACCTTTTGTCTCCTGAAGCTGTTTAACCAATAAGAACGTAACAAGTGCCCTATACCTATGATTATATGCCTTTATCTTTACTATATAAGCCGCAACGAGCCTATAATAAACTGAGAGCTTGGTTTCACTATACATCTGTCTCCGTCTGTGTTATTTCCAGAAACCAGCCTCCCAGGCCTGCCAGACACAAAACGAGCAAAGGAGCCATAGGTGGTCCGGGACTACCATTGAGACCAGGGGTCTCAGTTACTAACAGTACCACGTTGGCTTTTTTCCAATCAGCCGGCACCATACCCGTCTGTAAACTATCCTTAAAGATCAAGAATAATGGTCTGGCAATCACCTGGCTGAGCTCTTTAAGAACCCTCGGGTGCAAGCCATCCGGTCCCGGTGATTTATTTATGTTAAAGTGGAGTTCCACCCGTTTTTTCAACAATACAAAAATTGCTTTTATTCCCCAAATGATCACAGTATTGGTGACTTTTTTTTTTTTCTTGCTCCACTTGCCCTGTTGCTAGGGGTAAGCAATTTTCTGCCTCCTTCGGCGCTGCGGCGAACTATGTCATTTCCGGCGCCGCAGGGGCTCCTGGGAGATGTGTGTCATCGTTCTCAGGAGCCGTGGGAAAGAATCATTGCATTTTTTCAAAACCGGAAATGGCGTTTGGTAGGCGGAGCTAAGCACCATGTTGAAGAAGGGAAGACGAATATTGTGTTACCATAACACAGAAGAAGCAGCGGCTGTAGAAGAGTCTACAGTGTACTGCATGTTTAGAAAAGGAATGATGCACTTCTATCCATGAGGACATCAGACAAGCTAAGATTCATCTTAGTGCTGTTATGGGTGTTGTGCTTGTCTGTGTGCTTTGTGAGAGGAGGAGGAGGGGGCAGGCAGGCACGATTAGTGTGTGCAAGGTGAGGTCCTGTGTCTTTCTGTCTGTCTGTTTGTCTCTCTCTCCCCCTCTGTGTGTGTGTGTGTGTGTCTCTCTATCTCTCTCTCTGTCTATCTCTCTCTCTCTCTGTCTCTCTCTCTCCCCCTCTGTGTGTGTGTGTGTGTCTCTCTATCTCTCTCTCTGTCTGCCTCTCTCTCTCTCTGTCTATCTCCCCCTCTGTGTGTGTCTCTATCTCTCTCTGTCTGTCTCTCTCTCTCTCCCCCTCTGTGTGTGTGTGTGTGTGTGTGTCTCTCTCCCCCTCTGTCTCGCGCTCTCTCTCTCGCTCTCTCTCTCCCCCTCTGTCTCGCGCTCTCTCTCTCGCTCTCTCTCTCCCCCTCTCTCTCTCTCGCTCTCTCGCTCCCCCTCTGTCTCGCGCTCTCTCTCTCTCCCCCTCTGTCTCGCGCTCTCTCTCTCTCTCCCCCTCTGTCTCGCGCTCTCTCTCTCTCCCCCTCTGTCTCGCGCTCTGTCTCTCTCCCCCTCTGTCTCGCGCTCTGTCTCTCCCCCTCTGTCTTGCTCTGTCTCGCTCTCTCGCTCTCTCCCCCTCTGTCTCGCTCTCTCCCCCTCTGTCTCGCGCTCTCTCTCTCTCTCTCTCTCTCTCTCTGTCTCTGTCTCTCGCTCTCTCTCTCTCTCTCTCTCTCTCTCTCCCCCTCTGTCTCGCGCTCTCTCTCTCTCTCTCGCTCTCGCTCTCTCTCCCGCTCTCGCTCTCTCTCCCGCTCTCTCTCCCGCTCTCTCTCTCGCTCTCTCTCCCGCTCTCTCTCTCTCGCTCTCGCTCTCTCTCCCCCTCTGTCTCGCGCTCTCTCGCTCTCTCTCTCTCTCTCTCCCCCTCTGTCTCTCTCTCCCCCTCTGTCTCTCTCTCCCCCTCTGTCTCTCGCTCTCGCTCTCTCTCTCTCCCCCTCTGTCTCGCTCTCTCTCGCTCTCTCTCGCTCTCTCTCCCGCTCGCTCTCGCTCTCTCTCTCTCTCCCGCTCGCTCTCGCTCTCTCTCTCTCTCCCGCTCGCTCTCGCTCTCTCTCCTGCTCGCTCTTGCTCTCTCTCTCTCGCTCTCTCTCTCTCTCTCTCTCTCTCTCTCTCCCCCTCTGTCTCGCTCTCTCTCTCTCTCCCCCTCTGTCTCGCTCTCGCTCTCTCTCCCCCTCTGTCTCGCTCTCTCTCCCCCTCTGTCTCGCTCTCTCTCCCCCTCTGTCTCGCTCTCTCCCCCTCTGTCTCTCTCCCCCTCTGTCTCTCTCCCCCTCTGTCTCTCTTTCGATGTATTCTTGTATGCTTATTTTATTGTATTTTTTGATCATATACAGTATATGTAAATAAAATATTTTTATTTTTTGTAAATAAAAAAAATTTAATAAAATTTTAAACATAATAATTGACTCTGTCTCTTTATCTTTCTCTCTCTCGTGGGCGGGAGGTCGGCTGCCCTGGGCGTCTGTAGCTTGGGAGGTGGAGAGGGCGCTACCAGGTGTGTTTCTGCAACTATTAGCTGACAGAAGAGAGCGGGATGTGCTCTCTCTCTTTCCTCCCCAGCTTCACACTCCTGTTACTGTAGCGCTCATCAGATCGGGACTGTCAGATCGGGATTTCTCCTCTTTCGGCCCCTCCTCATCTTGATATGTCAGAGTGGAGAGGAGCCTAGGAGATGCTGATTGCTAAACCTTTGGCACGGACAGCTGGCGGAAGAGATGCGGCTGCTGTGCTGAAGGGGAAGAAGATCGCGGCTCAGGGATGCCACTGGTTGTCAGATCGGGACAATACAGAGTTTGATTACGTGTCCCCTACACCCCCTACACACATTGTTTGCTTTAAGGAGAGGGGGGTAACAAATACTGTAAAGTCCCGATCTGACATCCAGTGGCATCTCTGAGCCGCAATCTTCCTCCCCTTTCTGCAGCAGCATCTCTCCCGTCAGCTGTCCGTGCAAAGCTTTAGAAATCGGCTTCCCCTAGGCTCCTCCTCCGCTCTGACATATGAAGATGGGAAGGAAGGAGCCTCAGAAGAGGAGAATCACAAATCAATGTGCCGCGCTGTATCTGAGGTCTGCCTGCTGTAGGAAAGCTGCAGCCAAGCCGAGGGAAGGGAGAACTGCACTGGGGACACCAGGGAGGGGGGGGGGAGAGAGGGGAATGAGAGTATTTGTACTAGAAGGGGTGGGGAGAAGATGATTACTTCTAGGTTGGATCAATATAGGGGGGGGGGGGGGTATTTGTGCTGGGATGGGAAATTTGAGAGGTGACAGGATAACATTTTTTCTAGCAGGGAAATTGGGGAGGGGGGTGCTAGGAGGGGTGATTTGTGCTGGGGGGGGGGATTCGTGCCAGGAGGAGGGATTTGTGCTGTGGGGGAAGAATTTGTGCCAGGAGGGGGGATTTTTGCTGTGGGGATGGAGGGAAGAGGATTTGTACCAGGAGGGGGGGATTTGTGCTGTGGAGATTGTGGGGGGGGGGGGGAGGGTTCTGTCTAGGAGGGGGGATTTGTGCTGTAGGAATAAGGGGAAGAGGATTTGTGCTGGGGGGACGGGGGGGGGGGGGAGGATTTGTGCTAGGAAGGGGATTTGGGGGGGGGGGGGTTGTGCTAGAAGAGGTGATGGGGGGATTTGTGCTAGGATGGGGAATTATGGCGCTGTTAGAAATGGGGATGGGGGGAATTTATGCTTGTAGGGATGATTGGGGGTATTTGTGCTAGAGGGGAAAATTGGGGGGAGGATTTGTGCTAGGCGGGGGAATATGGTGGGATGTGCTAGACGGGATATTCGGGGGGTTTGGGATGGGGGGAAGAGGATTTGTCCTAGGAGGGGGGATTTGTGCAAGAAGGGGAATTTTTTTGGGGGGAGGGGGGGTTTGGGGGAGAGGATTTGTGCTAGTAGGGATAATTGATGGGTATTTCTGCTAGGAGGGGAGGAGGACTTATGCTAGGAGGGGACATTTGGGGGAGGGGAAGATTTGTGCTGGGAGGGGGGGGATTTTAAGAGGGGAGAATTTGCGCTTGGAGGGGAAATTTTATGGGGGGGTGCAGTTTGGTGTCTTCGCCCTGGGCGCTGGATGGCCTTGTCCCGGCAATGCTTGCGGGAGATAGAGGATTATGTGCGCCCCCCCTCACGCGGCGCCAAGGTACATTTAAAATTCACGGTGGAATTAAAGGTGAAGGCTCGGTTCACATTTATGCGAGTGCGGGAAGGCTGCGAATTCGCAGCCTGTTCCCGCATCGCACACGCACCCCCGGCAGTTCACACTGCCATATGCGATACGCTGGGGGTATCAATGTAATCTTAACGACACCCCCAGTTTGATCGCATATCGCAGTGCGATCGTGCAGTTCGCACAGGAGCGGATCGCACAAGTGTGAACCGCTGTGCGATCCGATCCTGATGCGGCTGCAAAAATGCCTCCTGTGCGTCTTTGCTCCGGGTGCGATGCGAATTTAGCCATACAAACTGTATGGCTAAACTCGCACCGCACAGCTGATCGCATGTAATGTCGGAGCAGTGCGCTCCGACATTACATGCAAACCCGGCACTCGCAGAAGTGTGAACCGGGGCGAAGTGAAAATCTGTTTCGTCAGCTGCAAGTGAAAATTAGCAATACTGTAAAAAATAAATGGATATATAAAAATATTAAAATATATATATATATATAGATAGATAGATAGATCTCTTTTATATATATATATATATATATATATATATATATATCTTCTAGATTGTAAGCTTTAACGAGCAGGGCCCTCTGATTCCTCCTGTATTGAATTGTACTGTAACTGTATTGTCTTCCCTCACATTGTAAAGTGCTGCGCAAACTGTTGGCACGATATAAATCCTGTATAATAGTAATAATATATATGATACAGGTATGTTTAACATAAACAAAGTTAGCCACAGTAACAATGTATTAGACATTCATGTGATTTCAATTCTCACCAGAGACCAGCACAGCAGTAGCTGTGTTGCCATAACAACAGGGTGGGACCTTCCTTTGGAGGTGCATGCTGGGTAACCAGCAGCACCTATTGTAGGAAGTAGTAACATGTGGGCTTCACACGCCCACAATTAAGATGGGAGCCCCCTGCTGAGGAAAAATCAAGGTTAGTTTATGAAGAATGTCATTTATAAAACCTTATTTCCTTTAAGTAGATAGGAAAACAATTACATTTAGCCAATGTTGTGATCATTTGGGGAATAAAAGCAATTTTTATAATGTTGGAAAAACGGGTGGAACTCCACTTTAAGTTTCTCTAGTTTAGTTCTAAGTCTATCTTCTGTTAGCCATGGCGGTACTACCTGAGGTGTGTTATTTAGTTTAGCATTACAAGCTGGGTTCGTGTAGCCCAACAATTCTTTTGTGAAGACTGAAGAGAAGAAATTATTTAACACTTCCGCCTTTTCCCTGTCCTCTGTGGCCAAATCTCCCTTGTCGTCTTTTATGGGGCCAATGTGTTCTGGCCTCGCTTTCTTACTGTTTATATACTTAAAGAATTTTTTGGGGTTCTTTTTACTCTCTTCCACTATATGTCTCTTGTGTTCTATTTTAGCCGCCTTGATTTCGTCTTTACATTTCTTATTACACTCTTTGTAATGCTTGAATGCTGCCAATGACCCCTCAGTCTTGTATTTTTTTAAGGCCTTTTCTTTAGCATTAATATGCATTTTTAAGTTGGAGTTTAGCCACCCAGGGTTTAGTTTTGCTCTTTTAAATGTATTTCCCCTTGGAATGCACTGGTCAATCCCTTTATTTAGTATGCTCTTGAAGCACTCCCATTTTTCCTCCGTGTTCTTTGTTCCCAGGGTTCTATCCCATTTGATATTTTCTAGCAGAGAGCCCAGTTTTGGGAAATTGGCTCTTTTGAAATTCAGTGTCCTTATATTACCCTTATGTTTCCTATTACTATGATTAATACTGAAACTAATTGACCTATGGTCATTGTTTCCTAAGTTGCCCCGTATCTCTATATCCGTGAGCAGGTCTGTATTGTTGGTAATCAGTAGGTCAAGTACCGCATCGTTTCTTGTTGGTGCATTCACCATCTGACCCATGAAATTGTCCTGCAAAACATTTAGGAACTGCCGAGCCTTGGCTAAATGCGCGGTTCCTTCTGCCCAGTTTATATCTGGATAATTAAAGTCCCCCATTATAATGACATTTCCCATCCTTGCTGCCAATCCTATCTGTAAAAGGAGGTCCTCCTCCCTCTGGTTGGGGGGCCTATAGCATACGCCCAATATTACCTTCCCCACAGTGCCTTCCCTTTGAAGTTCTACCCATAGGGATTCTGCCTCGTTCATAGCTCCATTATTAATATCATCCCTCATATTTACCTGTACACTGTTCTTAATATACAGACATACCCCTCCCCCTTTTTTACCTTCTCTATCTCTGCGATAAAGGGAATGCCCCTGAATGGTCGCCATCCAGTCATGAGAGCTGTCGAACCAAGTCTCTGTTGTCCCCACAAAATCTAAGTCCTCCTCAAACATCAGCAGCTCCAGCTCACCCATCTTGTTGGCCAGGCTTCTGACATTGGTATACAAACCTCGTAATTTTGACCGGTTACATATATCTTCATTTGATGTTTTTAGGCTGCTCTTGCGATTTTTCCCCATACCCACCCTGGGTTTAGGAGCTCCATACACCCTACCGCTAATGTCCCCATTTGTGCCCTCTGAATCTTGCTTTCCACTGGCTAATTCTACATCTGTACCCTCCCCCCATCACCTAGTTTAAAAGCCCCTCTAACTTTTCGGCCATCTTCTCACCCAGTACGGCTACACCCTCCCCATTTAGGTGCAATCCGTCCCTACCATAGAGCCGGTGGCCGATTGAGAAGTCGGCCCAGTTCTCCAGAAACCCAAAACCCTCCTTACTACACCAGCTCCTCAGCCACTTGTTAACGTCCCTAATCTCCCGCTGCCTCTCTGGTGTGGCTCGAGGTACAGGTAGTATTTCTGAAAATACTACCTTGGAGGTCCTACTACTCAACTTAGCGCCTAAGTCCCTGAAATCGTCTAGGACTCTCCATCTTCCTCTGCCTATGTCATTGGTACCCACGTGTACCATGACAGCTGGGTCTTCCCCAGCCCCACCCAATATTCTGTCCACCCGATCCGCGATGTGCCGAACCCGAGCGCCCGGTAAACAACAGACTGTTCGGCGCCCACGGTCTTTGTGACAGATTGCACTGTTTGTCCTTCTAATGATTGAGTCCCCTACCACCAGCACCTGTCTTTCCTTTCCCTTTCTCCCGGCCTCACTGGAGAAGTTCTTCCCCTGGCAGCTAGGGGCATCGCTCTGCTCCAGCAATGCTGGTCCCTGACTGGTTTCCCCAACATCACGCAACGGGGCGTATCTATTGGGGTGCTCCAGCCCAGGACCGGCCTCCTTGCCTTGTCCCCTTCTACCCCTCCTAACTGTCACCCCTCTACTCTGCTCTGATGCCTGCACCTCCAATACTCCGCCCACCTCTGTGCAGGCCCCTGCCTGCGCCTGATAGGTATGATCCCAGCTCTCCTTCGGTATGGACATTCGGCTCAGTGTTGTCAGCTGCTTCCCTAGATTCAGGACATGAGCTTCCAGGGAAGCAATGTGCTTACATTTTGCGCATTTGCATTCGCCCTCGATCGCATGATCGAGGAACGCATACATATCACAAGATGTACACCGAGTCGCATCTCCACACCCGTCGGGCATTGTACCTACTAATCTAATCTAATGGGGATTCAGTAATTTAAGTCTATCCTGTGTGGCTGTTTCCTGGCTTCCTAACTCTACCTTCTCACCCTCTGGCACTCCGCTAAACTCACTTGACACTCAGTCGCACAACACTCACGGTCGCACCACACTCACAGTCGCACCACACTCACAGTCGCTCAACACTCACAGTCGCACAGCCCATTCAGTCGCACAACACTCACAGTCGCACAACATTTACAGTCGCACAGCCCGGTCAGTCGCACAACACTCAGTCGCACAACACTCACAGTCGCACAACACTCACAGGACTCTGAAAAATAACCCCACACCATATTCCCCCTCCACCAAATGATTTGGACCAGTGCATAAAGCAAGGTCCATAAAAACATGGATGAGCGAGTTTGGGGTGGGGGAACTTGATGGGCCTGCACAGAGTCCTGACCTCAACCTAACAGAACACCTTTGGGATGAATTAGAGCGGAGACTGTGAGCCAGGCCTTCTCCTGCAGCTGACTTCAGCCCTCCTCTGGTCCTCCTCCAGACCCTATACTTTCTGCTTCCAGTCTCTGCCCCCAGCTTCTTCCTGGCAGCAGCACATGGTAAGGGGGGTTCATTGCAATGTAAGGGAGGGTGGGGGACTCTTAAGCTCTGATGGTGGGGGGCTGTTGACATCTGATGTAAGGGGTGCTCTAGGCATCTAGTCCTATAGATACAACTGCCCATTTGAGGGCGTCCATTATGCGGCCTGCAATGAAATTGAGTTTGACACCCCTGCATTAAGGTAAAAAAAAACAATTTTGACTTTAACCACTCTAACATCTAATTAGCTAGTGCTCCTACAGTGTGTGTGTGTGTGTATATATATACACACACACACACACTATATTACCAAAAGTATTGGGACGCCTGCCTTTACACGCACATGAACTTTAATGGCATACCAGTCTTATGCCCCGTACACACGCGTCGATAGTTGGCCGTGAATTTTCGGCCAACGTCCGATCAGCCGATTTTCGGCATGTTAGTATGATGCTTCCAACAACCGACTCCGACTTTTCGGCCGAACAAAATCTGGTGTGCAGGCTATAAAAATTTTGTTGGCCGTCAACAGAACGGCCGATTGTTCTTCAGACTGGGCATGCTCAGAGAAGAAAAAACACACGGAAAGTAAACCAGCACATGACATCACTTCTGAAGTTGGTTTTTGTTGGCCGATAAAATTCGTGTGCAGTCTAGAGCACATTTCAACCAACACAACAACACTGGACAAAAGACGGCCGATCGGTCAGCCAACAATCGCTGCGTGTGTACGAGGCTTTAGTCTGTAGGGTTCAATATTGAGTTGGCCCACCCTTTGGAGCTATAACAGCTTTAACTCTTCTGGGAAGGCTTTCCACAAGGTTTAGGAGTGTGTCTATGGGAATGTTTGACCATTCTTCCAGAAGCAGATGAGAAGGTCTGGTTCGCGGCCTCCGCTCTAATTCATCCCAAAGGTGTTCTATCGGGTTGAGGTCAGGACTCAAGTTGAGTTCAGGCGGTGAAGGCCAGTCAAGTCCCTCCACTCCCAACCATGTCCATGTCTTTATGGACCTTGCTTTGTGCACTGGTGCCCAGTCATGCTATTTGGAGTTTTCTTCTTTCTTTCGTTTTGTTTTCACCTGGTAATCCTGTCTCTTCATGTCTACACTCAATCTTTCACTATATCTTTGAAGAGCCATGGCTGCCACTCAGGCTAGACTTCAAACTTGTCCACCTTTCTTTATCTACATTACATGGGGCTAGTGCAGGGGCCTTCAAACTATGGCCCTCCAGTTGTTCGGGAACTACAATTCCCATCATGCCTAGTCATATCTGTGAATGTCAGGGTTTTACAATGCCTCATGGTATATGTAGTTCCACAACAGCTGGAGGGCCGTAGTTTGAGGATCCCTGGGCTAGTGGAATAGATAGTTTACATGTTTGTATTCAGTTAAGCCCACATAAATTATTGAGGATACTATTTTTTTGGCAGGATCAACAGGTATCTTCTGTATTTTCGGAAAATGTTCTTAGCCTGAAAAATGAAAGCTAATGCAGCCAACTCATCTAAGGACTTGCAATATATGATATTTTTTTGTTTTTGGGTTTTGTTACAGCAAATCTTAGCCCCAAACCAAACAAAATGTATGCATTGAAGCTTATCCATCTTTAGATGTGGTGGCTGCATTATACTACATTTTAGTTGTGCTTTAAGCAACGTTTATTCGTGTTCATTGCCATAGTTTGTCCGGTTCCCCTGTCAGACACTATAAAGCCTCAGGTTCACAATCTATATGAGTGATGGTTTGCTATGTTCCAGGCGGCAGCAGACAGGTCACTGAGAACCCGAGGCATTGTTATTCCCTGATGGAGAGCTCCTGGGGCTGAGCGGCTGGTGGCAGCGGAGGAGCACATTCTGATGAAAGCTGCTAAAGGATTGAATGACAGGTAAAGCCTTCAAATAAAAGAATATTAAAAAGTAGCTTTATTGGGCCACAACACATACAGTTACTGACCTGTGGCAATGTGGGCGGAGAGGATGACTTGATTCATTGTTAAAGCCAAGAGATGAAGGCTGTGGACTGATTTCACCCCATGCACATTAAGAATACTCTGCTTCACAGCGCTGTAATTAATCCCGCGTGGAACCCCTGTAAAGCAAAATTATTTCCTGTTAGATGGGCGGTCAAAGAAAAATGGGAGATCCCAATCTCCAACCCCTCATTAGAGTTCCTAGAAATGAAGATTAAAGCCAGTTTTCAGTCTATTGACTGATCATTCGATGCAAACAACAGGCACCCTTTTATGTGTTGTGGAGACCTCTGGGAGGTAATCATACGGCGCTATACTTGTAACCACGCCTATTTCAATACCGTTCAGAAGGACCAGGGGAGGGCTGGCAGCCTTTGGCCTGGGGAGCAAGTCCAGTCAAGTGGCCCATTGAACCAAACAATTGAAGAAACTAGTAATGTGACCCCCTTAGATCTCACGGGTTCATGCTGTGACCTGTAGTTCTTAACTAGTTGGGGGGGGGGAGGGGATGTGACACATCCTGAGCTCTGAGGGGTTCATGCTGGGACCTGTAGTCCTTCACTTTTGGGGGTCACATCCTCAAAAGTGAAGGACTTCAAGTCTCTGCATGAACCCCTGAGATCTAAGGATGTGACCCCTTTAGATCTCACAGGTTCATGCTGTGACCTGTAGTTAAGGGTGACCAGATGTCCCTGGTTTCTGGGGACAGTCCCTGGATTGAGGACACTGTCCCCGGACCAAGTCTGTCCCCAGATTTGTCCCCGGATTCAGGGCTAGAATAATGTAGACAAGGCATCCCATGCTGGCTGAGAAGCAGCCTGGTGGCTCAGATGCAGACGCCCCTGCTGGACAATAACACCTTCCTGTATATTATGTAGTCCTGTGCCCAGCACTCTGTGTATTATGCAGTCCTGTGCCCAGTGCTCTGTGTATTATGCAGTCCTGTGCCTAGGCTCTGTGTAGTATGCAGTCCTGTGCCCAGCGCTCTGTGTATTATGCAGTCCTGTGCCCAGGCTCTGTGTATTATGCAGTCCTGTGCCCAGCGCTCTGTGTATTATGCAGTCCTGTGCCCAGCGCTCTGTGTATTATGCAGTCCTGTCCCCAGCGCTCTGTGTATTATGCAGTCCTGTGCCCAGCACTCTGTGTATTATGTAGTCCTGTGCCCAGCGCTCTGTGTATTATGCAGTCCTGTGCCCAGCGTTCTGTGTATAATGCAGTCCTGTACCCAGCACTCTGTGTATTGTGCAGTTCTGTGCCCAGCGCTCTGTGTATAATGCAGTCCTGTGCCCAGCGCTCTGTATATTATGCAGTCCTGTGCCCAGTGCTCTGTGTATTATGCAGTCCTGTGCCCAGCGCTCTGTGTATAATGCAGTCCTGTGCCCAGCGCTCTGTGTATTATGCAGTCCTGTGCTATTTGCCAACTAAAAAAAAATATTTGTGGGGGGACATAATTTTTTATTTTTTGGGTGCAGCAGCGCACGACCAAGCAATTTTCAGTTAAAGTAATGCACTGCCGTATCACAAAAAATGGCCTGGTCATGACAGGGGTAAACCTTCTGGAGCTGAAGTGGTTAAAGAGGACTTAGGCTCCATACACACTTGTATGACTCCAAAGTTGCTGCGACTTTGGAGTGCAACTTCGGTGCAACTTGGATACAACTTTGGCTTTGACCAGTGATAATGGATAACCGTTGCATCGTATAACATTTAGGTATGACTTCTATGCAACTTTTGAGGGTAACATTGACGTCGATGGCCCTCAAGTTGCATGAAAGTCAGACCAAAGTAGTACATGAAGTCGCAGCAACTTTAACCACTTGCCGACCGCCCCACGGCTCGGCTGCGCATAATCATGTAGATCTACGTAATTATGTGCACGCACTCTCGGTGGTGCGCACTCGCCGCCAAGACCGAGCTTCCTCTGTGATTAGACACAGTGGGAGTCAGACCGTGGGAGGAGCAGCGGCAATCCCTGCCGGCCTCCCACAATTGTCACAGAAACTGACAGAAGACCAGCCTGCTTATGTAAACAAAGCAGGCGAGTCTTCTGTCACACAGGCAGAGAGAGATCATGAGTTTCAGCTCCCGATCTCTCTGTGCCTGTCACAGAGCCCTCCCACAGTCAATAAGCACAAACAGGCATACATTTACCCTTTTGATTACCCCGTGTTAACCCCTTCGCTGCCAGTGTCATTTATACAGCAACAGTGCATATTATTTAGCACTGATTACTGTAGTAATGTCACTGGTCCCCAACAAGTGTGAAAAATGTCAGTTAGGGGTCCGATCTATCCGCAGTCCCGATAAAAATCACTGATCACCGCCATTACTAATAAAACCAAAACAAATATATCCTGTTTGTTACATAGTTACATAGTTAGTGAGGCTGAAAAAAGACACAAGTCCATCCAGTTCAACCTACGATGTGTGTGTGTGTTTGCTTTTAACCGTACATTGTATACCCCTGTATGTTGTGGTCTTTAAGGTGTCCATCCAATAGTTTTTTGAAACTATCAATGCTCCCCGCTGATACGACTGCTTATGGAAGAGAATTCCACATCCTTACCGCTCTTACAGTGAAGAACCCCTTACGCACTTTAAGGTTAAACCACCTTTCCTCAAGTTTTAGTGAGTGGCCACGTGTCTTATTGTATCTCCTTTCTCTGAATAGTTTGTTCCTTATGCTAGGGTCGCCAGTACAGTATTTGTACATTGATATCATATCCCCCCTCAATCGTCTCTTCTCCAGAGAGAATAGGTTCAGAGCTTGTAGTCTTTCCTCATAGCTGATGTCCTCCATTCCCCTAATTATTTTTGTTGCCCTTCTCTGGACTTTCTCCAGTTCCAGCACATCCTTCCTGAGGACCGGTGCCCAGAACTGGACAGCATACTCCAGATGTGGCCGGACCAGAGTCTTGTAGAGTGGAAGAATAATCTCTTTATTTCTGGAGTGAATCCCCTTTTTTATACAACCCAGTATTCTGTTGGCTTTGCTTGCGGCGGCTTGGCATTGCATGCCACTGCCAAGCCTGTTGTCTACCAGTACCCCCAGGTCCCTTTCCATCCTAGACTCACCCAGAGGTTCCCCCCCTAGTGAGTAGCTTGCTTTCTGGTTTCTGGCCCCCAAGTGCATTACTTTACATTTTTCAACATTAAACCTCATCTGCCATGTAGTTGCCCACCCTGTTATTTTGTTCAGGTCTGCTTGCAAGGTTTCCACATCCTGCATAGAAGATATTGGCATGCCTAATTTAGTATCATCTGCAAATACTGAGATTGTACTAGATATCCCCTCCTCTAAATCATTTATGAATAAATTAAACAGGATTGGTCCCAGGACAGAACCCTGGGGGACCCCACTTTCCACACCCACCCAATCCGAGTACTCCCCATTAATCACCACCCTCTGTACTCTCTCCTGGAGCCAGTTCTCTATCCAGGTACTCACCTTATGGTCCATACCTACCTTCCTTAGTTTGTACAGTAAGCGTTTGTGGGGAACGGTGTCAAAGGCCTTTGCAAAGTCCAGATAAACCACATCCACAGGCTTACCTTTATCTAAGTGGCAGCTCACTTCATCGTAGAAGGTTAATAGATTGGTTTGGCATGAACGATTTTTCATGAATCCATGCTGATTACTACTTATAATACCGTTTTCATTACTAAAGTCTTGTATGTGGTCCCTTATCATCCCCTCCAAAATTTTGCAGACTACTGATGTTAGGCTGACCGGCCTATAGTTACCCGCGATATATCTCGGCCCCTTTTTAAATATTGGTACCACGTTGGCTTTTTTCCAATCAGCTGGCACCATACCCGTCTGTAGACTATCCTTAAAGATCAAGAATAATGGTCTGGCAATCACCTGGCTGAGCTCATTAAGAACCCTTGGGTGCAAGCCATCCGGTCCCGGTGATTTATTTATGTTAAGTTTCTCTAGTTTAGCTCTAAGTCTATCCTCTGTTAGCCATGGCGGCACTTCCTGAGGTGTATTATTTAGTTCGGCCTTACAAGTGGGGTTCGTGTAGCCCCCCGATTCCTTTGTGAAGACTGAAGAAAAGAAATTATTTAACACTTCCGCCTTTTCTCTGTCCTCTGTGGCCGTTTTTCCTTTATCATCTTTTATGGGGCCAATGTGCTCTGGCCTCGCTTTCCTACTGTTTATATACTTAAAGAACTTCTTGGGGTTCTTTTTACTCTCCTCCGCTATATGTCTCTCGTGTTCTATTTTAGCCGCCCTGATTTCGTCTTTACATTTCTTATTACACTCTTTGTAGTGCTTAAATGCTGCCAATGACCCCTCAGTCTTGTATTTTTTGAAGGCCTTTTCTTTAGCTCTAATATACATTTTTATGTTGGAGTTTAGCCACCCAGGGTTTAGTTTTGCTCTTTTAAATTTATTTCCCTGTGGAATGCACTGGCCCACCCCCTTGTTAAGTATGCTCTTGAAGCACTCCCATTTTTCCTCCGTGTTCTTTGTTCCCAGGGTTCTATCCCATTTGATATTTTCTAGCAGCGAGCGCAGTTTAGGAAAATTGGCTCTTTTGAAATTCAGTGTCCTTATATTACCCTTGTGTTTCCTATTACTGTAATTAATACTGAAACCAATTGACCTATGGTCACTGTTCCCTAAGTTGTCCTGTATTTCTATATCCGTGAGCAGGTCTGTATTGTTGGTAATCAGTAGGTCAAGTACCGCATTGTTTCTTGTCGGTGCATTCACCATCTGACCCATGAAATTGTCCTGCAAAACATTTAGGAACTGCCGAGCCTTGGCTGAATGCGCGGTTCCTTCTGCCCAGTCTATATCAGGATAATTAAAGTCCCCCATTATAATGACATTTCCCATCCTTGCTGCCAATCCTATCTGTAACATGAGGTCCGCCTCACCCTCCTCCCTCTGGTTGGGGGGCCTATAGCATACGCCCAATATTACCTTCCCCACCGTGCCTTTCCTTTGAAGCTCTACCCATAGGGATTCTGCCTCGTCCATAGCTCCATTATTAATATCATCCCTCATATTTACCTGTATACTGTTCTTAATATACAAACATACCCCTCCCCCTTTTTTACCCTCTCTATCTCTGCGATAAAGGGAATACCCCTGAATGGTTCGCCATCCAGTCATGAGAGCTGTCAAACCAAGTCTCAGTTATCCCCACAAAATCTAAGTCCTCCTCAAACATCAGCAGCTCCAGCTCTCCCATCTTGTTGGCCAGGCTTCTGGAATTGGTATACAAGCCTCGTAATTTTGATGTTTTTAGGCTGCTCTCTTGATTTTTCCCCGTACCCACCCTGGGTATAGGAGCTCCGAACACCCTACCGCTAATGCCCCCATTTCTGCCCTCTGAAACTTGCTTTCCACTGGCTAATTCTACATCTGTACCCTCCCCCCCATTCCCTAGTTTAAAAGCCCCTCTAACTTTTTGGCCATCCTCGCACCCAGTACGGCTGCACCCACCCCATTTAGGTGCAATCCGTCCCTACCAAAGAGCCGGTGACCGACTGAGAAGTCAGCCCAGTTCTCAAGGACCCCAAAACCCTCCTTACTACACCAGCTCCTCAGCCACTCGTTAACTTCCCTAATCTCCCGCTGCCTCTCTGGTGTGGCTCGAGGTACAGGTAGTATTTCGGAAAATACTACCTTGGAGGTCCTTCTCCTCATCTTAGCGCCTAAGTCCCTGAAATCGTTTAGGACTCTCCATCTTCCTCTGCCTATGTCATTGGTACCCACGTGTACCATGACAGCTGGGTCTTCCCCAGCCCCACCCAATAATCTGTTCACCCGATCCGCGATGTGCCGAACCCGAGCGCCCGGCAAACAACAGACTGTTCGGCGCACACGGTCTTTGTCACAGATTACACTATCTGTCCTTCTAATAATTGAGTCCCCTACCACCAGCACCTGTCTTTCCTTTCCCTTTCTCCCGGCCTCACTGGAGGAGTTTTTCCCCTGGCAGCTAGGGGTGTCGCTCTGCTCCAGCAATGCTGGTCCCTGACTGGTTTCCCCAACATCACACAACGGGGCGTATCTATTGGGGTGCTCCAGCCCAGGATCAGCCTCCTTGCCTTGTCCCCTTCTACCCCTCCTAACTGTCACCCCTCTACTCTGCTCTGATGCCTGCACCTCCGATACTCCGCCCACCTCTGTGCAGGCCCCTGTCTGCACCTGATTGGTACAATCCTGGCTCTCCTCCGGTATGGACATTCGTCTCAGTGTTGCCAGCTGCTTCCCTAGATTCAGGACCTGAGCTTCCAGGGAAGCAACGTGCTTACATTTTGCGCATTTGTATTCGCCCTCGATCACATGTCTGAGGAACGCATACATATCACAAGATGTACACCGAGTCGCATCTCCACACCCGCCGGGCATTGCACCTACTATCTAATCTAATGGGGATTCAGCGATTTAAGTCTATCCTATGTGGCTATTTCCTGGCTTCCTAACGCTACCTTCTCACCCTCTGGTATTCCGCTCCACTCACTTCACTCAGTTGCACAACACTCACAATCTCACAGTCCGGTCAGACGCACAACGCTAAGTCGCACAGCCCGGTCAGACGCACAACACTAAGTCGCACAGCCCGGTCAGACGCACAACACTGAGTCGCACAGCCCGGTCAGACGCACAACACTGAGTCGCACAGCCCGGTCAGACGCACAACACTGAGTCGCACAGCCCGGTCAAACGCACAACACTGAGTCGCACAGCCCGGTCAGACTCACAACACTGAGTCGCACAGCCCGGTCAGACGCACAACACTCAGTCGCACAGCCCGGTCAGACGCACAACACTGAGTCGCACAGCCCGGTCAGACGCACAACACTAAGTCGCACAGCCCGGTCAGACGCACAACACTAAGTTGCACAGCCCGGTCAGACGCACAACACTGAGTCGCACAGCCCGGTCAGACGCACAACACTCAGTCGCACAGCCCGGTCAGACGCACAACACTGAGTCGCACAGCCCGGTCAGACGCACAACACTCAGTCGCACAGCCCGGTCAGACGCACAACACTGAGTCGCACAGCCCGGTCAAACGCACAACACTGAGTCGCACAGCCCGGTCAGACGCACAACACTAAGTCGCACAGCCCGGTCAGACGCACAACACTCAGTCGCACAGCCCGGTCAGACGCACAACACTCAGTCGCACAGCCCGGTCAGACGCACAACACTCGGTCGCACAGCCCGGTCAGACGCACAACACTCAGTCGCACAGCCCGGTCAGACGCACAACACTCAGTCGCACAGCCCGGTCAGACGCACAACACTGAGTCGCATCGCCCGGTCAGACGCACAACACTGAGTCGCACCGCCCGGTCAGACGCACAACACTCAGTCGCACCGCCCGGTCAGACGCACAACACTCAGTCACACAGCCCGGTCAGACGCACAACACTCAGTCGCACAGCCCGGTCAGACGCACAACACTCGGTTGCACAGCCCGGTCAGACGCACAACACTCGGTCGCACAGCCCGGTCAGACGCACAACACTCAGTCGCACAGCCCGGTCAGACGCACAACACTGAGTCGCATCGCCCGGTCAGACGCACAACACTGAGTCGCACCGCCCGGTCAGACGCACAACACTCAGTCGCACAGCCCGGTCAGACGCACAACACTCAGTCGCACCGCCCGGTCAGACGCACAACACTCAGTCGCACAGCCCGGTCAGACGCACAACACTCAGTCGCACAGCCCGGTCAGATGCACAACACTCAGTCGCACAGCCCGGTCAGACGCACAACACTCAGTCGCACAGCCCGGTCAGACGCACAACACTCAGTCGCACAGCCCGGTCAGACGCACAACACTCAGTCGCACAGCCCGGTCAGACGCACAGCACTCAGGTAGTGATAGGTACTCCCAGACACTCAGGTAGCAACAGGTACTCCCAGATACTCAGGTAGTAACAGGTACTCACAGATACTCAGGTAGTAACAGGTACTCACAGATACTCAGGTACTCACAGATACTCAGGTACTCACAGATACACAGGTAGTAACAGATACACAGGTAGTAACAGATACACAGGTAGTAACAGGTACTCACAGATACTCAGGTAGTAACAGGTACTCACAGATACTCAGGTACTCACAGATACACAGGTACTCAGGTAGTAACAGGTACTACCAGATACTCAGGTACTCCCAGATATTCAGGTACTCACAGGTACTCAGGTAGTAACAGGTACTCACAGATACTCAGGTAGTAACAGGTACTCAGAGATACTCAGGTAGTAACAGGTACTCAGAGATACTCAGGTACTCACAGATACTCAGGTAGTAACAGGTACTCCGAGATACTCAGGTACTCACAGATACTCAGGTAGTAACAGGTACTCACAGATACTCAGGTACTCAGAGATACTCAGGTACTACACTACACCCTCAGTCAGTGTACAATCTCAGTCACCAGTCTTACCTAGTTACCTAGCGTGTGTCCCTTTAAGTCTGTCTCTAGCAGTTCCTGGCTGTTTTTTTTTTTCCCTCAGACGGTCAGTCTCCGCTCTGCACCCGCCTCCCTCTGTCACTTCCCGGTCAGCCTTTGCTCCGCTAGTCTCCTCTGCTCCCTCTCTGTCGGGGGGGGGGGGGGTCCGCACCACTCGCCGCCTGCCGCAAAAGGGGGGGTTTACTGTACCGCTCGCCACCCGCAACAAGAGAGGGGGGTTACCGACCCACTCGCCGCTCGCTTCTGGGGGGGGGGGGTTCCAGCGCCGCTCCCCGCCGCTGCTCTCCTGGGGGGGGGGGGGTTACTCACACGCGGTCGGTCACGCACACACTCCTCACACACTCCTCTCTCCTGCACGCCCTGACAGCCTCTGATCCCGCGCTCTGCTCCTCTGCTCCTCTGCTCCACAGCACCACCTGCTTGTAAACTCTATAACTTTTGCGCGAACCAATTAAAATACGCTTTTTGGGATTTTTTTTTAACCAAAAATATGTAGCAGACAATTGGCCTAAACTTATAAAAAAAAAATTGATTTTTTTTAAACTTTTTATTGGGAAAGATTTTATAGCAGAAAGTAAAAAATATTGTTTTTTTTTTTTTTATTTTCAAAATTGTCGCTCTTTTTTTGTTTATAGCGCAAAATCTAAAAACCGCAGAGGTGATCAAATACCATTAAAAAAAAGCTCTGTTTGTGGGGAAAAAAAGGACATCAATTGTATTTGGGGACAGCTTCACATGACCAGGCAATTTTTTCGTTAAAGCAATGCAGTTCCGAATAGCAAAAATTGGCCTGGTCATTAAGGGGGGTAAAACTTTCCAGAGCTGAAGTGGTTAAGTTGCACATATATGAACGGTTATCATTGGAAAACATGGGGAACGACTTGTAATGCAACTTTAATGGGTCTGAGGGAAGGGAGGAGGACTGTCAGTGCTGTTTGGACTGGAATGGACTGAAGGCGTGGAGAAAAACTGTCACTATGACACAGGAGGGGACCTGTCGTGTCGGTGATCTGTGCTGCTGCATACTGCTGTCAGTGTCACTTTGACAGTCAATTTCATTTGTGTGTGCTACCCATTCTAATTTCTTGTCCTCCTGAGTCCTGTCCCTTAGCTACTTACTTACTATATCGAAAATAAAATAAGAAATATGTTTTTTGTCTTAATATCTACCTTAAATCACATTGCTAATTGCACACTGTACTTGTTTGTAACTTGAAATTTGCACTTAAAACTGTAATTTGTAACTTTTGTAAATGCCAGTAAAAACTTGGCTGTGCCAGTAAATTGCGGGTGTCATGTCAGTAAATTTCAATCTGGTAGGTTGGCAACACTGCACTTGGGCTGCAGTGTTAAAGTTACCCAATCACCAGGCAGTATTAAAACCAAGCTAACATCTAAAACAGGCATCACTAAATGGCAGACCGCTGTTCAGATGCGGACCGAGTCCCTGTCCCATCCAGACCGGTGGTTGCGCAATTTAGGAACCAGTTGTCTCCCGGCCTCCGCCACTGTCATTATCACAGCAGAGTGGAAAGCGGGAGGCAGGACAGATGGAGAGCGAGAGGCACAGTAACACTGGATAGAGGGCGGGAGCTGCCCAAGATAAGATTCCAGATTAATCAGCAGGTGATTGTTGTTAGGACACAGAGTGGTCCTAGCAACCAATCACCAGCTTGTTAATATGCAATGTTAACTCCCACTCCCACCTTCCATCCAGTGCTACTGTGCCTCTCGCCCCCCCCATCTGTTCTGCCTCCTGCTCTCAGCTCTGTGTGCCTATGTAAGGTAGCAGAGTGAGGGGGGCAGAGGACCTGGCTCTGAAGGATAGGAGAGCATTGGTATCTCTGTGTTAGTATGATGTGATAATACAGTATTATCGCTGCTTGATAAGAATGTTCAGAGAGATTTACTGTGGGCGGGGTTGGTTGAGCGGGGGTTGTGTGATGTAAAGGGGCAGAGAACACTACTAGGGGGGGGGGGGTGATGTAAAGGGACAGAGAAAAGAGTGGAAGGAAAGCAGTGCTGTTGGGGGGGGGGGTGTGTAACTCTCCGCCTTTCACTTTTAAATCTTTGTTCAGCACTTTCTGCCTTCCTTTTGGTTCCCTGGGGAATGCTTAATCAGCAGGATCACCAGACCACTCCTTCTTCCTGCTTTAGAAGGAAAGTCTTTTCTGTGACACAGATTTCACATTCAGCGCATGCCAGCAGAACATCATGGGAAGATGATTGCTAGGAGGATTTCTAAGGTTTAAAGTTTGCACCCCTTGGCAAGCGGAGCGAGGTATGCAGTAAAAGTGCATTATATATATAGAAGTATATGTTGTTAGACATAAATTGTGTCCATGCTGTTAGTTTAAAATATGCTATAGATAATCCAAAGCATCTTGCATGTAGTCATGTTTCCTTAGATGTTTAATGTCATTTAGATATGTGTGCAGACAACTGTAATCCACCTTGTAATTTCACATTTGTAATTAACCTTGTAACCCCCTTTTTGGTGATCACTGTAAACAAATTTATTGTATGTCGTTTACAGTTTTCACGGTGCTTCGGTGTTTATGATGCTTATGGTTTACGGTGCTCAAGGTGTTAAAAGATTAACGTTGGTGGTGTTCAACCCTCCTGCACACCTTTGATGAATGAGAATAAAAGTATTGCACCCGTCAGAAGCTCTCCTCTCGTTATTCAATCGATGCCAAAGGGGCCGCTACAGGGTGATATAAAGAGGCCAGAAAGCACTTCTTGGGGGTGAATTAGAGGCAGTGGTGTTGAGGTGTGATGTGTAGGGGGCAGTGCTGTTAGGGGGTTGGATGATGTGAAGGGGCCTAGAAAACACTACTGGGGGGGGTGAAGAAGCCATAAAGCACTACTGGGGGAGGTGAAGGGGGGTTTGTTCTATTGGGGGGGCAGCAATGTTAAGGATATGAGTCATTGGACAAACATGTAATTTGGACCCCTGCTGAGGGAAAATTTTATTGATCGGACCTCTGTGAATTTTAATTCAATACCCCTGTACTAAAAGATAAAGATTAATCTTTTCTGGTGAGTATTAAGGCTATATTACGGAACTCCGGATGCTATGGTTCGGACAGCATGCTCTCCACTGGGTGCTGTTTTTCCTTCCATAGCAGTGATGTAGAGTTTGGTGCCATCCAGCAGGTGACACACATGAAAGTGTAGGATAACTGGGACAACCAGAATTCTTTAAGACAGCTCCTTATACAGGCTGGCGGAGACCCTTCTACCCTGACAACATTGTCACTTTAATATGGAAGCAGTGGTTAATCCCTGGACCTTAGGTTACATTTAAAGATTTGGTTGACAAGGACCGCATTTCAGTTGACTTGGCAATAGTGGATCAGTGCACAAAATGCAGCATGCTCAACTTTTTTCCAAAACACCACAACCAGAGAGTGGAGAACTCGGGCTTGGATTGCCTCCCAGAAGAATGAAACATGTCTGCAGTCTATGACCTTTCCAATGCCTTTGACTCCTTCCAGTTAGGTGTATTTTGGTTTACCCCATGTGCACGTGTTTGTGAGGGGATTGTGTAATATTGCTTACCTTCCATTAGAACGAGGAGAATATCTCGTAGAACGGTGATTGTTGTGGCCAAGACAAAAACGGAGAATATAAAAGTACAGATGGGATCAGCTATCTTATACTCAGGCTACAAAAAAAAGGAAAAGGCATAGAAAAATTAGATTTCTGTTTCTATTCCGTGTCTTTCGTTTAATTCCCAACATCTCTAACCCCTTAAACTCTTTTTGAAGCCTACATGAACTTATGCCCCATACACACGTGCAGATTATCTGCAGACTTTTGTCTGCAGACTTACCTTTTCTATGTAGTGCAAGGGCCTGCCGGATTGCATACAAATTGAAAGTGTTTAGATTTGACCTCATATTATATGGTTTTGGTAAGTCTACAGACAAAAGTCTGCAGATAATCTGCACGTGTGTATGGGGCATTAATCCCCTTCAAGTCCTACTGTATAACCCCATATTCACATTATGTCCTATCTCCTCCAGGACAAGTGACTTAGCCAGCCACTCATTTGCTCAGGAGGACAATGACAAAGAATGTTATAGCTATAGCTAGGGGGGCCCTATATGACCCCAGGTGCCCAACTGTACCCCAGCCTCTATTACCCTTGTTTCTGTTCCCCTGCTGATATTGACATTGGCTTATAAACACTGGTAGAAAACAAATGCATACTACAAACTAACCCATAGCGATCAACACAATGGATTGACTTAGTTACTGACATGTACAGTCCTTGGTGGTTTCTACATGCCACATGAAGCTCCATCCACTAAAAAAGAAAAAAAAAAAAACTCCCAAATGTGCCCACTTTTGGTTAGGTAGCGGGTGAAGACTTGGTTAAAGGGTGAGACTTATATTTCAGTTTCTGGCAAGTGCTGGACATTTATTATATTTTTTTATATGGCGCATGCAATAGAAGAAAAAAAATAAATAAATAAGAGGGAGCACCCAAAACTATCAGAGTTTGTTATTATTGAACGTTAAAGTGAGTGTAAATGATCACCGTGTAAAACAATCCATTCAGTTTAAAATAGAAATGAAAGGCAAAACATTTGTGTATAGGTAGAAAAATATATTCTAAATACCTTTTTTCCACTTTTATTAAGTGATTATATTCCCTCTGTTCTAAGCTGTATAAGAGCTGGGGGAGTAGAAGCAGCAGTGCACTGATCTTCCCAATGATCGGCTGTGTGGGGGGGGGGCATGCCAGGACAAGTCTGATCATTCGAGGAGAGCACAATGAGTTCCCAGCATAGCTAAAGAACTAACTATTCTGTGCTCTCTTGCCTAGTGTGGTAAGTTTTTAATAGGAAAGCAGAGGGACTGGCAGGAACACCAGGGATTTCACACAAAGGAAGCAATACAAAGAGAGCACGATACTCTCTCATACAAGTACATGGTACAGCAGATACATATCAGGAATATAAAGTGTTGGGGTAACAAATGCTTTAGGTTCAGTTTTGTAGTACACAAGGTCTAAGAATCCAGGGATATAACTACATATCCCTTCTGGGTGAAATGATCTTTTATGTAACTGGAGCAAAACTAAATTGTAGTCTATCTGTTTAACTAGTAAAAATTAATATTATAATGTACAGTTTGGAAATGTGAATTAGAACACCTATTAACCTTCCTAGCGGTATTCCCGAGCGTGGCTCGGGGTTACATTTCAGAGCCAAAAGCGGTAACCCCGAGCCACACTCGGGGTACCACCAGAAGCATCGCTGGATCCTGTAAAAGAGGTTTCTTATCTTGTCACTGGGATCCAGCGATGTGTCCGGCGGTGTCTAGCGGCGGTTCTTCCTCCCGATCGTCTCCGTGCCCTGGCTTCCGTCTCCTGCGACGTGACGTTCGCAGGGGGGTGGAACCGGTGGCAAATTCAAATGTAAAAACACACCAAACACACTGATACCATTCAAAATAAAATAAAATCACATTAGTTTGCCCCCCAGTTGCTGCAGTTTTACTGTACTTTTTATGTAAATATATATATATATATATATATATATACAGTATATATATATATATATATATCTATATATATATATATACACATATATACGTATATATATATATATATATATATATATATATATATATATATATATATATATATATACGTAATTCTTGTGAATGAGCAGCCCAAAGCAACTGTATACATTATATATATATACATAAAATATGTATATATATATATATATATATATATATATATATATATATATACATAATAAATGTATACAGTTGGTTTGGGCTGCTCATTCACAAGAATTACATGCAAAATAATGGTACCGCTTTCAGCACCTCATATCCTAGTGAAAATACACAATTGTCTTTACTCTATGAAGGACATGTGGTTGAATTATCTTACTTTCAGCCCTGACATGATCTGACCTTGAAGTATATGATGAGTGCACTGATTAGCACGCTGATGCTCTGGAAGATATCTCCGATGACATGGATGAAGGCTGCACGTACACTAGCATTAGCCTGAGGCTTGTAATCAGATGCATTATGTTCATGCTGACCTCCGGAGTGGCTGTGACCATGTCCAGTGTCGGCGTGGCTGTGACCATGTCCAGTGTCGGTGTGGCTGTGACCATTTCCAGTGTCGGCGTGGCTGTGACCATGTCCAGTGTTGGCGTGGCTGTGACCATGTCCACTGCCTGCGTGGCTGTGACCATGTCCAGTGGTGTGGAGGACAACAGCCAAACTGTTCAGATATAGAAAGATAAGAACAGTCACCATGTAATGAAGCTGGAAACTTGATGACAACCTTATTTTTTTCCAAATTTTTTTTAACATCTTTAGCCTCCAAAACACATTTTGCATGAAAGGAGCAATACAGCTTAACAATTTATATTAGTCAGGAAAACACTTGTCTAGGAACTTGTACAATAGAACACAGAAAGCCAAAGTAAACATCTAAGTAGAATAATCAATGTGCCTGGTGGATCCTTCCTATTCAGCCACCACCCGGTCAGAGGAAGATGGGTAAAAGGGGATCAAAACAGGGAGAGGTGGGGGAACAGGGAGATGGGGGAAGAGAGGAAAAAGTGAAGAAGAAAAGGGGTTAGAGGGCAGGATAGAAGAGAAGGTTAAGCCTAGCACACACTATAAGTTTTGTTTTCGTTCAGCTCGCTGGGTTGAATGAAAAAAAATGGAAGATCTCAGGATGAGATCCTGTACTACTCAATCCAATGTTAGTACAGCAAGCTCCCCGCTGAGCTATTGTGTTCTAACAGGGGAAAGACCCCTGCCAAAATACACCCATCAGAGCTCTTAACCATTGGCTGAGACCACAGATCGGATGCCGATCGGCTGACCTTTTTCGGTCATGGCCCTTCATGGACTGGACTGGCTGCCTTACACACAGGCCGAATGTCAGATGGTTTCTATTGAACCGGCCAATACCACCCAACATTGACTTTAGGGAAAGCCCTTACTTTGGCCCCCTTTTTAGAAAAATAGGCCCCAAGAAAGTCAAATCAGCATCATCACCCTCTCATTTAACACTGCCCATAAAATGATGGTCCAATAGAAAGAAGGAGGCCAATTATATTTTAGGTAGAAATTATAGAGGTGTGGGGGAGTGGGCTGTTTTAAAATGTGTCACACTGTACCAAATTTTGTAGAAGCTTTAAGACTCTGTTCACACTGGGTCGCCGTAGGTCGCCTGCCATAGAGTAGCTGTGGACCCGTTCTAATAGGAGCGACACAAGTCACTCCGACTTAGAAAAAGGGTTCGGAGCTTCTTTGGGGCGACCTGGAGCGACCTGCATTAATTTCAATGATATGAAGTCCGTGCCGGCCGCTCCGAGGTCACGGTGCGAGCTGCGCACCGCGACCTGTGAGGTCGCCCCAGCAAGTAACGCTACTTGCTGGGGCGACCTCACAGGTCGCGGTGCGCAGCTCGCACCGTGACCTCGCAGCGGCCGGCACGGACTTCATATCAGTGAAGTCAATGCAGGTCGCTCCAGGTCGCCCCAAAGAAGCTCCGAACCCTTTTTCTAAGTCGGAGCGACTTGTGTCGCTCCTATTAGAACGGGTCCACAGCTACTCTATGGCAGGCGACCTACGGCGACCCAGTGTGAACGGAGTCTTAAAGCTTCTACAAAATTTGGTACAGTGTGACACATTTTAAAACAGCCCACTCCCCCACACCTCTATAATTTCTACCTAAAATATAATTGGCCTCCTTCTTTCTGGACCATCATTTTATGGTCAGTGTTAAATGAGAGGGTGATGATGCTGATTTGACTTTCTTGGGGCCCCGTGTGAACGGGGTCTAAATCTTATCCTGTTCTGTGTATAAATAGATGTAAAATAGATTTTGTAATTGGATATAGAATCTGAATTAGTGTGTAATAAGAACATTTCTGGTTTATAGTCTATAACCTTGTTAATAAATGTGGAGATGGCTGAATGTAGGCATTTGCGATTAGTTTTGCTACAAATCAAATCAAAATTTTTGTTATTCGGAGATTTGGATGTATTCCAATTTCCGAATCACAATAATAACGAATTTCAATGGATCTAAAATAAATAATAACAAAACAACTAATTCATTTGTATTAAATCAGATGACATGATGTGATAGTTTTTGGGCCTTTTGTTTGAAGCATCTAGAATAATGCAACAACATAATAAATTATCTGAATTCATTCAGATCCATTTGTTTTTTTATGCATTACCATTTTTCATTATTATAAAAAATGCACTACATATGAAATAAAAACATATTGCAATAAATACAGTGTATAACAGTGAAAGAAGATGATAATTCCTGCTTATTGTGTTTGGGTTTAATAGAGGCGGATCCATCAGGATCTTTGAATCATAACATAACAAATTAATCCAAAATGAATTTTGTTTTATTCTTTACTCTCGGATGCGCGTGACTGCAGTGGATATCGCCAAATCAGCTCATTCCTCTTTGGACTAGCAGGGTTGATTTAGATTGCATAAATTATCTCCCAAAATAATGAATTAATATGTTAAAACAAATGTAGGCAATCTTCTGAAATAACTTCTGAAAATACGAATGAACAACGAAACATACGAAATTAGTCTGAATATATGAAGCAAATTCTGAAAACGAAATGATTTACCTAATGAATGACTACGAAACAAAGCAAATGTTTCCGTCGTGCACATATATAACTGAATATACTAATCACCAAAAGGCTGGATCATGGTAGACTTTCCAGATTATGTGAAAAAGAAAATCCGTCTCTTTGGAGCATCACCAGAAATGATGAGGAGTCTGTTTATCAAATCTCTTTCAGAAGTTATATACCAACAAGAAATTCCTTTTTCATTGGTCTATTTATACGATTGCTCTGTCATAGACTGAAATATGTGATGGCTGTACACGGTTTCGAGTGGCCCCAGCCGTTGTGTGTTCCAGATTGCCATTCGTTTTGAAATGCCGGGGAAGAAGGCTTTAGGCTGCACCTGTGCCACCTGGGTGCCTAGGTTGGGAGGAAGGAGTTAATGTTCATGCTGCATTTTCTTGTGTGTTTGTAGGTTTTCCTCTGGGGTCGCCCCCCCCCCCCCCTCGTGTGTAATAAAAAAGGGAAGAGGTCCAGATCCTGTGAGCGGGACCAAGCACGCATAAGTGGGGACCCTAGAAAGGGCTTGGGATGCCTGTTCAGAGACTCCAAACGATGTCCTAAGAAGCTCGCTGGAACGGCGACACATCGGAATACTCCCAGAACATGAACTCCTTTGTTCGGGCTATTGCCAGTTTGGACTTTTCCCAAAGATGTTACACAGCAGGTAACCTAGGGCAGTCACAGTTTAGTTAGGGAAAGGACATTGTCGCATATTGTATATGTTCTGCCTAATGTTCAGGAAAGTTGTTCACTCTGCTCAAAGCCTGGTCTGAAGTTACTCGAGGAGTGCATGTGGGGTCCTGGTATATCCCTCTTAGAAATTTGGATATGGACTTGCACATTAGGGGTTTGTGAAACATCACTACAACAAAAGGGTAATTTGCAAAGAAGTTGCTATGGTTCTGTGGTAGCAAGTGGGTTTGGCATTCGGCTGCCTAGCTGTTTTTCTCCATCAGTCACCGAGAGTGGATTAGCATTATGGAGATCTAATACCTGGTCACTTGGTACGGAACGAGATGGGTTAGGAGGAACATGCATAAGATCCGCTCTATGTGCTCAGTGGGACCCCATTCTGTAGGTAACAAGAGGTATGATGACTGGTGGAGTGGACAAAGGCTGTGCATGTACCTCCCAATGTAACACGTAAACCTGTTCAAGTGTGTAGGACAAGGGACAAATTCTTTGGAAGAACTCTCCATACAACACTACACACAAGTGGCTCATCCCTGAGTTGGGGACTACCTTAATGTTTGATTTTCCCATAACTGTGGCCCTCGCCTGGTGAGCACACCTTCGGCAAAGTGCTACCCTTGTGCTAGGATGGGTGACCCTGTTCATCGCCTGGTGTAGCCCAAAGAACCCATCCCGCGGTAGGCCTCCTATGTGACCCACGCTTGGTGCCCAACGAGTTAATGAGAAAAATATGGAGGAAGTGTCACCCGCCTGCCCTACAAACAACTACAAAGCATGAGAGCCTAACAATGAATTCAAACTGTAACAGGTCTGCCAGATGCAGTCTACATTCAGGATGTAATATGTGTGGACATCTTTGGCTTAATGGCTAGCATTTATTTAGGAACTGCCAACATCACCTACAGCATAGATAGATAGATAGATAGATAGATAGATAGATAGATAGATAGATAGATAGATAGATAGATAGATAGATAGATAGATAGATAGATAGATAGATAGATAGATAGATAGATAGATAGATAGATAGATAGATAGATAGATAGATAGATAGATAGATAGATAGATAGATAGAATGATTTGGGAAACAGAGGGCTAGAAGAGAGATGCAGCAGTTTGTCTTTTCGTAAAATGAGGCCTGATGATATGTAAGCCTTATGAAAAATAAATAGAATCATTAATCAATGTCATTTTCAGCTAATTTGCTGGAATATCCAGCCCAGTGTACCACCAAACACACAATCTGGTGATAAAATCTACATTAGAGTTACCAACAGCTATGTAGTGCAAGGGCCTGCTTGTCTGAATTTAACTTTTTAGCGCTGTGCACACGCAAATATGCGGCCTCTCAATGGGCGAGCCTTGGCGCTGAGCCTGAGCGGCCGCATTTTTGGGTGCCAATAGAGCTATGCCAAGAGCGCGCACCCTGCGCACTCCTGAAACAGTTATCCACAGCTAATGGAAACTGCGATTAGGAGCTTTCCGATCATGTGATCGCCGTGACAGACAATCACGGTGGTCATATGACCATAAGCCCCACCTCCCAGCATTCCAAACCCTTAAAAGAGACGGCAGGTACTGTCAGTAAGAGGTTAATTTAAAAGATTTTCTCCAGTGCCCTGTGTTGGCAGAGCTAATAGCCACACCCCTTAGCATGAATGTATTCACACAAACTAGTAATGCAGAGGAAGAGAGTGGTGTCTGACCAGGTCTGTTCCTGAGTTCTGATTACTGGCAGCACTGGTCTAAATCTGGTGCCTGGTCTGCTGACATTTAGACACCAGTGGCGGCTGGTGCTCCATGAGCCGGGGGGGGGGGTGTCAGAAGGACCACACACCCCCCCCCCCGGACCACACCAGTTCCAGCCACACCCCTAACCCTCCCCGGTCGCCGGCTCACTCACCCTGGCCGGCGGCTTCCCCCTCCTCCTTGGCCGTGGGCTTCCCCTGCGTCTCCTCCCTCCTCCTTCTCAACCAATAGCATGGCCTTTCCTTTTGGCTCAGGACCCACTTCCTGATTCCTGATTGGCCAGGAGGAGAATCAGTGTGGCAATAGCGAATATTCATTTGCTATTGTTACACAACTGGATGGGCTTAGGGCGCAGTGCACTGCGCCCCAAGCCCACCCTTTTTTGAAGCCTATTAGAGACTCTGGCTCTAATCACGTGGTTAAAAAAAAAAAACCCATTGGAATCCATGCGTCTGGTGCCCTGCATGTAGATTAGGGGGCCTGACACATGGTTTGGGGGGGGCGGCGCCCCTGCGCCCCCAATGGACGGGCCGCCACTGTTAGACACCCTGCGCAACTGCTGCAACATGACAGAGTAGATAGGATTATAAAAATGGAAGAAGTTATTCTGAGGTTTGATAAAAAGTGACTGCATACAGAATTCCACATTCTTTTACAGTACAAAATTATTAATGATCATTTGGTGGTGTATGTACTTACATACATGGGATGATGTATACTATAGAAAAGTAAGTGAACTTACATAATATTTGCTCCAAGGGCACACGCTGATGTGATGAGCATCACTACCCCGTTTATTTCGTAGTCAGCATGAATAATTCTTTCACACGCCAAGTAAACCAGCACGCCTGTGACCACCCAGATGGTAATCATGGATATTAAGGCACCAACTATTTCTAAAATAAATAAATACAAGCATTTGTAGAAAGCTGATTATATAAACAGATTGTCTAGAAAATGTCAAAATGGGTGAGCAGTGGATGAATATGGCCCTAGTGAGTTGGACTGCAGGGGGGCTAAGACAACAAAACCACTTAAGGAGTAAGTAAACCCTCCTCTGCAACTTTTACCTATAGGTACTGTAAATATCTCCTAAACATGTACCTTTTAGGAGATATTTACCTTACATGCAGCCAGTGACATCACTGGCGCATGCGCTCTGAAGGAACGGCCGCTGGTGCCGTTCCTTCAGAGCCCTGTGCCGTGACCATCAGCTCCCGCACGCATGCGCAGGAGTGACATAATCGCGGGTCCGGCCAATCAGATGGCCGGATGCCACAATCCCGAAAGACGGATACAGGTAGGCGGGCGGCACGGCGGGGGCTCGTTCTAAGGTAAGTATTTCATAATGAGCTAGTATGAGATGCATACTAGCTCATTATGTGTTTCTCTTTCAGGTTGGAAAAAATTTTTACAACTTCTTTAAACCAAGGGTGTAAAACCTTTTGGCTTCTCTGGGCCACATTGAGTGTAGCTGATTGATCAACTAGCTGCTTTGTTAGATCTCACATAATTACAAACTTATTAAGTGATTAATGAGGGGGGGGGCTAGCAATTTCCAGGCAAAATTTGATTCAGGCTAATAGGCCTTCATTAGGTCCAGTAAGATCAAGTGGTTTCAAAGTTAGATCTCATATAATTACAGAGATATTATGAATATTTAGTATTACATAAGGGGGGCTAGCCCCCCCCCCCCCCCACATGCAATTTTCTGGTTAAATTTCATTCCGGTAAAATCTCTGTAATTATTTGAGATCTAACGTTGAAACCACTTGATCTTACCAGATCTAACGAAGGCCTGTTAGCCTGAATCAAATTTTACTAGAAAATTGCAAGTGGGGGGGCTAGCCCCCCCCCCCTTATTTAATACCAAATATTCATAATATCTCTGTAATTATATGAGATCTAACGTTGAAACCACTTGATTTTACCGGATCTAACGAAGGCCTATTAGCCTGAATGAAATTTAACCAGAAAATTGCATGGGGGGGGGGGGGGGGGGCTAGTCCCCCTATTTAATACTACCTAATATCTGTGTTTTCATGTGAAATATCTCTGTAATTATGTGAGATCTAACTTTGAAACCACTTGATCTTACCGGATCTAACGCCTGAATCAAATTTAACCTGAAAATTGCATGTTAGGGGGGCCTCATTAATCACTTCCACTATCTTCCAAAATAGATAATTGTTTGGTCATTTTTTTGATAAGGGGGGCTGATGATGGGTTAGCCCCCCCCCCCCCCCCCCCCGGAAATAACTGTTAAAATCTCTACTTCTGTGTGAGATTGAACGCAAACAACAATTGATCTAACCTGATCTAACAAAGATCTAACCAACTGCATATGTTTTGTTCAAAAATTTTGATATGGGGGTGCTAACACGGCTGGGGTATTTATGGCAACTAATTCTTTCACCACAATAATTCTGTGGTGTGTATTTAGGAATAAGGCTATAGAGAAGTGTTGTATTTCAGTCATTTAAAAACATTTATTTGAGCTATGTATTCGTTTTTGTTGTTTTATTATTTATCTAGCTATAGACATGAATTCATTTGGATTCAAAAATTTCTAGTATGAACGCTGACTGGAGCACCATACATTGTTGCGCAAACTTTTAAACTGGTAACTATAATATTAATAATAATGTATTCAATACATAATACATTCTGGAGGGCAAACCAATGTTATTTGGGGGTCATTTTTTTTCGTTTTGGTTAGAGTAGTGAACTGTTAAATCCTTGGTCAGGTTTTTCATTTCTTTTTTTCTTTTTTTTGCTGTGTGCATTTTATTGGGGAGATTTCCCTTTACACCCTCTCCTGGGGATGCAAAAGAAAGTGGAGGGCCCTCCCCGTGGGAACTTACAATCTAAAATCAAAAAGTAATGGGCAAGCAAAACAAAAGGTAATAACTCTGAAGAATAAGCTGATGGAGATAATAAAAGTACAGGTGGTAGTGGGATAGACATCCTGAAGAGATGAGTTTTTACATTTTTTTTTTTCAATTTTGTTTTCCTTTCAGTCCCAATATCGACCCCCATCAGCACACAGACAGCAATAAAAGCATGACCGGGGTTCTAGATCTTCCAAAAGTTGATAATAAGCAGTCCAGCCCTGTTTTTATGAGCTCTGGATTGTATGTTGTTTAATCACAGCTGTGATTTATTAAAGCGGAGTTCCGGGCACAAAATCGACCTAATCGATTTTGTGGCCATCCGCTTGCTCTCCTTCAGCTGAAAAGGAATTGGATAGTTAGGATTATTTATTTTTTTTTACTTACCTTGTAATTGTAGAAAGAAATACTCACCTATTTTCCACTTCCTCCCTCTGTGGCCACAGCCCGCGCCGTCACTTCCCGTTTGCAATAATTTCTGGGAGCTGAACGTCATCGCTCCCAGGAATCAATGCGACGGCACCGGCCCCACTCGTCACTTCCGGTGCGACGCCGCATTCCCTGCTAAACAGCTTCTGGGCATGCCCAGATGTTGTGTAGGAATGCGGCGCCGCACCGGAAGTGACTAGAGGGGCTGGTGCAGGCGCATTCTGGGAGAAGAAGACACGGAAGAGGACGCAGAAGAGGATCGCGCCGGCTTCAGCTTCCCACAACAGAGATGGCAATGCTGTAGAAGAAATTTTATAAGTGAGTATTTCTTCTTGCAGGTAAGTGCGAACCGGGACAGATCAGAGGCTAGCCATTGTGGAATGTACTAGCCCTGACTGTCCCGGGGGTATGTTCATTGAAAAAATGTTTTTGTGCCCGGAACTCCGCTTAAAACTTCCGTATACAGCGAGCTTCCTTCAGCAAAGCTGAAAGCTGAAGTAGCTAAATGTAAAAAGGAGACTACAGCTCCACCTGCTGGCTATATAGAAGGTTATAGAATGGTAGTATGATAAAGAATGAATGAGATACACTCTAAAGCATACTATTGCCACATCCCTGTAATGAACGAGAAAAAAGGGGGAGGGGAAAATGAGAGAGCCTCACAATACAGTGGGGTCTCTCGGCCCCTCAAATATATTGGGACTTTATAGGCAACTAGCAAATGCTGATCTCAGTGGGAATAAGTGTAATAATCATTTGATAAAAAATTTCATTTATTTGACACGAACATACAAAAATGCAACAATAGACATGTGTTCAGTAAAACATGGTATATACATGCACATAAATCGTAAGACATACTCCTACACCACTGGAACCCCAATACCTCTTGAACCAAGGCGATTCATATGGATATATAACAGATCATGATGAATCATGATGAAAAATCATAAAAATGTAGGGTTCACTTGTGGTAGATGTTGAATCGCGACGCGTTTCGCTTAATCGCTTCCTCAGGCGATTCCTGAAAGGTTGTCTAAAAAACTGACATTTTTAGTTAGCCCCTTAATCAGAATAGGGTGTCCAGTTTATATGCAAGCATGTCTCATATGGCTCCACCGTTATGTCCTTTATTGAGCCCCAAAAGAACGCTGATGATCACAAACGTGGTCATAGGAAGCAGTCAGATTATCCAAGGCTCCCTTCACTTTTAAGCAAATGCTCAGGAAATGTTATGTAAAGAAGAAAAAAAGAAAAACCGGTCCTGTGTGGAGATACCGTCAGCCTCTCCTCGGGGAAGCTAGCACTGTCTCAGGACACAAGTGAACCCTACATTTTTATGATTTTTCATCATGATTTATCATGATCTGTTATATATCCATATGAATCGCCTTGGTTCAAGAGGCATTGGGGTTCCAGTGGTGTAGGAGTATGTCTTACGATTTATGTGCATGTATATACCATGTTTTACTGAACACGTGTCTACTGTTGCATTTTTGTATTTTCGTGTCAAATAAATGATATTTTTTATCAAATGATTGTTACACTTATTCCCACTGAGATCAGCATTTGCTAGTTGCCTATAAAGTCCCAATATATTTGAGGGGCCGAGAGACCCCACTGTATTGTGAGGCTCTCTCATTTTCCCCTCCCCCTTTTTTCTCTATAGAATGGTAGTATGCAATATAATATACTTACCTGACTATTAAAAGAGAAAATATCTTTAAAATTTATTTTTTGTCCTGAACATAATAAACAAAGGAAAAATGTAAAAACCCACTAAAGATTCTCTTTAATTTGAGTTAAGTTCCATGAAACCCACTGCACTTCTGCTACGTAGATCCCTACATGTGCAGTTAGATGGGATTAAGCAGTTTGTCACATGAGACAATGTTGTGGAATGGTATCTTTCATAAAGAGCTTGTAATGAAACTGAGAATACCTGACATACGTGTTTACATGGAGTGCATGGTGTTTCCAGAGCACCAAATTGATTGCCCCAGGACAATTTTAAGCAGTGGGGTAGCTTAGTGCACTACAAAATGTATAACAATAAGCTGCGCTTGGGTCTATCAAAGTAATAATTGAATAAATAACAGCTGTTGCACATATGTAGGATAAAACATAAAAAACAGTAAAAAATTGAAAAGCAGCGTTTCGTCCGGAAAAAGACGCGACAGACCTGTGACGCAGGACATCACCACAGAGTGGAAGCAGTGGTCATCTTGTTGGCTGGGAAACGATCCTTACAGATAAGCTCACTGTAATTTAATACCTGTAAGCATTTTATTGGCAGAATTTAATAAATGGTGTTCATTAAGGTGTTGCAGATTTTTTTTCTGTTTTTTGGATATTATGAGTGATCGGTTTGCCCTGAATCATCTGTATGGAATCACACTGTATATAGCTCGATCTTGGGATTTCTGAGGAATTCCGGAGGAGTTGTTTGGTGGATCCTATGAGCCTTCTTTAACTGGTGGGACGTTAAGCGGCAGTGTGATTGGGGTCACTCTCTCTCTGGTGGTGGTGGTGGCACTTCTAGGAGACCAATCGGCTGGACCTTACCTAATTACCTTTGGGCTTTATTTTAATAGCGCTGCTTTTCAATTCTTAGTGCACTACAGCTGAAGCTGAACTGGTATTAACCTGTATGATATGTTTTTGTCTTCCTTTATACACTTTAAGTCTTTTTGACTTGAGCATAATATACCTTTAACCAGGCTTGATCTCTAAAGATGTCTGGAAAAAAATGTAATTTGGAATTGGTTTAATTTTGCTGCATTGCTGTTTAGAGTATCCCTGTTCTGAAATTTTTGTAATGGCTAACATAGTTCAATCAGCATTCATATAAATTGGGCCATGAGGAGGCTGTAAACCAATTAAAGCAAGACTTAAGACTAAACCCTCTTTTTTAGCCAAGGAAGCTGCCATCTTTGCCTGTTTGATCTGAAGTTGTCATAGTGCTGCACATGTGGTCAGTTATGACACCAGCCATTTGATGGTTTAACAGTTCGCCTGAGAGCGCAAGCAACTGTGACAGTTGTCCTTGAAGACATGCCTTGAATGTATGTTTTTTTGGAGACACAGTTAAATTGATGGGTTTATTTCCACTGTTAGATTTGTATATACTCTCCCAAGTACACTGGAACATCTCATTACAACCTACGGAAGATTGTTCCATTTTGACCACACTTGCTCTTCTGCCACTGTCAAAAACATTCTCGAGACAGGATTGGTATGCAGGAGAGATATATAATTTAGAGTCCTTGCCAGCAACAGGTTTACAAATGTGATTCTTCAGTAAAAGTAAAGAGCATTTCAATGACCATATGCTCCATCCAAACACCTGGGGAGTCGGGGAGAAGGACTGTGGTGGAGTTCAAGGAAAAGATCTGTCAGGTCTTGGAAAGAGGTTTACCCTATCCATGGCCATGCTTACCTGCTCTGTACCAGCCATAAGTGAGTCTTTTTGTTGCTGGCTTTGAAGACAACCACAGAGAACCGATGCTGATCAGGAAACTGGACAGATCCACGAAGAGATGGGCTGCATCCGCCATCACTGCCAGGCTTCCCGCTATATAGCCGCCTAGAAAAAAAAGGAGACACATTTATTAGGTTGTTGAATCTGTTTTAGATCCATCAACAACTATATAGTTAGAGTCTACCTGATTGGATTCAAATGGAATAGATTATTTTGTAATATTTTCAATATTTACCAAGACATAAAATTGTTCTCATATGTTGTGCCACAAGCACCATGCTGTCTCTGCCTTCTTATATACAGGTGCATCTCTTTAAATTAGAATATCATCAAAAAGGAAATTTATTTCAGTAATTCAATTCAAAAAGTGAAACTCATATTTTATATAGATGTGTTAAACACAGAGTGATAGATTTCAAGCATTTCTTTCTTTTAATTTTAAAGATTATGGCTTGCAGCTAGTGAAAACTGAAAATTCAGTATCTCAGAAAATGTGAATATTACATAAGACCAATAAAAAAATTGATTTTTAATATAGAAATATTGAAAAGTATGTCCATGTACAAAGTATGTCCTCTTTTTTAGCCAAAGAAGCTGCCATCTTTGCCTCTGTTTGATCTGAAGTTGTAATGGTGCTGCACTATGTTGAAAAATATGTCCATGTACAGTATAGGATGCACTCAATACTTGGTTGGGGCTCCTTTTGCATGAATTACTGCATCAATGGGGCGTGGCATGAAGGCGATCAGCCTGTGGCACTGCTGAGGTGTTATGGAAGCCCAGGTTGCTTTGATAGCGGCCTTCAGTTCGTCTGCATTGTTGGGTCTGGTGTCTCTCATCTTCCTCCTAACAATACCCCACAGATTCTCTATGGGGTTTAGGTCAGGCGAGTTTGCTGCCCAATCAAGCACAGTGATACCATGATCAAAAAACAGGTATTGGTACTTTTGGCAGTGTGGGCAGGTGCTAATTCCTTCTGGAAAATGAAATCAGCATTTCCATAAAGCTGGTCAGCAGAGGGAAGCATGAAGTACTGTTGAATTTCCTGGTAGAGGGCTGCGCTGACTTTGGACTTGATGAAACACAGTGGACCAACATCAGCAGATGACATGGCTCCCCAAATTATCACTGACTGTGGAAAATTTTGCATTTTATTTGGAAATCAAGGAGAGTGGAGAGGCACAGAATCCAAGTTGCATGAAGTCCAGTGGAAAGTTTCCACAGTCAGTGATGATTTGGGGAGCCATGTCATCTGCTGGTGATAATTGAGGTTGATTAGGATTACCTAAGAGATAACAAGGAGTTAAATAAGATTTTTTTTCCCTTTAGGTATTCTTAAAGTGGTATTAATCCCAAATTTTTTTGGGCTTTTTTTCTCTTTATTTCACCTGGTGATCCTGCCAGTAACACACTTCCTGTCTTAGAGTGTTTATACTCCAGATGGAGGAGCAAAAAGGGCACCTTTTGGTCAGCAGCATTGTCGGTCTGATGGGGAAGGTAGTGTTAGACTAGCAGAATTAGATGAATTTGGCTAAGAAATTAAAGTCAAACTCCAGCTAATACTTTATAAGTAGTTATAGACAATAGTTTTTTTTTTTATTTTGGTATAAAGATTTTACATAAATGAACAAAAGCTGGCCATTGTAAGCACCCCCTGTCAGAGGTAAATGGTTTGTTTCATCCTTCTCAGTCATTCCTCACTGGGAGAAGACATTGATTATTGTTAGCAGCTATAGCAGCCGCTAGCGATAGTCGCAACTGAATCCGGCAGGCTGGTTGTATCCAAGTTGATCACATGATCAACTTGGTACATTCAGGCTGCCCACAGACGGTTCAAATCTTGGCCGGATCGAACCATGTATGGCCTGCCCAAGTTACACATTTTTCTTTTAGCTGCTCTGAAGTAGCATGTGTGAATCCTGACCCTGACCACTTCCTAATTCTCCTGTCTGTGTACTGTGAAAATCTGACTTCAGCAATAAATCTGTCTTTGAACTGCAAACTGTTGCACTTGGCTGCCCAGGAATACAGACATGCAGGGCTGTAAACCTGTTGCAGAGACCTTGCTGAAGGAGATGCAGCCTCATTTCGAACCGTCCATGGCCAACCAACAGAAAACTGCATAGGTTTTTTGTGGGATGTATTCTGTTCAAAATCCTCATGTGGTTAAGAATAGAAATCGGTGAAGGGAATATTTTACATGGCATCACAAAGAGAAACCTGTTATAGAAATAGGTATTTATTTAAACAAAAGTAAATAATTTCTTTAGGCAGATGGTGACATATAGGGGATTTAATAAAGCCAGGAAAAAAAAAAACTGGTGAAAATAACAGTGTATTTACAGAAAATTGTGTTAAAGTATATGTAAGCGATCGCCTTGTAAAACAACCCATTCAGTTTACAATAGAAATGAAGGACAAAGCATTTGTGTATACATATACAATGCAAAACATTATAAATCCTTTTTTTTTCCATGTTTTTTTAGGCGATCACATACCCTCTAATGGTGCTTTTCCACTGCATGGAACCGTACCGGTTCAGCACGCTTTTGTGCTTTTCCACTGCGGTACCGCATGGTATAGGGTCGGAACGGTTTGGTACGGTATAGGTTTGCTTTTCCACTGCATGGAACCGAACGGTACGGTACGGTACGGCTCTGAAAAAACAGTACCTACTCGATTGTGGTTCCAACAGGTACCAAACTGGTACCATATCCCACAATCCTTTGCATGCAGTCACTACTAGCCACTGATTGGTCAGAGAATCACACCCACCCCGTTGTTATCCCACCCACTTAACTTTAGTACTACTTTAGTGGAAAAGCAAACCTATACCGTACCGTACCGAACCGTTCCGACACTATACCATTCGGTACCAGCAGTGGAAAAGCAAACCGGGCCAAGCAGGGCCGAGTAGAGCCGAGCCGGTACTAGCCGGTACTTGCAGTGGAAAAGTGCCATTAGCTCCTTAAGCAGCTTAGGGGAGGATAAACAGCAGCACACTGAACTTCACAGTGAATGGGTGTGCGGGGGCTGTGGCCGGCTGAGCAAAGGTCTGGTCCTTGGAGGAGAGCAGGCTCAGTTCCCAGCACAGCTAAAGAACTGACCATGCTGTGTTCTCCTGCTGAGTGTGGTCAGTTTTACATTGGAAAGCAGAGGGACTGGCAGGGACACCAGGGATTTCACACAAAGTAAGCAATACAAAGAGAACAGGAAACTTTCTCACACAAGTACAGTATATGAAATGTTGGGTTTACATACTCATAGGAATGCATTTTGTACTTACCAATAATTTCTGCCACTATAAATGCCAAGCAAATTGCTGCTGCAATGTAAAGCTTCTTCCTGGCTGTTTTGTGTTCCTTCTGCCTGGCATCGTAGGCTTTTGTATTATTGTTGTGACAATGGTATGTGATGATGGATAGGTGGCTGTCCTCCTCCGGGTTTTTTTCTTTAGTACACGTACCCGAGTCCCCACTGCATGAAATAAAGGAGATTGCAGCAAATAAAATAGGAACACATCTATGACACTGAGATCGAGCATTGTAGAAGCATAAGCCTTTAGCCTTAAAAGCTTTGGTAACTGAACCTAAAAGTAATCCTTTGGGGTTTAAAGTAGAACTATAGACAAAACTTTTTTTTTTTTTTTTTCGTTTTGGATAGAGTAAGGGATTGTCATAACCCCTGTCAGTTTATTTTTTGTCATCTGTGTCCCATTGGGGAGATTTCCCTTCACTTCCTGTCTCCTAGTCAAAACAGGAAGTAAGAGGAAATCCCTGGAAATTTAAGGGGATTCCCTAGGGAGCGCCAGATCACCATCGTTGAAAGATTTCCCCTCTATTATTTTTCTGGGGACAACCCAAAATTTGAGATTTTCTTTTACTTTCACTTTCAATGATAATGGTAGACAGGACATATAGAGAGGGTGAATCTCCCTAAAGGGGGGCACGGACAGCAATAAAACCTGACAGGGGTTTTAATCCCTCTCCACTCTATCCAAAACAAACAAAAAAAGGTTTGCCTTTAGTTGTAGTTTAAAATAGAACTATAACTATAGGTAAAACTTTTTTTTTTTTTACGTTTTGGATAGAGCAAGGGAGGGATATAACCCCTGTTCTAAAATTTCGTCGGACCCATGAAAATTCCTGACCCTCGTCACTTCCGGTTACGCTACGTCATAACCCAGCTGATGCGAACCCCCGGTGCGCATGCGCACAAGGCATTTTCAAGGTCCGATGAAATTCTAAGACTTACGAACAGTTGAGAGGAGGAGGGGCTGAGGTGGGACGCACACACCGCTGCGGGATAATGTTACAACACCGCCGCGTCATCGAGCAAGGAACATGTTGCAGAGCTGACTTAGAGGAGGCGGGAAGGAAGTGAATACTCATACTAAATAGTAATGATAAAAAAAAAATAAGAAGAAATATCAAACATTTTTTATCATTACTAATTTAGTATGAGTATTCACTTCCTTCCCGCCTCCTCTAAGTCAGCTCTGCGCGGCGGTGTTGTAACATTATCCCGCAGCGGTGTGTGCGTCCCACCTCCTCTCAGTCAGCTGTTCGTAAGTCTTAGAATTTCATCGGACCTTGTGCGCATGCGCACCGGGGCTCGCAGCAGGTGAGCGTCCCCGGAAGTGACGAGGGTCCGGAATTTTCACGGGTCCGACTAAATTTTAGAACACCCCTGTCAGGTATGTTTTCACATTGCGGAGATTTCCCTTCACTTCCTGTCCCATAGCCAAACAGAAAGTGAAAGGAAATCCCTGCAAATTAAGGGAATTCCTTGGGGACCCTCAGGTCACTAGAACTAGTGTCCCCATAGGAAGATTTCCCCTTAATTTCAGTTTTGGCAACAACCCAAAATTTCAAATTTTCTTTTACTTTCAATGATAATGGTAAACAGGACAATTAGAGAGGGTGAATGTCCTTAACGGGGGCCCAGACAGCAATAAAAACTGACAGGTGTTGTAATCCCTCTCTGCTCTTTTGCCTTTAATTATACTTTAATGTTAAACTGAATAAACAGGGGAATCTCAGAATTAGGTTGTATCTAGCTGTGTGTGTGCGGGCAGAAAGCTAAAAAGAGCGTGTGCAGCAGGAGCCTGACATTGCACCCGCCACACTGATAATTGGTATAGACACAAAGAAACAACAAGTTAAACGTGACCTACAAACGAATGCAATCCTACTGGCTCCAGGTCATGAAAAAGCAGTGAAAGGTTACATACCATCCCAGCCTGCCTATCAGGATTACACAGTTCACAGCCACCGTAGCAATGTGAAGAATTAAGACCATAGGTTAAGTAAACTCACTTTTTGTTATTTTTAACCACTTCCCGCAAACCGATGTACCTGTAAGTTAGGGTGACCAGACGTCCCCGGTTTCCCTGGACAGTCCCCGGACTGAGGACACTGTCCCTGGTCCAAGTCTGTCCCCGGTTTTGTCCCCAGGTTCATGGCCGGATTTATGTAGACAGGGCATCAAATGCTGGCTGAGAAACAGCCTGGTGGCTCGGATGCAGGGGGTGGGGGGGGGGCTGTTTGCACACAGGTGAGGGCAGTGGGGGAGGAGGGGTCAGAGCGGATGCAGCTGCATGGAGAGATGGAGAGTTTAGCTGCTGTGGGGGAAGAGCTAAGAGGTGGCTGCAGAGATAATCTGTGAGAGAAGGGTGCAGAGGTGATCTATGGATGTGGGCAGAAGTGTCCTCTGTGCATAGCAAACCTCTGAATCCTGCACTCAATGCCTAACACCCTCCTGTATGTTATGTAGTCCTGTGCTCAGTGCTCTGTGTATTATGCAGTCCTGTGCCCAGCGCTCTGTGTATTATGTAGTCCTGTGCCCAGCACTCTGTGTATTATGCAGTCCTGTGCCCAGTGCTCTGTGTATTATGCAGTCCTGTGCCCAGCACTCTGTGTATTATGCAGTCCTGTGCCCAGTGCTCTGTGTATTATGTAGTCCTGTGCCCAGCGCTCTGTGTATTATGCAGTCCTGTGCCCAGTGCTCTGTGTATTATGCAGTCCTGTGCCCAGTGCTCTGTGTATTATGCAGTCCTGTGCCCAGCACTCTGTGTAGTATGCAGTCCTGTGCCCAGCACTCTGTGTATTATGCAGTCCTGTGCCCAGTCCTCTGTGTATTATGCAGTCCTGTGCCCAGCGCTCTGTGTATTATGCAGTCCTGTGCCCAGCGCTCTGTGCATTATGTAGTCCTGTGCTCAGTGCTCTGTGTATTATGCAGTCCGGTGCCCAGCGCTCTGTGTATTATGTAGTCCTGTGCCCAGAGCTCTGTGTATTATGCAGTCCTGTGCCCAGCACTCTGTGTATTATGTAGTCCTGTGCCCAGTGCTCTGTGTATTATGCAGTCCTGTGCCCAGCACTCTGTGCATTATGTAGTCCTGTGCCCAGCTCTCTGTGTATTATGTAGTCCTGTGCTTAGCACTCTGTGTATTATGCAGTCCTGTGCCCAGTCCTCTGTGTATTATGCAGTCCTGTGCCCAGTGCTCTGTGTATTATGCAGTCCAGTGCTCAGCGCTCTGTGTATTATGTAGTCCTGTGCTCAGTGCTCTGTGTATTATGCAGTCCTGTGCCCAGCGCTCTGTGTATTATGTAGTCCTGTACCCAGAGCTCTTTGTAGTGTATTATGCAGTCCCGTACCCAGCACTCTGTGTATTATGTAGTCCTGTGCCAAGCGCTCTGTGTATTATGTAGTCCTGTGCCCATCCCTCTGTGTAATATGCAGTCATGTGCCCAGTGCTCTGTGTATTATGCAGTCCTGTGCCCAGTGCTCTGTGTATTATGTAGTCCTGTACCCAGAGCTCTTTGTAGTGTATTATGCAGTCCCATACCCAGCACTCTGTGTGTTATGTAGTCCTGTGCCCAGCGCTCTGTGTATTATGTAGTCCTGTACTCAGAGCTCTTTGTAGTGTATTATGCAGTCCCGTACCCAGCGCTCTGTGTATTATGTAGTCCTGTGCCCAGCGCTCTGTGTATTATGCAGTCCTGTGCCATTTGCCAATAAAAAAAAAAAATGTACCTGTACAGTTCTCTCTGGCAGCGGGGATGCCTGCCGATCCACGAGACCAGTGGCACCAATTACCACCGGGCACCCTGCTGAGAGACATCACCGGTCTGCTGTTGTAAACACAGCAGTCCCTTGTTCTCTCTGAAATGGTCACAGAGTGCCTGTGATCCTTCTATATAGGATCAGAGGTCTCTATGATCATTTCACAAGTCCCTCCCCCATACAGTTAGAAAACACTCACCTAGGCTCACACTTAACCCTTTGATCACCCACTAGGTTAACCCCTTCCCTGCCAGTCATTATTACAGTAACAGTGCATATTTTTAGCACTGATTACTGTAGTACTGTCACTGGTCCCCCTAAAAGTGTCAAAAATGTCAGTTAGGGGTCCAATCTGTCTGCCGCAATGTCGCAGTCCCGCTAAAAATCGCAGATCACCGCTATTGCTACTAAAACAAAAATAAAAAATAAAAATTACCTAAATCTTTCCCCTAGTTTGTAGGCGCGATAACTTTTGTGCAAACCAATCAAAATTACTCTTATTGGGATTTTTTTTTTTTTAACCAAAAATATGTAGCAGAATAAAAATAGGCCTAAAGGGATGAAAATTTTTTGGGGGGAATGTTATATAGCAGAAAGTGAAAAAAAATATATTTTTTTCAGAAATGTCGCTCTTTTTTTTTGTTTATAGCGAAAGAAAAAATAATCGCACAGGTGATCAAATACCACCAAAAGAAAGCTCTATTTGTGGGGAAAAAAATCAATTTTATTTGGGTACAGCGCCGCACGACCGCGCAATTGTCCATTAAAATAACGCAGTGCCGAATTGCAAAAAATGGCCTGGGCATTAAGGGGGAAAATCCTTCCGGTCCAGAAGTGGTTACAATCCCTGCAATGTATATAGATCAGCCAGAGGGAAGTGTTTTTTATCTAAAAAAAAAAAGTGGAGTTACACTTTAACCACTTGCCGACCAGTCACTGGGACTGTACTGCGGCAAAGTGGCTTGATTCCGTCCAGCGACGTAGACCTACGTCGCTAGACTCCTCCCCTTGTGGGCGGCGCTCGCATGCCGCCGGAGGCTCGCTCCCGCTGTTTTCAGTCACAGCGGGAGTCAAGCCAGGGGAGGAGCGGTGGTGATCACCTCCGCTCTTCCCCGATCGTCGGGGAATCGAGTCTGGAGATCCGCCTGCTTGTGTAAACAGAGCGGGCGGATCTCCTAAGTGACAAACAGTGACAGATTGCAGGGTTCAGCATAGCTGAACATGCGATCTGTCCCTGTGTCACTCAGTCACCTCCCCCCACACACGTTAGTAAGCACCAGGCATACATTAACCCCTCCCTCTCCAATAAAATTAACCCCTTCCCTGCCAGTGTCATTTTTACAGTAACAGTGCATATTTATAGCACTGATTACTGTAGAAATGTCACTGGTACCCCCAAAAGTGTCAAAAATGTCAGTCAAGGGTCCGATCTGTCCGCTGCAATGTAGCAGTCCCGCAAAAAAAATCGCAGATCGCCGCCATTACTCGTTAAAAAAAAAAACACCAAAAATGACAGAAATCTTTCCCTTAGTTAGTAAACTCAATAACTTTTGCGCAAAACAATCAAAATACACTTATTGTGATTTTTTTTACCAAACATAGGTAGCAGAAAAAAAATTGGCCAAAAATTTTAAAAAATTTTGATTTTTACATTTTTTTGGGGGGGAATTTCATATAAAAATTTTGCAAAATATTGTTATTTTTTCAAAATTTACACTCTTTTTTTGTTTATAGCGCAAAAAGTAAAAATCGCACAGGTGATCAAATACCACCAAAAGAAAGCTCTGTTTCTGGGGAAAAAAATACCTAAATTTCGTTTGGGTACGGCCTCGCTCGACTGCGCAATTGTCAGTTAAAGTCGCACAGTGCCGAATCGCAAAAAGTGGCCTGGACGTAAGACAGCAAAATCCTCCGGTGGTAAAGTGGTTAAGATTTACATGCATTTTACTGACAGAATAGCTTTTCCAACCCAGACAGATAAATCAACTCTCTTTATGATAACTGCTGACACATTGAGCTGCAGGCATTATATAAAGCTCCTCTTGACTGCCGCTGCATTGTGTGATTGTAGCATCCATTGCACTGACCCTCCTAGTAAGTATCCAGAACACTCTACAAAGGTAGGATTAGCAATATCAGTCTGACAAAGGGTGCGCAGAACAATAGCGCTTTTCTCCTTTGATGCTGCAACACCTGGGCCACTTTCCAAAGGGAAATTTCTGATTTACAGTACCGTGAATAAATCACAATCAGGAAACAATGCAGAAGCAATCAGCTTTCATAATTAACATCCCGATAGTTCTCCGCAATGTTGCAGGCTCACTCATTAAGAAATACAGATATGTAAAAAAGAGTGATGCGTACTATTATGCTTTGGAAAATGAGAAGACAAACATATTTCCTTTCAATTAGGACGGCAAAAAAGACTGTAATGACGGCATTAATTTATTACACCTGGTTGCCGGGCAGGACTGCTTTCATGCCGTTGAGCTCCGGTACTTCAATTTAAAGCCAAGCTTAATGAGAACATTAATAAGATTGCACAGCTTGGCTTCGGCTCTTTTACAGGCTGATCAATTAAAAGCCTACAAATAGTAAAAATAATATGACAGGGTCATCATTTTCACCTTCAAAAGTCACCTCTGTATTATTAACTAGGTAACCTAGGGAAAAACCAGGTGCTTGGAATGGCCACCATTTTTTTGAACTATGCCAAGGTCTTAGTTATAAAATGGTCTATATGAATAATTACTTCCAAACTAGTTAGTGTAATCCAACCAATTAATACTGAATAAATGTTATAAATGTTAAAGTGTTATACATGAGATATTTATATACAGTATATATATATATATATATATATATATATATATACACACACAGTAGCTCACAAAAGTTAGTATACCCCTCACATTTTTGTAAATCTTTTATTATATCGTTTCCTATGACAGCACTGAAGAAATTACACTTTGCTACAATGTAAAGTAGTGAGTGTACAGCTTGTATAACAGTGTAGAATTGCTGTCCCCTCAAAATAACTCAACACACAGCCATTAATGTCTAAACCGCTGGCAACAAAAGTGAGTACACCCCTAAGAAGACAACGTCCAAATTGGGCCCAATTAGCCATTTTCCTCTCCGGTGTCATGTGACTCGTTAGTGTTACAAGGTCTTAGGTGTGAATGGGGAGCAGGTGTGTTAAATTTGGTGTCATCGCTCTCACTCTCTCATACTGGTCACTGGAAGTTCAACATGGCACCTCATGGCAAAGAACTCTCTGAGGATCTGAAAAAAAGAATTGTTGCTCTACATAAAGATAGCCAAGGCTATAAGAAGATTCTCAAGACCCTTAAACTGAGCTGCAGCACGGTGGCCAAGACCATACAGCAGTTTAACAGGACAGGTTCCACTCAGAACAGGCCTGGCCATGGTCGATCAAAGAATTTGAGTGCACGTGCTCAGCGTCATATTCAGAGGTTGTCTTTGGGAAATAGATGTATGAGTGCTGCTAGCATTGCTCCTGAGGTTGAAGGGGTGGGGTCAGCCTGTCAGTGCTCAGACCATACACCGCACACTGCATCAAATTGGTCTGCATGGCTGTCGTCCCAGAAGGAGGCCTCTTCTAAAGATGATGCACAAGAAAGCCCACAAACAGTTTTCTGAAGACAAGTAGACTAAGGACATGGATGACTGGAACCATGTGATGTGGTCTGATGAGACCAAGATAAATGTATTTGATTCAGATGGTGTCAAGCATGTGTGGCGGCAACCAGGTGAGGAGTACAAAGACGAGTGTGTCTTGCCTACGGTCAAGCATGGTGGTTGAAGTGTCATGGTCTGGGGCTGCATGAGTGATGCCGTCACTGGGGGACTACATTTCATTGAGGGAACAATGAATGCCAACATGTACTGTGACATACTGAATTAGAGCATGATCCCCTTTCTTCAGAGACTGGGTCGCAGGGCAGTATTCCAACATGATAACGACCACAAACACACCTCCAAGACGATCACTGCCTTGCTAAAGAAGCTGAGGGTAAAGGTGATGGACTGGCAAAGCATGTCTCCAGACCTAAACCCTATTAAGCATCTGTGGGGCATCCTCAAATGGAAGGTGGAGGAGCGCAAGGTCTCTAACATCCACCAGCTCCGTGATGTCCTCATAGAGGAGTTGAAGAGGACTTCAGTGGCAACCTGTGAAGCTCAGATGAACTAGAAAATAGTGGTGTCTACACAAAATATTGACACTTTGAGCTTTTAGCTGTGTTTTGAGTTATTTTGAGGGGACAGCAAATTTACACTCTTATACAAGCTGTACACTCATTACTTTACATTGTAGCAAAGTGTCATTTCAATATAGTATATATTATCAATATTTAAAATGAATACATATTAAAGTATGTTCTAACCTAAACTTGTTTCACAATGGACAGAAAAAAGAAGTACTGGGAAGTTATGGACTTTTAGGAGTACAGTAGTCAGAAGAAGGAACATTTTAGACAAGCTTAATAGCTCTGGCAAAGTGGCTTCCAGACAGCAAGGCTTCCCTTGTTGGGCACCCAACAGTAGCTCAAACCATACAAATGCAGAAAGGAGCACCAGACCAACACCAGATAAGAGTCCAAGATAATTTTATTTGTTAAAAATAAATCGTATAAAAACAGCCAACGCGTTTCCAGGTCAACAGCCCCCTCTTATCACTGTGTCACCCTTATTTTTTAACCACTTTACCACCGGAGGATTTTGCTGTCTTACGTCTGGGCCACTTTTTGTGATTCGGCACTGTGCGAGTTTAACTGACAATTGCGCGGTCGTGTGACGCCGTACCCAAATTAAATTGACGTCCTTTTTTCCCCACAAATAGAGCTTTCTTTTGGTGCTTTTTGATCACCTGTGCGATTTTTACTTTTTGCGCTATAAACAAAACAAATAGCGTAAATTTTGAAAAAATAACAATATTTTTCACATTTTTTTAAATAAACCCCCCCCAAAATGTAAAAATCAAAATTTTTTAAAATTTTTGGCCAGTTTGTTTTCTGCTACCTATGTTTGGTACAAAAAATCGCAATAAGCGTATTTTGATTGGTTTGCGCAAAAGTTATTGCGTTTACTAACTAAGGGAAAGATTTATATCATTTTTGGTGTTTTTTTTTAACGAGTAATGGCGGAGATCTGCGATTTTTTTTGCGGGACTGCGACATTGCGGCGGACAGATCATTTTTTCCATAATGAGTTTGAACTGTTTTTCTTGCAGTGTATGGCCAGCATAAATGTGGTCTAACAGGTCTGCACAGCCTGGTTAAAAGACATTTTCCATTGCTAATGGCTATCATGAGCAGTACTCAGCAAAGCCTGGCAAAGCAGAATACTGATAACCAGAGACCCTTTAATGAGCATATCACAAAACTAGCCATTAAAACATTCCAGTTCATAGCATCCATGTCATGACCCAGGCCAAGGTAATTAAACCCATTAGCAAAATACAGTCAACAGCCTATATATAGCACCATAAATCTCCATTAGCAGAGGCTTTACGGCATGTTGTAAATATTTTAGCTGTTTGTTTCTAACTGCCAAGACCAATATCAATTTATAATTTATAAATCTTGGTAAAATAAAACGACATAATTAATGAGCATCCATCCAAATGTATAAGAATTTTTATCATTTTAAGACCAAATATCCCTACACTACGAGGTGCAGGAGGCAGATAATTCATATCATATTTGATGTCTATCAAATCTGGATTGTGTGCTGTACAATATTATATTATCTATCAGACTCTAACACATGGTCAAAAAAATATATAGATACAGTTACAAAACCTGACATCATGGGAGGGTCTGCTAACAATATAAACACTTCAGCTCGCCTATCTCACACTGCTAAGCTCTTCTGATTAGGTGGAGGCAGGCTTAGTGTCCCCCTTAAGAAGGTCCACACAAGGCCGGTGGAATTGATAGCTTTAGCTCTCCGTTATCCATTAAAACTATGCACAAACGCTAAGAGTGATCTTTGAGGGCCAGTGACTCTAGTATTCCAGATCGGATATACACTGCTCTGAACAGGAACCACAGATCAGACAAATCCTGTTTTACATACTTTTTACTTCTATTCTCATTTATTTTACTTAAAAGTTTACTAAACCCAGGAGCCTGCATCCACTATATCTGGTCTCCCACAGTACACAGAACATGCAATTATTTCAGTAAACATAAACAGCACCTTTTCTCATCATCTGTATATAGCAGTCTTGTGACTTCTGTGAGTGTCTGGCTGACGGAACGCAAATATGCAGCCTCTGCTTTAGAGGGTTGTACCGGGGTGATGCCTGCAGCTAGAGGCATCACCCTGGTACTGTTGTTTAGAGCCGACCGTCAGCTTTCTTGTAATGACAACTGATGCTGCTCAGCAGCCACTCGGCTGTCATTACAAGGAGCAGGAGGGGACGATCCCCTCTCCTGCTGCCTTCCATGGCTCGACCGGGTTGGACCTCGTCCAACTAGGAGACCCGAGCGACCAGCCGACACGTCCTGTCGAAGACCCGAACAAAGCCAAATTTGACCAATGATAGGAGTCTCTGATGTAAATAACTGGAAACAATGTCATGACATCACTTCCGGGTACTGGAGCCTTAAAGGCGCCAGATTTAAAAAAAAAAATGACAGCATAAAAACAGCCAAACTTGGCTGGTACCGTTGTTTAGAGCCAAAGGTCGGCTTTCTTGTAATGACAATTGATGCGGCAGTCATTACAAGAAGCATATATATATATATATACAGTATATATATACACAGTATCTCACAAAAGTGAGTACACCCCTCACATTTTTGTAAATATTTTATGATATCTTTTCATGTGACAACACTGAAGAAATGTCACTTTGCTACAATGTAAAGTAGTGAGTGTACAGCTTGTATAACAGTTTAAATTTGCTGTCCCCTCAACACACAGCCATTAAAGTCTAAATCGTTGGCAACAAAAGTGAGTACACCCCTAAGTTTAAATGTCCAAATTGGCCCAAAGTGTCAATATTTTATGTGGCCACCATTATTTTCCAGCACTGCCTTAACCCTCTTCGGCATGGAGTTCACCAGAGCTTCACGGGTTGCCACTGGAGTCCTCTTCCACTCCTTCATGACGACATCACGGAGCTGGTGGGTGTTAGAGTCCTTGCCCTCCTCCACCTTGCGTTTGAGGATGCCCCAAAAATGCTCAATAGGGTTTAGGTCTGAAGCCATGCTTGGCCAGTCCAATACCTTTACCCTCAGCTTCTTTAGCAAGGCAGTGGTCATCTTGGAGGTGTGTTTGGGGTCCTTATCATGTTGAAATACTGCCCTGCAGCCCAGTCTCTGAAGGGAGGGGATCATGCTCTTCTTCAGTATTTCACAGTATATGTTGGCATTTATGGTTCCCTAAATGAACTATAGCTCCCCAGTGCCGGCAGCACTCATGCAGCCCTAGATCATGACACTCCCACCACCATGCTTGACTTTAGACAAGACACACTTGTCTTTGTACTCCTCATCTGGTTGCCGCCACACATGCTTGACACCATCTGAACCAAATAAGTTTATCTTGATCTCATCAGACCACAGGACATGGTTCCAGTTATCCATGTCCATAGTCTGCTTGTCTTCAGCAAACTGTTTGTGGGCTTTCTTGTGCATCATCTTTAGAAGAGGCTTCCTTCTGGGAGGACAGCCATGCAGACCAATTTGATGCAGTGTGCGGCGTTTGGTCTGAGCACTGACAGGCTGACCCCCCATCCCTTCTACCTCTTTAGCAATGCTGGCAGCACTCACACGTCTATTTCCCAAAGACAACCTCTGGATATGATGCTGAAAACGTGCACTCAACCTCTTTGGTCGACCATGGTGAGGCCTGTTCTGAGTGGAACCTGTCCTGTTAAACCACTGAATGGTCTTGGCTGCAGCTCAGTTTCAGGGTCTTGGCAATCTTCTTATAGCCTAGGCCATATTTATGTAGAGCAACAATTCCTTTTTTTAGATCCTCAGAGTTCTTTGCCATGAGGTGCCATGTTGAACTTCCAGTGTCCAGTATGAGAGAGTGAGAGCGATAACACCAAAATGAACACACCTGCTCCCTATTCACACCTGAGACCTTGTAACTCTAACGAGTCACATGACACCGGAGAGGGAAAATGGCAAATTGGGTACAATTTAAACACGTTCACTTAGGGGTGTATTTACTTTTGTTGCCAGCGGTTTAGACATTAATGGCTGTGTGTTGAGTTATTTTGAGGGGGCAGCAAATTTACACTGTTATACAAGCTGTACACTCACTGCTTTACATTGTAGCAAAGTGTCATTTCTTCTATGTTGTCATATGAAAAGGTATAATAAAATATTTACAAAAATGTGATGGGTGTACTCACTTTTGTGAGATACTGTGTGTGTGTGTGTATATATCTTGCTGTAGACAAATTGGTTGGTATGAGGCTAGGGGATTGTCTGACCACTCCCTTCAAGTCCTGACATTAAGGTTTGGGGAGGCGACATGACAGGGGGGAGTTGAAAGTTAACCCTTTCTGGCTACAGTTAATTTCCCCTAGAGACCACATGATATAAATACTTTGGGAGTTTTGGGGGCACAATAGAACAACAACAACACATGGTATAATATGGGATACCCTCAAAGCCTATTTAGGGGAATCACAATTCAGTAAATATCTCAAAGGAAGTAAGCCACTAGGGATTGGGAGTGGAGTATAATGGGGAAATTGACTGATATGGAAAAAGAATGTGTAGAGGATCAATCACCAGACAACTTAGCTAAATGGACAGAAATACAACAGCTATACAAAACAATGTCCTTGAAAAAGGCTGAAAATAGAAGTTTTTTTTTCTTTTAAAACGGGCCCATTATGAAGAGAGAGATAATACTAGACTCGTGCTGGCCCTCTTGGCAAGATCCCAGAACATAAGTACCGTATTTTCCGGCGTATAAGACGACTGGGCGTATAAGACGACCCCCCTACTTTTCAAGTTAAAATATTGCTTTTGGGATATACTCGCCATATAAGACTACCCCCCTTCCGAAGCAAGGCAACACCATTGAATAACATTTTCTCAGATCTCTCGTATGTCTCCAAGGTACTGTAAGAAAGTGAGATAACCATTCAAACAGCACACTAGGTGCTGCATGGCTGTCACAGTGTGCCACATAGCTTTTGTGTACAGATTTTGTCATTGCTAAACTGTGTTATAGTCTATCATTCAGTACAGCTATAAATTAACAAAGTTAGCACCCAAAAGCCATGTAGCACACTGTGACAGAGTAATGCAGCAGCTAGTGCGCTCTGTGACTGAAAACCCTAATGCTAATCATCATAAGGCACATTGAGGATTCTAAAGTGCAGTACTTAAGACATTACAATATGCAATTATAGTCCTTACTCACTGTGTGCTGCCAGTGCCATGCTACCCGCCGCCATCGGGATTCGTTTTAAATCTCCCGCTCCCTGCGAGTCACCTCACATTCCATAGTTCCGTCGCCTGAGCAATAGAGTGCATGACAGTCAGATCACTCCGCCGCCAGAGAGCAGATACAGTATCCAGAACTTCCTGAACATGCGACTCGGCGCCGATACAGAAGAAAAAGTCCCTGCATCGCTCCAATCTCCTGGGCTTCTCTCTTGAATGTACCTTGAAAATATTATACTCGGCGTATAAGACAACCCCCGACTTTTGAGAAGATTTTCCTGGGGTAAAAAGTCATCTTATACGCCGGAAAATACAGTATGCCTGCTACAATGTCAGTTGAGACTCTGGCTGGAGAGGCAACCATGTGTCCACTAGAAGTGGTGAATATTTTAAGGGTTATTACTCAGATCTATGTATAGTAGATCTAAGGTAGGGGAGAAAAAAAGAGAAATGGGGGGTTTATACAGGGCCTGGCCTATCCCACATCTTGCAGTGGAAGATAGGGCATTTTTGGAAATGCCTATTACAATTGAAGAATTTTGAGAGGCAAACCACAAAGCACAAGGACCAGATCGTCTGCCAAATGAGGTTTATAAGGAATATGGAGAGATAATGTTACCAGAGCTGCTGCAGGTGCTGAATGAGGCATTGGAGAAGGGAGAACTAACGGGTCAATGATAGAGGCTACAATCATAGCATTGCCAAAGTAAGGGAAGGATACAACCTGCATCATATAGACCATTCTCTTTGCTTTGTGCAGATGTTAAATTATTAGAAAAGGTATTAGCTACTAGATTAAGTAAAATACTCCATACTATAATTCACCCCGACCAATGTGGATTTATTCCTGGCAGATCAACATTGTTAATTATTAGGAGATTATTTTTAAATTTACAAATTCCATCAGAAGATTTGGGATCAAGAACCATATTATCCCTCAACGCGGTCAAAGCATTTGATAGCATTGAGTGGAACTATTTGTGGTTGGCGCTGTCGGTATTTAATGTTGGTCCCATTTTTATAAATTGGATCAAACTGTTGTACGCTGGCCCAAGGGCTAAAGTATAAATTAATAGAAGAACCTCGGAGTACTTTCCGCTGTTTCGAGAGACAAGACATTGTCGCCCCTGCATTTTGCTTTGGCGATGGAGTCTTTAGCCATAGCCATTAGAGCAGCGGAAGGTATAAGAGGTTTTAGAAGTGGAAAGGTGGAGGAAAAGCTTTTGCTTCCTGCGGATGATGTCCTTATTTTTTTAGAGGATGTGAACCATTCATTAAGCCCGGTGATGGATATGGTGAAAAGGTTTGGTTCGTTCTCGGAACTCTCCATCAACTGGGAGAAATCTGTTCTTTTCCCAGTTGATGGATTGGAGCTAGAAGTACCAGAAAATACCAGAGGTCTTCAGGTGGTAAAGAGTTTTAAATATCTAGGAATAAATATAAGTTTGAGATTCACAATCCTGGCAACTTTATTTACAGATTTGCCCAGGAGAATCGTTTTAACCTATAATGCACTACATGGCCTTTGAACTTTGCCCAGCAGGCATAGAAAGGCCAATAAGGGGGCTATTGAAAAAGCAAGTCCCTCACTATAAAAGGAGGGCACAGAACAGCAATAGTGTTAGTGTATTGGAAGCTGCTGTAGGGAAAGGATAGGGAAAGATTGTAGGCAGGTTGGACTGTGTTTAGTTATAGCGAGTTAGCAGCTGGCCCAGGCCAGGGAAAAGGATTAATTGTTGTAAGCTTAGTTCCTGGGCTTTTGGTCCTAGCCTGTGCTGTAGAACTTGGAATGCTGAGGTCTAATGTCTCCCGGTAGGTTACGATAGGACCTGCAAGTCAAATCGGTTGGCGCTGTTTGGAAGATCGGGACTACTGCACCTTGCAGTTTGCATTTGAGTTCTGGTGCATCTGAAGAACCAGGGCCTGTAAGGTATAGACGGGCCAATAAGGGGGCAATTGAATAAGCCAGTATCTTACTATAAAAGAGGGGGGGCACTGGGCAGCAATAGTGTTTGTGTATTAAAAGCTGATGTCGGGAAAGATTGTAGGCAGGTTGAACTGTGTTTAGTTATAGTGAGTTAGTGGCTGGCCCAGGCCAGGGAAAAGGGTTAATTGTTTTAAGTTCAGTTCCTGCTGCACCTTATAGTCTGCTGAAGGCACCGGGATTTTTGGAGGACATCCAAACCATGGACAAAGCCATAATGGACTCTTACCTCACAGATGTATGCCTGGGCAGCCACACTACAAAAGATATTGCAAGGACATTGTTCATAGTGAACTGTAATCCTGCACTTCTTTGGTAAAGTTGCATTAATTGGTATTAGCCTGATCTGAGGTTATTCAGAGGGGTGCATGTGGGTTCTGGTGCATCTAAAGAACCAGGGCCTGTAAGGCACAAAGGGGTGTGAAGTAATACACCAATTCCAAGGGATTAACTCAGCAAGGCAAGGAAGAGAAACATGATGCTAAGGGTAACCTAGCACAATTTCAAGACTCAAAGCAATCAGTTGTTAGGCGTGGTACCTAGTAAGGTGACAGGCCCTCAAGTAGCAAGGGAATTGTTGTCTGGCTCCCTCCCTAGTGGTTGGTATCCATTAGCAGCTGAATATGAACCCATGTTAAATCATAATCTATGGCCTGGTCATGAAGTGCAGGAAGTGAAGGAGTTAATGAGAAATGGGACCCCATTCTGTTACTCGGAGTGAGGTAACAGAGGTCACCTGGACTGGTGGATTGGGCTCAGGCTCAGCACGTCCTCCCAAATGCAGTGTGTAGGGACATTGGATAGCACTTTTCAGAGGAACTTGGAAAATTAATTATTGCACACAGGGAAGGCGGAACTGCCTTAATGTTGATTCTTCACATGACCGCAGTCTCAGCCAGGGTATTGATGAGCACGCTCCATGTAAAAGGTTCCCCCACATGCAGGGTGAGTAAACCCCTTCCACAAAATAGGAAACTGCATAGTAAGATAAATATGCCTTACCACTGTCCATGAAAATAGTACTGTTCCATGACACCATGTACAGCTTTGCTAGCATGTTATTTAAAGGATTTGTGTTCCAATTTCCAATGTTGCTCTCGAAGCCACATAAAAATACTTCTTTTGCATTGTGTGGTAATTATTTAATGTTTTTTTTTTTTTTGCACTGGTCTATGTCCCACATTCCAGTGCCCAGCTCCCCATGCCTTTTTTTCCAATAGTTTGCCTATTGGCCCAAAAAATGGCTAAAATTTTAAGATTCACCCCTTAATAGCTTTCAATAGAGTTTACTGCTGGGTTTGCCAAAATTCAAACAGGATTTACTGAACCCCTGGCTAATTCAGCCTGTCAAGATTTGCTTATCCCTATCCAGGTCCCGTGTCTTTTCCCTGTCTCGCTACAGAGAGGGTGGGTCCTTCCTTGAGTGCCCATGGAGCTACCTGGTAAAGTTGGAACTTCCTATTGGTTGAAAATTGGCTTGGTCTTCACAGTGTCCTCAAGACTCCAGCAGAAGCATGTAAGTGGAGACGACAAGACCAGTCAGCAGTAGACCCAGCCTGCAGGGCTCAATATCCAGCACCCAGAAACAGAAGAGGTGTTGTAGAGGGTCATGCGACACCAGATTCAGGTGAGTTAAAAGGAGCTTTAAAAAAATGGTGAACAGGTGGGAGTGCAATAAATGGAAGGCAATCAGTTGTTTTTTTATTTTTGCCCAGAGACGGGCTTTAAGTGAAACTAGGCATAATTTAATAACATAAAGTAAAGCAAGCTGAACCCACATTAACTTCAATGAACCAATCATGCATATTGAAATTTGAAAAAAGAGCTTGTGTCTCACATGAATGGATGCTTTAATTGAGCACAGCTTCAATTCACACATAAATAAATCAGGTCTGTAGACTAGTTGAAGCTGAAATCCAGGCAGCTATAAAAGACACACATTAATGCAGCGCTGTAATCATTAATGCATTGTACATTTATTTTTATAGCAGCATGCAACCTTCAGTCCAATTGAGGTTTTGCCTCTAACTTTAGATATCTAACTGTTCAAGAGTTATCTTTCCCTTCATTTTCCCATCAAAAAACACATGAAAAATCTCCAGGCTGTGTTCCCTCTCTGCTGCACTTCAGCCAAAATTCCAGTGGGGGAGCAACATGCGCTAGTCAATTGTTATGATATGATGATCTGGAACTACGATGATTTCTTGCCCACCTGTCACACTGGTCATGTGCACCCTAGGCACATAAGAATCCTAGATCCACTGTACATGTCTGCCCTTAGCACACTTAGCACACTTAGAGAATACAGTACACTGAATGAGAAAGAGCTGGCCACGCATGTCAGGGTGGCTCCAAGGAGACCCTGCAGGGCAACAGGGCCACCCTACTATGCAGAGTTAGGGCTACCATACATGGACTGAAATTCAGCTGATTCTTAATTCTGCTAAACCAGCCCAATTTTAATCCACATATGGGCAGGCTGGTTGTGCACAAGACGATCTATCGATCAACTTGTGTAGAACCAGTCTGTCGAGTTTTTCCCAAACAATCAGTGCCGTTAGCTATAGCTGACTGCACAGGTCATTATAGTCTGATTACGGGGAGGGCTTTCCACTGTCATAATACAATAGCACAGCAGAAGTGATTCCCCATCCAGCTTGAATGTGTGGATAGAGGAATAAGGTTTTTTTTTTTTAACCCACTAGCTGAGCAAAATAATTTTTAATGTATGGCCAGCATAAAGCTGGGCACACGGCCCGAAAATCGCCAGAAAATGGTTGGTTCAGCAGTTACCGGCCGTCTTTCGGCCTGTGTTTACAGCTCCTTATCCAACACAAGCCAGTTACATGACCAGTTTCTGTTGAATAAGCATGCTGGAAAATCAGCATCCAATCAGTGCTCACAGCCAATGGCTGTGAGCACTGATCACTGCTTTCTATCTGGACAGTCCCCCTGTCAGAACACAATAGCTCAGTGGGGAGATCGCCGCACCAACATCGGATGTGTCAGTATGGTGACCTGGGTTGCACAAAAAAAACAGCATTACTCTCCACTACACAATCACTTGTCTATCAGGTGGTGCTGTTACTTGCCAAGAGGAAGTGCTGTCACTGAGACAGCATGGTGTGGAGTGAGCTGCTCAGTGAGAGCTGCTACTGACTGCCCCCCCCCCCCCCCCCCCCACTGAGATCCCCACTGAGACTGAGAGGCGGTGGGGGCCGAGAAGCGGATCGCAAGAGGTAGCGGCAGCGGGTGACCAGGAGTGTCAGCAGGCGACCTGGGGATCAAGTGCGGCGGGAGTGACCATGGGACCGGGAGACCAAAAGGTGACAGGCTGACAAGAGTGGCGGGTAAGTGAAATTGCTGTGCAGAGGAGTGTGGGATTGTGACAGGCAAAGGTGGTGGGAGCAGAGAAACAGGCTGACTGAGGGAGAAGGAATCCGCTGACCAGCCCTGGAAGTGTCAGTGTCAGTTTACAGGGGCAGCTGAGCAGGAGCACAGAGACATAAATTAGTAAAAAAGACTCTTGAAACCAGTCTTCAATGTGACTGTGAAGACTGGCTGTGCATAGTGGGGACACTGGCTGAGGAGGGTGTAGTGTGAGTACCTGAGTATTGTGAGTATCTGAGTATTGTAAGTACTTGAGTATTGTGAGTACCTGAGTAGTGTGAGTATCTGAGTAGTGTGAGTACCTGAGTAGGTGAATACCTTATTATTATAATTATCTGAGTAAGGTTAGTACCTGAGTATTGTGAGTATCTGAGTAGTGTGAGTACCTGAGTAAGGTGAGTATATGAGTATTGCAGGTATCTATGTATTGTGAGTACCTGAGTGGAGTGACTGTGTAGTGTTGAATACTGCTGAGTAACTGTGTACGACTGAGGAGTAACTGTGTGCTGAGAAATTAGAGTCATGAAGCTAATAAGCAGCTAATCGGACAGAATTAAATTCCCAATCACCATTAAATTAGTGAGTATGATGCCCGGAGGGTATGGAGATGCGACTTGGTGTACATCTTGTGGCATGTATGTGTTCCCCGATCATCCAATCGAGGGCGAATACAGCTGTGCAAAATGTAAGCGCGTTGTTTCCCTGGAAGCTCAGGTCCTGAATCTAGGGAAGCAATTGGCAACACTGAGAAGAATCTCCATACTTAAGGAGAGCTGGGAATGTACCTGGCAGGGGCCAGCACAGAGGCGGGTAAAGATACAAGGGTGTAAGCACCAGAGCAGAGTAGTTGGGTGACAGTTAGGAAGGGTAGAGGGGAAAGAGTCAAGGAGGCCGGTGGTCCTGGGCTGGAACATTCCAATAAATACACACTGTTGCATAATGTTGGAGAGACCAGTCAGAGATCAGCATTGCTGGAGCAGAGCGACGCCCCTCGCTACCACGCAATTATCTAAGGCTGGCCATACATGTTCAATTTTCTTGTACCATTTTCTGTTAAATTTACCACAAACCACATAATATGAGGTTAAAGCTAAACAACACTTTCACTTGTATCCAATTAGGCAGACGTTTGTACTACATAGTTGAAGGTAAATTTCAAGAAAATTGTACAGAAAATTGAAAGAAAATTGTATAATGTATGGCCAGCCTAAGGCTCGCCATTGCCTAAATGTTTTGCAGGACAATTTCATGGGTCAGATGGTGAACGCACTGACAAGAAACAATGCATTACTAGACATACTGATTACTAACAATACAGACCTGATCACGGATGTAGATATACAGGGAAGTTTAGGAAACAGTGACCATATGTCAATTAGTTTCAGTATAAATCATAGAAATAGGAAACACAAGGGTAATACAAGGACACTGAATTTCAAAAGAGCCAACTTCCCTTAACTGAGCTCTTTGCTAGACAATATAAAATGGGATAAAATCCGAGGAATAAAGAACACGAAGGAATAATGGGAGTGCTTTAAGAACATTCTAAATAAAGGTATTGGCCAGTGCATTCCAATGGGGAATACGTTTAAATGAGCTAAAATAAACCCTGAGTGGCTAAACTCCAACGTAAAAATGCATATAAAAACTAAAAAATACAAGGCTGAAGGGTCATTGGCAGCATTCCAAGATTACAAAGAATACAATAAAAATGTAAGATGGCAATCAAGGTGGCAAAAATAGAAAAGGCACATAGCAGAAGAGAGTAAAAAAAAAACCCAAGAAATTCTTTAAGTATATAGAGACAATTGAGTACTGTCTGTGATACTTTTTTCATTTGCACTAACATACAATTTTTTAGGACAAGCTTTCGGGGTATGTCCCCTTCATCGAGGTCCAAGCAGTACTGCTTGGACCTCGATGAAGGGGACATACCCCGGAAACATGTCCTGAAAAATTGTCTGTTAGTGCAAATAAAAAAAAAATTATAATGGATAGTACTCAATTGTCTCTGTCGCAAGTGCACTAATACGGCTACAATCACCTCAAGCATGATTTAAGTATATAAATAGTAAGAAAGTGAGGCCAGAACACATTGGCCCTCTAAAAGACGACAAAGGGAATCTGGCTACAAAGGACAGAGAGAAGGTGAAGGTGCTATAAACATTCTTCTCCTCAGTCTTCACAAAACAATTGAGGGGGGGGGGGGGGGCTACATTAACCCAGCTTGTAATGTTAAAGTTAATAACATGTCACAGGAAGCACCCTCATAGTTAACAGCAGACAGACTCAGAGCTAGACTTGAAAAACGTAACATAATAAAGTCACCAGGATCAGATGGATTACACCCTAGGATCCTTAAAGAACTCAGCCAGGTGATAGCCAGACCATTGTTCCTAATTTATATGGATAGTCTACTGACAGGAATGGTACCAGCTGATTGGAAAAAAGCCAAAGTGGTACCAATATTTAAAAAGGGCTGAGATATATCCCTGGGAACTACAGACCAGTTAGCCTAACATCAATAGTCTGTAGAGGATTGGAGGGGATGATAAGGGACTATATACAAGACTTTAGTAAAGAAAACTGTATCATTAGTAGTAATGCAAACTACGATACGTAGGTATGGACCATAGAGTGAGTACCTGGATTAAAAGCTGGCTTCAGGGGCGAGTCCAAAGGGTGGTGATAAATGGGGAGTACTCGGAATGGGTCCCCCAAGGATATTTCCTGGGACCAATACTATTTAATTTATTCATAAACAACCTAGAGGATGGGATAAACAGCTCAATCTCCCTATTTTCGGACGATACTAAATTAGGAAGGGCAATAACTTCTACACAGGATGTGGAAACCTTACAAGAAGACCTGAACAAAATAATGGGCTGGGCATCTACATGGCAAATGAGGTTTAATTTTGAAAAATGTAAGGTAATGCATTTGAGTACCATAAATACGAATGTAAGTTACTCACTAGGGGGAGAGTCTTTGGGGTAATCTAAGATGGAAAAGGACCTAGAGATTGGAAAAAAAAAAAAAAGGACCTAGAGTTCTAGTAGACAACAAGCTCAGCAATGGCATGCAATGTCAAGCTGCTGCAAGCAAAGCCAACAGAATACTGTCATGTATTAAAAAGGGGATTCAATCCAGAGATAAAACGATAACTCTCCCACTCTACAAGGTCCGGCCGCATCTTGAGTATGCCATCCAGTTCTGGGCACCGGTCCTCAGGAAGGATGTGCTGGAACTGGAGAGGGTCCAGAGAAGTACAACAAAGCTAATAAAGGGACTGGAGGATCGCAGTTATGAGGAAAGACTACAAGCATTGAACGTATTCACTCTGGAGAAGAGACGCTTGACAGGGGATATGATATCAATGTACAAATACTGTACTGGTGACCCTAGCATCAGTGTTGGGCATGTAACTTAAAAAAAGTAATTAGTTATAGTTACTAGTTACTTCTCACAAAAAGTAACTGAGTTAGTAACTGAGTTACATCAGTAAAAAAAGTAACTAATTACCAGGGAAAGTAACTATTGCGTTACTTTAAAAAATTATCAAATATGTCAAATAACATGTATGCCCCCAATATTAAATATGTTAAATGAATGAAATGAACACTAAATAGAAGCAATTATTATTATAAAACATTGTACAGTAATCTACACTATTTTAATGTTGCTGTGGGACAATGAGACACCTATGTGGTGAATCCTGATTCCTGAGTGGTACCTGCGTGGCATTTGCTGAGTGGTACCGGCTGTGTGGTACACTGGTACGGTACCTGAGTGGTATTTACTGAGTGGCACTGGTGGTACCTGAGTGGTATTTGCTGAGTGGTACTGGCTGACTGCGTGGTACACTGGTACCTGAGTGGTATTTACCGAGTGGTACCTGAGTGGTATTTGCTGAGTGGTACCTTAGTGGGTATTTGCTGAGTGGTACCGGCTGGCTGCGTGGTGGTGGTACACTGGTACTGGCAGTGGTACCTGACCTGAGGCCTCCTTAGTGACTCCTGACTGAGTGGTGTTTTTTTTTTTCTTACTCGAGTGGTACCTGCTGCTGCTGGTGGTTGTGGTGGTGGTTGTGGTAGATGGTGCTGTGGCACTGGTGGGGGTACTGAGAGTGTGGTCGGTGGTACATGACCTGAGTCTGACTCCTGAGTCTACTCCAGTCCTGACTGTGGTGTTTTATGTTTTTTTTTTGGTACCTGCTGCTGGCTGGTGGTGGCTGGTGGTGGTGTGGCACACTGGTTGGGTATGAGTCCTGACTGTGGTAACCGTGGTTTTTTTTTTTTTTTTTGGTACTGGCTGGCTGACTGCTGGTGGTGCTGGCTGGTGTGGCCAGGCACACTGGTGGGGTCCACCTGGCTTCGTCCTCCAGGCTCTCTGTCAGCCTGTGCTGCTGTCCCTCCTTGTGTGGCTGTCTCTAGTGGCTGTGCCTGACTGTGGACGGTGGTGGACTGGTGGTGGTATTATATATATATATAATATTTATGGCCTGGCCTGGCGCACTGTAACTCTGCTGTAGCTTGGCTGTGCAACTCTCAGTCCACTGCACTCCACTCTTGCACAGGCCAGAGCTGCGGACAGTGCCGGCAGGGTCATAGAGGAGTGAGGAGAAGTTACACTACTGCCATCTAGTGGTGGTAGATGTATTTGCGGTAACACCACTTAAGTAATGGGAACGGCGTTACCGTAGGGGGGGTAAAAGTAATCAATTAGATTACTAATTACTCGCAAAAGTAACGGCGGTAGTAACGCCGTTTACATTTAACGCCATTATTCCCATCACTGCCTAGCATAGGGAACAAACTATAGTTGGGGGGAGTACCGCGCTTTAAAGTGCTTAATATAACATAGATAAAATTATATACATATGTGAAAAAGTGCCTTAGTGCTTCTTAAATACAATATTCATAAATTATGTGTCTCAATGTGCAAAATAAATACAATCTGATATAAATCCTTCAATTAATATAATAGGTGATAAAATTGACTAAACTAAAATTGAGCAGCAATTAACATTGTAATAATAGGTATATATATAGAAATATAGTAAGGTGAGGGGACAATTATTTATGTCTATATTGTGGTCAAATTTAAGATATTGTTGAATATATGTAAGAAATACAATGTTAATTGCTGCTACATCGCTTCCGGGTTTTAAAAGTTTTAATTTTTGGTTTTAACATTATAATAAATATATGGTTTTAAATAATATGAAGTTTACATACTCCTTTAGTAAGTAATCGGGGATGGATATTTGAATTTAGTGTTTACATTGAATAATGAAGAAATAAGAGGCACGATAGGCATATATGACTTCAATAAAATGGCCGTATGTTTACATCCGGTCTAAGAATATTAGCTGTAAATATGGCAAATGGCGGAACATCCGTTTCCGGCTCTAGGGCTTTATATAGGACATCACAACGGAGGGCGGGTATCCCTGGAAGAAGCTGCGTGGGGACGCAGCGTAACGCGTAGGATAGCCAAACCGGAAGTGACGTATCGGCAAAGGAATGTTTGTTATGCGAGAAACAAGACGCAATGCAATGTGAGTGTTACTCTTATCTTTTTTAATAAATTTTATGGGACGTACTTCACCATGTTTGGCCCAATTTGATTTTTTGGAGATATAAAGGACCGCATATATCCCCTGGAATATAGCTGTTTGTATAAGGGAGATATAACCGAGGATTCATAATGGTACCTATATGCCAATAAGGAGGAAGGAACAGCATACTGAGGCATACAACTTAAGGCTCTTTTAAAAGAGCATTGAGGTGAGCGCTTAGGACACCTAGTGGGCACCGCACGAAAGAGCACCTGCATGTCAAATTTGGATAAGAAGATTCTGTTGATCACTATATATTTATATATTTATTTAAAGGACACTTCAGCACTTTTATTTGAAACCACCTATTTAGAGCACATTATTTAATTTTTGAAAAGGTCACGGACTTATAACTTTATATACATGTTTTCACTATATATTGTATTTATATAGTTGGTTTAACTAAGATCAATTTTAGTTTAGTCAATTTTATCACCTATTATATTAATTGAAGGATTTATATCAGATTGTATTTATTTTGCACATTGAGACACATAATTTATGAATATTGTATTTAAGAAGCGCTAAGGCACTTTTTCACATATGTATATAATTTTATCTATGTTATATTAAGCACTTTAAAGCGCGGTACTCCCCCCAACTATATTTATCTGAATTGTGTAGGTTACCAATTTTAGTACCTGCGGCATTAAAGGTGTTATATTTTAGACAACAACTAGAAAGACAGCGCGAGAATTTCACCAACCCTTTATATACATAGGGAACAAACTATTCAGCAAAAGGGAATATATAAGAACAAAAAGATATTGGGGGCAGACCCTAAACACACGATTCTAAGGTTGGTGCTGCTATAAGGACCAATATACAAATCAAACCATATAATAGCGCACACATACACAAAAAAATGTTGCTTTCAAATCTTGCAAGGCTATTTAAAAATACCTGCTTTTATTAAATAAATATGGGGATTTAGTCACACCATATGGCCATATTGTGCTTAAGCCCACCACTACGCCAAAGTACCCCATCCCATAAAAGGGAATATAAAAGGACTCGCAGCTATTCGCTAAAATGAGAAGAAAAGCGGTTTAACCCTAAATTGCATAAAAGATTCTATACCGTCCGAATGGTAAGGATATGGAATTCTCTTCCACAAGCAGTGGTGTTAGAGGGGAACATCGATAGTTGATAGTTTAAAAAAACTACTAGATGGGCACCTTAATGACCACAACATACAGGGGTATACAATGTACTATTGACATAAACACTTATACACACACTAATCATAGGCTGAATTGGATGGACTGGTGTCTTTTTTTTCAACCTCACTAACTATGTAACTATGTAAAAGAGCCAATTCTGTTACAAACAGATGCTGAAGGGCCGAACACAAAAATGGGACTGGATTTCATTTTCTGAATGTTAAAAGGAAGAAAAAAAAAAGAGAAACAGTGATGAGCTCATGGATGAGGTGCTTTTCCTTTCACTGTACAATTACAGGCTGGGAGCCGGTCCAAGACAACCTGGGCTCAAAGGGTTAAATGGGTTAAATTATGCTGGTCAGGGTAGAAAAATAGTATTGGGAAAATAGTGTACTGAGACTGAATTTAAAACAAAAGCAAGTTTTACTATTTTATCTTTTAATGGGTTATTCATTTTTATCTTGTTACATTTGGCTTGTTTTCTGCTATAGAGCTGAGCCCCAGGCAAACAGCTAAATACACAGTTGAAATACATATAAGGAAGCTGATTTATTTCCAAAAGTCTATCCAGTCCTGAGACAACGCAATCAATGGAGTGACCTCTCTTCTTCCTACTGCAGTTAAAGGATAAAGGATAAGTCCACCTGTCGTAACATGTCACATGTTATATTCAGGGTGTAACATGTAACATGTTATGAACGGACCAGCTTCCCTGATATGACAGCTGGCGGGGATCTTCTCACCGTGGAGCGTTGTGGTAGTTCATTCTCTCTTCCTGTCAGATTGTATCTGCTTGCCCGTCCGGGATGTACAGACACACAGATTCAATGGCAGAAGTGCTGGAGACCTGCATGGCACCAGCATTCTGCTAACTGCTGGTTCAAGGCTTTACAGGCTTAAAATAAATAAATGCACATTTTTTTTACCTGCAAAAAAATTTGCATTTTTTTTTTCCAAAAGTTTTTATTGAGGAAAAATAGGGAACAGCAAAATAATAAAGACACATATTGTAACCGCATAATGAAATCTTGAAGTAGTTACAACAATTCTACAAATGGACATTACAATCAAATGAGTGGGGTTCTTTAAGGCTAGTGATTGAAGATATCCATATAAACAGACGACTAAAAATACACTGAGAGAGAGAAATACTGCTGGCTCAGGTTGAAGCTGAGTTAGTTATTTCAGGTTATTAACAAGTGTAAACAGTGTTATATACGAATACTTCCAACTAGGATGCTTTTTATTTGTTGGAGTCGGTCCTTCATGGGGACCAATGTAACCCCCTATATGTAATGATATGGCAGTTATAACAGATATGGGAGCTATGATATCTCAGAAATAATCATGACCGATAAGGCCGTCTAACAAAGGGTGACTAAGCAAGTAGGTGGGTGGGATAGGGAGGGGGCTTGAGTCCAGCACAAATCCCATGAGGGGAGAAAAAAAAGGGGGGGGAATAAAGATATAAGAAAGAGAAAGATGTAAGAAGGATGCCGGAAAGAAGTCCACTAGTATCGAATGTTTCAAATACCTTGACCGTATACCCAGACAGAACATAAAATGAGTAAGGCCTCATTTTTAAAATGGTGGCTGAACAAATAGGTAAGTAAATAGTGTGCAAGTCGAGTAAGATCCTGAGAGCTTGTTGATTTTTAATTTTAATTCACGGAGTTCAGATATACTAAAGAAGAATGAAAGGTAATCCAATAATACCAAATATTAATGAATTTGTCTGGTGAAGATATAAGTTCCTCCATCTCAGCAATCTTGGCTATCTGCTTAAACCAGTCTGATATAGGAGTGGTGGGAGTGCCCCATAAGCTGGGTATACACAACTTGGCAGCATTGATCATAATCATTGGTAGTGGTTTGTAGTATGAGGGAGAAAAATGTTGTTTGTGATATAGTAAAAACTGTGCATGGTGAAATTCTAATGCGACAGATGTGATTCTCATAATATGGGAGAAAAACGCACTCCAGAATATCGCAATCTTGGGACAAGACCACCAAATATGTATCATATTCGCATGTGTTTGCTCACAATACCAGCACCGATCCGATAGTTTTTATTGAAGATACTAAGCAGGTGAGGGGTACGGTACCATCTAGTTAGGATTTTATAGTTATTCTCCTGTATAGAAACGTTGATTGAACCTTTGTGTACTCTATGAAAGATGTTGCCCCACCGTAAACTCAACATTCATGTCTTGGGCCCAGTTGTCGCAGCTTTTACCGGCATGAATGGGGCATGCCGACCAAAGTAAAGTATGTATTTTGAATAGTAAGTGTTGTTGCGGATGTTTATTCAGACAAAGTTGTTCAAATGTGGGATGTTTGTCCAGTTTTTTGAGGAGGGGTTAACTAAAATGCTGTATTTCAGATAATCCCACAAAGAGAATTGAGGGTTATTAACCTCCCTGGCGGTATGATTATTTCAGATTTTAGGTGCTAAAAGCGGTACCATTATTTTGCATGTAATTCTTAAGTACGAGCAGCCCAAACCAACTATTTACATATGATTTTTTTTACTGTGCGTTCTTCTTTATAACATCTCGGGTATGATTAAGTTTGAAACACAAAATCATAAATTATAATATAATAAATAACTATAAATAAGTTAAAGTGTATATACTGTATGTATGTATGTATGTATATATATATATATATATATATATATATATATATATATATATATATAATGTGTGTGTGTGTGTAGCAGAATTTCCAGCATTGGTGCTGGGGATGGGTCTGCCAGCGTTACCGCTAACACCAACCGCCCATTTAAGCTTGTTGCCCAAGTGTGAGAATTGAGACAATGAACAGTCCGTCATCTTTGTTTTGTTTTTTTTGGTTTATTTGATATGGGTATGGGAGAAGGGAATGAGTGGGATACTCCTCTGGCTCAACTAGGTACAAAAATTGGACACTTGAGAAAAGATGACTTCTAGCGCTGACTTGGCGCCGGCCGCTTACTGGCGTTTGTGAACACTGACTTGCTGTTACTGAACTGAAACTGACGTCTGACACTTCTGTTAGCTCAAAAGTCCTTTACACCGCTTCTTCCAGTCCTCCCTGACTGAGGTAGCCACTTGTTGTTACTGCTGCAACTCTCAACACTTTAACACTTCAGGGCCCAACCGCTGGAGCCCCCTTTACTCTTCAGGGCATACGCTGCCACCCCCTTTGCTACACCTCCACACCGGTTAGGTAGCTCCTGGATCCCTCTGACCTTCTCCAGAGTGGTCCCCTCTCCTAGGCAGACCCCAGGGGTAGTTTGCAGTACTCGCGACTCAGAATGCTTTCCTGAAACTCTTTCCCAACAGCTCCGCTGGTCCTCAGCACACTGGATCCTTCTCTGCCCGCAGCTCAGCCCGGTTTCCCCTCAGGCAAGCCGGCTGGGACACCTGACAGGAGAGACAACCGTCACCTCCCTCCTGGGACTCTGCTTCCCGCCAAAGACAATCTGATATGTGCTCCCCACAGACTTATACCCCCTCCCAGAATGCTGTGCGGCAGAATCTGCCCTTCCAGGATGTATACAAGCCCTGGTGTGTACAGTAAAACTGCAGGCAAGGGCACTGGAGAAAGCACTGGGTAGTTGGAAAATTCTTAATCCTATTCCACGCTCGTTTTTACATAGGGAATGAGTTGATAATCCTTGAGTAAAGTCAGGATTATGCAGAATAGGGTATAAATGTAACGGGGTTGAAGTTAGCTGGAGTTAAGCATTTAAACTGCGGAAGCAGTGTAAAGTTGGGCCAATTAACGGGTGATGTCTGAGATCGGCTACAGTGCCTGTGGTGTGTATCCAAGGGAGACATTGAATAGGTATAGAGGAAAAGGATTGCTCCACACCTATCAAGTCCTTCTTGTGAATCTGTGTATGCCATTCCACTATGCGCTGAAGATGAGAAGCGTTGTAATAGTAGAGAATGTTTAGAATGCCCATACCTCCTTTAGCTTTAGGTTTCCATAGAAGGGAAAAACGAATACGAGGTTGTTTGTGTTGCCATATAACGGTTCAAAAAGCTTTTTTGAGAGAGTGAAAGAACCCCAGAGGAACCTATATAGGTAACATTTGGAGTAGATTGAGAATACGTGGTAGAACGTTTATCTTTGGTGTGGCTCGGCCAAACCAGGAAAAATTAGCTTTATGCCATTTTTTTAAGATCTTGCAGTATAGTTTGTAAAATTGAAAGATGATTTTTCGGATAAAGGTCTTGAAGATTGGTTGGAATTTGGATACCCAGATATGTTATAGTTTCCTTCTTCCAAATAAAAGGAAAGGAGTGCTTACATTGTTCAATCTGGGATTTTGAAAGAGATATGTTTAGGGCCTCAGATTTGGTTCTGTTAATCTTGAAGCTTGCAATATATTGAAACAGTTTTAATTCCTTTTGAAGGTTGGGAAGTGAGATTAGAAGGTTGTTAAGGAAAAGCATAATGTCGTCGGCATAGGCTACAATTTTAAGTTGCTTAGAACCGGGGTTTAGGCTAATACTTGTTAATAGGGGTTCTAGTGTAAGTATGAATAGCAGGGGAGAGAGTGGACATCCCTGGCGCTTGCCATTTTTTTTGGAGAAGGCTTCCGACAGGGTACCGTTAACCCATATTTTAGCAGAGGGGTTTATGTATAGGGATAGTAGTAGGCTGATCAATCTGTCGCCCAATCCTATGGAGTGTAATACAGCTTTCAAATAGTCCCAGGCAAGCCTGTCGAACGCCTTCTCGGCATCTAAAGGGAGAAGGAATCCGGGTTGTTTGGTTGTGGTGATTAGATGATGTAAATTGCTTTGACTGTATTGTCCCTTGCCTCCCTGCCCGGGACAAAGCCAACTTGGTCATTATTGATGAGAGAGGGTATAAAGGTGATCAGGCGAGAGGCAAGTATTTTTGCAAATATTTTTAAATCTACATTCAAAAGGGGATGGGACGGTAGTTACTGGTTTGGGATGGGTCTTTACCTGGTTTTGGAATTACAGAAATATGTGCTTCTAACATTCTATAGTGTTGTGATTAATGGGCTGATAGGCTATTGAAAGTTTTGAGATAAGGGTCAATCAATTGTTCTAAGAAAGTTTTATAATATGCTAAAGTAAAACCGTCCGTGCCCGGACTCTTCCCAGCTTTCATTTGGTTAAGGGCAGTTCGAAATTCCTCAAGGGTCAAGGGACCGCCAATTATTAAGGCTTGTCGTCGGGGCAATAGTTTGAAGCCGTTGTTTTTCAGAAAGTCAGCAATGATTTCCTTTCTAGATCTGGATTCTGCCGGGGACGTTGTTCAGGAATTATAAAGGCCAGTATAATACTGCGTGAGTAAGTTTGGTATGTCTTTATTTGCATGCATTTTTTGTCCCGTTGGAGAGTTTTATGAAGTGAATTGTGTTATTAGCTCTTTGGATGCTAAAGCTCTGGCAAGGAATTTTCCACTTTTATTACTGAACTCATAGAAGAGTTTTTGTGATAATATAGATCTTTTCTTTACTTTGCGCCCTAGTTCGTCTTTTAACAATCTCTGAATGTGCTCAAGTTCAACTAAGTGCTTTTGTGCTTTAGATAAATGATGTGTCGTTTCTAAAGTTTTAGCATGATTAAGTAAGTCTAAAATTTTTTTCTGGCTAAGCTTTTTCCGGGAGCTGCTTGTTTCAATAAAGTTCCATGTATTACGCATTTGTGTGCTTCCCATTGTGAGGTGCGGCTCACGTCTGGCGTATCATTTAGGTTGAAGAAGTCTGTAATCTGTGTCCCAATAATATCTGAGTTGGCCGGATGCATCAATAATGAAGGGTCAAGCCTCCATATTTTGTCCCGTTGGGCCTGTTGAGGGCTGGACAACGACAGGGTGATAGCATTGTGGTCAGATATACAGATTGGTTCAATGCTGGCATCAGTAAGGAGTGGTACTGTATGTCGTTCTGTGAGATAAATAGTTAGTCTATTCTGGAGTAGTGATTGTGTGGTGAAGAGAAGAATGTTTAATCTTTTGTGGTAGGATCTAGATGGCACCAAGTGTCATGTAAGGTGAGGTCCTGAAATTGTTATTTGATTGTTTTAGTCTTTTATATGTTATGGAAGAGGAACCCGTGACATATCCTCTAGAGGGTTCAGGGCAATGTTGAAGTCACCACCACATAATACACAGCCTGTCTGAAAGGCGGCTAATGTAGAGGTAATGTTTTTGAAAAAAACTTACCTGAGACGAGTTAGGACTAGGGATGATCGAACGGTTCAGGTCGACCATCGGTTCGACCCGAACATTGGCTGTTTGAGGTTCGGCCGAATTTAGAACTTTTTGCCCAAAAAGTTCGGAATTCGGCAACCAGAACCGACAAAAATGCAATGGGACAGGAAATGGGCTTTAAAAGCCCATGATTGGACCAGAACCATTAGCAAAAGCCAATTGAGGGGGCAGGAGAATGCTAGGAATGTGATTGGAGTGACTAGGGGGTCCATAGACCAATCATTAGTGAATATGCCCCCCAGTATATAAGATAGCCCCGGCAAATTCCTAGCATTGTTATACAGGGACATGGAAGAGAGTGGAAGCAGTTCGTGGACTTCTGCTACAAAGTGTCATTTAGCATTTATTAGTGTGAGGAAAGGGATATCAAGTGTAGTTAGGGTGCTCTTTTACACTTTAGTTAGCTTTAATTTATTCAGTTTCTGTAGGGAAAGTGTTAAGTGTAAGGGGACCGTAGTGTAGTGTAGGGTTAACTGACAGTGACTGCTATGGCAGGGTGACCAAACCCTTCCATATCAGGCTGACCGCTACGAAGAAAAGCTAGTTTCTCTTGTGTCACTTTCGCTGCAGTAATATGGCTTCGTGTAAGATTCTGGTACCTCCGGTACCCTTAATCACCACTTTCCTCTGTAATGCGTCCCACCTTTCTCTTCAGGTGGTACGCATATACCTTTAAGAACGATGATGTCACTGCTGAGCGCCGCAGAGCGGCTATTTCAACCGCCGGCGGTCTCACTCACATTGTTCGTTCAACCTACCTTGTTATCCACATGCTTTCAAGCCTGTCTCTCGATCGGAACCTCCAGCTATTCCCTCTACCTGGAGCAGACCGGAACCTCGCTACTGATCCCTGTATCTCGCTACCGGACCATCCCTTATCTATTGGACCTCTCTAAACTACTAACATTACAAGTGATAAGTACCCCGCAGGGGAACCCTCCATAACCTTATTGCACTATCTACCTATGCACATTAAGGACTGTTACTACCTATCTATACTATCCTATCATCTGCACTGTTACATAGATTGCTAGCTCTTCAGCCTACTACCATCTATCATCTGCACTGCTGCATAGATTGCTAGCTCTCCTGTCTACTACTATCTATCCTTGCACTGGGTTAGTCTATCCTGTATTTATCATCTGCTGTCCTCACCACCTGTTAGCATACTCGATACTAACCTATCTGCATTCCTAAATACCATCTTGAACTCTCCTATACAAAACCTATCAAGTGATTACCATCCTTGTCACTGTTCACACCTGTCCCTTCAGCACATCACCTTCATACTATCATATACATCCTATCACTCCAGGAACATCTCATTGAGTGTGTATATATCTGTATGTTGAAGCTGACAGGCCCACGGTGATGAGTCCTGGAGAGTTGGATCTGGTATTCAACACATCTCTACATGACTACTGAGTGGAGATTTTGCAGCTGTAAATCCAGCCTACAATAAAAACGCAGGAGCGTTACAGATTGAACGATCCTTAAAAATGGATTCAGCAGAATTACCCACTCAAGTGACACAATTAACACAACAAGTAAAAGCGTTAATACTTGCTCTGACTGACGTACAAGAAAAGAATCAGACTCTGACACAGCAGGTAACCCAGCTCTCACGGCTTACTGCTATTCAGCCTCCTGAACCTAAAATAAACCCTCCTCTAGTGTTTACAGGTGATCGGAAAAAATTTTGTGAATTCAAAAACGCATGTCAATTGCTTTTTTTGTTAAAACCTCGTACATACCCCACTGATCAAATAAAAGTCTGTACCGTTATCTCATACCTGACGGGTGATCCACGGGCCTGGGCAGACTCTCTCTTTGAGAGTAATGATCAGATTCTCAACACCTATTCTTTATTCCTAGCGTAACTCTCTAGTTTATACGATGACCCCAATAGGCAGAGTACTGCTGATATTCAGTTGAGGGCCTTAAAACAAGGAAGGAGACCTGTAGAAGACTTTGTATCTGAGTTCAAAAGATGGACCCTTGATTCAGGGTGGAATGACACATCTTTGTGAACTCAATTCAGACTCGGGTTATCGGAAGCTGTTAAAGACGAGCTCGCCCGAACGGATTTACCTGGCACCTTGGAGGCCTTGATACAACTTAGTATCAACATCGACAGACGACTGCGAGAAAGAAGGGCTGAAAAGATGGGAATGCCATTGTCTAGTCCTTCTCAGATTTCAGTCGTTGACCCTACTCCCATGGATGTAGGAACCATACGCCCACCTTTAACGACTACTGAACGAGCTAAAAGAACATCCAGAAATCTCTGCATGTACTGCGCATCCTCGGATCATTTGATAAGCACCTGTCCCCTTGTCCGCAAAAAAGAGGGTGAGAGTTCACATGTCTTGCTAGGAGGATTAACGACTTCCTTCTCTAACCCCTATCTTTTTGTTCATTTAATATTACAGTGGGACCAAACTAGGATCACCACCAAGGCTATGGTCGACACTGGATCTTGTGGAAACTATATTGATACAAGCTTTGTTACCTTAAATAAAATACCTATTATTTCAAAATCTAAGCCTGTTTCTGTTAGTTTCATTAATGGTATTCCACTGTCTTCTGGTCCAATCACCAACCAGACACAGGCACTCCTTGCCACTACCAACGAATCACATGTGGAGACCATCACCTTTGACATACTATCCTCACCTCATTTTCCTATTAATTTGGGACTTCCCTGGTTACACACACACCAACCAATCATAGATTGGAAAAAACAGACTTTGGTTTTCCCTTCTCACTATTGTGAGAATACGTGTAACCTCCCATCTTATGGGAAGATTCTGTCTGTGGTGTCAGATGAAATTGCACCACTATGCTATCAGGATCTGTCCGAAGTGTTCCTTGAGAAAAATGCTCAAGTGTTGCCTCCCCATAGGGATTACTATTGCACTATCGATCTACTCCCTAACAGCAAATTGCCTTTCGGTCATGTTTATCCCCTTTCACAGGATGAACTTTCTCATCTCAAGGAATACTTGGATGAGAATTTGACAAAAGGGTTCATTAAACCCTCTACTTCTTCCACTGCTGCAGGACTTTTCTTTGTCCGCAATAAGGATTCCAGTCTCAGGCCTATTATCGATTATAGGCAATTAAACACGATTACGATAAAGGATCTCTATCCTTTGCCGCTCATCCCTGAACTTATTGAACAGGTACGTGGGGCTACTTATTTCACCAAATTAGACCTGAAAGGGGCATACAATACAGCCTAATCTGAATCCGTGACGGGGATGAGTGGAAAACAGCATTCAGAACCAGATACGGACTATTCGAATACCTTGTGATGCCATTCGGGCTATGTAATGCTCCCGCAGCTTTCCAAAGATTCATAAACGACATCTTTAGAGACTTACTTGATGTCTGTGTTGTAGTATACCTAGACGATATACTTATTTATTCTCGATCTATGCCTGAACACATAAAACATGTAAGACTTGTGTTGTCCAGACTGCTCTCACACAGACTATATGTGAAATTAAAAAAATGTCTATTTCATAAAGAAGAAATATTATTTCTAGGATACTTCATATCCAAAACTAGAATTAAGATGGATAAATGAGTAAGATATCCTGTATTCTAGACTGGCCTATACCAACAACTCGTAAGGCCCTACAGCGATTCCTTGGATTCTCGAACTTCTATAGGAAGTTCATCAAAAACTTTTCCGCTATTGTGAGACCTCTCACACAACTGACAAGTATAAAAAAACCATTCAAATGGTCAGAAGAAGCAAATCAAGCTTTCTGCTTGTTAAAATCAAGCTTTACTTCTGCTCCCATACTACGCCATCCAGACCCATCCCTCCAATATATTCTAGAGGTAGATGCGTCAAATATGGCAGTAGGAGCAGTTCTCTCCCAACGACCAACAAACACTTCATCACTCCACCCAGTTGCTTTCTTTTCAAAATCACTAAGCAGCCCAGAGGTGAATTACCCAGTGGGTGAAAAGGAGTTACTTGCCATAAAACTGCCACTGGAGAATTGGCGACATCTGCTCGAAGGTACCCAGTTACCAATACTCATATATACAGATCATAAAAACCTTCAATACCTCCAGACTAACAAGACTCTCTCCCACCGGCAGGTACGATGGTCATTATTCTTTTTAAGATTTAATTTCCTAGTGACCTACACGCCTGCAGACAAAAATAAAATGCGCTATCACGATTAACCGAAGATAACTGCGCCGAAATCCCTTCCATTCCCATAATACCCTATGAACGCATTATTGGTGTTGTCCGTTCCTTGAAGGAAGAGATTTTGCACAGTATAAGAATGGATTCACCTCCACCACAACTAAGTACTGATGCAGAAGGCTTCCTCTATTACAATGACAAACTCTACATACCCCCTACTATGCGCACCAAGATTTTGGAGTTATCGCATGATGTGCCCATGGCAGGACATATGGGTATAACGAAAACCTTTAATTTGCTCACCAGGCAGTTTTGGTGGCCTGATATGAAGACGTCTGTACAAAAATTTGTTTCTTCATGTGACATCTGTGCAAGGTCCAAAATTGACACTACAAAACCATCAGGACTACTTTGTATTCTACCAATACCCCAGGTTCCATGGGAAGTTGTATCCTTAGATTTCATAGTAGAACTACCACCCTCTAAAGGATTTAATACCATCCTAGTGTCAGTGGACCACTTGACAAAGATGGCACATTTCATTGCTATCCGTAGACTACCTTCATCTAAACAAACAGCAGAACTACTGATGAAACATGTGTTTAAGTTGCATGGAATTCCAAAAACTCTTTTGTCCGACCGTGGTTCCCAATTCATCTCTAAATTTTGGCAAGCACTTTGTCAAATTTTACGCATTGAGCGAAAGCTCACTTCTCCCTACCATCCTCAGACCAACGGACAGACTGAAAGAGTCAACCAGTGCATTGAGCAATATCTACGTTGCTACACATCATACTTGCAGGATGATTGGGTGGATCTCCTTCCTCTAGCAGAATCGACAAAGAACTTAAGATTAAAAATCCCTAGCAAGAAGCTTGGACCTTTATTTTTGGGACCCTTCCCAATTAAAAAACTTATCGGAAAAGCTGCAATACAGCTCACCCTACCAGCAGATCTCAAGATCCATCCCATCTTCCATGTGTCGCTACTGAAGCCCCATGTTCCTAACCAAGGAATAAGGCCTACCATCTTGCCTCCACCTCCAATACAAGTTGAAGGCGGGGAAGAGTATGAGATCAAAGAAATTTTGGATTCTCGCATCCATAGAGGAAGACTCCAGTATCTCATAAGATGGAAGAACTATGGACCCCAAGACGACACCTGGCTAGATACCTCTGATATTCATGCGCCTAGACTTATACGGAACTTTCACTCTAAACACCCAGAGAAACCTGTCCTATAGTCCTTTCGGAGCCGGCCTTAAGGGGGGGGTACTGTAAGATTCTGGTACCTCCGGTACCCTTAATCACCACTTTCCTCTGTAATGCGTCCCACCTTTCTCTTCAGGTGGTACGCATATACCTTTAAGAACGATGATGTCACTGCTGAGCGCCGCAGAGCGGCTATTTCAACCGCCGGCGGTCTCACTCACATTGTTCGTTCAACCTGCCTTGTTATCCACATGCTTTCAAGCCTGTCTCTCGATCGGAACCTCCAGCTATTCCCTCTACCTGGAGCAGACCGGAACCTCGCTACTGATCCCTGTATCTCGCTACCGGACCATCCCTTATCTATTGGACCTCTCTAAACTACTAACATTACAAGTGATAAGTACCCCGCAGGGGAACCCTCCATAACCTTATTGCACTGTCTACCTATGCACATCAAGGACTGTTACTACCTATCTATACTATCCTATCATCTGCACTGTTACATAGATTGCTAGCTCTTCAGCCTACTACCATCTATCATCTGCACTGCTGCATAGATTGCTAGCTCTCCTGTCTACTACTATCTATCCTTGCACTGGGTTAGTCTATCCTGTATTTATCATCTGCTGTCCTCACCACCTGTTAGCATACTCGATACTAACCTATCTGCATTCCTAAATACCATCTTGAACTCTCCTATACAAAACCTATCAAGTGATTACCATCCTTGTCACTGTTCACACCTGTCCCTTCAGCACATCACCTTCATACTATCATATACATCCTATCACTCCAGGAACATCTCATTGAGTGTGTATATATCTGTATGTTGAAGCTGACAGGCCCACGGTGATGAGTCCTGGAGAGTTGGATCTGGTATTCAACACATCTCTACATGACTACTGAGTGGAGATTTTGCAGCTGTAAATCCAGCCTACAATAAAAACGCAGGAGCGTTACACTTCGCCCCCGTCAGCATTCTTTTTGGCTGCAGGCGTCTATAGGGATCTTTTGAGCACATGTTTGGAGTCAGGCATGACATCTGAACATGTGTATAAGGGGTATATATACACACACCCATGTATGTATATATACGCCTGCACATATATAGGTGTGAAAGGAGCAGAAAAAAATACTTGCGCTAATGAAATAATTAACACCAATAACACCAGTGTAAAATACATATAAGTATGTGTGTATATATACCACTATACACAAGTTCAGATGTTTTGCCTGCCTCCAAAGAACCCAAAAAAATGCCCAAAAAATGCTAGCGTCAAAAAAAAACGCCCAGGTGTGTTGTTGCAGGCATTTTTTTTAGGTTTTTGGAGGCAGGCAAAACATCTGAACTTGTGTATAGTGGTATATACACACACATACTTATATGTATTTTACACTTAGATATATAGGTGTTATAGGAGCGTAACCATATTAGTGTAAATGATTTCATTAGCGCAAGCATATATTTCTGCTACTATCACACCTATATATGTCTAGGTGTATATATACATATAAGTATGTGTGTATATATACCCGTATACAGAAGTTCAGATGTTTTGCCTGCCTCCAAAGAACCCAAAAAAATGCCCAAAAAACACTAGCGTCAAAAAAAAAAACGCCCAGGTGTGTTGTTGCAGGCATTTTTTTGGGGTTTTTGGAGGCAGGCAAAACATCTGAACTTGTGTATATGGGTATATATACACACATCTCCTATCTCGGTCGATGTCCAATAGGAAGAAACGCGTCAGAGAGGAGGCGTTACGACTGCTCGAGGTCCGTGCTGCAGCCGGGCACGAGCGCAACTAAAGAAATTCTGAATAACATACGATCTATGCTGATTTGCCATGCATCAACTGTAAGTGCATTACTGTTCTTTAATAAACCTTTATAGAAGATATCACACTATTGCGACTTTATTCCTTATACCCCATGCTTGGAAGTCACTGGCCCATTGGTCAGAGATTTACCCAGCTGTAGGTTGAGAGCGAAGGAGTCATTAGTGGATATCAGCGGAACCACAAGCGCTTTTCATCTGCTGTTGAAAACCTACCTGGTTGTAGGCTGGATACGGAGGAGGTGGAAGGGGATCTCAGTTTACCTATATGCGCTTTATACCTGCTGTCTGGTAAGGGACCATTTTGGGTGGTTCACATGGAGTTTAGGAGCACTTATGGTTTGCAGTGATCAACATATATGTTAATTTGTGCACACCTTATTTCCGTCTGGTAAGGAGGCATTTCACCCGGTGGTGGGTTTTTTTCACTTTGAAGTTGAAGATTTCTTTCATGTTGTGCAGCACCAATTTGATTTTTATCACATATGGACACTTATGATTGATTTCTTATGGACTTATGAAACACATCATTCACTTGTTATCCATTGCGTTTTGTTTGCAATTTATGTTTGGATACTTATAATTGTTTTAGCGCACCTACAATTTTCTCATATATACACACATACTTATATGTATATATACACCTAGGCATATATAGGTGTGAAAGGAGCAGAAATAACTACTTGCGCTAATGAAATAATTAACACCAATATAGTTACGCTCCTATCACACCTATATATGTCTAAGTGTAAAATACATATAAGTATGTGTATGTATATACCACTATACACAAGTTCAGATGTTTTGCCTGCCTCCAAAAACCCCCAAAAAATGCCTGCAACAACACACCTGGGCGTTTTTTTTTTTTTTTGACGCTAGCGTTTTTTTTGGCATTTTTTTGGGTTCTTTGGAGGCAGGCAAAACATCTGAACTTGTGTATAGTGGTATATATACACACATACTTATATGTATATACACACTTAGACATATATAGGTGTGATAGTAGCAGAAATATATGCTTGCGCTAATGAAATCATTTACACTAATATGGTTACGCTCCTATAACACCTATATATGTCTAAGTGTAAAATACATATAAGTATGTGTGTGTATATACCACTATACACAAGTTCAGATGTTTTGCCTGCCTCCAAAAACCCCTAAAAAATGCCTGCAACAACACACCTGGGCGTTTTTTTTTTTTTTTTTTACGCTAGCGTTTTTTTGGGCATTTTTTGGGGTTCTTTGGAGGCAGGCAAAACATCTGAACTTGTGTATAGTGGTATATATACCACTATACACAAGTTCAGATGTTTTGCCTGCCTGAAAAGACCCCAAAAAATGCCCAAAAAAACGCTTGCTACTAAACCGGCAAGGTGTGAAAAGCGAGAAGCCACTAGCCTGTTCTATAAGTGACCTAATACAAACGATCTTTTTTTTTATGGTTCTGGACATGATACAGAGCGGAAACTTCACAGGTACACTTTTTAGACCCCCCAGATACTAAATCCAAAGATTTTTTTTTTTTAATTATTTTTTCAATAATTGGCTCTCTATCAAAAATGACAATTTTTAATAACTTTTTTTGTGTGATTTTGTGTCTGGGGGGTCTAAAAGGTGTACCTGTGAAGTTTCAGCTCTGTAGCATGTCCAGAACCATAAAAAAAAAAGATTGTTTGTATTAGGTCAGTTATAGAACAGGTTAGTGGCTTCTCGCTTTTCACACCTTGCCGGTTTAGTAGCAGGCGATTTTTTGGGCATTTTTTTGGGTTCTTTGGAGGCAGGCAAAACATCTGAACTTGTGTATAGTGGTATATATACCCATATACACAAGTTCAGATGTTAGTGTTCAGTGAGACTATCTTGATAGGGGTAACAGTGGGGTCTGAACTAGTTGGCGTCATGATAGATAGTGAGATATGTAGTAGATGAAGGTGAGAAAGTGGGAAGATCAACCAGAGCAAAAATAAGGTGGGAGGGTCAAAGTAGAAACCAACTGCAGAAAAACACCAGCTTTTCTGCTTATTAACAAAAAATTGGTTGGTAGGAGTCAGCACCAGGGATCCCTGAGCTGCGTTGGGAGGTAGAAGGAGCCAATTGGAGGGCTATAACAAGCTTGGTGGATTATGAGTGTGGATATGTAACAATAACCCGACACTTGTCAAACCTTGTTAGTGATACATACTTACATCATAGGTTGAGAGAATATAAGCAATAAAAAAAAAAAAACTCAGGGTCATGAGGATAGCCACATGTAAATCATATCAGTGGAGGCTGTCACAAAGAGTAATATCTGAGGCGATGAATAGGATGTAGTAGAGCATTATCACATCAGGCTGCATGCAAGGCCTGAACCTGATGAAACAGGCTGCTGCTAACTATTGTTAAATATCAGGGAGGAAACAGACCTCTTGTTATTTGAAGCAAAAGAGATGGAGCAATCAAAGTAAATGTGCTACCGGTTGTGAACTATAACAACACATAATATTTTTAAGTCCCCCAGAATGGTAACAAATTACATAGATATATATATTAAGTATGTATATATCAACAAAAACACTCTGATTATTGTCTATCCAGGGTCAGACCCCAATGTTGCTTGCTCTCTGTAAATTGGACTCTCTGGTTAATGGAAGAGTAGTGCCGGAAGGGGACTTAAATATAATATTTGATCCATCCCTAGATGTCCACCTCTCCTTGTTTCTCTTTGTCCCAACTCAATCAGCTTAAGCATTGACTGCATGAATTTCAACTAGTTGATGTGTAGTGGGTGTTACACCCTACTGATCGTGATTACACCTGTCACTCTCTAACTCATGCCACCTAGTGTAGGATAGACTTGTTTTTTTGTCTCACATAACTTGCTTAGCTGGCAACCCCAGGCATCTTTCGGTTCTCAACTTTGGTCAGACTTTTTTTCTCGATTTTGTTGCCAAACTGTTCTTAACCAACATCCTACTGCAAGTTGAATAAAATCCTCCTCAAAGAGGGACCAACTTGTGCAGCGGTCAGACTCATGGTCTCTCAATTTTAACAGGATCACATGCAGGATACGACAGCACAACTGATCAAATGGGAGGCTCTAAAATGTGTCATTAGAGGGACTCTTATTTTAGAGGGCTCCCGCTCTCTTATTAATGCACACTAGAGGCTGATCTTTTCCCACAATTGGAAAGGAAGTGCTAGGACCTCCATTAGTTACTTGATCAGATGTATTTTTGGCATAAGGACTGTTTGCGCAGAACTACAGTGGGGGAAATAATTATTTAATCTCTTGCAGATTTTGTAAGTTTGCCCACTTCCAATGAAATGAAGGGTCTTTGATTGTTATGATAGGTGTATTTGAAATGATAGAGACAGAATATCAACCAAAAATCACATGATTCAAATGTTATAAATTGAGTTGCAGTTCAGTGAGTAAAATAAGTATTTGATCCAAAAGCAAAACATAACTTAGTGCTTAGTGGAGAAACCCTTGTTGGCAAGCACAGAGGTAAGACGTTTCTTGTATTTGGTGAGAAGGTTTGCACACATCCTTAAGGTTTCTTGGCTGTCACTTGGAAATCCGAAGTTTCAGCTCCCTCCAAACATTTTCTATAGGATTAAGGTCTAGAGACTGGTTAGACCACACCATGACCTTCTTCTTGAGCCACTCCTTTGTTGCCTTGGTGGTATGTTTTGGGTCAATGTCATGCTGAAAGACCCAACCATGACCCATCTTCAATGTTCTGGCTGAGGGAAGAAGGTTCTCATCCAAGATTTTACAACACATGGCCCTATCCATAAGCCCCTCAATGTAGCAAAGCTGGTCTGTACCTTTATCAGAGAAACAGCCCCAAAGCATAATGTTTTCCACCTCCACGTTTGACTTTAGGGATGGTGTTCTTAGGGTCATAGTCAGCATTTTTCTTCCTCCAAACATGGCGAGTCCCCCTCCTCGAGAAGGCACATGTACAGTCATGCCAATGAACTTCTAAATGATGAAGAGTAGGATTGGAAGAAAGTGCTATCATCATATGAGACCAAAATTGAGCTCTTTGGCATTAACTCGACTTGCTATGTTTGGAGGGAGAAAAATGCTGACTATGACCCTAAGAACACCATCCACACAGTCAAGCACAGGGGTGGAAACCTGATGCTTTGGGGTTGTTTCTCTGCTAAAGATACATACCCACTTTGCCGCATTGAGGGGCCAATGAACAGGGCCATGTATTGTAAAATATTGGAGGAAAACCTTCTTCCCTCAGGCAGAACACTGAAGATGGGTCATGGATGGGTCTTTCAGCATGACAATGACCCAAAACATACTGCCAAGGCAACAAAGGAGTGGCTCAAGAAGAAGCATATTAAGGTAATGGAGTAGCCTAGGCACTCTCTAGACCTATAGAATATTTATGGAGGGAGCTGCCAGGCGACAGCTAAGAAACCTTAAGAATTTAGAGAAGATCTGTAAAGAAGAGTGGACCAAAATCCCTCCTTAGATGTGTGCAAACCTGTTCACCAACTACAGTACAAGAAACATCTTACCTTTGTGCTTGCAAACAAGAGTTTCTCCACCAAGTGCTAAGTCATGTTTTGCTTGGGAATAAAATACTTATTTTACTCACGGAACTGCAACTTAATTTATAGCATTTGTTTTATGTTTTTTTTCTGGATTTTTGGTTGATATTCTGTCTCTATCATTAAAAATACACCTATGATAAAACATTTTCAGATCCTTCATTTCTTTATAAGTGGGCAAACTTACAAAATCTGCATGGAATCAAATAATTATTTTCCCCACTGTATGTATGTGTTTGGTAATAAGGCAAGAAGACCGCTAGCTAGGTCAATTTGCACGAAATTAGGACACACGTATATTCCTAAACTTTGCTGTTCTAAGAGGGGGCTGGTGCACTCATCTGAATATATCGCTTCAATGTTTTATGAACAATATGCAGTTCTTTATAACATCTCTATTCAAATGATTAAAACGCTTCCATCAGGCAAGATCCTAGCCAATTGCAGGAAGCCCATATTACCCTTCTTCATAAGAAAGAGCCAACCGAATGCTTGAGTTACCGCCTGATTCTTTAGTCTAGATCTTTGTCCCCACACATGAAGCACAGGATAATACTATTAAAATATTATCCCTTATCTCTTATTGACAATCAAGGAAGCGTTTGATCGCCTTGGCTGGGTATTTTTGAAAGGAACACTGAAACAAACTGGTTAATCTCAGGATTTAATTCACAAAAAAATGGCCCTTTATTCCTGCCCAACAGCTCGCATTAGGGTGAATGGCTTACTTTCGGACCTGGTCTGTATATCTAACAGGTCCCATGTCTTGTACATACTAGCAATGGAACACTTGCCGATTGCCTTGTGTGCTAACGATATAATATGCGGTGTGGACATTGTTGGTAAGCAATGTCAAATCAGCTTAATTGCAGATGACCTCTTGCTTTACATTACCAACCTGCTAATAGCTTTTCCCTCGCTCTTAATGGAATTGGAACTTTTTTTTCTTGTTCAAACAGTTTATTGAGAAAAAAAAAAGGTAAATGAGTACAACGCATCATGTACAACACAAGTAATAGAGGTTACAGACGTACCAGTGGTAACAAAGGTGAACTGGTTACAATAACAATGCAAACAATGGCAATGGAGTGAATGAAACAATGGGGGTGCTGAACCAAAGGAGGGACCTCGCCGGTGCAGTCAACACCCGGGCATCCCAAAAAGGGAACTTGCTGTGCCCGCATGCGGTGGCGCCGTCAGAGAATGGAATTGGAACTTTTTGACACATTCAGTTGTTTTTTAATTAATGCGTCAAAATCATAATGCCTAGATATCTCACTGCCTGCCATCACCCAAGACTCTCTTGCTGATTAGGGATGATCGAACGGTTCGGGTCGACCATCCGTTCGACCCGAACATTGGGTGTTCGAAATTCGGCCGAATTCTGAACTTTTTGCGGTAAAAGTTCGGAATTTGGTCACCAGAACCGCCCAAAATGCAATGGGACAGGAACTGGGCTTTAAAAGCCCGTGATTGGCCCAGAAACGTCAGTAAAAGCCAATTGAGGGGACAGGAGTCTGCTAGGAATGTGATTGGAGTGACTACGGGGTCCAGAGGCCAATCAGGAGTGAATACGCCCCCCAGTATATAACATAGCCCCGCCAAACCTCTAACACTGTAATACAGAGGCTGTGGAAGAGAGTGGAAGCAAATGTGTTTCTCCTGCTGCTTGTAAAGCTCCAGTGTCATTTTGCAATTATCTTCTGCTGTATGGAGCTGTTCTTTTATTGTGAGGAAAGGGATATGCAGTGTAGTTAGGGTACTTTATACCACTATAGTTAGATTCAATAATCTAGTTTTTGTAGGGATAGTTTTAAGTGTCAGGGTGACCGTAGTGTAGTTTAGGGTGACCTGACTCTGCCATGTCAGGGTGACCGTAGTGTAGTTTAGAGTGACCTGACTCTGCCATGCCAGGGTGACCGAACTCTGCCATGTCAGGGTGACCCCACTATGCAGATTCTGGGTTAGGGGTATACATATATATATATATATATATATATATATGTGTATATATATGTATATGGATATATACACACACACACACTATATATATATATATATATATACACACACACACACACATATATATATATATATATATATATATATATACCCCTATACAGAAGTTCAGATGTCATGCCTGCCTCCAAACGCCTTCAAAAAACGCCTGAAAAACGCCTGAAATAAAAACGCCCAGGTGTGAAAGGAAGGTAGCACCATCCCTGCGCTACTGAAATTCTAAGAAAAATAATGTTTTTTTTCTGGTTCCGGACATGCTACAGAGCTGAAACTTCACAGGTACACTTTTTAGACCCCCCCCCCCCCCCCCCAGACACTAAATCCAAAGAAATGTCATATTTTTTTTTCAATAATTTTTTCAATAATTGGCTCTCTATCAAAAACGACAATTTTTAAGAACTTTTTTTTTCCTGATTCATAGTCCCTGGGGCATGACCCAGAACCCTAGGCACTTTTTAGGGGCATTTATTGGGTTTTAGGGCTTCAAAATTGTGTTTTTTTAATCCAGAAGTTCGGGTCCCATTGATTTCAATGGGGTTCTGGAATCCGAACCAAACTTTTGGGAAATTCGGGTTTTCTGGTCGAACCGAACTTTTCAAAATTTTCATTCCAGCGAGCACATAACTCTGTTAAATATCTTGGAGTACAAATACACTTGTTAAATCACTGCCTGTTTTTGTCTTCTATGCAGCAACATCTAAAAAGCTGTCCATTATTGTGACATCCCTGGTCTTCAAGATGGATAGCCTCCCTAGAATTCTCTATTTTTTTTCAAACAATTTTGATCCGAGTCCCACGTTCATTTTTACGCTCTCTATTATTTCAATGAATTTGACCCAGATCTCCGTTTAGACTTAGGTATGACAATTTGCTAAAGAGATGCGATGCTGGTGGAGCAAGCTTGCCCCATCTGGAACTATATCCTGCTGCGGCACTGCTTAACAAGATATTGGACTGGTTTCATCATGGTTCCCTCAAACAGTTACCTGCTCCCCACTGATCTCCAGCCATAATCACAGTTAATGCTTTTGCTCTCTTTACTTTTATATGTTTGGGACAAAGCTATTACAACATATGGAGTTTCTTTGCTCCCGGGAACCTTACCCCACTATTGGGCGACCTGGGGTTTTTGCCTGGGTTGTCAGATAAGGGCTTTCTTTGCTGGTAACCACCAGGTATATCTCCTATTTGAGAAGTGCTTGCCACTAAGGGCCTGGGACCATTGAAAGAGCTTGGTTCTCTTTCTTGTCTCAATAGAGGAGAGTGGCTTTAATATTTTCAACTACGTCCCTTTTATAATGGGCTGGTAAAGAAGCGGCTTTGTGGGGACCTAACTATGTTTGAGGAGCTGTGCCTCTCTGATTTTAAATGTTTACATGCTCTTTCTAAAGTATAAGGCATCCTCCTGTGTTATACATTTACCGATCACCCTTTCCATATCTAAAACTGGGAGCGTGAATTGGGTAGCACTCTAGCACCTGAGGACTGAGATAAAGCCTTCTTCATTACATTCAAATCAACCCTAGCTTCCCAATCACAGGAGCGAAATTGTAAAATTCTAACTAGATGGTCTCATTGCCCAGCCTTCTTAAACAAGATAATTTTTGCAATACCAGATCAATGTTGGAGATGTGGTGGTCCTGCCTGGCAATAAAAGCATTTTGATCAGCTAAATTTCAGCTCAGCCATTCAGATTACCAGCAAGATTTGGTCAGAGTCCCCATGATTCAGGGATCAATTAAATCTATTATAAAGGGAATATTTAGATTCTTGTGATGGCAGGTAGAGCTCTGATCCCCAGATATTGGAAATCCCAGCAATCCCTACAATACGGGAATGGGTAGCTGAAATGAACTATATTATGCGTATGGAGGAGATGGTAGCTATAGCTAATGAAAATGATTCCAAGTTTAGGGAAGTATGGACCCCCTGGATGGAGTTTTTTTATTCTCCCCTGCTATTGCCTTTTATGAGATAAATAGATACTGGTATCCCTTGTTCGAAAGTCCTTTCTGGTTGACTTCCATGGTCAATGACACGAGATGACAGATATAGATATCTTTTCTTTTTTTTCTTGGAAGCTATCCCTGATCGACCCCCCCATCAAACACTATCTCCCTTTTTTTTTTCTTTTTTTTTTTCTTTTTGTTTGTTTCCTGCTTTTGTTTCCCCCTAACTGCTGAAAAAGATGGTCTTGATAGTAAACACTTTGTCACTGTACAACGGTTTAGCTTTGTGTTATGCCATTGTTGAAGTATTGTATGTTGTCACTATAAATTTTTGGTGATTATAGTTTAGCCATTTGATTGTTAGCAAGTGTTATAATTACTGTCATAGTGCCACATCTTTCAATAAAAATGTTATCCAGCTCATGTGTACTTCAGCACACCTATTGGTTCATAGCCCTTTTCCCCTTCTTTCTCATTCTGAGTGCAGCTATGCAAGGAATATGCAAGGTCATTGATACCAAGTCGAATTTTGAGGTGCTTACCCTGCTTACCCTCATTCCATGAAAAATGCAAAAAAAAAAAAAGCAAAGGTAATACCAACTTCAATAGTTCATTTGATAAGTTAATTGAACCCTTTACTCTAGTGTTTATAGAGTCAGTTATTGTTGATATTTGAATTCCCAAGGGATGTACAAGATTTAAACGTTATTGTGAAAGGCCAGACAGCTAACACCTATTACTATACTGGTTTTGTTGCTGCTATTTACAAAAATAATAAATCAGCAGAAGACATATGTAAAAAAATTGTAAATTTGGTTCATTGGAATTTCTCTAGTAGACTCCTGCATTTCTTTGGGAAGGCTTGGCATCTACTTTTGTGGCCCTGCCTTTTCTGCTTTATAATTTTTCTTCTATTCATTAAACAGGAAAAGCAAAGCCCCATTTCTCCAAAAGATATCTTACTGTCCCACCAGGCATATGAGCGAATATCCCCATAGCAAGAGCCCACATGTATGCAGACTTCTATTGTGTTGATAAAGTATCAACTTCCATACCATTCAGCACCACGGTGCTAAAAAGTGGATCCTTCAAAAAATAGTCCTCCTTTCAACGCACCGAGCAGGGCCCAGCACATGGCTCATGTGCGTAATAAAAACCTGGTAGAGCTAAGGAGATAACAGGGGGTAAAGAGGGAACTGAAGCATGGGAATCAACCACAATCCCATACACCAGCACTACAATGAATAACTACGAGATTGATATGCTTTGTGACTAGAGTCTTTACATTTAGAGCCTTATTAAAGTAAACCTATCATATTTTGTATTATAGATACTTAAGTAGAACCGTCAATTTATGCAGCACTTTACACATGTATATTGTGCATTCACATCAGTCCCTGCCTGCACGAAGCTTGCAATCTATGGTTTCTAACTCACATTCATACATACAGTAAACATACTAGGGTCAAATTAGACAGGATCCAATTAACCTACTAGCATGTCTTTTGGGGTGTGGGAAGAAACTAAACGTGCAATTAGTTTTGGTACAAATACAAATTCAGATGAATTTTTGGTTAATCAAAAAAAACGTATCCAAACCTCTGAATGAAGTAGTAACAAATTTAGTTAAAGTTAGTTTTGTTTATTCATTTTCTAACGAATTTCAAATTTTGCGGAACAATTCAAATTTGGATTGGTCAAAAAAAATGTTCAACCAATATGAATTCTGTGTGAAGAATTGCTGGTTGTTAAGCAGCAGGCCGGGAAGCCGGCAGCATTGTCCTTCATAACCGACGACTCATCAGCTGTTAGTGGGCTTCCCCACTGAGAACGGAAATGTAGAAACGGGCTGAACAACCCCCTGTTCAGTTTGCACCAGAACTCCCAAACAGGGGAAAAGTTTGGCCCCGAGCCACGAACTCCATTGAAGCCTATTGGAGACAAACAGGAAAAATCAAAAATCCCCATTTTGAATGCTCAGTTGCAAGTTATTGACCATAAAAAGGGTATGGGGGCCTACCCTTGGGGAAATGTATCAATGCAAAAGGTTTTTTAAAAAACTATAGTTTTAATTACTTGACAACCAGCCACCTTAATTTTACTGCAGCAGGTCGGCCCTATTACACGAAACACCATACCTGTACGTCGCTTCGTGTAACAGATAGTGGGGGTGCAAGCGCACCGCCGGAGACGTGTACACACTCCAGCTGGCCAGAGGGGGAGCCAATCAGTGGGTTCGGTGGATGAGATGTCTCCCGGGCACCCGCGATCGCTCCCCATGGAGACAGAATGGCAGTCTGCCGATGTACACAAGGCAGACTGATGTTCTGTCAGTAATGAACACAGGGATCCTGTGTCCCTCCTATTTAGGAACACAGGTCTCTGTGTTCATCCAGGAAGTCGATCCCCCACACAGTTAGAAAGCACCCCCTAGGAGCACACTTAACAATTCGATCCCCCTTGGTGTTAACCCCTTCCCTGCCAGTGTCAGTACAGTGACAGTGCATATTTTTAGCACTGATTACTGTATCAGTGTCACTGGTCACCTCAAAAGTGTCAGTTAACTGTCCGATCTGTCTGCCTCAATCTCGTAGCCCCGCTAAAAATCGCTGATCGCCGCCATTACTAGTAAAAATAAATAAATAAATAAATAAATAAATAAAAATGACATAAATCTATCACCTAGTTTGTAGATGTGATAACTTTTGCACAAACCAATCAACATACACTTATTGGGATTTTTTTTACCAAAAATATGTGGCAGAAGACATATTGGCCTAAGTTGATGAAAAAAAATTTATTTTTAAAAAAAAATGTATTGGTAATGTTTTATAGCAGAAAGTAAAACATATTGTTTTTTTTTTTTTTTTCCAGCATTGTCGCTCTTTTTTTGTTTAAGAAATAAAAACAGCAGAGGTGATTAAATACCACCAAAAGAAAGCTCTATTTGGGGGAAAAAGGACATCAATTTTTTTTCGGTAAAGCGTCGCACAATCGCACAATTGTCAGGTGAAGTAACGCAAGGCCTGATCATTGGGGGGTTAAACCTTCCCGTCCTTAAGTGGTTAAATGAGCAGTGATTTTATTGATGCTTAAAGTGAAAGAATAAAAGTTAAAAATTAAATATCGTGCCTGGGGGGTCCCCTTAGTCTGCCTGTAAAGTGGCACATCTGTAGCATTTATAGAACCAGCTGCAGCAAAACTGACATTTCTAAAGCAATAAAAATGAGTCAAATCACATTTAAATTGAGCCGCGGGTTGAAATTTAAAAAAATAAGGAAAAAAAATGGCCCCCAAACCCTTATCTGAGCATGCAGCCTAGCAGGTCAGGAAAGGGGGGGCGAGCGAGCACCCCTTTTTTTTTTAATAAAGGACTTGTCAAAAACTTGTTTAGTGTTTTTATTTATTCTTGACACTTTTTTGGTGAATGGGTAGGGGTACAATTGTACATCGTACCCCATACTCATTCACATAGGGTGCAGGATCTGGGGTACCCCTTGTTAAAGGGGGCATCCAGATTCTGATAAGCCCCCTGCTCGCAGACCCTCACAACCCCTGCCCAGGGTGGGACAGAGCCCCCCTGCCCCAAAGCATCCCCCCATGTTGACGGCATGTGGCCTGGTATGGTTCAAGAGAAGGGCCGCTCGCTCCCCCCCCCCCCCCCTTCCTGACCTGCCGGGTTGCATGCTCGGATAAGGGTCTGGTATTGATTCTGGTTAGGACCCCACATCATTTTTTTTTTATTTTTTTTATTTTTGTGTTGGGTCCCCCCTTAAAATCTATACCAGACCCGACCGGCCTGGTATGGATTAAAGGGGGACCCCATGCTGATTTTTTTTTTTCAGAATTTTCTATTGCATTCTTTTGTTTACATTTCAGTTGTCAGTGGGGAAGCCCAGCTGACAGCTGATGAGTCATCGTTTGTTAAGGACACAGCAGCCGGCTTCAGGGCCTGCTGCTTAACAACCAGCTATTTTTCACACAGAATTTGAATCGGTTGATCATTTTTTCACTGATCCGAATTCAAATCGTTCTGAAAATTTGGAATTAGTTTGAAAATTAATAACTGAAACTAAATTTAACTAAAACGAAATGAATTCTGAAACAAATCAATGAAATTAGTAACGAATCTATCAGAAATGAAACAAAACAAGTTTTTCCGTTCTGCACATGTCTAGAGGAAACCCATGCAGGCACAGGTGAACATGCAAATTCCAGGCAGGTAGTGCCATGGTTAGGATTTGAATCAACAACCCTAGTGCTGCTAGGCAGAAGTGCTAACCACTTAGTCACTGTGGCGCCCACCACTTAGCCACTGTGCTGCCCACCATATGATAACAATGAATGGCCTACTACTAGCTGCTACATGTGATTCGTCTAGATGACATCACTGCCAAAAACTCTACAAAATTTGTCACCTTAAATTGAGGAAGTGGCAATTTAAAGACATGGAACACATTGGACAACCACTTCGGGCACCTCTGCCAATCAGACCACCAGCGACCTTTTTTGTGACTCCTCTTAGTGATGGCCTACTACTGCTATCCTCATTCTGAAGTAGTCACCTTCCTGTTGCATTGCAGCTGTACTACACAGCAGGGATGGATGAACCACAAAAGCGTCAATACTTTACAAATATTTTGTCAAGTAAAGCAGCTGCTGTATTTGTTTTTAGTTATTTGACCTAAAATCCAAAACTAAGTGAAATATGCACCGTCTGCTCAGAGCACAGTGGAAAACTGATCTGTACTGAGGCAGTAGGTGGAGCAGCTTCATTTAGAAATACATAAGTTACACCTTAAAGACCACAACATACAGGGGTATACAATGTACGGTTAAAAGCAAACACACACACACATCATAGGTTGAACTGGATGGACTTGTGTCTTTTTTCAGCCTCACTAACTATGTAACTATTTGATTGCACTTTCTATTTATACAAGAGCAGAATGTTCTAAAACGCGCCATTATTTGAGAGCATTTTTTAGGGAACTCATAAAAACTTCCTTTGTTATCCTAGCTTGGGACCCACAGAAATGCAAACACCAAGAGCACATACTGTGGATTTATTATTTGTTGAATATCATTTGCAGGAAATACCCAAAGGTCACAATTCCGAGGAGCCTATTTCCAATCTTTAAAGGTGCTCATAAAGGGTAAATATAGTAATACAATTAGTACATTTGCTTTTTAGCATACAACTATATGATGCTTTTTCAAAAATAACCATTATGTGAGATCTGCAGGGAGTACAGAAACCAGCAGTGAACATACAGTATATCGTGCAAGTGGTTGCAAGATGGAGCGAGTAATAGGATGGACAGCTACTGTATATTATTTACATGTATTGGTTTATAATAGTGATCGACCGATCGGTTTTTCGTTGCCGATACCAATATTTTGGTCAATGCATATCGGTATCGGCCGATATTTTCATACATTTAAAAAAAAATGATTTATTTTTTTCTTTGACAGGTACTATTGTGGAGGGATCTGGGGGTCTAAAAGACCCCAAACCCATCCTCTGCATTTAAAACCATTCAAAACGCCAAGTTTGGCTGTTTTGAATGCTGTCATTTTTTTAATCTGGCGCCAGTACCCGGAAGTGATGTCATGACATCACTTCCGGGTTTTTGCATGGAGACCCGATCAGAGCCAAATGCGGCTTTGATCGGGTCTTCGGCGGCCGTGCAGGCTGGTTGCCCGGGTCTCCCGGTGGGACGGTAGACCCGGGCGAGCCACGGAAGGCAGCAGAAGAGGGGGACGTCCCCTCCCGCTCCTTGTAATGACAGCGGAGCGGCTTTTCAGGTGCATCGGTTGTCATTACAAGATAGCCGACTGTCGGCTATGGCTGCCATTACTGGGGTGATGCCTCTAGCTGGAATATCGGCAATATCGGTCACCTTGGTGGCCGATTCCGCTATATCGGGGAAAGTGCAGATCGACCATCGATATATATCAGCTTTGCCGATAATCGGTCGATCCCTAGTTTATAACCTGACCTGTGCTGACTAGGGATGATCGAACTTTTGAAAAGTTTGGTTCGACCAGAACACCCGAACTTTCCAGATTCCAGAACCCCATTGAAATCAATGGGACCCGAACTTCGGTAATCAAAATCACAATTTTGAAGCCCTAAAACCCAATAAATGCCCCTAAAAAGTGCCTAGGGTTCTGGGTCATGCCCCAGGGACTATTAATCACACAAAAAAAAGTTCTTAAAAATTGTCGTTTTGGATAGAGAGCCAATTATTGAAAAAATTATTGAAAAAAGAAATATGAGATTTCTTTGGATTTAGTGTCTGGGGGGTCTAAAAGGTGTACCTGTGAAGTTTCAGCCCTGTAGCATGTCCAGAACCAGAAAAAAAAAATCATTTTTCTTAGAATTTTTAGTAGCGCAGGGATGGGGTTCTGCTCCTTTCACACCTGGGCGTTTATGTTTCAGGCGTTTATTGGGCATTTTTTGGGCGTCTTTGGAGGCAGGCATGACATCTGAACTTCTGTATAGGAGTATATATACACACACACACACATATATATATATATATATGTATATATACACACATATACACATACACACATATAGGTGTGAAAGGAGCGGAACCCCATCCCTGCGTTACTGACATAATTTCAGTAGCGCAGGGATGGGGTTCCGCTCCTTTCACACCTATATGTGTGTATGTGTGTATGTGTATATATATATGTGTGTGTGTATATATACCCCTATACAGAAGTTCAGATGTCATGCCTGCCTCCAAAGACGTCCACAAAAAAGCCCAATAAACGCCTGAAACAAAAACGCCCAGGTGTGAAAGGAGCGGAACCCCATCCCTGCTCTACTAAAAATTCTAAGAAAAATTATCTTTTTTCTCTGGCGGTCACCCTGACATGGATGAGTTCGGTCACCCTGGCATAGCAGTCAGAGTCAGTTCACCCTAAACTACATTACGGTCACCCTGACACTTAACACTTTCCCTACAGAAACTAGATTATTGAATCTAACTATAGTGGTATATAGTACCCTAACTACACTGCATATCCCTTTCCTCACACTAATAATTGCTAAATGACACTGAAGCAGCAGGAGTAACAGAAATTCTTCCACTCTATTCCACAGACTCTCTATTACTGTGCTAGAGATTTGGCGGGGCTATGTTATATACTGGGGGGCGTATTCACTACTGATTGGCCTCTTGACCCCCTAGTCACTCCAATCACATTCCTAGCAGACTCCTGCCCCCTCAATTGGCTTTTACTCATGTTTCTGGTCCAATCACGGGCTTTTAAAGCCCAGTTCCTGTCCCATTGCATTTTGGGCGGTTCTGGTTGCCGAATTTTACCGCAAAAAGTTTGGAATTCGGCCGAATTTTGAACAGCCAATGTTCGGGTCGAACCAATAGTCGACCCGACCTGTTCGATCATTCCTACTGCTGACCCTAAATCAAATTCCAATGGATTTCTGTAACATGCATGATACTGCGACACAGAGCAATACATCAAGCACATGTTAGTATGTTGCAGTACAATTGTTTATCCAGGTAATGTATGTGCATTGCAACCAAAGTATAGTTATGGAGGGCACATATGTGGTGTTTTGTGTTACAAAAAAAACCTGTAATATCAGTGCATGTCCAATTTTCTGTGAACTGTGGTGCGTTAGCAGTCTATTTAAAATGAATGGGGTGCCTTAACACAACACAAGTTAACATGCGACATGCACTTTAACACAATACAACAAATTGGAAAGGTGTGAATGGAACTCTTGAAATAAATAAATGGGCATCTCGAAAATGCAGTCCAACCACTATTGGGAACAACCCTATAACCGCTTGTAATTAAAATGAGTTAATAAACTTTGTAAATTAACAGAGATTTAAGAGCCTTAATGTGGATTCCACAAGATTACTAAATTTAAATAGTTGCTGGCACCCAGGGCACATCACTGACATCTCCTGCTAGGTACCCCAGGTGCCAGGGCTTCTGCCCCTCCATTTTGCCAGTATAATTTGCCACTGTGCTGCTCTGCCAGTGCACCACACCACTAGCTGCCATATTTGTTGTGGGTAACGTTGCTCAGTCGTATGCAGTGAACAGTGACTTACCAATTAACCATAAGATTCTTGCCCTCAAGTGAACTACACTACTGTCCCCCTGAGAAAGGGTTTGATTTGACACAACCCTGGTTGCCATTTTCTTCACAGCTCCTGTCCAAAGCTGGTCATACATGGATCAAAATTCAGCCGGTTCAGCAAGGACTCAGACCGAATATGTTATGGATTGCCTCTAAAGGTTAATAACCTATGGATCCTAGAGGTGATGAAAACTTTGTTGAAACAAGTGGCTATACTGCCCAAGGTTGAAGTTTGGTACAATTTTTTATCCTGTGGTGCTGCAATGCTTACTACTAGTCTCTAATGGTCCTATTATAAAACACAATAAGACACCAGATTGTAATTGCTTCATGACAAACACAACATTGCTTTAATGCCCTGTACACACTATCAGATTATCTGAAGACTTTTGTCTGCAGACTTACCTTTTCTATGTAGTGCAAGGGCCTGCCGGATTGCATACAAATTGAAAGTGTTTAGGTTTGACCTCATATTATATGGTTTTGGTAAGTCTGCAGACAAAAGTCTTCAGATAATCTGATAGTGTGTACAGGGCTTAAGAGCCGGTTCACACTGAGGCGACACGACTCCTCACTACTTCGGGGGCGACTTGTGCATTACCATGCACCACGACTTCGGAGCGACTTGCAGGGACTTCACATAATGGAAGTCTTTGCAAGTCTCTCCGAGGTCGCCCTGAAGTAGTACAGGACCCTTTTTCTAAGTCGGAGTGACTTGTGTCGCTCCTATTAGAACGGGTCCTGTAGCGGTCAATGGACCGCGAGGGAGCGCGACTTGTCAGGCTAAGTCGCCTGACAAGTCGCGCTAGTGTGAAAAGGCTCTTATAGTAACAAATTAACAAATAAACACAAATAAATACCAAGTAATCCATGCAGTGCATGGACTGACTGCTACCACCCCAGAAACATATCAACCCTGGCCACAAACTGTGTGTATTGTGTTATTCCCACAGTTAGAATGTAAGAAGTTCTAACACTGCATGGATGAATGTCGATTTTTTTTTTCTTTTGGACAGTCCTCATTTGGGCAAAGGTGGGCAGCTATGACTGTAAGGTTCTTCACTTCATTTTTTCTTCTGTTTGTTATTCCCCCCAGTCGTAGGATTGCCCTACTCCATTTGCTGCTCTCTACCCATTCCCCTGCATTTTTAAAAGACGGGCAGCATATGACCAGAGGTTTTCCTCCTACAGCTATGCCTCCAGTGCCCTGATCACCCAGGCTAGGACCTGTTAACTAGAATATATGGAAGGAGATGCGGCCAAATAATAAAAAAAAAAACATTAAAAATATAAAACATTTTAAAAACAAAAACAAAATACAAGTAGTAAATATGAAAAAAAAATGGCGGTTGGGAATCTCTCACTCGGGGCAAATCCAGGTCAGGAACTTTCTGCAACGTTATGAGAGGGGAAATTATAGTGTAGCTATTTTTTGCACCTTTAGATGGCTCTCTCAGACAACACAATGCCTACAGGACAGACAAAAAGCTTCAGCACATACACTGCCTGGCCAAAAAAAAAAAGTCGCCACTTTTATGCAACTAAAAGTAAGCAACTAACTAAACTAAGCATGCAGTTTAGTTCTATCCTATTGGATAGTTACTGCATGTGCCTAAGAATGAGGTCAGCTGACTACCTGGATATACTGGATGACCAGCTTATTCCATCAATGGATTTTTTTCTTCCCTGATGGCACGGGCATATTCCAAGATGACAATGCCAGGATCCATTGGGTTTTTCAGATGTAGCATTTTGTAACTTTTAGCAAAACTATACTCCCACAAAAGCTCATGGCTCAAAAAATGTTGATAAATGCAGAATAGCCGTGTTTTTCTGCTTTTTTTGGTGTTTTTCATTGTTTTTAGGCCTCAAGCACACCGGACATTTTTAGAGTTGTTGTTTTTGGCATCAGACGTTTTTTTTTCTGCAGCCAGTAAATTCCCCAGCATGTTATCACATGTGTCCATGCACACATAGGCTGTTATCGACAGTTTTTGACAGGGACGTTTTCTGGCTGTAAAATAACCCAGAACTAGAGGGTTTTAGGAGGCGTTTTTTAGCTGTAAAAATTTTCTAAATCTGGTAAAAGCTAAAAAAGCTGAAAACGCCCAAAAAAACTGCGAAAAATGCGGCTTTTTGGCGTTTATCAACGTTTTTGAGCCATATGCTTTTGTGGGAGTAGTGTTTTGCTAAATAAAAAGCTAAAAAATGCTACAACTGAAAAAAGCTAAGAAACGGTGATAACGTTTGATAACGTCCAGTGTGCATGAGGCCTTAAGCTTTTATCAGAGTTAAGCCCCGTACACACGTACCGAATGTCGGCCGAACGATCGGCCGTCTTTTGTCCGGTGCTGTCCTGTCGGTTGAAAAGTGCTAAAGACTGCACACGATTTTTGTCGGCCAACAACGGCCGACTGCAGAAGTGATGTCATGTGATGGTTAACTTTCCGTGTGTTTTTTCTTCTCTGAGCATGCCCAGTCTTGCTCATCTGCTGTTTGTCGGCCAAATTCTGTACTGACTGACGAACAATCGGCCGTTCTGGTGACGGCCAACAAAAATTTTATAGTCTGCACACCAGATTTTGTTCGGCCGAAAAGTCGCAGTCGGTTGTCGGAAGCAGCATACTAACAAGCCCACAATCGGACGTTGGCCGAATATTTACGGCCGACATTCGCTACGTGTGTGCGGGCCTTTAGAGCGTCTCAAAACCCAATAGTTTTGGGGTTGTTTTTTCAGCCAGAACCCCTGCCAAAAACTGCTGATAACAGCCTATGTGTGCATGGACACATAGGATAACATGCTGGGCAGTTAACTGGCTTCAGAAAAAAATGTCTGTAGCCAAAACAGCAGCTGTAAAAATGTCCAGTGTGCATGAGGTCAAAATCTTTGGTAGCTCAAATCCAGGAAGCCCTTCCACAGGCATTTTGGTATAAAATACCCCATCTGCCATAAACCGCCTGCAGCAAAGGACCCTGAGTCAAGTGTAAGGCACGTTACAACCTAAAGCCCCGTACACACGAGAAGAAATTCAGCCGGGAAATTTCATCCGACGACCAATCTGCCGATTTTCGGCTTGTTAGTATGGTGCTTCCGACAACCGACTCCGACTTTTCGGTCGAAAAAAATCCTGGTGTGCAGGCTATAAAATTTTTCTCGATCATCGAAACACATCCGATTTTCATCTCATTAGTACAGATTTCAATGGGGAAAAATCTAATGAGCAAGACTAGGCATGCTCAGAGACAAAAGAACACATACAAAGCAATCCAACACATGACATCACTTCTGAAGTAGAATTCTGTTGTACGGGAAAATTCGTGTGCAGTCTAGAGCACATTCCAACCAACAGACACCACTCTGGACAAAAGACGGACGACCGGTCGGCGGAAATTCGTTGGGTGTGTACGAGGCTTTAGTTTGACAGAAGCTGAAATAAGCTTAAAAACGCCAAAGATGCTGAAAAAGGCGGCTATTCAGCATTTATCAGCGTTTTTGAGCCAAAAGCTTTTGTGGGAATATCATTTTTTTTAAAAAAAAAGCTAAAAAAACACTACAGCTAAAAAGCACTAAACAATGTTGAAAAGCGTTACTGCAAATACGCTGAAAAAATCATTCTACAGCCACAGTTTTCTACAGCTAATGCTACTGGCTTTTTTTATCATGTCCAGCGTGCATGAGGCTTGAATAAGTTGCTCCGGTCAGTCACATGATTGGGTCTCAGCGTCGGCTTGAATGTAGATGAGGATCAGGGA